>NC_053025.1:442022832-442681340 GCF_003073215.2 Triticum urartu | reverse complement strand
GAGAAGAACAAGGCCCCAGTGCCTGAGACTGTTGCTGAAGAAGAGGAAGAGAATGTCCTAAGGAAGCTAAAGCCCAAGATCCCAGACCACAATGATGCCCATCCTGTGGCTGAGGACATGAAGCTCAGGAGAGATTCAGGGCTAAGGAAGTGGAGAGAAGCAGACCCATATGCCTCAAGGAGAAGGACTGCCGTGGACTATAGGTTTCATACCAAGGAGCAGCAGGATTTTTATGAGACAGTGCTACTAGATAAGAAGCCCATTGTCTGTGATATGCGATGGGTTGATTGGACAAACATCAAGGACAATGAGGAGCACTATCCTGGAGTGCAAGACAACTTCATAGCTTGTGGAGTAGCTGACTTTGTTGGGCAGAAGCTCACAAAGTGGAACAAGGAACTCATCATGCAGTTCTACTCCACAGCTCACTTTTATCCAGATGGGAGGATCACATGGATGTCTGAGGGTACGAGATACCAATCCACTGTTGAGGAATGGGCAACGTTGATTAATGCCCCAGAGGAGCATGATGATTACATGGACATCTATGCCAAGAAGAAGATGGACCACAACTCAATGTCAAATATGTACAAGGAGATCCCAAATGAAGCACTTGATACTTTCAAGTTTGGCTCAGTACATTACCTTCTGTCAGGGCTCCCGACTATCAATTGGATCCTGAGGCACACCTTATTGCCTAAGTCAGGTGATCACAAGATGATCAGAGGCCATGCTATCAACTTGCTACATGTGTTTGATGTGCCCCAGAAGTTCAAGGTGATGAGCCTCATAGTGGAAACAATCAAGAGGACTGCAGCAGACCAGAAGAGGAGCTGCGGATATGCCCCTCAGATTCAGGAGCTCATCAACTCCAAGATGGGCACGGGCATATATTTATTGGACAAGGAACACTTGCCCATTCGTCCAAATTTTGAGAACAATGAAGTTGTGATGACTGAGAACGAGCCATCGTCTGCACAAGCTTACGCAAAGAAGGAGAAGGCGAGGAAGGAGAAAGCTGCTAAGATGCCAACTCAAGAGGAGGCATCTGAGTATTTCCTGAAGACTAAACAAGAGCAGCTTGGTTACTTGATTGCATCCACGCTGAGGATTGAGCAAAGTCTGGCCACCCTCACTCAGAATCAGCAGAGCCTAGAGAGAATCAGGGAACAAAAGTTCTATGACCTGGATGTCAAAGTAACGGAAGTTCAGTCTGCAGTGGAGCAGCTCCAGGAGGACATGCAGGAGAGGAGAGGCAGGACTACTACTCATGCCTTTGCCAGAGTGCCAAGAGGTCCGAGGTCGTCTGCCATGCCAGTTGCTGACACAAGAGCCACCACCTCAGCACCAGCCACAGCCTCAGTTCCACCAGCTCCAGCATCTACTTCAGATCCAACTCCAGCGTCTACTTCAGCATCTACCGAAGCCTTCATCCTTGGAGTGATCCGGACTCCACCACCACCTGAAGATCAAGCCTGAGCGTCGATCTAGTGCTATGCATTTTCTAGGAACTTTTTGGTAACTTGTTGCCAAAGGGGGAGAAGATGTATAGATCATAGGCTTCGAGAGAGAGAGTGTTGCTTTTCTCTCTTGCTTTATTTGGTGGTTTTTCGAACTCGTTTGCTTTTGAGTGCTTGAGATACTACGTCATTATTTGTGAGACATTGATGATCATGTGTTTGATCATAAGCTACACTTAATGCTTGCTTAATGCTATTATCTTATCTATCTTATGTGATCATTCATTATTCTTGGTGATGAGTGCATGTATTTCATTCTTATCATTTTAAGCGCTCCACCAAGATGTATGTGACATGGAAGAGTAACCCATGACTCTAACTCCTTGTGCATTTGCAGTCCAAAGCAAATTTTTAAATATGCACAAATTTAGGGGGAGCTCTTACTTATCACATACTTCTCAAAGCGACGATATATTTCATGCTTATTATCATTTGTCGAAGCTTTGATCTATATGTTGTCATCAATTACCAAAAAGGGGGAGATTGAAAGTGCAACTATCCCTAGGTGGTTTTGGTAATTCATAACAACATATAGCTCATTGAGCTAATGCTATTCCAAGATGATTATTTCAGTAAAGCTCAATGATTGGCATGGCATGGATGTGAAAGTGGAACCCTCAAAATGCTAAGGGCAAAGGATTGGCTCAAGCTCAAAAGCTCAAGACTCTTCATTTTATATTTTAGTGATCCAAGATCACATTGAGTCTTTAGGAAAAGCCAATACTATTAAGGAGGGATGAGGTGTTGCTTAATGAGCCTCTTGCTTCATGTGCTTAGTGATATGCTCCAAAACCCTCAACTACTTTCCCATATCCACATATGACCTAAACCCTAAGCAAAACTCGGTCCTACCGATTCTTCCTATCCGGCGCCACCGAGTTTCACTTGTCATAAGCCACTGCCAAACCCTAGCAATTCGGTTCTACCGATAAGGATCTCGGTCTCACCGAGATGGGCTTGCAAACTCTCTGTTTCCCTTTCGTAACTTTTCGGTCTCACCGAAAGAGCGAATCGGTCCCACCGAGATTGCAATGTAAACTCAGTGTTTCCCCTTTGTAACTTTTCGGTCTCACCGAGTTCCACTCGGTCTCACCGAAAGAGCAAATCGGTCCCACCGAGTTTGCCTGACCAACTCTCTGGTTAGCTAATTACCAAATTCGGTCTCACCGAGTTTGTGTGATCGGTCTCACCGAGATTCCGTTATGCCCAAACCCTAACCATATCAGTCCTACCGAGTTGCATGTCAGTCCCACCGGAAATCACTAACGGTCACTAGGTTTACATTTTCGGTCCGACCGAGTTTATTGATTCGGTCCCACCGAGATTGGAAAACTGTGTAACGGTTGGATTTTGTGTGGAGGCTATATATACCCCTCCACCTCCTCCTCATTCGATGAGAGAGCCATCAGAACACACACACCATTCCAACTCATATGTTCTGAGAGAGAACCACCTACTCATGTGTTGAGACCAAGATATTCCATTCCTACCATATGAATCTTGATCTCTAGCCTTCCCAAGTTGCTTTCCACTCAAACCTTCTTTCCACCAAATCCAAATCCTATGAGAGAGAGTTGAGTGTTGGGGAGACTATCATTTGAAGCACAAGAGCAAGGAGTTCATTACCTACACACCATTTGTTACTTCTTGGAGAGTGGTGTCTCCTAGATTGGCTAGGTGTCACTTGGGAGCCTCCGACAAGATTGTGGAGTTGAACCAAGGAGTTTGTAAGGGCAAGGAGATCGCCTACTTCGTGAAGATCTACCGCTAGTGAGGCAAGTCTTGTGTGGGCGATGGCCATGGTGGGATAGACAAGGTTGCTTCTTCGTGGACCCTTTGTGGGTGGTTGCTTCTTCGTGGACCCTTCGTGGGTGGAGCCCTGTGTGGACTCGCGCAACCGTTACCCTTGGGTGGAGCCCTGTGTGGACTCGCGCAACCGTTACCCTTTGTGGGTTGAAGTCTCCATCAACGTGGATGTAGGATAGCACCACCTATCCGAACCACGGGAAAAACATCCGTGTCTCCAATAGCGTTTGAATTCTCCAAACCCTTCCCTTTACATTCTTGCAAGTTGCATGCTTTACTTTCCTCTACCAATATACTCTTTGCATGCTTGCTTGAATTGTGTGATGATTGCTTGACTTGTCCTAAAATAGCTAAAATCTGCCAAGAACTAAAATTGGGAAAAGGTTAAGTTTTTTATTTGGTCAAGTAGTCTAATCACCCCCCTCTAGACATACTTTCGATCCTACAGTATGACCTATGATCAAGTGTTCTCACTTGACTCCTAAGTCAATATACTCATATATAGATGACCTTGTCATCTCAAATTGCTTGATAGATGCTAGAATTGGTTGTGCATGCCTTGTCACATATTTCATTTGCCATCTTATTGTGTGAGCATGCTGGTTGCATATTTTACTCATTCAAGGACATCCACTTGTTGTTTTGATTGTTTGGTTTTATTTCCTTTTGCCAAGTGGATGGACAAGAATGCCTAAGAACCTCCTCTAGCTATCTATGCTTTTCTCGTCTCAAACTCTATTCATGCTACATCACAAAATTTGATCAAGTCAGATTCGAACCACTCTGTGTGAGGAGTGCTCGGAGTCCCCGATTCGTCATAGACTTAAACTTCCAAAACCTCTTTATGATTCTCGGTCTGACCTATACCCTTCGGTCCTACCGAGATCATTAAGTTGATCTAGGTTTTGGATCTCGGTGCAACTGATTTGAACCATTCGGTCACACCGAGTTGCAACAACTGTATACAGTTTTGCATCTCGGTGCCACCGAGTTGTTCCACTCGGTCACACCGACAGGGTCGGGCTATATATAGTCACGGGCAAAAATTTGGAAATTTCTCCGAACCCCTTCGCCCGCGCGATAGCCTGCTCTGCCAACTTGGTCTTTGGATCGTCTCCTCGCCGCCAGCCGCCTCCAGTCGCTGGTCTTCGTCGCCGTCAACGGAAATTCAACCCCGCCGTTGCCGCCGTAGCGAGTCTCCGCCGAACTAGGGTATGGACTCGATCTTTGTGCTATTCCCCAATCCGATTCTTAGCACATTGTGTTCTTAATGATTCTTGCCACGATTGAAACACTCCTATCTAGTCAATGCGTTCGTAGATTAGTTTTGATTCGAAATTTTTAGGGTTAGGTTTCCGCCGAAACCATCTCGGACCCACCGAGTTGAAAAACTCGGTCCCACCGATTTGGCTTATGCCATTGCACAAGTGAAACTTGGTCTGACCGAGAATTACTAATCGGTGTGACCGATTTTGGAACTTTGTGAAACCCTAGCAGTCCCGGTGCCACCGAACTGTGACTCGTCCAACCGAGTTCACTAGTTTAGGTTCCAAAAACTGCTTCGGTATCACCGAGTTTAAAAATCGGTAGATCCGAGATGATTTCAGTGGGAAACTAAAACTAAGTTTTTGAATCATTCTTTTGCAAAAATCTCTACATTTTGTGATGATCATCCACTCTACCTCATCTATAAACTCTTCACAGGGTCAGCAGTCAGCTTTTACATCATGTCTGATCAGAGTGACAGCCAGAACAGGTCAGAAGAGCAGGTGCACATGAGTGAGGGCACTAGTCCCTCCAGCTCTTCAGATGATGGCAGCAGGAGTACCCCAAGCAATTTGCCAAAAGCTGCCACCAGACAAAGGAAGAAGAGAACTTCAGATTCTGAGGATGAAGATTATGTGGCAGAGGAAGAGAAAGCCACATCAAAGAGAGTTGTGCTCAAGAAGGAGTATGGCTCAGCTCAAGGCACAAAGCCAGGCTTGAAAATCAAAAGGCCAGCAGGTAGGCAGCCTATGCCAAAGGCCAGAGCTTCAACTTAGATTCCTGAGAAGCCTGCACCCATAGAGCCAGTTGCTGCTGAAGGAAAGAAAAGGAAGGAAAGGGTCAAGAAGACCATAGCCAGAGTGCTTGGAAAGGCTTCCATCATGGAAGAAGAGGAAGAAGAAGAGGTTGTTGCACCAGCACCTAAGGCACCTAAGCTTATGGGTGATGCTATAAGATCAGGGGCTGCCACATCTAAGCCCAAAGAAGCACCCAAAGCTGCCTCCAAGCCCAAGTCTGCACCAAAGAGAAATACGAGGAGCATACCTGCAACTGAGAAGAACAAGGCCCCAGTGCCTGAGACTGTTGTTGAAGAAGATGATGAAGAGCATGTTCTGAGAAAGCTCAAGCCCAAGATCCCAGACCACAATGATGCTCATCCTGTGGCTGAGGACATGAAGCTCAGAAGAGATTCAGGGCTCAGGAAGTGGAGAGAAGCAGACCCGTATGCTTCAAGGAGAAGAACTGCTGTGGATTATAGGTTTCTCACCAAGGAACAGCAAGATTTCTATGAGACAGTGCTGCTAGACAAGAAGCCAATTGTCTGTGATATGAGATGGGTTGATTGGCAATACATCAAGGACAACGAAGAGTACTACCCTGGAGTGCAGGACAGCTTCAAGGCATGTGGAGTAGAGGACTTTGTTGGGCAGAAGCTCACAAAGTGGAACGAGGAACTCATCATGCAGTTCTACTCCACAGCTCACTTTTATCCAGATGGGAGGATCACATGGATGTCTGAGGGTACGAGATACCAATCCACTGTTGAGGAATGGGCAACGTTGATTAATGCCCCAGAGGAGCATGATGATTACATGGACATCTATGCCAAGAAGAAGATGGACCACAACTCAATGTCAAACATGTACAAGGAGATTCCAAATGAAGCACTTGATACGTTCAAGTTTGGCTCAGTACACTATCTTCTGTCAGGGCTGCCAACCATCAACTGGATTCTTAGGCACACCCTATTGCCCAAGTCTGGAGATCACAAGATGATCAGGGGCCACGCGATCAACTTGCTTCATATCTTTGACGTGCCACAGAAATTCAAAGTCATGAGCCTTATGATTGAAACAATCAAGAGGACAGCAGCAGACCAGAAGAGGAGCTGTGGATATGCCCCACAGATTCAGGAGCTCATCAACTCTATGGGCACGGGCATATACTTATTGGACAAGGAACACCTGCCCATCCGTCCAGACTTTGAAGATAATCAAGTGGTCATGACTGAGAATGAGCCATCATCTGCCCAAGCACAAGCCAAGAAGGAGAAGGCGAGGAAGGAGAAAGCTGCCAAGATGCCTACTCAAGAGGAGGCATCTGAATATTTCCTGAAAACCAAACAAGAGCAGCTTGGTTACTTGATTGCATCCACCCTGCGGATTGAGCAAGGACTAGTCACCCTAACTCAGAACCAGGCAAGCTTAGAGAGGATCATGGATCAAAAGTTCTATGACTTGGATGTCAAAATGACAGAGATTCAGACTGCAGTGGAGCAGCTCCAGGATGACATGCAGGAGAGGAGAGGCAAGACTACAACTAATGCCTTTGCCAGAGTGCCACGAGGTCCGAGGTCGTCTGCAGTGCCAGTTGCTGACCCCAGAGCCACCACGTCTGCACTAGCTACAGCCTCAGTTCCACCAGCTCCAGCGTCCACTTCAGCCTCGACTCCGACCACGTCTACAGAAGGCTTCGTCCTTGGAGTGCTCCGGACTCCACCACCACCTGAAGATCAAGCCTGAGTGTCGACTTAGCACTATGCATTTTCTAGGAACTTTTTGGTAACTTGTTGCCAAAGGGGGAGAAAATGTATAGATCATAGGCTTCGAGAGAGAGTGTTGCTTTTATTCTCTCTTGTTTTATTTGGTGGTTTTTCGAACTTTGTTTGCTTTTGTGTGAGATACTATGTCATTGCTCGTGAGACATTGATGATCATGTGTTTGATCATAAGCTACACTTAATGTTTGCTTAATATTATCATCTTATCTATCTTATGTGATCATTCACTATTCTTGGTGATGAGTGCATGTATTTCATTCTTATCATTTTAAGCGCTCCACCAAGATGTATGTGACATGGAAGAGTAACCCATGACTCTAACTCGTTGTGCATTTGCAGTCCAAAGCAAATTTTAAATATGCACAAATTTAGGGGGAGCTCTTACTTGTCACATACTTCTCAAAGCAACGATATATTTCATGCTTATTATCATTTGTCGAAGCTTTGATCTATATGTTGTCATCAATTACCAAAAAGGGGGAGACTGAAAGTGCAACTATCCCTAGGTGGTTTTGGTAATTCATAACAACATATAGCTCACTGAGCTAATGCTATTCCAAGATGACTATTTCAGGAAAGCTCAATGATTGGCATGGCATGGATGTGAAAGTGGAACCCTCAAAATGCTAAGGATAAAGGATTGGCTCAAGCTCCAAAGCTCAAGACTCTTCATTTTATATTTTAGTGATCCAAGATCACATTGAGTCTTTAGGAAAAGCCAATACTATCAAGGAGGGATGAGGTGTTGCTTAATGAGCCTCTTGCTTCATGTGCTTAGTGATATGCTCCAAAACCCTCAACTACTTTCCCATATCCACATATGACCTAAACCCTAAGCCAAACTCGGTCCTACCGATTCTTTCTATCCGGCGCCACCGAGTTTCACTTGTCATAAGCCACTGCCAAACCCTAGCAATTCGGTTCTACCGATAGGGATCTCGGTCTCACCGAGATGGGATTGCAAACTCTCTGTTTCCCTTTCGTAACTTTTCGGTCTCAACGAAAGAGCGAATCGGTCCCATCGAGATTGTAGTGTAAACTCTTTGTTTCCTTTTTGTAACTTTTCGGTCTCACCGAAAGAGCAAATCGGTCCCACCGAGTTTACCTGACCAACTCTCTGGTTAGCTTATTACCAAACTCGGTCTCACCGAGTTTGTGTAATCGGTCTCACCGAGATTACGTTATGCCCAAACCCTAACCATATCGGTCCTACCGAGTTGCATGTCAGTCCCACCGAAAATCTCTAACGGTCACTAGGTTTACCTTTTCGGTCCAACCGAGTTTGTTGATTCGGTCCCACCGAGATTGGAAAACTGTGTGTAACGGTTGGATTTTGTGTGGAGGCTATATATACCCCTCCACCTCCTCTTCATTCATGGAGAGAGCCATCCGAACACATACACAATTCCAACTCATATGTTCTGAGAGAGAACCACCTACTCATGTGTTGAGACCAAGATATTCCATTCCTACCATATGAATCTTGATCTCTAGCCTTCCCCAAGTTGCTTTCCACTCAAATCTTCTTTCCACAAAATCCAAATCCTATGAGAGAGAGTTGAGTGTTGGGGAGACTATCATTTGAAGCACAAGAGCAAGGAGTTCATCATCAACACACCATTTGTTACTTCTTGGAGAGTGGTGTCTCCTAGATTGGCTAGGTGTCACTTGGGAGCCTCCGACAAGATTGTGGAGTTGAACCAAGGAGTTTGTAAGGGCAAGGAGATCGCCTACTTCGTGAAGATCTACCGCTAGTGAGGCAAGTCCTTCGTGGGCGATGGCCATGGTGGGATAGACAAGGTTGCTTCTTCGTGGACCCTTCGTGGGTGGTTGCTTCTTCGTGGACCCTTCATGGGTGGAGCCCTCCGTGGACTCGCGCAACCATTACCCTTCGTGGGTGGAGCCCTCCGTGGACTCGCACAACCGTTACCCTTCGTGGGTTGAAGTCTCCATCAACGTGGATGTAGGATAGCACCACCTATCCGAACCACGGGAAAAACATCCGTGTCTCCAATTGCGTTTGAATTCTCCAAACCCTTCCCTTTACATTCTTGCAAGTTGCATGCTTTACTTTCCGCTGCCAATATACTCTTTGCATGCTTGCTTGAATTGTGTGATGATTGCTTGACTTGTCCTACAATAGCTAAAATCTGCCAAGAACTAAAATTGGGAAAAGGTTAAGTTTTTATTTGGTCAAGTAGTCTAATCACCCCCCCTCTAGACATACTTTCGATCCTACAGGGTTCGATAACTACACTTGAGCATAATTAGTTCCAGGAGGATTCTTTGACAGGTCAAAATTTTTTCTAGGGTTTGCACGCTTCACACTCTCTCTCCAGTATATATATACACGTTGGAGCCTCAGCGCTTGTAGTTGCTCTCTTCACACTCTCTCGCCCTCTCCCGCTGGAGCCTCAGCGCTTGTAGTTGCTCTCTTCACACTCTCTCGCCCTCTCCAGATCTAAACAAGACTTCGTTGGCCTCTCTCTCCCCTCATTGCTGCTCAAAGAGCCGGCAGGATCCGTCCGCCGGGAAGGGAAGGAGGCTTAAAGCTGTCGCCGTCGGCGAGGGACTACCGGTGCATCAGTTCACTTTCCACCCAGCGGCGGCGCGGGAGGGCCTCCGACCCCTTCTTCTTCGCCGCCGTCCCGTCGCCCACCGAACCATGCCCCAAGAACCTTAAGGTATAATTTACTTACTCCACATGCATTGCTCTAGCTGCATGTATACCATGAATCTAGGACGTGGTTCAAAGAGGAAAGGAGTGGGGGAAGTAGTGGGAAAATTTGTATATAGCATGAATCTAGGACGTGGTTGAAAGAGGAAATGAAGGGGGGAAAGTTGTATAGCATGAATCTAGAACGTGGTTCAAAGAGGAAAGGAATGGGGGAAAGTAGTGGGGAAAGTTGTATTGCATAAATCTAGGATGTGGTTCAAAGAGGAAAGGAAGGGGCGAAAGTACTAGTTCAAAAAGGAAAGGAAGGGACAAGGCTGTAGAGTTTGAGCAGGACTAGATTTGCTGCGCTCACATAGGGAAAGGTGTCTAAAGATAACAAAACTGGGACCAACACAAATATGCTCCTTGGTTGTTTGTTCTTTGTTGCAACAGACTGTGCATGACCACAGTACATCAGTAGATGCACATGGTGCTGGTGCGTCCACTGTCCCGTGCAACTCATTAGTTGTTGTTAATCTAAGGCCCTGTTTGGTTAAAAACTCCCTAGTCCCTACCTGCTTGGTTCCAAGGACTAAACATGGACTAGAGGTTATTAAATGACATGCTAAAAGTGAAGGAAATATGCCCTAGAGGCAAGAATAAAGTTATTATTTATTTCCTTATAATCATGATAAATGTTTATTATTCATGCTAGAATCGTATTAACCGGAAATATAATACATGTGTGAATACATAGACAAACAAAGTGTCACTAGTATGCCTCTACTTCACTAGCTCGTTAATCAAAGATGGTTATGTTTCCTGACCATGAACAATGAGTTGTTATTTGATTAACGAGGTCACATCATTAGTTGAATGATCTGATTGACATGACCCATTCCATTAGCTTAGCACCCGATCGTTTAGTATGTTGCTATTGCTTTCTTCATGACTTATACATGTTCCTATAACTATGAGATTATGCAACTCCCGTTTGCCGGAGGAACACTTTGGGTGCTACCAAACGTCACAACGTAACTGGGTGATTATAAAGGAGCATTACAGGTGTCTCCAAAGGTACATGTTGGGTTGGCGTATTTCGAGATTAGGATTTGTCACTTCGATTGTCGGAGAGGTATCTCTGGGCCCTCTCGGTAATGCACATCACATAAGCCTTGCAAGCATTACAACTAATATGTTAGTTGTGAGATGATGTATTACGGAACGAGTAAAGAGACTTGCCGGTAACGAGATTGAACTAGGTATTGGATACCGACGATCGAATCTCGGGCAAGTAACATACCGATGACAAAGGGAACAACGTATGTTGTTATGCGGTCTGACCGATAAAAGATCTTCGTAGAATATGTAGGAGCCAATATGGGCATCTAGGTCCCGCTATTGGTTGTTGACCAGAGACATGTCTCGATCATGTCTACATTGTTCTCGAACCCGTAGGGTCCGCACGCTTAAGGTTCCGATGACAGTTATATTATGAGTTTATGCATTTTGATGTACCGAAGGTTGTTCGGAGTCCCGGATGTGATCACGGACATGACGAGGAGTCTCGAAATGGTCGAGACGTAAAGATTGATATATTGGAAGCCTATGTTTGGATATCGGAATTGTTCCGGGTGAAATCGGGATTTTACCGGAGTACCGGGAGGTTACCGGAACCCCCCGGGAGCCATATGGGCCTTAATGGGCTTTAGTGGAAAGGAGAAAGGGGCAGCCCAAGGTGGCTGCGCACCTCCCCCCTCCCCTAGTCCTTTTAGGACTAGGAAAGGTGGCCGGCCCCCCTCTCCCTCTTTCCCCCTCGGGGAATCCTAGTCCAACTAGGATTGGGGGGGAGTCCTACTCCCGGAAGGAGTAGGACTCCTCCTGCGCCCTCCTCCTGGCCGGCGCCCCCCTCCCCCTTGGCTCCTTTATATACTGAGGCAGAGGCACCCCAGAAACACACAAGTTGATCCACGTGATCTATTCCTTAGCCGTGTGCGGTGCCCCCAGCCACCATATTCCTCAATAATACTGTAGCGGAGTTTAGGCGAAGCCCTACTGCTGTAGTTCATCAAGATCGTCACCACGCCGTCGTGCTGACGGAACTCTTCCCCGACACTTTGCTGGATCGGAGTCTGGGGATCGTCATCGAGCTGAACGTGTGCTCGAACTCGGAGGTGCCGTAGTTTCGGTGCTTGATCGGTTGGATCGTGAAGACGTACGACTACTTCCTCTACGTTGCGTCAACGCTTCCGCAGTCGGTCTGCGTGGGTACGCAGACAACACTCTCCCCTCTCGTTGCTATGCATCACATGATCTTGCGTGTGCGTAGGAAAATTTTGAAATTACTACGAAACCCTACAGTGACATCCGAGCCTAGGTTATTATGTTGATGTTATATGCACGAGTAGAACACAAGTGAGTTGTGGGCAATATAAGTCATACTGCCTACCAGCATGTCATACTTTGGTTCGGCGGCATTGTTGGACGAGACGACCCGTACCAACATTACGCGTACGCTTACGCGAGACCGGTTCCCCCGACGTGCTTTGCACATAGGTGGCTTGCGGGTGACTGTCTCTCCAACTTTAGTTGAACCAAGTGTGGCTACGCCTGGTCCTTGCGAAGGTTAAAACAGAGTCTATTTGACAAATTATCATTGTGGTTTTGATGCGTAGGTGAGATTGGTTCTTGCTTAAGCCCATAGCAGCCACGTAAAACTTGCAACAACAAAGTAGAGGATGTCTAACTTGTTTTTGCAGGGCATGTTGTGATGTGATATGGTCAAGGCATGATGCTGAATTTTATTGTATGAGATGATCATGTTTTGTAACCGAGTTATCGGCAACTGGCAGGAGCCATATGGTTGTCGCTTTATTGTATGCAATGCAATCGCGATGTAATGCTTTACTTTATTACTAAACGGTAGTGATAGTTGTGGAAGCATAAGATTGGCGAGACGACAACGATGCTACGATGGAGATCAAGGTGTCGCGCCGGTGACGATGGTGATCATGACGGTGCTTCAGAGATGGAGATCACAAGCACAAGATGATGATGGCCATATCATATCACTTATATTGATTGCATGTGATGTTTATCTTTTTATGCATCTTATCTTGCTTTGATTGACGGTAGCATTATAAGATGATCTCTCACTAAATTATCAAGAAGTGTTCTCCCTGAGTATGCACCGTTGCCAAAGTTCGTCGTGCCCAGACACCACGTGATGATCGGGTGTGATAAGCTCTACGTCCATCTACAACGGGTGCAAGCCAGTTTTGCACACGCAGAATACTCAGGTTAAACTTGACGAGCCTAGCATATGCAGATATGGCCTCGGAACATGGAGACCGAAAGGTCGAGCGTGAATCATATAGTAGATATGATCAACATAACGATGTTCACCATTGAAAACTACTCCATCTCACGTGATGATCGGTTATGGTTTAGTTGATTTGGATCACGTAATCACTTAGAAGATTAGAGGGATGTCTATCTAAGTGGGAGTTCTTAAGTAATTTTATTAATTGAACTTAAACTTATCATGAACTTAGTACCTGATAGTATCTTGCTTGTTTATGTTGATTGTAGATAGATGGCTCGTGCTGTTGTTCCGTTAAATTTTAATGCATTCCTTGAGAAAGCAAAGTTGAAAGATGATGGTAGCAATTATACGGACTGGGTCCGTAACTTGAGGATTATCCTCATTGCTGCTCAGAAGAATTACGTCCTGGAAGCACCGCTGGGTGCCAGGCCTGCTGCTGGAGCAACACCAGATGTTATGAACGTCTGGCAGAGCAAAGCTGATGACTACTCGATAGTTCAGTGTGCCATGCTTTACGGCTTAGAATCGGGACTTCAACGATGTTTTGAACGTCATGGAGCATATGAGATGTTCCAGGAGTTGAAGTTAATATTTCAAGCAAATGCCCAGATTAAGAGATATGAAGTCTCCAATAAGTTCTATAGCTGCAAGATGGAGGAGAACAGTTCTGTCAGTGAGCATATACTCAAAATGTCTGGGTATAATAATCACTTGATTCAATTGGGAGTTAATCTTCCGGATGATTGCGTCATTGACAGAATTCTCCAATCACTGCCACCAAGCTACAAGAGCTTCGTGATGAACTATAATATGCAAGGGATGAACAAGACTATTCCCGAGCTCTTCGCAATGCTGAAAGCTGCAGAGGTAGAAATCAAGAAGGAGCATCAAGTGTTGATGGTTAACAAGACCACTAGTTTCAAGAAAAAGGGCAAAGGGAAGAAGAAGGGGAACTTCAAGAAGAACGGCAAGCAAGTTGCTTCTCAAGAGAAGAAACCCAAGTCTGGACCTAAGCCTGAAACTGAGTGCTTCTACTGCAAGCAGACTGGTCACTGGAAGCGGAACTGCCCCAAGTATTTGGCGGATAAGAAGGATGGCAAGATGAACAAAGGTATATGTGATATACATGTTATTGATGTGTAACTTACTAGAGCTCGCAGTAGCACCTGGGTATTTGATACTGGTTCTGTTGCTAATATTTGCAACTCGAAACAGGGACTACGAAATAAGCGGGCACTGGCAAAGGACGAGGTGACGATGCGCGTGGGAAACGGTTCGAAAGTCGATGTGATCGCGGTCGGCACGCTACCTCTACATCTACCTTCGGGGTTAATATTAGACCTAAATAATTGTTATTTGGTGCCAGCGTTGAGCGTGAACATTATATCTGGATCTTGTTTGATGCAAGACGGTTATTCATTTAAATCAGAGAATAATGGTTGTTCTATTTATATGAGTAATATCTTTTATGGTCATGCACCCTTGAAGAGTGGTCTATTCTTATTGAATCTCGATAGTAGTAATACACATATTCATAATGTTGAAGCCAAAAGATGCAGAGTTGATAATGAAAGTGCAACTTATTTGTGGCACTGTCGTTTAGGTCATATCGGTGTAAAGCGCATGAAGAAACTCCATACTGATGGACTTTTGGAACCACTTGATTATGAATCACTTGGTACTTGCGAACCGTGCCTCATGGGCAAGATGACTAAAACACCGTTCTCCAGTACTATGGAGAGAGCAACAGATTTGTTGGAAAACATACATACCGATGTATGTGGTCCGATGAATATTGAGGCTCGTGGCGGATATCGTTATTTTCTCACCTTCACAGATGATTTAAGCACATATGGGTATATCTACTTAATGAAACATAAGTCTGAAACGTTTGAAAAGTTCAAAGAATTTTAGAGTGAAGTTGAAAATCATCGTAACAAGAAAATAAAGTTTCTACGATCTGATCGTGGAGGAGAATATTTGAGTTACGAGTTTGGTGTACATTTGAAAAACTGTGGAATAGTTTCGCAACTCACGCCACCCGGAACACCACAGCGTAATAGTGTGTCCGAACGTCGTAATCGTACTTTACTAGATATGGTGCGATCTATGATGTCTCTTACAGATTTACCGCTATCGTTTTGGGGTTATGCTTTAGAGACGGCCGCATTCACGTTAAATAGGGCACCATCAAAATCCGTTGAGACGACACCTTATGAACTATGGTTTGGCAAGAAACCAAAGTTGTCGTTTCTTAAAGTTTGGGGCTGCGATGCTTATGTGAAAAAGCTTCAACCTGATAAGCTCGAACCCAAATCGGAGAAATGTGTCTTCATAGGATACCCAAAGGAGACTGTTGGGTACACCTTCTATCACAGTCCGAAGGCAAGACATTCGTTGCTAAGAATGGATCCTTTCTAGAGAAGGAGTTTCTCTCGAAAGAAGTGAGTGGGAGGAAAGTAGAACTTGACGAGGTAACTGTACCTGCTCCCTTACTGGAAAGTAGTACATCACAGAAAATTGTTTCAGTGACACCTACACCAGTTAGTGAGGAAGCTAATGATAATGATCATGAAACTTCAGATCAAGATACTAATGAACCTCGTAGATCAACCAGAGTAAGATCCGCACCAGAGTGGTACGGTAATCCTGTTTTGGAAGTCATGCTACTAGATCATGATGAACCTACAAACTATGAAGAAGCGATGGTGAGCCCAGATTCCGCAAAGTGGCTTGAAGCCATGAAATCTGAGATGGGATCAATGTATGAGAACAAAGTATGGACTTTGGTTGACTTGCCCGATGATCGGCAAGCAATTGAGAATAAATGGATCTTCAAGAAGAAGACTGACGCTGATGGTAATGTTACTGTCTACAAAGCTCGACTTGTCGCGAAAGGTTTTCGACAAGTTCAAGGGGTTGACTATGATGAGACTTTCTCACCTGTAGCGATGCTTAAGTCTGTCCGAATCATGTTAGTGATTGCCGCATTTTATGATTATGAAATTTGGCAGATGGATGTCAAAACTGCATTCCTGAATGGATTTCTGGAAGAAGAGTTGTATATGATGCAACCGGAAGGTTTTGTCGATCCAAAGGGAGCTAACAAAGTGTGCAAGCTCCAGCGATCCATTTATGGACTGGTGCAAGCCTCTCGGAGTTGGAATAAACGCTTTGATAGTGTGATCAAAGCATTTGGTTTTATACAGACTTTCGGAGAAGCCTATATTTACAAGAAAGTGAGTGGGAGCTATGTAGCATTTCTGATATTATATGTGGATGACATATTACTAATTGGAAATGATATAGAATTTCTGGATAGCATAAAGGGATACTTGAATAAGAGTTTTTCAATGAAAGACCTCGGTGAAGCTGCTTACATATTAGGCATTAAGATCTATAGAGATAGATCAAGACGCTTAATTGGACTTTCACAAAACACATACCTTGACAAAGTTTTGAAGAAGTTCAAAATGGATCAAGCAAAGAAAGGGTTCTTGCCTGTGTTACAAGGTGTGAAGTTGAGTAAGACTCAATGCCCGACCACTGCAGAAGATAGAGAGAAAATGAAAGATGTTCCCTATGCTTCAGCCATAGGCTCTATCATGTATGCAATGCTGTGTACCAGACCTGATGTGTGCCTTTCTATTAGTTTAGCAGGGAGGTACCAAAGTAATCCAGGAGTGGATCACTGGACAGCGGTCAAGAACATCCTGAAATACCTGAAAAGGACTAAGGATATGTTTCTCGTATATGGAGGTGACAAAGAGCTCACCGTAAAAGGTTACGTTGATGCAAGATTTGACACTGATCCGGACGATTCTAAATCGCAAACCGGATACGTGTTTACATTAAACGGTGGAGCTGTCAGTTGGTGCAGTTCTAAACAAAGCGTCGTAGCAGGATCTACATGTGAAGCGGAGTACATAGCTGCTTCGGAAGCAGCGAACGAAGGAGTCTGGATGAAGGAGTTCATATCCGATCTAGGTGTCATACCTAGTGCATCGGGTCCAATGAAAATCTTTTGTGACAATACTGGTGCAATTGCCTTGGCAAAGGAATCCAGATTTCACAAAAGGACCAAACACATCAAGAGACGCTTCAATTCCATCCGGGATCTAGTCCAGGTGGGAGACATAGAGATTTGCAAGAATACATACGGATCTGAATGTTGCAGACCCGTTGACTAAGCCTCTTCCACGAGCAAAACATGATCAGCACCAAGGCTCCATGGGTGTTAGAATCATTACAGTGTAATCTAGATTATTGACTCTAGTGCAAGTGGGAGACTGAAGGAAATATGCCCTAGAGGCAATAATAAAGTTATTATTTATTTCCTTATAATCATGATAAATGTTTATTATTCATGCTAGAATTGTATTAACCGGAAACATAATACATGTGTGAATACATAGACAAACAAAGTGTCACTAGTATGCCTCTACTTCACTAGCTCGTTAATCAAAGATGGTTATGTTTCCTGACCATGAACAATGAGTTGTTATTTGATTAACGAGGTCACATCATTAGTTGAATGATCTGATTGACATGACCCATTCCATTAGCTTAGCACCCGATCGTTTAGTATGTTGCTATTGCTTTCTTCATGACTTATACATGTTCCTATAACTATGAGATTATGCAACTCCCGTTTGCCGGAGGAACACTTTGGGTGCTACCAAACGTCACAACGTAACTGGGTGATTATAAAGGAGCATTACAGGTGTCTCCAAAGGTACATGTTGGGTTGGCATATTTCGAGATTAGGATTTGTCACTTCGATTGTCGGAGAGGTATCTCTGGGCCCTCTCGGTAATGCACATCACATAAGCCTTGCAAGCATTACAACTAATATGTTAGTTGTGAGATGATGTATTACGAAACGAGTAAAGAGACTTGCCGGTAACGAGATTGAACTAGGTATTGGATACCGACGATCGAATCTCGGGCAAGTAACATACCGATGACAAAGGGAACAACGTATGTTGTTATGCGGTCTGACCGATAAAAGATCTTCGTAGAATATGTAGGAGCCAATATGGGCATCCAGGTCCCGCTATTGGTTATTGACCGGAGACGTGTCTCAGTCATGTCTACATTGTTATTGAACCCGTAGGGTCCGCACGCTTAAGGTTACGATGACAGTTATATTATGAGTTTATGCATTTTGATGTACCGAAGGTTGTTCAGAGTCCCGGATGTGATCACGGACATGACGAGGAGTCTCGAAATGGTCGATACGTAAAGATTGATATATTGGAAGCCTATGTTTGGATATCGGAATTGTTCCGGGTGAAATCGGGATTTTACCGGAGTACCGGGAGGTTACCGGAACCCCCCGGGAGCCATATGGTCCTTAATGGGCTTTAGTGGAAAGGAGAAAGGGGCAGACCAAGGTGGCTGCGCGTGTCCCCCCTCCCCTAGTCCTTTTAGGACTAGGAAAGGTGGCCGCCCCCCCTCTCCCTCTTTCCCCCTCGGGGAATCCTAGTCCAACTAGGATTGGGGGGGAGTCCTACTCCCGGAAGGAGTAGGACTCCTCCTGCGCCCTCCTCCTGGCCGGCGCCCCCCTCCCCCTTGGCTCCTTTATATACTGAGGCAGAGGCACCCCAGAAACACACAAGTTGATCCACGTGATCTATTCCTTAGCCGTGTGCGGTGCCCCCAGCCACCATATTCCTCAATAATACTGTAGCGGAGTTTAGGCGAAGCCCTGCTGCTGTAGTTCATCAAGATCGTCACCACGCCGTCGTGCTGACGGAACTCTTCCCCGACACTTTGCTGGATCGGAGTCTGGGGATCGTCATCGAGCTGAACGTGTGCTCGAACTCGGAGGTGCCGTAGTTTCGGTGCTTGATCGGTTGGATCGTGAAGACGTACGACTACTTCCTCTACGTTGCGTCAACGCTTCCGCAGTCGGTCTGCGTGGGTACGTAGACAAAACTCTCCCCTCTCGTTGCTATGCATCACATGATCTTGCGTGTGCGTAGGAAAATTTTGAAATTACTACGAAACCCTACAAAAAGACCATGTTACCCCTAGTAATGAACTAATAGAGACAAGGTGTGATGCGTGGCAGGGGCAATTGTTGGAAAAATTCCCAAAAAGACTCCCTCGGGGTCTTCTTTCTTTAGTCCCAAATGCCCACTTTTAGTCCCTAAAAGTCCCTCCTGTTTGGTTTAGATGGGACTAACACAGAGTTTTTTTAGTCCCTACACCAAAATGTCCCTGTAAACAAACACCCTCTAATAATGCCGCTGGAAAATTGATGCAATGCCACAGTTAAAAGCAAATTACATGTTTAACGAATTTTATTGTTAATATAATCTCTATGTTAATATTAATCAATGCCACCATTTGAGAAATGCTACTGTCTTGCTTTCTTTCCCATTTAGATAAGGTAGATGCTTCTTTTTGTTGGCTTCTGTGTCATCCACCATTATTGACCACTAATTGTTTCCTTTGCACCACTGTGTAAACAGGGTTATCTACTTCACCTTGTTGCCATTGTGACCTTTTGTTGCACTTCAGAAAACACTTTTGTTTTAAGAGTGTTTTGTGCAGTTCAACCAAAATGTCACACCGACAATGTTGCTTGATTGCTTGATCTTAGTGGAACTGCACAAGAGGAGATCTTACTTCCTATCCGTTAAGGCGAATTTGGTTCAGATCTTCTTCTTGTGAGTTGTTTGAATTCCGCATCATGAGAGGTCAGTACTAGCCTTCTTTCACATGATTCTGCAGTGCGCTTTCATATGTTGTGCTACTTGTACGATAATGTTGCTTAATTTTAGTGAACTGCACAAATGGAGACAAGACTTCCAATCTGTATGTGCACCGTAATATCCCATTGAGGTAATATAAGGATATTTCACAACCGCTGGCCTATATTTTGCCACTTTCATTGGAAAATTAAGTTTAGTACTATACTTGTGCTCCCTAATTGACATGCCAAATCTTACATTGAAGGCGAAGCTTGTTTGTTATTGAACCAAGTGATGAAGGGGAAAACAAGCGGAAGAAAAACAAAAATCAACTCCCGGTGCTGTAATGAAGCACTGGAACTGTGATGACATAAGTAATGATATAGTTTTGCATCTTAATTTATTGCTATGGCTGGAATGAGCAATTGTTTTGCCACTGATTTGATGCCACTCTTAATGTAATATGTAATTATCTCTACTTGTGCAAATAGGGATCTTCTTTGAAGATACCATATATTTTAGTGGAACTGCACAAGAAGATGTTGGAAACATTAAACTAATCGAGGAGTATATAGTAAGCATGGCCACCACCGTAGATAGCAACAGATGGTTCCGGAGAAGTGCTTCATCTGTATGCTCTACACAATAAGCCTCCTGACAAAGGTTGGTACTCGCCCACTGATTTCATCCATATGATTGAGCTTTGTCATCTCTATTGGTGTTGTGCTACTATTTAGATACTGTCATGAAAAAGTGGTATTGTCCTTGAGAAGTGCTTCATCTGTGTTGTTTTAAATATTTCCTTTCCTTTTTTCGAGCAAACAGGGATGCTAGCATTTAGTAGTCCTCTTGTCTTTGCACAATAGAATCATCTTCCTCTGAAGAAGAATATGGAGTACGTGAAGTGACTAGTTCCGATTATGCCAGGATGAAGAAGCCCTGTCTATCTTCTCATCAGAAGGAGCAGTTGAAGGATGGTTACATTACCCCCCACAAGACCAAACTAACTTCAGCTCAGAAGGACTGACAAATCTCCATTTTTTTGCTGTGATGCACGAGTACAATGTTGTTCTAGGATTCTTTCTGGTGAGTTCCATTTTTCTAAAAGTGTGCTCTACATGGGCCATGTATCTGCCTGTTAAAACTGTCAATTCATAGTACAATTTGCTTTATAATAATCACTTTTTGTATTTGTGCAAACAGGGGTGCTTAGCTTGATTTCAATGGGAACTGCACAAAATGTTCATGAATACATCGAATCATTCATTTCCACCACAAGAAAGGAGGTGCCGATAAGTTCAAGGCGTTGCAACATATAAGGGCGAAATCATACAAGCTACGCGCAAATTTGGTTGATTTTGGTGGAACTGCACAAAAATAACAGCTGGTTTATTTAGCACGAGGTGCCATGTCAATGTCCGAACTGATGGCAAACCCTGCCCATTCCACAATCGTAGGCATTTGATATTTTGGAATGGGACAACCTTGTCAAATTTTTCTCATTGATTTTAGCAAGACATGCGTTTGATATTTTCGAGTGGGATGCCCTTTGCTGTCAGCAGCGTCGATCAATTTTTTCTTTATTCTTTAGTTGTGAAGTAAATATTGCCTCTGACATGTGAGTTGCTGAGATGTGTAATCATTGATTGTGTTGAATGTTCTCTATGAATTGTCAGGCCTGTGTGTTTGATTGCAATGTACAGAAACGCTAAAAAGCTGCTCAAACTCTTTGTACTCCTTCTTTTCCTTTTTACTTCGCACATTGTGAAAGTGCATACTTTTTTGTATAAGATTGGTCAAAGTAGAGATACTTTGACTGCAGACAAAACTTGTATGCAGACTAGAAAGGACCAGAGGGAGTACATGTGAAACTGCTGCAAACGAGGTGATCACCCTGGGAATAATGGTAATACGTATTGTTTTGCATGTTCATCCAATGCCAGTGATACAGGAATTCGAACTAATCGAAATAAATTCATTCATACATGGTCGGATTTCATATAAACATGCGGGATTTCATTACATTTCATACATTCTTCAACTAAAAAGGGGTGCGCTAGAGGTATAATTAATTAACCGAAGCTTCCCACCTGTGTCCCGCTGAGCCGAACAGAAGCTTCAGTGACTTAACTGCAGGTGCAGTTGCATAATTGACATGTGGCCTGTTGGGTCCACGTGTCAGTCAGCCAACTGCACCAGCAGTTAAGTAGAAGCATCATTCTTCTCCAGCGCAGCTCCCCGACTCCACGTCACCGCCAAGAAGCTAACCGGCCGTCAATGGTCAACCCGCCTAGCTTGGCTTCAACCGGAGGGTAGCAGCGGTGGCCTTACTTGGACCCGAGCGGCGGTGACCTACCGTGTTCTACTCTTCCTTGTTTTCTGTGTGGTGCGGCCTCGTTGGCAGTGGGGCGGGGCCTCGGCAGAGCCGGCGATGTCCTCTGTCTCGTTGCCGGCGGGCGGTGCCTCAGCGGAGCGGTGGAAATCCTCCCCCACGTTGCCGGCAAGGTGGGGCCTCGGCCGAGTCGGCGATGTCCTCTGCCTCGTTGTTGGCGGGGCGGAGCCGGCGGTGTCCCCTGCCTCGTTGTTGGCGCCGCGGGGCCTCGGAGGAGCAGGGCCTCGTCGACGCCAGCGGAGCGGGGACTCGTCGGAGCCGGCATTGTCCTATGCCTCGTCCTCGGTCTCGCCAAACAGCGCCTCGCCCGCTTCATCGCCCTCTTTGCTAGCCTCTTTGTAGGCGGCCGCAGCCTCCGCCACCTGCATGCGGTACCGCCAGCGCTTGAGGCGGCCCTTGCGGGCGGAGTGGTACGAGTCGAGCAGCGCCTCCTGCTCCGCCCGCTCCGCGATGATCTACTCCTCCGCCTGCAGGTGCTCCTGGAGGAGATGGTGGTTGTAGGCGCCATCGGCCTGCGCCTCCCGGAACTGCTCCTCATGCATCTGCCTCACTCTGTCCATATATTGGGCACGGGCCTCGCCGATGGTCATGGTGCAATGCACCAGCGAGGATGGCGCGGAGGAGGGGGTTGGCGTCGGATCGTCGACTACCATGTTCTCCATTGGGACGTCGTCGTCCTCCGGCTTCCTACCGGTCAGCAGCAATGGCTGCCATCTCCTTGTGGTTCGTCGTCCGCCCGTCCGGAAGAGCGCTAGAGCGTGAGGAAGCCATGGTGGGCAGTAGTGGTGTGGACAGGAGAAAGGGAACGGATGCGGATGACTGCGGCTATGGCCGGCGCAGCAGTTTATATAGCAATGGTGGGCGGGCGGAGGGACGGACGTGTGGCACTGGAGTAGCCACCTCGGCAACCGCGTATCATTAATGTGGGCGGCAGATGGATGGACGGACGGCACTTGTGTCGTTTGAAGGCGAAGCAATCGCCTGCACCGGGAAGCGGGGCAGGCGGCGCTGACTGTTTCGGGCGGAAAGCGCGCGCAGGCGAGGAGATGACTTTACTTGGAGAGGATGACAATGGGACCCACCAAGTCCATAGCCTCACGTACGCAAGTGCCTCCTTATTATTATTATTATTATTATTATTATTATTATTATATATAACTATAACTATAATTTACTTTGCTTCCTCCTGGTTTCCTGACATCACGGTCCCACACCATTGTCAACCTATGTAGTACTCCCTCCTTTCCGGTTTATAGGGCTTATCTCAAAAATTTAGTTTTTCCATTTTATAAGGATCAATTTGGTTGTTCCCCATCACATGTTCAGACTTCAAGGTGCATTAAATCATTGCATGCAAGTATTAAGAGAAAACTGACCAATGCATGCACTTTATGCATGCATGCATTGCAATTAATGCATTCGTAAACATATTTTTTGAGGAAAACAAGAGCATTAATTGGGTGCTTTTGCAAACTACAAAAAATATTCCACCACTCATCATCTACCTTGGTTGGTGAGATTTTTGAATTGAGCCTTATAAACCGGAAGGAGGGAGTAGTCAATAAACGAGAGAATTGCACAAGAAGCGGCCGACAGCTGGGACCAAGCAGCTCGAGCACTATTTGTGTTTTTGAGGTGTGAGCACTGTAGAGTTTTTCGATGTTTAGCCCAGATATTAATTTTTCTCCTCTAAACAACAACGAAAACATCGCTGCAGGTATTAACTGGGCGGGCTGTGGCCCGTCTAGCCCAGGCCAGATATTCAGCCCAGATATTTTTTTTTCAAGCTGAAAATGGCTAGCCCAGCTATACTTTTTTTTAGGAATACCCAGGCAAGGTCAAGTTGTTATTCTCCGCCCCGCTGGGCTGCAAATCTTTCCTAGGAGGGATGCATTAGGCTTAACAAGAAAATGGGCTTTAAGAAATAATAAATGGGATGTAATTATAAAAACTGGGCACTAATTATAAAAAAATGCACCAAACACGTGATTACTTTATAAAATATTATTTTTGGATATTGAAAATTTTAATTTCATTAATTGTTGCAAGCGCAATGTTTCGTTGGATTTTTAAGTAATATAAATTTATATTGAAATTGTATTTAATCTGACTAGAAATTTCGGGATCAAAATATTTCGGATCCCATCAAATGTGGGAAATGTTATTGAATTCTGTTTTGAACGGTTGGTTGAAATGGGCTGTACTTTTAACAAACTGTAAATGGGTTGTAGTAAATTACATTAGAATTCAAAAATGGGCTACACATTCTTACAAATCTCAAATGGGCTATAAGTTCTCTGCCACACACTTCTGGCCTTACTAAGTTGACGCGTCCCCTAAAAAAATAGAGTTGACACGTATGCAAGGCTTTGTCAACTTATAGTCAACACACGGTTCTAGCAGCAGTGGCCGTTGGATGTCCATCCAATGGATGACGTGCTTCTTCTTCAATCTCGGATATTCTAGCTTCACCCGCCCAAAAAATGATTCCTCCCCCTGACATCTGGGGCGCACCGTTTCGGAAGCTGACCTGTGGGCCTACTAAGTTGACGTACCAAGGGCTTTGTCAACTTAGTCAATATAAACGATTCTAGCTGCAGTGACCATACGATGTCCATCCAACGGCCGTTGTGCTTCTTCAACCTCTGGTCTTCTTGCTCCAGCCGCCCAAAGCAGCGTCGGTCGTGTCGCCTGCTCCTACCTCCTGTGGCCGGCTGTGCTGCCACGGAGGCCTCACCGCCCCCTACTACTCCCACCGCTGGCCAGGCCATCCCTCCACTCACCCACACCCCCTGTTATTCTGCGGCAACGGCAGCGCAGCCGAACCAGTGAACCCTCGTACTCCTCTCCGCGTGTGCATCCACTGTCGCGTCTTCCTCGGCTCTGCGTTGTCCCCTTCCTAGGCCTCGCCGTCGTCCACCGCCCTGGTGCTCTCGGCGCGGCATGGTCAACGTGGTCAAGGAACGACTTCCATCGGACGTGGACTGTATGTAGAGAGGCTGGTAGCTGGGTCCATGGCAGCCGCAAGGAAGTGCCTCCTCATTACGCGCAAAATAATTATTCCTCCACCTGACAGCGGGGACCCACCGGACGGGCCACCGTATTTCGTGAAAAAAATGATTCGCCCCCTGACTGCTGGGACCCACGAGCTACATCTTTGCACGCAAGGAAGTGCGTCTGAAAAAAAACAATTCGCCCCCCTGACCGCTGGGACCCACCAGCTACATCTTCCCACGCAAGGAAGTGCGTCCAAAAAAACGATTCGCCCCCGACTGCTGGGACCCACCAGCTACACCTTCGCACGCAAGGAAGTGCGTCCGGGCAAAAAAAATGATTCGCCCCCCTGACTGCTGGGACCCAGCAGCTACACCTTCGCACGCAAGGAAGTGCGTCCGGGCAAAAAAAACAAAAACAAAATGATTCGCCCCCCTGACTGCTGGGACCCACCAGCTACATCTTCACAGGCAAGGAAGTGCCTGACAGTCGGGACCCACCTGGTCGAAGCGTACGTAGCGTTGTCATTCTGGTCACGAACGTGTACGTACATACTGGTCGATGTAGAGGCGCACACGTGTCGTAGTAGAGGCGCATACGTGTCGTAGTAGAGGCGCACACGTGTCGTAGTAGAGGCGCGCACGTAGCATGTACACGTACGTACAGCGGCCAGGGTGCGAGAAAGAAAATACGGCCACATATGTGTACATACAAGGTCTCGAACGCCTACTCGCGCATACGTACGGCCAGGGCTCGTGTACATGGCTGGGTCGGAACGGAGAAACAACGTCGTTGTCGTGTTCATGGGGAGGCAACGGAATGCGTCGTGTTCATGGGGAGGCAACGGAATGCGTCGTGTTCATCGGGAGGCAACGGAATGCACCGTGTTCATCGGGAGGCAACGGAATGAGTCATGTTCATCGGGAGGCAACGAAACGCGTGGGAGCCGGTGGTCGTGTTCATTGGGAGGGCTTGGACGGAACAGGCGATGGAAACGAGGCCTGGCGTACCGCAGAACGGAGGAAACGGACCTCCTACGTTCGAAACGGGGGTCCTGTTGATCGGGAGGGGTGTGGCGTACCGCACAACGGAGGAAACGGACCTCCTACAGTCGAAACGGGGGTCCTGTTGATCGGGAGGGGTGTGGCATACCGCAAAACGGACGAAACAGACCTCCTACGATCGAAACGGGGGTCCTGTTCATCGGGAAGGGTGTGGCGTACCGCAAAACGGGACTCCACGGGATACTGTTCATCTCCACCATCGACCTCCTCGAGCCTCCATGGGCTCCTGTTCATCCAGCCTCCACCGCACGCTACTCCACTGGCTACTGTTCAACCACCCCTTCACCGTCTACTGTTCATCCAACCCTCCACACCACGGGGTCCTGTTCAACCACCCCTCCATGGGCACCCCTCCACCGTCTACTGTTCATCCAGCCCTCCACATCACAGGGTCCTGTTCATCCAGAGGCAACGCCACCACTCATTGTTCATCCACCCCCCCCCCCCCCCCCCCCCCCCCCCCGCAACGCTCACTGTTCATCCAATCGATCAGCTTCAGTTAGCAGCAGTAGCGAAGGAATCGCTCGATCGGGTTCAGTTAACATCCATCGATCGATCGCTCGGGTTCAGTAACGCGTAGCCTGCAGTGCAATTGCCCGGGTTCAGTTAGAGCCCAACACCTCGCTCGAGTTCAGTTAGAGCCAACGCCTTGCACACACGCGCGTACGTGTACGAGAGAAACGCGCATTGCTCGGCCCCTGACCTCCCACCGCAACCGGGAACTCCCCGAAATTTTCCTCGCCCTCGCTTCTACCATGATTTTTTCCATCATGGATGGCCCAAAGAATGTCATGCAGCAGCGTCTCCGGCCCACCAAGGACGAAAAGCCCATTTTCTGTCATGATTTTTTGTCATAGAAGTAGGAGCCCACCACATCTATGATGATACCGGGTTTTGTCACAATTATCGTCATAGGAGTGTCATATGTATGACATAAAAAAATTTCGTTCAGCCCAAAATGTTATGGATGTGTCTTTTTTTGTAGTGTTTACCTTAATACTTCTTTTGTAGTTGTGGATGCTTGCAATAGGGGTTAATCACAAGTGGGATGCTTGTCCAAGTAAGGACAGCACCCAAGCACCGGTCCACCCACATATCAAATTATCAAAGTACCGAACGCAAATCATATGATCGTGATGAAAACTAGCTTGACGATAATTCCCATGTGTCCTCAGGAGCGCTTTCCTTCATATAAGAGTTTGTCCAGGCTTGTCCTTTTCTACAAAAAGGATTGGGCCATCTTGCTGCACCTTATTTACTTTTATTACTTGCTACTCCTTACAAATTACCTTATCACAAAACTATCTGTTACCGATAATTTCAGTGCTTGCAGAGAATACCTTACTGAAAACTGCTTATCATTTCCTTCTGCTCCTCGTTGGGTTCGACACTCTTACTTATCGAAAAGCTACGATAGATCCCCTACACTTGTGGGTCATCAGTACACAATAGGTTTGGTACACAACATAGCATACTTTATAGAACCTATGGCTAAGGCATAGGGAATGACTTTCATTCTCTTTCTATTTTCTGTCGTGGTCGTGTTTTGAGTCTTACTCAACTTTACACCTTGCAATACAGGCAATAACTCCTTTGACTGTTCCATTTTGAACTACTTCAAAAATCTTGTCAAGGTATGTAACCATTGAAAAATTTATCAAGCATCTTGATCTATCTCTATAGATCTTGATGCCCAATATGTAAGCAGCTTCACCGAGGTCTTTCATTGAAAAGTTCTTATTCAAGTATCCTTTTATGCTATCCAGACATTCAGTATCATTTCTGATCAACAATATGTCATCCACATATAATATCAGAAATGCTACAGAGCTCCCACTCACTTTCTTGTAAATACAGACTTCTCCAAAAGTCTATATAAAACTATATGCTTTGATCAACTCATCAAAGCATATATTCCAACTCCGAGATGCTTGCACCAGTCCATAGATGGATTGTTGGAGCTTGCACACTTTGTTAGCACCTTTAGGATTGACAAAACCTTCTGGTTGCATCATATACAACTCTTCTTTAATAAATCCATTAAGGAATGTAGTTTTGACATCCATTTGCCAGATTTCATAAAATGTGGCAACTGCTAACATGATCCGGACAGACTTTTAAGCATCGCTACGAGTGAGAAAAATCTCATCATAGTCAACCCCTTGAACTTGTAAAAAACCTTTTTGCGACAATTCGAGCTTTGTAGATAGTAATACTACTATCAACTTCCGTCTTCCTGTTGAAGATCCATTTATTCTAAATGGCTCGCCAATCATCGCGCAAGTCAATCAAAGTCCATACTTTGTTCTCATACATGGATCCCATCTCATATTTCATGGCCTTAAGACATTTCCCGGAATCTAAGCTCATCATCGCTTCCTCATAGTTCGTAGGTTCGTCATGGTCTAGTAACATGATTTCCAGAATAGGTTTACCGTACCACTCTGGTGCGGAATGTACTCTAGTTGACCTACGAGGTTCGGTAGTAACTTTATCTGAAGTTTCATGATCATCATCATTAACTTCCTCACTAATTGGTGTAGGCATCACTGGAACTGATTTCTGTGATGAACTACTTTCCAATTCGGGAGAGGGTACAATTACCTCATCAAGTTCTACTTTCCTCCCACTCACTTCTTTCGAGAGAAACTCCTTCTCTAGAAAGGATCCACTCTTAGCAACAAAGATCTTTCCTTCGGATCTGTGATAGAAGGTGTACCCAACAGTTTCTTTTGGGTATCCTATGAAGACGCACTTCTCTGATTTGGGTTTGAGCTTATCAGGCTGAAACTTTTTCACATAAGCATCGCAATCCCAAACTTTAAGAAATAATAACAAATTAGGTTTCTTGCTAAACCAAAGTTCATACAGTGTCATTGCAACGGATTTTTAGACGGTGCCCTATTTAACGTGAATGCAGGTGTCTCTAATGGATAATCACAAAACGATAGTGGCAAATCGGTAAGAGACATCATAGATCGCACCATATCTAATAAAGTATGGTTATGGCATTCAGACACATCATTATGCTATGGTGTTCCAGGTGGCGTGAGTTGCGAAACTATTCCACATTGTTTCAAATGAAGACCAAACTCATAACTCAAATATTCACCTCCACGATCAGATCGTAGAAACTTTATTTTCTTGTTATGATGATTTTCCACTTCACTCTGAAATTCTTTGAAATTTTCAAATGTTTCAGACTTATGTTTCATCAAGTAGATATACCCATATCTGCTCAAATCATCTGTGAAGGTCAGAAAATAACGATACCTGCCGCGAGCCTTAATACTCATCGAACCGCATACATCAGTATGTATTATTTCCAATAAGTCAGTTGCTCGCTCCATTGTTCCGGAGAATGGAGTCTTAGTCATCTTGCCCATGAGGCATGGTTCGCAAGCATCAAGTGATTCATAATCAAGTGATTCCAAAAGCCCATCAGTATGGAGTTTCTTCATGCGCTTTACAACAATATGACCTAAATGACAGTGCCACAAATAAGTTGCACTATCATTATTAACTTTCCATCTTTTGGCTTTAATATTATGAATATGTGTATCACTACGATCGAGATTCAATAAACCAGTTATATTAAGTGTATGACCATAGAAGGTTTTATTCATGTAAACAGAACAACAATTATTCTTTGACTTAAATGAATAACCGTATTGCAATAAACATGATCCAATCATATTCATGCTCAACGCAAACACCAAATAACATTTATTTTAGGTTCAACACTAATGTCGAAGGTAAAAGGAGTGTGCGATGGTGATCTTATCAACCTTGGAATCATTTCCAACACACATCGTCACCTTGCCCTTAACTAGTCTCTATTCATTTTGCAACTCATGTTTCGAGTTACTAATCTTAGCAACTGAACCGGTATCAAATACCCTGGGGTTACTATGAACACTAGTAAAGTACACATCAATAACATGTATATCAAATATACTTTTGTTCACTTTGCCATCCTTCCTATCCGCCAATTATTTGGAGTAGTTCCGCTTCCAATGACCATTCCCTTTGGAGTAGAATCACTCGTTTTAGGCTTAGGTCTAGCTTTGGGCTTCGTCACGGGAGTGGCAACTTGCTTGCCATTCTTCTTGAAGTTCCCTTTCTTTCCCTTGCCCCTTTACTTGAAACTAGTGGTCTTGTTAACCATCAACACTTGATGCTTTTTCTTGATTTCTACCTTCGCCGATTTCAGCATCGCGAAGAGCTTGGGAATCGTTTCCGTTATCCCTTGCATATTATAGTTCATCACAAAGTTCTAGTAACTTGGTGATAGTGACTAGAGAACTCCGTCAATCACTATCTTATCTGGAAGATTAACTCCCACTTGATTCAAGTGATTGTAGTACTCAGACATTCTGAGCATATGCTCACTAGCTGAGCTATTCTCCTCCATCTTGTAGGCAAAGTACTTGTCAAAGGTCTCATACCTCTCGACTCGAGCATGAGTCTGAAAATACCAATTTCAACTCTTGGAACATCTCATATGCTCCATGGCATTTCAAAACATTTTTAAAGTCCCGGTTCTAAGCCGTAAAGCGTGGTGCACTAAACTATCAAGTAGTCATCATACCGAGCTTGTCAAACGTTCATAACATCTGCATATGCTCCTGCAATAGTTCTGTCACCTAGCGGTGCATTAAGGACATAATTCTTCTATGCAGCAATGAGGATAATCCTCAGATCAAGGAACTAGTCTGCATCATTGCTACTATCAACTTTCAACTTAGCTTTCTCTAGGAACATATCATAAATAAAATGGGGAAGCTATACGCGTGCAATTGATCTACAACATAGATATGCAAATACTATCAGGACTAAGTTCATGATAAATTTAAGTTCAATTAATCATATTACTTAAGAACTCCCACTTAGATAGACATCTCTCTAGTTATCTAAATGATCACGTGATCCATATCAACTAAACCATGTCCGATCATCACGTGAGATGGAGTAGCTTTCAATGGTGAACATCACTATGTTGATCATATCTACTATATGATTCACGTTTGACCTTTCGGTCTCAGTGTTCCGAGGCCATATCTACATATGCTAGGCTCGTCAAGTTTAACCCGAGTATTCTGCATGTGCAAAACTGGCTTGCACCCGTTGTATGTGAACATAGAGCTTATAACACCCGATCATCACGTGGTGTCTCAACACGAAGAACTGTCGCACCGGTGCATACTCAGTGAGAACACTTATACCTTGAAATTTTATCAAGGGATCATCTCATAATGCTACCGTCGTACTAAGAAAAATAAGATGCATAAAAGATAAACATCACATGCAATCAAAATATGTGACATGATATAGCCATTATCATCTTGTGCCTTTGATCTCCATCTCCAAAGTACCATTATGATGTCCATCGTCACCGGCATGAAACCATGATCTCCATCATCTTGATCTCTATCAACGTGTTGTCACATGGTCGTCTCGCCAACTATTGCTTTTGCAACTATTGCTATCGCATAGCGATAAAGTAAAGCAATTGTATGGCGCTTGCATCTTATGCAATAAAGAGACAACCATAAGGCTCCTTCCAATTGTCGATAAATTTAGCAAAACATGATCATCTCATACAACAAATTATATCACATCATGTCTTGACCATATCACATCACAACATGCCCTGCAAAAACAAGTTAGACGTCCTCTACTTTGTTGTTGCAAGTTTTACGTGGCTGCTACAGGCTTCCAGCAAGAACCGTTCTTACCTACGCATCAAAACCACAATGATTTTTCGTCAAGTGTGCTGTTTTAACCTTGAACAAGGACCGGGCATAGTCAAATTCGATTCAACTAAAGCTGGAGAAACAGACACCCACTAGCCACCTGTGTGCTAAGCACATCGGTAGAACCAGTCTCATGAACGCGGTCATGTAATGTCGGTCTGGGCCGCTTCATACAACAATACCGCCAAATCAAGATAAGACATTGCTGGTAAGCAGTATGACTATTATCGCCCACAATTCTTTGTGTTCTGCTCGTGCATATAACATCTACGCATAGACCTGGCTCGGATGCCACTGTTGGGGAACGCAGTATTTCAAAAAATAAATCCTACGATCACGCAAGATCTATCTAGGAGATGCATAGCAACGAGAGGGGGAGAGGGTGTCTACGTACCCTCGTAGACCGAAAGCGGAAGCGTTTAGTAACGCGGTTGATGTAGTCGAACGTCTTCGCGATCCAACCGATCAAGTATCGAATGCACGACACCTCCGTGATCTGCACACGTTCAGCTCGGTGACGTCCCTCGTACTCTTGATCCAGCTAAGGCCGAGGGTGATTTTCGTCAACATGACGGTGTGCTGACGGTGATGATGAAGTTACCGACGCAGGGCTTCGCCTAAGCACTACGACAATATGACCGAGGTGGAAAACTGTGGAGGGGGCACCGCACATGGCTAAAGATCAACTTGTGTGTCTTTGGGGTGCCCCCTCCCCCGTATATAAAGGAGGAAGGAGGATGAGGTCGGCCTAGGAGGGGCGCGCCTATAGGGGGAGTCCAACTAGGATTCCCAATCCTAGTTGGAGTCCCCTTCCTTTTCCAATAGGTGGAGAGAGGCAAGGAGGAGGAGAGGGAGAAGGAAAGAGGGGCGCGTGCTGCCTCCTCTTGTGGCCCTTCTCTCATTTCCACTAAAGCCCAATAAGGCGCAATACTTCCCCCGTCGAATTCCCTTAACTCTCCGGTACTCCGAAAAATACCCGAACCACTCAGAACCTTTTCGATGTCCGAATATAGCCTTCAAATATATCGATCTTTACGTCTCGACCATTTCGAGACTCCTCGTCTTGTCCTTGGTCTCATCCGGGACTCCGAACAAACTTTGGTCATCAAATCACATAACTCATAATACAAATCGTCATCGAACGTTAAGCATGCGGACCCTACGGGTTCGAGAACTATGTAGACATGACCGAGACACATCTCCGGTCAATAACCAATAGCAGAACATGGATGCTCATATTGGCTCCTACATATTCTACGAAGATCTTTATCGGTCAAATCGCATAAGAACATACGTTGTTCCCTTTGTCATCGGCATGTTACTTGCCCGAGATTCGATCGTCGGTATCATCATACCTAGTTCAATCTCGTTACCGGAAAGTCTCTTTACTCGTTCCGTAATGCATCATCCCATGACCAACTCATTAATCACATTGCTTGCAAGGCTTATAGTGATGTGCATTGCCGAGAGGGCCCAGAGATACCTCTCCGATACACGGAGTGACAAATCCTAATCTCGATATATGCCAACCCAACAAACACCTTTGGAGACATCTGTAGAGCATCTTTATAATCACCCGGTTACATTGTGACGTTTGATAGCACACAAGGTGTTCCTCCAATATTCGGGAGTTGCATAATCTCATAGTGAGAGGAACATGTATAAGTCATGATGAAAGCAATAGCAATAAAACTAAACGATCATTATGCTAAGCTAACGGATGGGTATTGTCCATCACATCATTCTCTAATGATGTGATCCCGTTCATCAAATGACAACAAATGTCTATGGTGAGGAAACATAACCATCTTTGATTAACGAGCTAGTCAAGTAGAGGCATACTAGGGACACTTTGTTTTTTCTATGTATTCACACATGTACTATGTTTTCAGTTAATACAATTCTAGCATGAATAATAAAAATTTATCATGATATAAGGAAATATAAATAACAACTTTATTATTGCCTGTAGGGCATATTTCCTTCATTGGCATTGATCGAGATTAGGATTTGTCACTCCGTGTATCGGAGAGGTATCTCTGGGCCCTCTCAGTAATGCACATAACTATGAGCCTTGCAAGCAATGTGTCTAATGAGTTAGCCACATGATGATGCATTACGAAACGAGTAAAGAGACTTGCCAGTGACGAGATTGAACTAGGTATGATGATACCGACGATCGAATCTCAGGCATGTAACATATCGATGACAAAGGGAACAATGTATGTTGTTGTGCAGTTTGACCGATAAAGATCTTCGTAGAATATCTATGAGCCAATATAAGCATCCAAGTTCTGCTATTGGTTATTGATCGGAGATATGTCCCGGTCATGTCTACATAGTTCTCGAACCCGTAGAGTCCGCACGCTTAACATTCGATGACTATTTGTATTATGAGTTTCGTGTTTTGATGAACCGAAGTTTGTTCGGAGTCCCGGATGAGATCACAGACATTACGAGGAGTCTCAAAATGGCCGAGACATAAAAGATTGATATATTGGAATGTTATATTTGGACACCAGAATGGTTTCAGATAGGTTCGGGCATTTTCCGGAGTACCGGGGGGTTACCGGACCCCCCCCCCCGGGGGGTTAATGGGCCTTCATGGGCCCTAGTGGAAGAGAGGAGGCGGCGGCCAGGTGGAGGCGCACGCCCCCCAAGCCCAATCCGAATTGGGTTAGGGTTGGGACGGGGCGGCCCCCCTTTCCTTCTCTCCTTCTCCACTTTCCCCCCTTCTCCTTGTAGGAATAGGAAAGGGGGGGGGGCGAATCCTACTTGGACCGGGAGTCCAAGTAGGACTCCCCCCCTTGGCGCGCCACACCTTGGCCGACCTCCTCCTCTTCCCCTCTTTATATATATGGGGAGGGGGCACCCCAAAGACACACAAGTTGATCTTTTAGCTGCGTGCGGTGCCCCCCTCCACAGTTACACACCTCGGTCATATCGTTGTAGTGCTTAGGCGAAGCCCTGCGTCGATAATTTCATCATCACCGTCACCACGCCGTCGTGCTGACGGAAGTCTTCCTGGACCTCAACTGGATCAGGAGTTTGAGGGACATCATCGAGCTGAACGTGTGCTGATCGCGGAGGTGCCGTGCGTTTGGTACTTGGATCGGTTGAATCGCGAAGACGTTCGACTACATCAACCGTGTTACTAAACGCTTCCGCTTTCGGTCTATGAGGGTACGTAGACACATTCTCCCCTCTCGTTGCTATGCATCTCCTAGATAGATCTTGCATGATCGTAGGTAATTTTTTTAAAATACTGCGTTCCCCAACAGCAACAACCAACATAATATGATGGCAAGTAACAACATAACATGATGGCAACTAACAACAAAGATCGGTGGCACCTAGTTTTTTCCCCTCCATATGTACCGCCCAAATTGCTCTTTTCTGCTCTGATCTTAGTGAATCCTAACTCTTAGTAAATCCTACACATCCTTCTCGAGCGCCTACTGGTAGCAACCCCAACCTAAAAGCTTAGATCAGATATAGGATATAACATGGTAGATTTTGTGTTCGTTGGAGGGTAAAAGGGGATAAACATGAACAAACGGAATTCATGTTAGCTGTAGATCCATGCAACACAAATCTGTGGTGTGTTTGCCATGACAGTGTGGATCCAGTCGTCATCTACGTGGGCAATCTGGAAGTGAAATTATTGGGGCCAGGGGAAGGAGGGGAAGGAGGAGGAGATAGGAGAACGACCTGTTAGCTCGTTGCTGTGTTTTCCGTCGATGGGGAGGAGGGCGCTAGAGATCTGTTCTAATTGCCATGGCAACTAGAGAAGAAAGACGATGGAGGTAGGGAAAGATTGGTCGATTCAGAGGTTGGAGACGACGACGGACGGTGGCACTGTGGTTCTCAGGCGGATAGGGACGACGGGCGAGAGATGTTTGTGCGGGCCGCGGGGCCGCTCGCCCGGACGTGTGGGCGATCGCGCCACACACCTGACGTGCGGGCTGTGGTTGGGTGCGCCCAGACGCCGTCGGGCGGGCGGGCTGTGTCGATGCCACACAGGACGTACGGCACCCCCCCCCCTAGATGCCACACATGTGGTAGATATCCGCGTCCCTAATTAATGACTATGGGTCATTAGTTCTAGTTGTTTAACAACATGCGTTTTGCACTTAGAAGTCTCATGTTCAAAACCTACCGAGCCCAAAACAACGTGCTGGTTGTGAATCGAACCAGTGACCTCCCTCATCAAGGTACGCTGGTGTAACTACCCTGCCACCCAACGTGATCTAGTAACCTTAAAAAATTTCCTTCTTTTTCCTTTTTCGTCTTTTCTTTTTTCCTTTTTTTCTACTTGGTTCGATGAATTGTTTGCACATACGTGAACTTTTCTTCAAATAAATTAATTTATTTTAAAATTTGATGAACTTTTTGAAATTGATGTTTTTTCAAAATCCATGAACTTTTTTCAAATATCTATGTTATTTTGGAAATTTTATTCACTTTTTTTCAAATTCAAAGAACAGTTTTTTCAAAATCCAAGAATTATTTTTTAGTTTTGTTGACCTTTTTTCAAATATAGTTTTGAAAATTGTGAATGTTTTCTAAAAATACGTGATCATTTTTGAAATCATGATTTTCCCCCTTTTTATGATTTTTTCTTTTTTTTCGAATGCGATCGAGCGAACCCAGAGGAGATAAAATGCGATCGATTTCGCTCTACATGGGCCGGCCCAGCAGAGTTGCCTTGTGGGAGCCGATTTTGCTGTGTATCCATCACAGCGAGGGAGCTCCTAGTTGGCGCTCTAAGCGCCACTTTCCTCAGCCCGCAGCGCATCGTGCGCCAGATTCCGTGGGCCGGCCCAGGAAAGGAGGCGATCGCTGGTTCCGGAGTCGCTCGTTTCCCATCTCGCGGGATCGCTAGTGCAGGGCAGTTGGTCGTTTCCCATGTCGTGGTCAATGGTTGACCGGGCCAGTTGACTATTTTACAAATTCTTTTTTCAGAAACCCCCCTCTCCCCCAAAATCATCAAATTCAAAAAAAGTTCACAAATTCGAAAAAAAGTTCATCTCTTTTGAAAAAATGTTCTGCAATTTCGAAGAATAGTTCATCAAATCTATAAAAAAGTTCATCAATTTTGAAAAAAGTTCATCGAATTTGAAAAAGTTCATCGTATTTGAAAAAAGTTCACTGAATTTGGAAAAAGGTTCATCAAATTTTAAGAAAATTTTGAAAAATTAGAAAAAAAAGTTCATTAAAATTGAAAAAAGTTCATTGAAATGGAAAAACGTTCAGTGAATTCGAAAAAAGTTCATCGAATTTGAAAAAAGTTCAGCGAATTTTCATCGATTTGAAGAAAAAGTTCAAGAATTATAAAAAAAACATCGAGGCAACAGGAATAAAACGAAAAAACAAAAAACGATAAAGGAAATAGGTGAAAGGACAGATGAAATAAGAAAAGAAGTAAAAGGATTTTACTGATCGCATCTAGCTGGGTGGCGCGGTGGTAGCTGCCTGTTAACTCGAAGGGAAGGTTGGGAGCTCGATACCCGTCGGGGGGGGGGGGGGGGGGGCTCGTACACAGACGGGGGGCGCCGTGGTGTCGTCCTTTTTGCCTCTACAAAACCGAAAGGAACCAGGGTGCCCACATCTGTTTCCTACTTATCATCTATGTGATGTTCTTCAGAAACAGATACTAACTGCAAGTCTGCAACGGCATTAAATCCAGTGAGGAGATGGTGGTCACCCCACCCCAGTGGCACGAGCAGCATCTCTCTGGCCAAAGACTGCAAGGAAGGCTCCAGACAACGGGGGCCGGGGCGGAGGAGGGGAGAGGCGGAGGGAGGTGCCCGTGTCGGGGCGGAGGAAGGCGACGGACAGGCTGAGGGCTCCGTCACCAGAGAAAAAGGTAGAGGGGGCGCAGATCTTACCGGAGAGAAGGCGGCAGTCGTCGCCCGCGCCGCCGCCTTCGCCTCGTTGTGCGGTAGGGATTTCTTGCGCCTGGCCTGGATTTTTTTTAGGCAAATGGATTTTGGTTTTTGTCCTCGCTCTGGAGCTTGCCAGGCAGAGAGGCGCTGCTATGTATCGCGCACACGATCGCTACGCTCGCGGGCAAATCCTAAACGGCGCCAGGGTGAGATGGGCCGGCCCAGTGCGGGGCGCCTGCCCGTTTGCAGAATACGCATTAACGGGCGCCTGCAGCGCCAAATAGGATTTGCCTCACAGCGAGGGCAATCCTAAAAAAAATTACAGCGAGGGTAAATCCTAAACGGCGCCAGGGTGAGATGGGCCGGCCCAGTGCGGGGCGCTGCAGGCGCCCGTTTGCAGAATACACATTAACGGGCGCCTGCAGCGCCAAATAGGATTTGCCTCACAGCGAGGGCAATCCTAAAAAAAAATCATAGCAAGGGCAAATCCTAAATAGCGCCCGTTTCTTCGCTGCGTGCAAACGAGCGCATCGATCAAAAAACGGCGAGTGTGACGGTTAGAACCTGGGATCTGTCGTTAGAGATAGTAGCGTCATTACCACCCGGCAATGCTCCACTTGGTGTCGGTCATCCTCTTTTCCTTCTTTTCTTGTTTCTCTAGGTCGCGAGATTTTCTTCTTCTTCTTTTTCCTGTTCTTTTTTCATTTTTCTTTTCTTATTCCTTTCTCTTTTCTTCGTAAATGTGCGATTTTTTTCCAAATTCAACAAACCTTTTCAAATTTAATGAACTTTTTTGTCAAAATCGATGAACTATTTTTTAAATTCGATGATTTTTTTCAAAATCAACGAACTTTTTTTCAAAATCGACAAACTTATTTCCAAATCGCTGATTTTTTTTCAAAATCAATGAACTCTTTTCAAACCTGATGAACTCTTTTTCAAAACCGCAGAACTTTTTTTCCGAATCGATAAACTCTTTTTCAAAATCGATGAACTCTTTTCAAGATCGACGAACTCTTTTGCCAAATTGATGAACTCCTTTCAAAATCGACGAACTCTTTTTCAAAGTTGATGAACTCTTTTCATTACCGATGAACTATTTTTCCAAAATCGATGAACTCTTTTTGCAAAATCGGTGAACTTTTTTTCAAAATCGATGAACTCTTTTCAAAACCGATGAACTCTTTTTTCAAAACCGATGAACATTTTTCCAAATCGATGAACTCTTTTTAAAAATCGATGAACTCTTTGCAAAATTGATGAACACTTTTTTAAAATCAATGAACTCTTTTCAAAACTGATGAACTTTTTTCTGAATCGATAAACTCTGTTTCAAAATCGATGAACTCTTTTTAAAATCGATGAACTCTTTTCAAAATCGATGAACTCTTTTTCAATACCGATGAACTTTTTTTTTCCAAAATTGATGAACTTTTTCTCAAAATCGATGAACTCTTTTTGCAAAATCGGTGAACTTTTTTTCAAAATCGATGAACTCTTTTCAAAACTAACGAACTCTTTTCAAAGTCGATGAACTCTTTTTTCAAAACCGATGAACATTTTTTCCAAATCGATGACTCTTTTCAAAATCGATGGACACATTTTTTAAATCAATGAACTCTTTTCGAAACAGATGAACTTTTTAAAAATCAATGATTTTTTTAAAATACATTTTTTCATCGAAAGTCAATGAATTTTTTCCTAAATGTTTTCAAATAATTAAAAAATGATAGGGCTACATAAACGTTTACATGTGTAGTAAATTGCGCGGCTAGAAATATACATTACGTATTGGCCCTAGATTTGCTTAGTACCGCGTGGTAGTCCACTTGGTTGGGCTTAGTTGTCAGCTGTTGGACGGCGTGAGTACGATCCTCTGCCTGATCTATTTTCTATGTGTTTTTTTTCGCACAAACAACCTCTATGCACTGAATTTTTTTGCTGGGCCGGCCCAGTCCCATCGCCTTCGGGCGCTAGGACGTCTCAGCGCCGTTTTTTTTTTGAGCATCAGTACAGACACAAGCGCTCATATACACGCGCATACACTCATCTCTATGAACACACACACGCACACCCACCCTTATGAGCACCTTCGAGAGACTGAGGCGGCATATCATCTTGAGATTTATGAAGTCACTGTAGGCGCCTCGTCGTCGACGGAAACGTCTCCTCCCACTGAAAGCGCATCGCTGGAAATCCTGAAATAAATCCAGGAATAATGTGAGCACCAGGATTTGAACCCTGGTGGGTTAGGGATACCACTGTCCACCTAACCAACTCAACCACAGGTTGATTCGCGTCTCAGCGCCGGTTAGGAGCCACAGCGAGCGCTACGCTCGCATCCCCCGCGTATGATGCGCATGGCTCAACGAGGGAGTACACGTATTTATGATCAGTTTAATTATCAATTTGATCAAAAAAACTTATGAATACTATTTTTTTGGTGAATTCGTTCTTTTTTCATGCGCATTCAAAAAATGTTCCAGAATTCTAAAAAGGTTCCCGACTTTACAATATGTTCATTTCTCGAAATTCAAAAACATTAAATATTCATTAATTTAGAAAGATGTTTGCAAATTCAAAACATGTTTCATGCAAAACACAATAAATTTCCTCTAACATTTTTTCAAATCATGAATAATTTTTAAAATCACACACAATTTTTGAAAATATCAAAAGAAAATTGAAATCAAGAACATGTTTTTTGAAATGCGAACATTTTTTGAATTTTCAAGCATTTTCTTAAAACCCTAAACAAATTTTCAAAACATATTTTTATTTCAAATATTCTCTTTTTTCTAAAGTGAACAATTTTTGAACATTTTGTTTTTTATAAATTTGTGAATATTTCTTCAAGTTTTCTGAAATTGTGAATAATTTTAAATTTTCTTGCTTTTTTTAAAACACAAGCGAGTTGAAAATTCCAGCCACTTTTGAAAAAAACAAACAAATTTTAGAACCTCGGTCAATTTTTTATTTTTCTGAAAATTACTAAAAAATAAATGTTTAAGAAAAGAGTAAAAAAAGAGAACACCAGTAAAGTAAATAAAATATTCAGGAACTTTCTAGAATGTTTGAAAGACAATTTAGGAACATATTAAAAGCGCTGTTGGCAGTTTTCTTGATTTATAATGGGCTGGTCCGTCTATGGTTGCTAGTGGGCGATCATTATGCTAAGGATCGCATCAGGCCGCGTCGGCCATAGAGGGCCGGTCGGACATGGCGGCAGTGTCTAGGCGCGTCCAGGCTTCCCATATCCATCCTAAATATGGGTCGGATATAGGACTTCCGGTCAGTTTGGATGTGGGCCAGATTAGAGAGGCGCGGCCGGGTCATATTTTTGGTGTTTTCAAATTGATAGAAAAGTTTTGCTAAATCACAGGACACTAGTATTGGTTACCACCATACTATATAATAAACCATGTATCCACTGGTGTCCCAGTTTTGTGTCTACATTGCGTCTGCTAGATATCCTTGAGCAATGGTAGCAATGGTAGCAAATGCTGTCAACGGGAACAGCGGTTTTGTAGAGGTCAGGGGGGCCGTTGGCCTTGTTTGCTGTACAATGCAACAGCAAGAAACGGTTTATGTTCGACGTTTTGAGTGGAAATGTCCGTGGAACAACCAGCATTTTATTTCCGGATGCTCTCCCAACAGAGGCTAATTGTTTTTTATGCTGATCACCGATCGACTCTCCATGTCGCGTGTCGTGGAGACGTGTACTGGTCTGCAGTATTGATAGCACAGTGATATGGCACTATGTCAAACCAACTCGTTTACAATTCCATTACAGCTCAAGCTTTGTACACTTTTCAAGCATGCTTACAAGGTGCAGTGCGTGCATGCGTTCGCGCTGTGGCCAGGGAACAGTGGCTCGCCGGCGAGCAGCTCCACCATGACGCAGCCGAGCGACCAGGCGTCCACGAGCTCGTGGTGGTCCGGCTTCCCCAGGAGCATCTCGGGGGCCATGCACCAGAGCGTGCCGGCCTGGCCGCGCGGCGTCGTGGCGCTCACCATGGAAATAGCCAGCCCGAGATCACATATCTTCACCACGTCCTCGCCGCCGACGAGGATGTTCCCGGGCCTGATGTCCCTGTGGACGATGCCACGCTCGTACATTCTCCCGGCGCCGCCCAGTATCTGCCGCAGGACGTGGCGCTTCTCCTCCTCCGAGAACGGCCCGCGGCGATCAAGCAGAACGCGGCTGAGGCTCGGGCCGACGTGCTCCAGCACGAGGCTGCACTGCCCGGTGTGGGGGTCCCGCGCGATGCCGTGCAAGCCGACGACGGAGGGGTGGCCGCGGCACGCCGCGAGGTAGCACGCCTCACGCAGCAGGAGCACGTGGGCACGGCGCCTCCTCTTGCTGCTGCCGTCGTCGGGCGAGCGGATGAGGCATTTCAGGGCGACGTCCGCGCCGGTGCCCAAGCTGCCCTTTCCGAGCACGCGAGTCAGCGGCGTGTCTTGCGGGAGCCGGCGGCGTGGTCGTCGATCATGGCGCCAATGGCGGCTTCCGCAGCGGCTCTTCGCGAGACGGTGGCCATGGGGTTCCCGCCCCCTCTGCTGGTGCGTGTCGGAGAGCAATTTTTCGTGGCGCGCGCGCAACGCATGGTGCGCGTTTGCCGCTGTTCGATCGGATTCCTGGAGTGAAACGCGCTTCCGAATTCGACCGGGAGTGGCGCTCTGCTCACGTCCGACTGGAGTACGGCCACCGCCTTGCCGAGAGATATAAGATCGATTGGGGGCCTCGTGGTAGACGATCGTCGTCTTCCTTCCCAATTTCTCCATCCAATCCTCCCCACTTCTCCATCCACTCCAAAATCGATCACAGGAGCTCGCGGAAAAGCCGCCGCCATGGCCGCGCAGATGCTCCGCCGGTGGAAGAGCTTCTACGGCGCCTTCGACTCCGTGGACGCCGCCATCGAGGCCGCCGACCCAGACCAATTTTCACGCCACGTGTTCCAGCGCGCAAGGGGTGACCTGCTGGAAGGGCTCTGCAACGCCGCCGACGAGGACCAGGCGGAGCGTATCTGCGGGATTCTCGACGACCTCATGGCAGAGTCTCTCGAGACGCTCAGGGTGGTTCCATCAACGCCGGGGGTGCCCATCCCCACGGAACTCGACGAGTCTGTGCGCGCGCTGCGGGAGCACGACTCGGAGCGCGTCCGCCTCCTCGCGCGCGGCATTGTCAGCGGGTGGGAAGCCTCTGTCGAGGACGACGTCGTCAAGGTCATACCAGTCATGCCAATGAAGAAGCTGCCGCAGCCCAAGGCGACCGTCGGCAAGCAGCAGGATGTCTCCGACACGAAGGCGAAGTGGCCTCCCAAGATCTTCGGCGAGCCTTTGGCCAAGAAGACGACGGAAATCATCAAAAAGGCGTCCGATCCTGCCGCCGGCTTCGTCGACGGTGACCGTGCCGGGTTCTTCTCGGAGGACAAGATGGAAGCCGCGAAGCGCAAGCTCCGCCAAGGTTACCAAGAAGCAGAGGACGCGAAACGGCGGCGCAAGACGCAATTGGTGCAGGCGCCCAAGATGATGCAGCCAATCAGGAGGTGCAGCAGCTCCATGGTCAAGAAAACCTTCGCGATCAGGAGCCAGCTTCACATGGCTTAGGGCTCTAGTCAAGAAGCCAGTTGATCCATAACTAGTGTCCTGGTCACTTTGTATACGTATATCCTTCTTCTCGAAACATGCCATACTGCAGTTCTAACTAGCACTACTGCAAAGCAGTTGCTCGTAGCTCGTATGCACATGATCGAAAGAAGTTGATGAATTGAATCCAAAGAAGTTGTTACGAATCTGCTGAAATCTGCGAAGAACTTGGAAAGAAATTTCTCGTCATGTTGGGAAAGATGTGTTTGCGTCGTATTATGTTATTCTGCACGCAGCAATTAACAAAGCTCCTTTTAAAATGGATCGGGATGTCAGGCACACTATTATTGCAAGTTGGCAGACACACCATTATCATCAACTCTGTTTTTTATAAGAGTAAAGACATATGTCATGCTAGGATTTACAATACGAGGGACCTAGTAGCCCCGTCGGTGTTTTACCCTCGCCTGACCAGGCTCGAGCAAATGGGAGGAACGAACTACGGTTGTCCATGACTAAGGGCATGGACAACGCTATCGAGTGTACACTGTTGGAGATATGCCCTAGAGACAATCATGTATGATGATATTTCATATGTATTCATGAATAAAGATAATCCTTGGACATTATCAATGATGTGTATCAGTAAGTACGTGACTTGTTTGTGGGACTATGCATTGTATGATGACTGTCATAAAAGGTCCCTAGTCGAAAGGGCTGTGTGGACGCGCAGCCAACTAGACTAGCATATGACACGGTCGATGGCTTGGTCTCAATAGCCATGGAGCATTGGATGCTAACCGAATAATATGGACTTGGAAGGATCTGGTCGGATTCGACGTAGTCGGATCCGAGTCGAGATAAGGTCTGAGTCGGACAGACCCAACTATGAGACGCAGCGATATGTCATGTGTGAGTCTCGAGTACAACATATGTTCTATGTCCTAAGACCTAAGCTGGCGCATGTACTTGGGATGGTGACAGACTTGCTTTGGGCCGACCAAACGCTACTCCGTAACTGGGTAGTTATAAAGATAGGTTTTGGATTTGTCCAGAACCATGCTGCGAGACGTGGTTGAGCAAGGTGAGATTTGCCCCTCCGGTCAGGAGAAATATACTCTGGGCCCCTCGTGCGATCCGACCAGAATAAGCATGGCTATGCGACAAGGATTATGAGATAATCTGGTTTGTGATCGGCATCACTGGAACGAGAAAGAGGTCGGGTTAGCACAAGAATGACAGACTTGCCTTGAGCCCGACAACATATATCGTGTGGCAAAAGGAATGAAAGTGTGATGTACAAGTTCGCCTAACCAGCTTCAACGTCTGCTTTGTGGTCGGCACGCCTTGCTAGAGGCCGCTACCAGCCATGTAGTCCGGAGGTGATCCGAACTGCGACCAAGCCGGCTTGAACCTAAGGGGTCGCGTGCTGAAGGGAAGGAACCTACGAGGTCGGATTCGAGGGCACTGGTTGGATGTGACTGTAACATCCCAAATTTTCAATTTGAAATGTTATACATTAGATCATCGTTGCATATCATATTTTAATTGCATTTTAGTTGATCCTAAAAATTTCACGCAACTCAAGGACTCTCGGAGAGAGTTGGGGATTTCGTTATTTTCATATTTGAGTTTTCTCAAATTTTGAAAGTAGGATCATTTGATTTTATTTATTTTATCTTCAATTATTTCTATTATAAAAATATAAGAGAGGGAATAAAATGACTTTCCCAAAATAAAGAAATATTGAGGATTTAAAATGATAAAATCAAATAAGATTTTATTTTGGTTTTATTTGCTATTTTATTTGAATTTATGAAAATGCGCATTTTTAAAATTGCATTTAGGCCCCAAATAAATGTTCATCCTGTGCGGCTTGATTTTAGAAGCTGGAAAAAATTTATTTCGGGATTTTTAGAGTCCATTTAGTATTCTTTTTGTTTTTTTCTAAACGTAATTATTTAAAAAAACATGAACCGACCTACGGACCGTATCCGGCCAGGACTCCCTGGCCGGGGCTTTATATAGTGCGCCCCGGGGCCTGAGCAGCCCAAGCCGCCGCCCCAACCCTAACCCTAGGCCGCGCCGCCTGCTGCAGCCCCGCCGCCGCCAAAGCCCCGCCACCACCCGCCGGTTTTTTTAGAAAACCGTTGGTTTTCATCTGGTTTTTTTTTCGGTTTTTTTAGATTCGTTTTTTAGATAGATCGATTTTTTTCTCGGTTTAGTTAATTAGGGAGCGTTCGCTCGTCCGTTCGTTTTAACGAACGTGTTCATCGTTTAGATCCAGATAACGAACGTTCGTTCGTTAATCTGTTCGTCGTTTTTCTTTTTCTCGAATTAAATCCGCAGTTTTTCTAATCGTGATTCCTGATCCGATTTTCGTTTTAGCATAACTTTTCGCTCGTTTATCGGAATCAGGCGATTCAAGCGCCTGGAGTTTCGTCTCGAAACCCTCGTTCCGTTTAATCAACTCAAACCAGTTTCTGCCTCTATAAAATTTTGACCTAGATCCAGATTAGTAAACGAAGCTTGTTTCTTTTGCCGTTTGTCTTTCGTTGCTTCGTTCGATTTGATTCTTTTTGCCAACCGGAGTTCTTAAGTTGAACTTTCTGGTTAGATCTCTTATTTGAGTTTTACATGTGCATTAGTTGAGTACTTATTGTATGCTTGTTTGTTTGCGATAGAGTACCCGGAGTGTGCCGCTTGCTACTTCGAATCGCTAGGTTTTGCGGATCATCAGCAAGGCAAGTAACACTTTGATCATACTTCCTATTACCCAGTTTTATTGCATTATATCAATCCTTACACATTGCATGATTAGGATCTAATTTAAATTGTGGGTTTGGGAAGTAGATGAGGTAGTACCTATTACCTGTTATTATCAAACCTTTGGGAGTTACTTCTACGTTGCTTATATTGCCATGCTATGCTAGTAGACGTGGATTGGGTGAGTGTATCCACGACAAATGTGAGATGGTTAAATTAATGGTTTATCTAAGGTGGCAACTTAAATACACATCTGGGTGGATTGAAGCACCTGGGTATTCCAGCGATTGCCTGTTTTTCTTTTGGACCGCCACCCAGGCTCAAAGGGATCATGAGATTATTCATACTAGAAACTTCCGTGTGCAGCCACAAGCTACTATGGGCTCTAGCATAGTTGACTAAGTTGTGCGAACTCTTACAGTGGTAGACTAGCAGATGTAGGGGAAAGTAGGTGTAACGGTCTACCCGATCGTAAGGTGCTAGCGTTTCTGAAAGACTATGTCTCGGTCATCCGTTTCTCAAACACCATGTAGTGCGAGAATCCCAACGAAGGAGATCGAGTCTTGTGGGGAAAAGTGCGCAAACCTCTGCAAAGTGTATAAACTAATCATGGTTAGCCGTGTCCCCGGTTATGGACATCTTGAGTATCTAGTACTTAGATTATTATGTGAATCTCATCATGTTACTCTAATTTATTTTGTTGGGTTTTTAATGATGATGTTTAATTGGGATTGAGAGGGTGTCTACACTCTCAATGTTTAACAACCACCATGTTAGTTAAATAAAATTTATTTCTTTGCAGTAGGTAAAAATTGGCTTTACGCAAAACTGTAACCATAGAGCTTTCCACCTGCCAAATATGCATGTAGTATAGCTTATTTCTTCATTGCTCTCTATGTGTTATATTGCTAGCATATTCCATGTGCTGACCCGTTTCGGGCTGCAACGTTCGTGTTGCAGACTTTTCAGATGACGAGTAAGGTGCCTTTAGGTCGTGGTTCTATACTCAGTGATGCCGTTGGAGTTGATGGACTCACTTATCTTCCAAGCCTTCCGTTGTTATCGTATTTAGATGGCCTTAAGCCATATTTATTGTAATAAGTTCTCTTTTGAGACACTCGATGTAATAGGTGTGTGATTGCTACTCTGTTATAAATCTTTCAAGTACTATGTGGTGTCAGCATTACTGATCTAGGGATGACACCGGAGCACAGAGATTGGACCGTTTGAGGTCTGGTCGCTACAAGATGGTATCAGAGCACACGCTGACTGTAGGACACGACCACTAAGCTAAAGCCCTAGATCACTACTCACTCTTCTCATTCTGACTCCTCATCTCTTCTACTCTTTTAGGATGGCGGATGCAAGGAACAAGTTCACGCAACCGGATGAAGATACACCCTTTGGACGTCACTTGAAGGAAGTCACTAGATATCTGAATATAGGAGTACCAAGCTTCACCGGAACCTCCAACTCCACATTACCTGAAGAAGAGCGCTGGATGATTCAAGTTCAATTTCCAGGAAGGACGTTCATGCCAGTCACTGAGCCCATAGAGTTTTCATTTGATGCACCAACCTGGAGTCTAGGAAAGAGCATGGCAGCTCACATCGCCATGGGACGTATTGGAGAAGTTTACCGCAATGATCTCAAGGATACTATCTACCAGATTTGTGGGCGCCGAGATGAGCACTGGGAGATGATCAGCACCAGGAAGGATAGATCAATTGCAGCATTTATCCAGGAGTTAAACCAGCACATTCGACGTCAGGAGAACTAGATGTGCGCAGACATGATAGATCTGAAGAAGGCTGGGACAAGAATCAAGGAACTGGAGGACGAACTCAAGGCTACACGTGAAGATTATGAAGAGGAAATCGAAGTACTAGTGGATAAGAATGATGATCTGATCAAGAAGCTAGCAATATTCATGGGAGGCCCTACACCAGTAGAAGAAGACGAAGAACCCAAGGAGATTCGCCCGGAAGACTACATCATCATCGACGACACCGACTCGGATCCAGATGATAGCGATGATGACTATGTTGATGAAGCTGGAGCAGATATCATGGAGTATGCAACCGAAGAATATTTCTAGTAGACCACCCCAACAGTAGTAGAAGTCCACCATGTAAATATAGTAGTCCGAGCACTTTTGCGATAGTTAGATCGATTGTATGCTCTTGTTTGATTGGATGAAGTGAATTGTTTGCTTTTGCCTCATGTGCATATGGGTAGTGTTTTCTCTCTAGACCCCTCTCTATTCTTAAATCTCATCTTTTCTAAACCCTCAGATACCTCCGAGACGTGACCCCGGATTTTGTTGGGGAACGTAGTAATTTCAAAAAATTTCCTACGCACACGCAAGATCATGATGATGCATAGCAACGAGAGGGGAGAGTGTGATCTACGTACCCTTGTAGACCGACAGCGGAAGAGTTAGCACAACGCGGTTGATGTAGTCGTACGTCTTCACGGCCCGACCGATCAAGCACCGAAACTACGGCACCTCCGAGTTTTAGCACACGTTCAGCTCGATGACGATCCTCGGACTCCGATCTAGCAAAGTGTCGGGGAAGAGTTCCGTCAGCACGACGGCGTGGTGATGATCTTGATGTACTACCGTCGCAGGGCTTCGCCTAAGCACCGCTACAATATTATCGAGGACTATGGTGGAAGGGGGCACCGCACACGGCTAAGAATATGATCACGTGGATCAACTTGTGTCTATGGGGTGTCCCCTGCCTCCGTATATAAAGGATCAAAAAGGGGGGGTGCGGCCGGCCAGGAGAGGGCGCGCCAGGAGGAGTCCTACTCCCATTGGGAGTAGGATTCCCCCCTTTCCTTGTTGGAATAGGATTCGTGAAGTGGGAAAGAGGAGAGAGAGAAGAAGGGGGGCGCCGCCCCCCTCTCCTTGTCCTATTCGGACTGGGGGGGGGGGGGAGGGGCGCGCGGCCCAGCCCTGGCCACCTCTCCTCTCTTCCACTAAGGCCCATGTACCTCCCGGGGGGTTCCGGTAACCTCCCGGTACTCCGGTAAAATCCCGATTTCACCCGGAACACTTCCGATATCCAAATATAGGCTTCCAATATATCAATCTTTATGTCTCGACCATTTCGAGACTCCTCGTCATGTCCGTGATCACATCCGGGACTCCGAACAAACTTCGGTACATCAAAATGCATAAACTCATAATATAACTGTCATCAAACTTAAGCGTGCGGACCCTACGGGTTCGAGAACAATGTAGACATGACCGAGACACGTCTCCGGTCAATAACCAATAGCGATTGGCTCCTACATATTCTACGAAGATCTTTATCGGTCAGACCGCATAACAACATACGTTGTTCCCTTTGTCATCGGTATGTTACTTGCCCGAGATTCGATCGTCGGTATCTCAATACCTAGTTCAATCTCGTTACCGGCAAGTCTCTTTACTCGTTTCATAATACATCATCTCGCAACTAACTCATTAGTTGCAATGCTTGCAAGGCTTATGTGATGTGCATTACCGAGAGGGCCCAGAGATACCTCTCCGACAATCGGAGTGACAAATCCTAATCTCGAAATACGCCAACCCAACATGTACCTTTGGAGACACCTGTAGAGCACCTTTATAATCACCCATTTACGTTGTGACGTTTGGTAGCACACAAAGTGTTCCTCCGGCAAACGGGAGTTGCATAATCTCATAGTCATAGGAACATGTATAAGTCATGAAGAAAGCAATAGCAACATACTAAACGATCGGGTGCTAAGCTAATGGAATGGGTCATGTCAATCAGATCATTCACCTAATGATGTGATCCGTTAATCAAATAACAACTCTTTTGTCCATGGTTAGGAAACATAACCATCTTTGATTAACGAGCTAGTCAAGTAGAGGCATACTAGTGACACTCTGTTTGTCTATGTATTCACACATGTATTATGTTTCCGGTTAATACAATTCTAGCATGAATAATAAACATTTATCATGATATAAGGAAATAAATAATAACTTTATTATTGCCTCTAGGGCATATTTCCTTCAGTCTCCCACTTGCACTAGAGTCAATAATCTAGATTACACAGTAATGATTCTAACACCCATGGAGCTCTTGGTGTTGATCATGTTTTGCTCGTGGAAGAGGCTTAGTCAACGGGTCTGCAACATTCAGATCCGTATGTATCTTGCAAATTCTATGTCTCCCACCTGGACTAGATCCCGGATGGAATTGAAGCGTCTCTTGATGTGCTTGGTTCTCTTGTGAAATCTGGATTCCTTTGCCAAGGCAATTGCACCAGTATTGTCACAAAAGATTTTCATTGGACCCGATGCACTAGGTATGACACCTAGATCGGATATGAACTCCTTCATCCAGACTCCTTCATTTGCTGCTTCCGAAGCAGCTATGTACTCCGCTTCACATGTAGATCCCGCTACGACGCTTTGTTTAGAACTGCACCAACTGACAGCTCCACCGTTTAATGTAAACACGTATCCGGTTTGCGATTTAGAATCGTCCGGATCAGTGTCAAAGCTTGCATCAACGTAACCTTTTACGATGAGCTCTTTGTCACCTCCATATATGAGAAACATATCCTTAGTCCTTTTCAGGTATTTCAGGATGTTCTTGACCGCTGTCCAGTGATCCACTCCTGGATTACTTTGGTACCTCCCTGCTAGACTTATAGCAAGGCACACATCAGGTCTGGTACACAGCATTGCATACATGATAGAGCCTATGGCTGAAGCATAGGGAACCTTTCATTTTCTCTCTATCTTCTGCAGTGGTCGGGCATTGAGTCTTACTCAACTTCACACCTTGTAACACAGGCAAGAACCCTTTCTTTGCTTGATCCATTTTGAACTTCTTCAAAACTTGTCAAGGTATGTGCTTTGTGAAAGTCCAATTAAGCGTCTTGATCTATCTCTATAGATCTTAATGCTAATATGTAAGCAGCTTCACCGAGGTCTTTCATTGAAAAACTCTTATTCAAGTATCCCTTTATGCTATCCAGAAATTCTATATCATTTCCAATCAGTAATATGTCATCCACATATAATATCAGAAATGCTACAGAGCTCCCACTCACTTTCTTGTAAATACAGGCTTCTCCAAAAGTCTGTATAAAACCAAATGCTTTGATCACACTATCAAAGCGTTTATTCCAACTCCGAGAGGCTTGCACCAGTCCATATATGGATCGCTGGAGCTTGCACACTTTGTTAGCTCCCTTTGGATCGACAAAACCTTCTGGTTGCATCATATACAACTCTTCTTCCAGAAATCCATTCAGGAATGCAGTTTTGACATCCATCTGCCAAATTTCATAATCATAAAATGCGGCAATTGCTAACATGATTCGGACAGACTTAAGCATCGCTACGGGTGAGAAGGTCTCATCGTAGTCAATCCCTTGAACTTGTCGAAAACCTTTTGCGACAAGTCGAGCTTTGTAGACAGTAATATTACCGTCAGCGTCAGTCTTCTTCTTGAAGATCCATTTATTCTCAATTGCTTGCCGATCATTGGGCAAGTCAACCAAAGTCCATACTTTGTTCTCATACATGGATCCCATCTCAGATTTCATGGCTTCAAGCCATTTTGCGGAATCTGGGCTCACCATCGCTTCTTCATAGTTCGTAGGTTCATCATGATCTAGTAGCATGACTTCCAGAACAGGATTATCGTACCACTCTGGCGCGGATCTTCTGGTTGATCTACGAGGTTCAGTAGTATCTTGTTCTGAAGTTTCATGATCATCATCATTAGCTTCCTCACTAACTTGGTGTAGGTGTCACAGAAACAGTTTCTGTGAGTGACTACTTTCCAATAAGGGAGTAGGTCAGTTACCTCGTCAAGTTCTACTTTCCTCCCACTCACTTCTTTCGAGAGAAACTCCTTCTCCTACTACTCTCGAGAAGACTCTTCTCAGAAAGGATCCATTCTTAGCAACAAAAGTCTTGCCTTCGGATCTGTGATAGAAGGTGTACCCAATAGTCTCCTTTGGGTATCCTATGAAGACACATTTCTCCGATTGGGTTCGAGCTTATCAGGTTGAAGCTTTTTCACATAAGCATCGCAGCCCCAAACTTTCAGAAACGACAACTTTGGTTTCTTGCCAAATCACAGTTCATAAGGCGTCGTCTCAACGGATTTTGATGGTGCCCTATTTAACGTGAATGCAGCCGTCTCTAGAGCATAACCCCAAAACGATAGCGGTAAATCAGTAAGAGACATCATAGATCGCACCATATCTAGTAAAGTACGATTACGACATTCGGACACACCATTACGCTGTGGTGTTCCGGGTGGCGTGAGTTGCGAAACTATTCCACATTGTTTCAAATGTACACCAAACTCGTAACTCAAATATTCTCCTCCACGATCAGATCGTAGAATTTTATATTTTCTTGTTACGATGATTTTCAACTTCACTCTGAAATTCTTTGAACTTTTCAAACGTTTCAGACTTATGTTTCATTAAGTAGATATACCCATATCTGCTTAAGTCATCTGTGAAGGTGAGAAAATAACGATATCCGCCACGAGCCTCAATATTCATCGGACCACATACATCTGTATGTATGATTTCCAACAAATCTGTTGCTCTCTCCATAGTACCGGAGAACGGCGTTTTGGTCATCTTGCCCATGAGGCACGGTTCGCAAGTACCAAGTGATTCATAATCAAGTGGTTCCAAAAGTCCATCGGTATGGAGTTTCTTCATGCGCTTTACACCGATATGACCTAAACGGCAGTGCCACAAATATGTTGCACTATCATTATCAACTCTGCATCTTTTGGCTTCAACATTATGAATATGTGTGTTACTACTATCGAGATTCAATAAAAATAGACCACTCTTCAAGGGTGCATGACCATAAAAGATATTACTCATATAAATAGAACAACCATTATTCTCTGATTTAAATGAATAACCGTCTCGCATCAAACAAGATCCAGATATAATGTTCATGCTTAACGCTGGCACCAAATAACAATTATTTAGGTCTAATATTAATCCCGAAGGTAGATGTAGAGGTAGCGTGCCGACTGCGATCACATCGACTTTGGAACCGTTTCCCACGCGCATCGTCACCTCGTCCTTAGCCAATCTTCGCTTAATCCGTAGTCCCTATTTCGAGTTGCAAATATTAGCAACAGAACCAGTATCAAATACCCAGGTGCTACTGCGAGCATTAGTAAGGTACACATCAATAACATGTATATCATATATACCTTTGTTCACCTTGCCATCCTTCTTATCCGCCAAATACTTGGGACAGTTCTGCTTCCAGTGACCAGTCTGCTTGCAGTAGAAGCACTCAGTTTCAGGCTTAGGTCCAGGTTTGGGTTTCTTCTCTTGAGTAGCAACTTGCTTGCCGTTCTTTTTGAAGTTCCCCTTCTTCTTCCCTTTGCCCTTTTTCTGAAACTAGTGGTCTTGTTGACCATCAACACTTGATGCTCCTTCTTGATTTCTACCTCCGCAGCTTTCAGCATTGCGAAGAGCTCGGGAATAGTCTTATTCATCCCTTGCATATTATAGTTCATCACGAAGCTCTTGTAGCTTGGTGGCAGTGATTGGAGAATTCTGTCAATGACGCAATCATCTGGAAGATTAACTCCCAATTGAATCAAGTGATTATTATACCCAGACATTTTGAGTATATGCTCACTGACAGAACTGTTCTCCTCCATCTTGCAGCTATAGAACTTATTGGAGACTTCATATCTCTCAATCCGGGCATTTGCTTGAAATATTAACTTCAACTCCTGGAACATCTCATATGCTCCATGACGTTCAAAACGTCGTTGAAGTCCGATTCTAAGCCGTAAAGCATGGCACACTGAACTATCGAGTAGTCATCAGCTTTGCTCTGCCAGACGTTCATAACATCTGGTGTTGCTCAGCAGCAGGCCTGGCACCCAGCGGTGCTTCCAGGACGTAATTCTTCTGTGCAGCAATGAGGATAATCCTCAAGTTACGGACCCAGTCCGTGTAATTGCTACCATCATCTTTCAACTTTTCTTTCTCAAGGTACGCATTAAAATTCAACGAAACAACAGCACGAGCCATCTATCTACAATCAAGCATAAACAAGCAAGATACTATCAGGTACTAAGTTTCATGATAAATTTAGGTTCAATTAATTTACTTAAAGAACTCCCACTTAGATAGACATCCCTCTAATCCTCTAAGTGATTACGTGATCCAAATCACTAAAACCATGTCGGATCATCACGTGAGAATGGAGTAGTTCATTGGTGAACATCACTAATGTTGATCATATCTACTATATGATTCACGCTCGACCTTTTCGGTCTCCGTGTTCCGAGGCATATCAGATCATCTTATAATGCTACCGTCAATCAAAGCAAGATAAGATGCATAAAAGATAAACATCACATGCAATCAATATAAGTGATATGATATGGCCATCATCATCTTGTGCTTGTGATTTCCATCTTCGAAGCACCGTCGTGATCACCATCGTCACCGGCGCGACACCTTGATCTCCATCGTAGCATCGTTGTCGTCTCGCCAATCTTATGCTTCCACGACTATCGCTACCGCTTAGTGATAAAGTAAAGCATTACAGCGCGATTGCATTGCATACAATAAAGCGACAACCATATGGCTCCTGCCAGTTGCCGATAACTCGGTTACAAAACATGATCATCTCATACAATAAAAATTTAGCATCATGTCTTGACCATATCACATCACAACATGCCCTGCAAAAACAAGTTAGACGTCCTCTACTTTGTTGTTGCAAGTTTTACGTGGCTGCTACGGGCTTAAGCAAGAACCAATCTTACCTACGCATCAAAACCACAACGATAGTTTGTCAAGTTGGTGCTGTTTTAACCTTCGCAAGGACCGGGCGTAGCCACACTCGGTTCAACTAAAGTTGGAGAAACTGTCACCCGCAAGCCACCTATGTGCAAAGCACGTCGGGAGAACCGGTCTCGCGTAAGCGTACGCGTAATGTCGGTCCGGGCCGCTTCGTCCAACAATACCGCCAAACCAAAGTATGACATGCTGGTAAGCAGTATGACTTATATCGCCCACAACTCACTTGTGTTCTACTCGTGCATATAACATCAACATATAAAACCTAGGCTCGGATGCCACTGTTGGGGAACGTAGTAATTTCAAAAAAATTCCTACGCACACGCAAGATCATGGTGATGCATAGCAACAAGAGGGGAGAGTGTGATCTACGTACCCTTGTAGACCGACAGCGGAAGCGTTAGCACAACGCAGTTGATGTAGTCGTACGTCTTCACGGCCCGACCGATCAAGCACCGAAACTACGGCACCTTCGAGTTTTAGCACACGTTCAGCTCGATGACGATCCCCGGACTCCGATCCAGCAAAGTGTCGGGGAAGAGTTCCGTCAGCACGACGGCGTGGTGACGATCTTGATGTACTACCGTTGCAGGGCTTCGCCTAAGCACTGCTACAATATTATCGAGGACTATGGTGGAAGGGGGCACCGCACACGACTAAGAATATGATCACGTGGATCAACTTGTGTCTATGGGGTGTCCCCTGCCTCCGTATATAAAGGATCAAAAAGGGGGGGGTGCGGCCGGCCAGGAGAGGGTGCGCTAGGAGGAGTCCTACTCCCACCGGGAGTAGGATTCCCCCCTTTCCTTGTTGGAATAGGATTCGTGAAGTGGGAAAGAGGAGAGAGAGAAGGAAGGGGGGCGCCGCCCCCCTCTCCTTGTCCTATTCGGACTAGGGGGGAGGGGCGCGCGGCCCAGCCCTGGCCACCTCTCCTCTCTTCCACTAAGGCCCATGTACCTCCCGGGGGGTTCCGGTAACCTCCCGGTACTCCGGTAAAATCCCGATTTCACCCGGAACACTTCCGATATCCAAATATAGGCTTCCAATATATCAATCTTTATGTCTCGACCATTTCGAGACTCCTCGTCATGTCCGTGATCACATCCGGGACTCCGAACAAACTTCGGTACATCAAAATGCATAAACTCATAATATAACTGTCATCAAAACCTTAAGCGTGCGGACCCTACGGGTTCGAGAACAATGTAGACATGACCGAGACACGTCTCCGGTCAATAACCAATAGAGGAACCTGGATTCTCATATTAGCTCCCACATATTCTACGAAGATCTTTATCGGTCAGACCGCATAACAACATACGTTGTTCCCTTTGTCATCGGTATGTTACTTGCCCGAGATTCGATCGTCGGTATCTCAATACCTAGTTCAATCTCGTTACCGGCAAGTCTCTTTACTCGTTTCGTAATACATCATCTCGCAACTAACTCATTAGTTGCAATGCTTATGTGATGTGCATTACCGAGAGGGCCCAGAGATACCTCTCCGACATTCGGAGTGACAAATCCTAATCTCGAAATACGCCAACCCAACATGTACCTTTGGAGACACCTGTAGAGCACCTTTATAATCACCCATTTATGTTGTGACGTTTGGTAGCACACAAAGTGTTCCTCCGGCAAATGGGAGTTGCATAATCTCATAGTCATAGGAACATGTATAAGTCATGAAGAAAGCAATAGCAACATACTAAACGATCGGGTGCTAAGCTAATGGAATGGGTCATGTCAATCAGATCATTCACGTAATGATGTGATCCCGTTAATCAAATAACAACTCTTTGTCCATGGTTAGGAAACATAACCATCTTTGATTAACGAGCTAGTCAAGTAGAGGCATACTAGTGACACTCTGTTTGTCTATGTATTCACACATGTATTATGTTTCCGGTTAATACAATTCTAGCATGAATAATAAACATTTATCATGATATAAGGAAGTAAATAATAACTTTATTATTGCCTCTAGGGCATATTTCCTTCAGATTTACCTTCCCACCGGAGCTCACTCAGTTGATCTAGCAGCAAAACACGTTGATGCAGTTGCTAGTCCAGAATCAGAATCAGGGGAACAACAACAACAACCCACCACCACCACCTGTTGACCACTTAGCCCGTTTTCTTAGGCTGAATCCGCTGGTGTTTTCCAGTAGCACCGAGCCTATAGTAGCAGATGATTGCCTCCGCAAGACAGCAAGGGAGTTGACCACGGCAGGATGCACAGATGCGGAAAAGGTGAAGTTTGCCGCACATCAGCTTGACGGACCCGCAGCATCATGGTGGGAGAATTTCACAGCCACTTTCCCTATCGATACTATCACCTGGGACCAGTTCCAGCAGGCTTTCCGTACTGCCATGTTTCAGCAGGAGCTATGGCCATGAAGAAGCGTGAGTTTCGCAACTTGCGCCAAGGAGGACGGACAGTTGGCCAGTATGCGGAGGACTTTAGTAGGCTAGCACGTTGTGCTCCATATGACGTTGCTACGGATGCAGCTAAGCAGGAGAAGTTTCTGGAAGGACTGAATGATGAGTTGAGCATGCATTTGATGGTAGCAACCTTCAACAACTACCAGGAGTTGGTAGAACGTGCTCTCATGATTGAAGGGAAGTAGCAGCAGATTGAGAATCGCAAGAGGAAGTATGGACAAGGGAAGTACAATTCAGGAGCTCAGCAGAAGCCACGTTTCACCCCTAGACTGGGAGGACATTTTCAGCATACCCATGGAGGAGGTAGCTCGCACAATCATAATGGCACCAAGAATCGTAATGGGAATGTGTTGGGGAACGTAGTAATTTCAAAAAAATTCCTACGCACACGCAAGATCATGGTGATGCATAGCAACGAGAGGGGAGAGTGTGATCTACGTACCCTTGTAGACCGATAGCGGAAGCGTTAGCACAACACGGTTGATGTAGTCGTACGTCTTCACGGCCCGACCGATCAAGCACCGAAACTACGGCACCTCCGAGTTTTAGCACACGTTCAGCTCGATGACGATCCCTGGACTCCGATCCAGCAAAGTGTCGGGGAAGAGTTCCGTCAGCACGACGGCGTGGTGACGATCTTGATGCACTACCGTCGCAGGGCTTCGCCTAAGCACCGCTACAATAATATCGAGGATTATGGTGGAAGGGGGCACCGCACACGACTAAGAATATGATCACGTGGATCAACTTGTGTCTATGGGGTGCCCCTTGCCTCCGTATATAAAGGATCCAAGGGGGGGTGCGGCCGGCCCTAGTAGGAGGCGCGCAGGAGGAGTCCTACTCCTACCGGGAGTAGGACTCCCCTCCCTTTGCTTGTCCAAGTAGGAGAGGGGGAAGGAAGGGAGAGAGGAGAGGGGGGCGCCGCCCCTCCCTCCTTGTCCAATTCGGACTAGGGGGAGAGGGGGCGCGCGGCCTGCCCTGGCAGCCCCTCCTCTTCTCCACTTTAGACCCATGAGGCCCATTAACCCCCTGGGGGGTTCCGGTAACCCCCCCCGGTGCTCCGGTTTTATCCGAAACTTCCTCGGAGCACTTCCGGTGTCCGAATATAGCCGTCCAATATATCAATCTTTATGTCTCGACCATTTCGAGACTCCTCGTTATGTCCGTGATCATATCCGAGACTCCTAACTAACTTCGGTACATCAAAACTCATAAACTCATAATATAACTGTCATCGAAACCTTAAGCGTGCGGACCCTACGGGTTTGAGAACAATGTAGACATGACCAAGACACGTCTCCGGTCAATAACCAATAGCGGAACCTGGATGCTCATATTGGCTCCCACATATTCTACGAAGATCTTTATCGGTCAGACCGCATAACAACATACATTGTTCCCTTTGTCATCGGTATGTTACTTGCCCGAGATTCGATCGTCGGTATCTCAATACCTAGTTCAATCTCGTTACCGGCAAGTCTCTTTACTCGTTTCGTAATACATCATCTCACAACTAACTCATTAGTTGCAATGCTTGCAAGGCTTATGTGATGTGCATTACCGAGAGGGCCCAGAGATACCTCTCCGACATTCGGAGTGACAAATCCTAATCTCGAAATACGCCAACCCAACATGTACCTTTGGAGACACCTATAGAGCACCTTTATAATCACCCATTTATGTTGTGACGTTTGGTAGCACACAAAGTGTTCCTCCGGCAAACGGGAGTTGCATAATCTCATAGTCATAGGAACATGTATAAGTCATGAAGAAAGCAATAGCAACATACTAAACGATCGGCTGCTAAGCTAATGGAATGGGTCATGTCAATCAGATCATTCACCTAATGATGTGATCCCGTTAATCAAATAACAACTCTTTGTCCATGGTTAGGAAACATAACCATCTTTGATTAACGAGCTAGTCAAGTAGAGGCATACTAGTGACACTCTGTTTGTCTATGTATTCACACATGTATTATGTTTCCGGTTAATACAATTCTAGCATGAATAATAAACATTTATCATGATATAAGGAAATAAATAATAACTTTATTATTGCCTCTAGGGAATATTTCCTTCAGAATGGAGGAAGCAACGGCCAGAACCGTACCAACCAATCAACCCCAGCCAAAAGAGAACTGAGCCAAGTCACTTGCTTTAAATGCCAGAAGACCGGACATTATTCCAATGAATGTCCTGAATCTCAGAATGGAAATGGCAATGGAAGCTCTGGGAAGAAGCCGAACCCTTTCAACAGGGGACAGGTAAACCACGTTAACGTGGAGGAGGTTGAAGAGCAGCCGGATGCAGTAATTGGTAAGTTTTTGGTTAAGTCATTTACTTCACTCATTCTTTTCGATACTGGTGCATCGCATTCATACATATCAAGGGGATTCGTGGATAAGTATAACCTGCCCACCAAAGTTCTTAGAACACCTATGTTAGTAAGCTCACCAGGAGCGGAGTATATGGCTAGTAAGGGATGTTTTCAAGTGCCATTGAGTATAGGTAGGCATGTGTTTCCCTTGGATTTGATCATTTTGGAATCACAAGGTTTGGATGTAATTCTGGGTATGGATTGGCTGTCGATGTATGGAGGAAATATCGATTGCGCCAGTAAGTCAATTTTGCTTACCACCCCAGAAGGGAGAAGGATCAAGTATGTATCCCGGCATGTGCCTAAAAGGACTCAAGTAAATTCGTTAACAGGAGTTGTGCAGGAGGAAGTACCAGTAGTGAAGGATTTCCCTGATGTATTTCCATAGGAGTTTCCAGGCATGCCACCGGATAGAGACATTGAGTTTTTGATTGAGCTTTTTCCAGGCACAGGGCCAATATCTAAGAGACCATATAGGATGCCCGCAAAGGATTTGGTAGAGATTAAGAAGGAAATTAAGGAATTACTGGATAAGGGATATATTCGCCCAAGTTCTTCACCTTGGGGATTGCCAGTACTTCTAGTGGAGAAGAAGGATGGATCGTTAAGGATGGTTGTTGATTATCGAGGATTGAATGAAGTAACCATCAAGAACAAGTACCCACTACCGATGATCAATGATCTGTTTGATCGATTGCAAGGAGCTAAGGTATTTTCCAAGATCGATCTGCGATCAGGATATCATCAGTTGAAGATTCGAGAACAGGATATACCTAAGACAGCTTTTACCACCAGGTACGGGCTGTACAGTATACCGTTATGTCATTTGGACTGACTAACGCACCTGCATATTTTATGATCATGATGAACAAAGTGTTTATGGAGTTCTTGGATAAGTTCGTCGTAGTGTTCATTGATGATATTCTGGTTTACTCGAAGAATGAAGAGGAGCATAAGAAGCATTTGCGTTTGGTACTTGGTAAGCTCAGAGAACATCAGTTATATGCCAAGTTTAGCAAATGTGAGTTTTGGTTGAAGGAAGTTGGATTTCTTGGACACGTTATATCCGAAGAAGGTATAGCAGTAGATCTCACCAAGGTTGACACTGTACCAAATTGGGAAGCGCCAACAACAGTTGGGGAGATCCGGAGTTTTCTTGGACTCGCAGGATACTACCGGAGATTCATTGAAAATTTCTCGAAGATTGTGAAGCCTATGACGGAGTTGTTGAAGACGGATACTATAACGCCCTCGATGCGTCTATAGCTCCCACGTGTCGAGGCACGACTTAGAGACATAACCGCATTGAAAGCAATGTCGCAAGTTAGGCAATCTTCACAACATCCCATGTAACATAAATAATAAAGGGGAGATAACATAGTTGGCTTACACTCGCCACGTCAATCAAGTACATAAATAACATTACATCATCCAAACACTCATGGCCCGGCTACGGCGCCAAAATAAAAGATAACCCAACATGCGACACGGTCCCAATCACCCCCAACTGGGCACCACTACTGATCATCAGGAAAGGAAACATAGTATCGGTTGCCTCAACACAATTGCTGAAAGTCTTTGGCCCGTTAGCAAGGAACTGGTTTAGTGTAGCAGAGTGATTCTGATTGTTGCCTTGGTTCCCTTGGTTGCCTTGATTGCGCTCTTGAAGAATTTGCATGATCAACTGTGTGTTTGCATTGGTTGCGGCCATCACAGCTTGCCATGCCTCCGGAGGAGGTGGAGGTGGTGGCGGATCAGGATTCGGAGTCGTGCGCGTTGGAGGAGCCATCCTGAAGAGGTTGACATCCATTAGCACATTGACAGACAAATATTGAAGCTGAATCCAATGGAATGAAAATTGCAACATAAAGTCTTCACATCCGAACAAAATGAACGAATGCATTCCTCTTGAAATGATCACATATCCATAAATTGAGAAGCCACTTAGAATTAAGGTAGAGAAATAAATCAACAAGGTACGGATCAAGAACGAATAATCAGTAAGAAATCCCAATCTCAAACCAACTATCCGTGGAAGAAGAACTAGAGCTACTAGAATTCCCACCTATGAAACTCCCGAACCTTTCCGGTTATGCAATCAGGTGTTGGGGATATAGGGGAAGCATAATATCTCACCCAATTCTAGCAAATCCTACATCCAGCTGTATCCATCCTTCAACACATAACCAAGAAAAACTTTGGAAACCATCTACCTCAACCTTCGAAAAGCATTCGTTATACAAGTTATGGCGATACTCCCGAACTCCCTCCCCAGTACTGGGTGGCGTCGAGGTTATCTCACCAACGAACTTCATAAAAGAGATTTTCGACGTCGACGTACTAAACTCAGGTATTCCAGAACTGCAACGATAAAATTATGACGACAACACCTCAGAGCTCAACTCCCCGAGACACTTCCACAAAACCCCTGACAGGAGGCACCAAGACAATGTTCTCATCATAAAACCATCGGAACGATTCCAAGATACCCGCGTGATCCTAATTTTTTTTAGTGAAATTTGAGAAGAGAAGAGTCAAAACTCTACGTCAGGATGCCTTACCAGAGCGACGAGGAGACTGGGAAGTAAAAAGAATTCCTAAACTCTCCGATATATAATTCCTAAATGACTCAAAACATTTTTCTAGACACAACTCGGCCGCTAAAAACGATCAAGCAATGGGGCTCCTAAGGTCGGGGAAGGCTCTGATTACCAACTTGTAACGCCCTCGATGCGGCTATAGCTCCCACGTGTCGAGGCACGACTTAGAGACATAACCGCATTGAAAGCAATGTCGCAAGTTAGGCAATCTTCACAACATCCCATGTAACATAAATAATAAAGGGGAGATAACATAGTTGGCTTACACTCGCCACGTCAATCAAGTACATAAATAACATTACATCATCCAAACACTCATGGCCCGGCTACGGCGCCAAAATAAAAGATAACCCAACATGCAACACGGTCCCGATCACCCCCAACTGGGCACCACTACTGATCATCAGGAAAGGAAACATAGTATCATTGAGAGTCTTCGTCGAACTCCCACTTGAGCTCGAGCGCGTCACCTGGAGCGGAATCATCAGGCCCTGCATCTGGTGTAATAGTAATCTGTGAGCCACAGGGACTCAGCAATCTCGCACCCTCGCGATCAAGACTATTTGAGCTTAAATAGGTAAGGTAAGGTAAATATATGTGGAACTGCGGCAAGCGACTAGCAAATATGGTGGCTATCCTATTCGCAAAAGAGAGCGAGAAGAGGAGGCAAAGCGCGAGCGAGAAACTAGAGAGCAACCTGCGCAAGCATTACTCCAACACCGTGTCCACTTCCCGGACTCCGCCGAGAAGATGCCATCACGGTAAAACACTCAGTTGATTCATTTTAATTAAATTAAGGTTCAAGTTATCTACAACCGGACATTAACAAATTCCCATCTGCCCATAACCGCGGGCACGGCTTTCGGAAGTTCAAATCCCTGCAGAGGAGTCCCAACTTAGCCCATGACAAGCTCTCACGGTCAACGAAGGAATAGACCTCCTCCCGAGACGTTCCGATCAGACTCGGTACCTCGGATCTTCAAGACACTTCGACAGGTTAAAACAAGACCGGCAACACCGCCCGAATGTGCCGACAAATCCCGATAGGAGCTGCACATATATCGTTCTCAGGGCACACTCAGATTGTCCAAACTTCCGGTAGGCCAGCCCAGAGTTGCCCCTGGTGGCCACCGGCGGCTGACGAGGTGGACCAACACTCAGAGGAGCACTGGCCCGAGGGGGGGGGGGGTTTAAAACAAGATGACCCTCGGGCTCCGGAAACCCAAGGGAAAAAGGGGCTAGGTGGCAAATGGTAAAACCAAGGTTGGGCATTGCTGGAAAAGCTTTAATCAAGGCCAACTGTCAAGGGGTTCCCATTATAACCCAACCGCGTAAGGAACGCAAAATCCGGGAACATAACACTAATATGACGGAAACTAGGGCGGCAAGAGTGGGACAAAACACTAGGAGAGAGGCCGAGCCTTCCACCCTTTACCAAGTATATAGATGCATTAAGATAACATGGCAATATAATGATATCCCAACAAGTAAATAAATGTTCCAACAAGGAACGGCCTCCAATCTTCACCTGCAACTAGCAACCCTATAAGAGGGGCTGAGCAAAGCGGTAACATAGCCAATCAACGGTTTGCTAGGACATGGTGGGTTAGAGGTTTGACATGGCAATTTGGGAGGCTTGAAAGAAAGTGGTAGGCATCGTAGCATTGGCATAGCAAAAGAGCGAGCAATCTAGCATAGCAAAGATAGTAGTGATTTCGAGGGTATGATCATCTTGCCTGCAAAGTTGTCAGAGTTGACTGGATCCTCGAAAGCAAACTCAACGGGCTCCTCGTTAGCGAACTCGTCTCCCGGCTCTACCCCAAAAAGACAAACAAGCAACAAGGGCACAATCAACCACGTGCAAGGATCAAACAATATGATGCAAAGATGGTATGCTATGCGGGATGCGATGCGGGATGCATATGCAAGATTTGACAAGGGATGCATGAACCTGGCATCAACTTGGAAATCCAAGTGTGCCACTGGAAAGATGAGATGAAATTGCTTGAAAACGATATAAAGATCACCGGAATCGGAGTTACGGTTTGGAAATGGCAAGCAATTCAAATATGACACCGGTCTGCGATTTACAGCAAGTAGCCATCTAAATGCAATGAGATGAACATGCTACAGCATCCAAACATGACAACAAAATACATGGCAGGGATGCATTCAATATGCTTAACAAAAGTCTAGCACTGAGCTACGGCCAATTCATCCATTAACAGGTTCAAACAAGTATGGCAAAAATGCATATGGCAAACAGATTTCAGACTTAGCAAAATTAACACTTGTCTGGAATTTCAGATCAGGTAGCACTCTTCGGAGCAACAAAACTACATGCTACAGGACCTGAACATGGCAAAGTAAAGCATGGCATGGAGCTACTCAAAGAGCTTAACAAAAGTCTCTTAGTGACCTTGAGCCAAAAGGGATCAGAAAATACAATTGCAAGCATGTGAACATGGCAAAAACATAATCAGTTCTCAGACTTTGTGAAAACTGGAGCATGCTGAAACAGATATCAAGTAGGCATGTTTACGAGCTCGATGCACTCACTACGGAGCAAGTCATGGCAAGCTAAGCATACACCCATCAAGAATACATAAAATGCAAGCTAGACATGGCATGAACAATAACATAGCATGCACGGATCAACTACAACATCATCGGCAAAATCGCTAACAAGTAGACAATCTGCCCAGATTCACGAAGTAGCAAAAGTAGAGCTCGATTGACTCAAGCTAGGATGCTCCATAATTGCAAACAAAGACATGGATGGATAGAGCACTACAAGATTAACAAAACATACTTACTGATCATCCTCAAAAGAGGCACGGATCACTAGGAAACAACATGAACATATGGCCATATGAGATAAACAGGTCAAGGACTTAGTGAAATTGCTAAGTCCCTGAAATCAGCATTACCAAGTGCCTCACTTTGCAAACTTGTGATACTCACCACACACATCACAAAAATACACGGGTTGCACATCTGGAAAGATGGCAAAACCTTTAACAAAACATATGTAGAGCTCATGGGCATATCATGCACACAATAATCATGGCAAAAATGACAAATATCTAAATGGAGTAGCAGATCTGACAATTATCTCAAGTAGCACTCTTCTAACAGCATTTCGGGCATCAAGATGAACTCAAATGAAAATTATGCAATGGAATGAAATGATGTACTCTCTGAGACGAACATTTTGATATGCTATATGCCCAAAACGGAGCTACGGAGGCAAAGTTACGATGCGATGAACATGGCAAGATAATTAGGATTTCGGGGCAAAAAGTCAACCGAGGCAAATATCCTAGATCTGGATCTGGCCGGGCGCGCTTTACGAGGATCGCCGGATTTACTGTAGCTCGCCGGAGACGGAGGGGGCCGGCCGGAGAGGGGCTTGGGGCAGCCTTGCCGGCGACGAGGGGCGGCGAGGAGGCGGCGCGGGCGGGCACAGACGCCGAGGTGGCCGCGGGCGGCGCGGGCGGCGCCGGCCGGTGCGAGGAGGCGGCGAGGCGGTGACCACACCAGAGATGGCGCGCGGCGGCGGGGGTGGCCGGCGACGGGGAAGACGTAGGCGACGCGCTGGGGCGGCTCGGCCCGGGCGGCGGCGGAGGAGGCCCCGCGCGGGACAGGTGGCGGCTTCTCACTGGCTGGGCGCGGCGGCGCGGTGTGTCCGGCCCAAGGCGGACATTGTTCGTCGGCGGCGGGCGATTTTTTAGGGTTTCGGGGGAGAAGGAGATCCGGATTTCGGAGGGGGTCTATTTATAGGCATAGAGGGAGCTAGGAGAGTCCAAATGAGGTGCGGTTTTCGGCCACGCGATCATGATCGAACGCTCTAGATGATGGAGAGAGTTTTGGTGGGTTTTGGGCCAACTTGGAGGGGTGTTGGGCTGCAACACACACGAGGCCTTTTCGGTCCCTCGGTTAACCGTTGGAGCATCGAACAAAGTCCAAATGGTACGAAACTTGACAGGCGGTCTACCGGTAGTAAACCAAGGCAGCTTGGAAAGTCTCGGTCCAATCCGGAAATGTTTAATCCCCACACACGAAACAAAGGTAGAAATGACCACCGGAGGAGAACGAAGCGCCGGAATGCAAAACGGACAACGGGGAAAATGCTCGAATGCATGAGATGAACACGTATGCAAATGCAATGCACATGATGACATGATATGAGATGCATGACAACGATAACAACACACGGAGACAAAGACCCGAACCCGAGAAAATAAAATAACTTAAAGCTGGAAACGGCAAGAGTTGGAGTACAAATTGGGTAAGTTACATCCGGGGTGTTACAGATACCAAGTTCAAATGGACTGAGGAATGTGAGGCCAGTTTCCAGGAGTTGAAGAAACGTTTGGTTACATCACCAGTGTTGATTTTGCCAGATCAGACCGAGGATTATGAGGTGTATTGCGATGCTTCACGTCGAGGACTTGGAGCAGTGCTTATGCAGGAAGGAAGAGTGGTTTCATATGCCTCCCAACAGCTTAAGCCTCATGAGTTAAATTATGCCACACATGATTTGGAGTTAGCAGCCGTAGTGCATGCGTTGAAGACTTGGAGACATTTTCTCATTGGAAATCATTGTGAGGTGTACATGGATCACAAGAGTTTGAAGTATATTTTCACGCAGAAGGAGTTGAATCTTAGGCAAAGGAGATGGTTGGAGCTCATCAAGGATTATGATATGAGATTGCATTACCATCCCGGAAAGGCTAACGTAGTAGCTGACGCGTTGAGCCATAAAAGCCATGTCAACACTCTAATGACAGGAGATTTACCAAGGGAGTTAGCCGAAAATCTTCGTGAGCTATGTTTGGAGATAGTCCCGAGAGGCTATGTAGCAGCATTGGAGATTCAGACTACTTTGATGGATAAGATCAGAGAAGCTCAAAGGACTGACAAGGAGATCGCTTCTATTAAGGAGAAAATTAGCAAAGGAAAAGCTAAAGGATTTCGTGAGGATGAGCATGATACCCTATGGTTTGAAGACCGTGTTTATGTGCCCAACGATCCGGAGAACAAGAAGTTGATTCTGCAAGAGGCCCATGATTCACCATATTCGTTTCACCCAGGAAATACCAAGATGTATTTGGATTTGAAGGATACTTTCTGGTGGACCGGAATGAAGAAGGATATTGCGGAGTATGTAGCAGTTTGTGATGTATGTCAGAGAGTAAAGGCAGAGCATCAGAAGACAGCGGGATTGCTACAGCCATTGCCGATACCTGAATGGAAGTGGGATAAGTTAGGCATGGATTTTATTACAGGATTGCCCAGAACTCGTTCAGGCTATGACTCGATTTGGGTTGTAGTCGATCGTTTGACAAAGGTAGCTCATTTCATTCCAGTGAAGACTACCTATACTAGTGCTAAGTTGGCAAAGATATACATGACCAGGATCGTATGTCCGCATGGAGTTCCAAGGAGCATTGTATCAGATAGAGGAACCCAATTTACCTCAAAGTTCTGGAATCAGTTGAATAAAACTTTGGGTACCAGGATAGAGTTCAGTACAGCTTTCCATCCACAGACAGATGGACAGACTGAGAGAGTCAATCAGATTTTGGAGGATATGCTAAGAGCTTGTGCGCTAGATTATGGATCTAGTTGGGACGAGAATTTGCCATACGCAGAGTTCTTTTACAACAACACTTATCAATCCAGTGTGAAGATGGCCCCTTTCAAATCCTTGTACGGAAGGAGGTGCAGGACCCCATTGTCACGGGATGAAGTTGGAGACCGCCAGTTGTTTGGACCGGATCTGATTAAGGAGTCTGAGCAGAAAGTAAAATTGATTCGCGACAGGCTCAAGGTAGCCCAGTCTAGGCAGAAGAGCTATGCAGATTCTAAACGCAAGGAGATAATTTACGAAGTTGGAGACCGAGTTTATCTTCGAGTATCTCCACTTCGTGGAGTTAAGCGCTTTGGAGTTAAGGGAAAGTTAGCGCCACGTTTTGTAGGACCATACAAGGTTTTGGAGCGTATGGGAGAAGTAGCTTATAAGTTGGCATTGCTCGAAGGATTGTCAGGAGTTCACGACGCGTTCCACGTTTCCCAGTTGAAGAAGTGCCACGCGGAGATGGCTGATATACCGCTAAGAGATAGAGTGCCGCTAGAAGCGATTCAGTTGGACAGTGATTTGACCTATGAGGAGAAACCAGTCAAGATACTTGAGTATGCCAGCCGAGTCACCCGCAGCAAGGTTATCAAGTTTTGCAAAGTTCAGTGGAGCCACCACGCGAAGGATGAAGCCACCTGGGAACGAGAGGACGATTTGCTGAAGGACCACCCTCACCTATGTTCTAGCCAACCCGAATTTCGAGGGCGAGATTCATCTTAAGGGGGGTAGGTTTGTAACATCCCAAATTTTCAATTTGGAATGTTATACATTAGATCATCATTGCATATCATATTTTAATTGCATTTTGGTTGATCCTAGAAATTTCACGCAACTCAAGGACCCTCGGAGAGAGTTGGGGATTTCGTTATTTTCATATTTGAGTTTTCCCAAATTTTGGAAGTAGGATCATTTGATTTTATTTATTTTATCTTCAATTATTTCTATTATAAAAATATGAGAGAGGGAATAAAATGAATTTTCCAAAATAAAGAAATATTGAGGATTTAAAATGATAAAATCAAATAAGATTTTATTTTGGTTTTATTTGCTATTTTATGTGAATTTAGGAAAATGCGCGTTTTTCAAAATTGCATTTAGGCACCAAATAAATGTTCATCTTGTGCGGCTTGATTTTAGAAGCCGGGGAAAATTTATTTCGAGATTTTTGGAGTCCATTTAGTATTCCTTTTGTTTTTTTCTGAGCATAATTATTAAAAAAAACGCGAACCGACCTACGGGCCGTATCCGGCCAGGACTCCTTGGCCGGGGCTTTATATAGCGCGCCCCGGGGCCCGAGCAGCCCAAGCCGCCGCCCCAACCCTAACCCTAGCTCGCGCCGCCCGCTGCAGCCGCCGCTGCAGCCCCGCCGCCGACGAGGTCGAACCGCCGCCGCCCGCCGGGTTTTTTCGGTTTTTTTTAGATTCGTTTTTTTAAGATAGATCATTTTTTTCTCGGTTTAGTTAATTAGCGAGCGTTCGCTCGTCTGTTCGTTTTAACGAACGTGTTCATCGTTTAGATCCAGATAACGAACGTTCGTTTGTTAATCTGTTCGTCGTTTTTTTTTTCTCGGATTAAATCCGTGATTTTTCTGATCGCGATTCCTGATCCGATTTTCGTTTTAGCATAACTTTTCGCTCGTTTATTTCAGGATTTTTGGAGTCCGTTTAGTATTCCTTTTGTTTTTTTCTGAACGTAATTATTTAAAAAAACGCGAACCGACCTAGGGCCGTATCCAGCCAGGACTCCCTGGCCGGGGCTTTATATAGCGCGCCCCGGGGCCTGAGCAGCCCAAGTCGCCGCCCCAACCCTAACCCTAGGCCCCGCCGCCTGCTGCAGCCCCACCGCCGCCAAAGCCCCGCCGCCACCCGCCGTTTTTTTAGAAAACCGTTGGTTTTCACCGGGTTTTTTTTTCGGTTTTTTAGATTCGTTTTTTAGATAGATCGATTTTTTTCTCGGTTTAGTTAATTAGGGAGCGTTCGCTCGTCCGTTCGTTTTAACGAACGTGTTCATCGTTTAGATCCAGATAACGAACGTTCGTTCGTTAATCTGTTCGTCGTTTTTCTTTTTCTCGGATTAAATCCGCAGTTTTTCTAATCGTGATTCCTGATTTGATTTTCGTTTTAGCATAACTTTTCGCTCGTTTATCGGAATCAGGCGATTCAAGCGCCTGGAGTTTCGTCTCAAAACCCTCTTTTCGTTTAATCAACTCAAACCAGTTTTTGCCTCTGTAAAATTTTGACCTAGATCCAGATTAGTAAACGAAGCTTGTTTCTTTTGCCGTTTGTCTTTCGTTGCTTTGTTCGATTTGATTCTTTTTGCCAAACGGAGTTCTTACGTTGAACTTTCTGGTTAGATCTCTTATTTGAGTTTTACCTGTGCATTAGTTGAGTACTTATTGTATGCTTGTTTGTTTGCGATAGAGTACCCGGAGTGTGCCGCTTGCTACTTCGAATCGCTAGGTTTTGCGGATCATCAGCAAGGCAAGTAACACTTTGATCATACTTCCTATTACCCAGTTTTTATTGCATTATATCAATCCTCACACATTGCATGATTAGGATCTAATTTAAATTGTGGGTTTGGGAAGTAGATGAGATAGTACCTATTACCTGTTATTATCAAACCTTTGGGAGTTACTTCTACGTTGCTTATATTGCCATGCTATGCTAGTAGACGTGGATTGGGTGAGTGTATCCATGACAAATGTGAGATGGTTAAATTAATGGTTTATCTAAGGTGGCAACTTAAATACACATCTGGGTGGATTGAGGCACCTGGGTATTCCAGCGATTGCCTGTTTTTCTTTTGGACCGCCACCCAGGCTCAAAGGGATCATGAGATTATTCATACTAGAAACTTCCGTGTGCAACCACAAGCTACTATGGGCTCTAGCATAGTTGACTAAGTTGTGCGAACTCTTACAGTGGTAGACTAGCAGATGTAGGGGAAAGTAGGTGTAACGGTCTACCCGATCATAAGGTGCTAGCGCTTCTGAAAAACTATGTCTCGGTCATCCGTTTCTCAAACACCATGTAGTGCGAGAATCCCAACGGAGGAGATCGATTCTTGTGGGGAAAAGTGCGCAAACCTCTGCAGAGTGTATAAACTAATCATGGTTAGCCGTGTCCCCGGTTATGGACATCTTGAGTATCTAGTACTTGGATTATCATGTGAATCTCATCATGTTACTCTAATTAATTTTGTTGGGTTTTTAATGATGATGTTTAATTGGGATTGAGAGGGTGTCTACACTCTCAATGTTTAACAACCACTATGTTAGTTAAATAAAATTTATTCCTTTGTAGTAGGGAAAAATTGGCTTTACGCAAAACTGTAACCATAGAGCTTTCCACCAGCCAAATATGCATGTAGTATAGCCTTATTCCTTCATTGCTCTCTATGTGTTACATTGCCAGTATATTCCATCTGCTGGCCCGTTTCGGGCTGCAACGCTCATGTTGCAGACTTTTCAAACGACGAGTAAGGTGCCTTTAGGTCTTGGTTCTATACTCAGTGATGCCGTTGGAGTTGATGGACTCACTTATCTTCCAAGCCTTCTGCTGTTATCGTATTTAGATGCCCTTAAGCCTTATTTATTGTAGTTCTCTTTTGAGACACTCGGTGTAGTAGGTGTGTGATTGCTACTCCGTTATAAATCCTTCAAGTACTGTATGGTGTCAGCATTACTGATCCAGGGATGACACCGGAGCACAGAGATTGGACCGTTTGAGGTCTGGTCGCTACAAGATGGTATCAGAGCACACGCTGACTGTAGGACACGACCACTAAGCTTGACGGTCGTGATATATTAGCTTGACGCCAGATAGGTCCATATGGTACTTATTGTTGTCCGAAGATGCGCTTTCCCATAGTTCGATCAAGCCGAACACTGAGCCCTTTGAATTTTCTGCATTGAATAGGCAATGCAGTAGCCCCCGAGACACTGGTCGGGTGGCAACACCAGATCAGGGGATCAATGTGCACCTTTAATATTTGTAAATAATGAGCACAAAGCCTTGTAGCCCCCGAGCCTTAATGTGGGCATGGGTGGCCGAATTAAGGATCGATATCCAGAGAAAAATCACAGATTATGTGTAATGATTTTATGTATCCAAGTACTTTACATCATTATTTTGACTCCATTGCGACCATTTATCAGTTGAAAGTGGCCCATCGTGGACCTCTACCCCTTGGTAGATACTACGCAGGGTGTTTCCGCAATAACAAAACAACCCTTAGCCGACGTCTCGGTTCCCGAAGGCGGTTGTGTTAGCGGAAACGAGGCAATCAGATGTGCGGGGTTTATAACTTTCGCTTAGTCATAGGAGCTTTAAACTGGGGAAGCTAGCTATGAGCCCCTGGTTAGTGTTCGGCGACATCCGAGGTCAAGCCGTAAACACTTCGGCCAATGTTATGAACGGCCCGTCATTTAATATAGTCATCAGATCGCTGACCAGTTTATGCCTATTGTGACAGTCAGTTTTTGGCTTTCTCCACTGAGGTGCTTAACCATGTGAGCTGGAAGCACAATCACAATGGTTCTCCCTTTGCACACCTAGCCGAACAAAGCGTAATGTAGGAGGAAAGCACAGGAGCCGGGCAACCCAACTATTGACCGAAGACACAATTCGAAACCGATGCATATATGGCAATATCCGAGAGTGTTTTTGCCGAATCTCTAAAGGTGTCCGGCGTTGCACTACGAGACTAATGTTGCAAACACACAAATAGTTTGAAAGTGCCATAGGCTTGGAAAACCCAAAAATGTCGGTGAAAACCTGATGTCCGAATAAGATCAAGTGTTCGGTGCCAATCTGAAAATTGGACTTTAGAGAAAAAAAGTGCTTCTGTCATGCTTTAACATGACACATCCTATCTCAAGACTTCAAGCGGGTCAACCTACAACGTCAACCTCCTATCCCAAAGGCGGAGTACTTCTCATTAGGCTAGTTTAGCAAACTAAACTCTAGCGGCTTTGAGAGAGAAATTAGGCTCCCCGACTAGTGACCACACACTCGTGTCGAAAAAAGGAGTGATAAATAATAATAATAATAATAATAATAATAATAATAATAATAATAATAATAAACTTTGCAATGACTAAGAAGAAGAACACTTATTATAAAACGGCTCATATAAATTTAAGAGCCCCCAAGTGACTTGGGTAAAAGAATTTTATGTATAATGATTGTATGTACCAAAGTAGTTATATCATATCTATGTTCACCCGAACTTTATCCGTGTCTTAACCGATCGTCGGTTTCTCCCTCTTCGGTCAAGGGTCGAAAAGTGTTATGTACTCCACCTGTCGAGAATATCGACGGTGTTTCCGATAACCAGGCAATCAGGCCATAAGGCTGTAACAGACAAAGCGCGCTCAGGGAACTTATGCTATATTACTGACGAAGTGTAAGAAGCATCTTCAAAGAAAATAGTACCCCCACCGATACCTTTCTTCGGTTTCTCATTGCTACTATGAGACTGGTGCAATAGATTTTTTGTACTCATGAGTTCCATTGTGTGCCGACCATAGTTGAAAACAATAAGAGCGCTAGCTTTCGGCTTCACCCAGTCTGAGGTCCGGCTCGGATGACCCGATTGTGACAATCGCAGAGGTGCTCCCTTTACTCCCTAGCCGAACAATCAGGAACGTAGGGGTAAACACAGGAGCGAGGCAACCTAGCTTGCAAATCACTTAAGTCAAAATGGTGCATATTGTGGCGTAATACACGAACAAGGAACAAAGCCGTACAAGTGTAATCATTTGCAAAGAGGAAAGGCTTCATAAAGGATGCCCCCAAGTAAACGGGGTATTTGAATTTGTGTGTCACAAACAAAGTTTTGACAAGGAAATTTTTTACAAGCAACTTTTTTTCCAAAAAAAGTATAATGCTTGGTCAAACCGAACACAAGTTAAAAATTTAAAACTTTGAGCATGAAGGCAACTTAGCTGGTTAATGTGTTTGGTATTGATGACGCGGTCCGAACTTGATGCGAGACAAGGTTCCATCCCCCAAGTCGGTCCCGAGGTGGCGGAGCAAAGATTTCGGCACTCCGAAGTGGTGACATAGCATGGTCAATGCAGGCCGGTAGAGTGATGCCGAAGTCCCCGGCATAGGGTAAATGAAGTGTTGACGAAGCCCCCGGTCCAGCCGAGGTGACGTGGTATGTCAGTACGCCAAGTTGACGATACTGCCCAACCCGAATCATTTTCCTGTGCACAAAAAATAGTGCAAACCGGAGATAATAGTAATAATAATAATTAAAAAAATCATTGCATAATTAATAATTTATGCAAAGTGAGTAATAAAAGAAATATGGCCTGGCGCCGAAGTCAATGTCGATGCAGGGCGTCGGCGTGATGCGGTAAAGGCGTGGCAAAGCCTGAATTCACAGGTCGGTCCGAGTTCCGGATGCGGCGTTCGCCGGACTATGTACAAAAACTGACCGAACCACCATGCAACCGTCGTTAATGCGACCACCATTTGATAGACCTGTGTACATATGATGGACAAATCAGAGTAATAATTCCTTGGAAAAAATGAACCCAAACAAGCAAGAAATACTAGGATTAATAGCATCTGGTTTATTTGTTGTAGCAATCCGAAGAAAAGTGATTCCCAAAATTGGGACTCGATCCGCACACCCATTGCCTGATGGGCGATAAAGTGATGGCATGGCGATGCTGGCAAAGGTTAGCTCGCCGAGGCAAAGCCCTCGGTCCAGCTAACGTGACGGAGTTGGTCAGCTAGTGACGCCGAAGTCTCTGGAGTAGGTTGATGAAGAGACGGCGAAGCCCCTGGTCCAACCGAGATGTCAAAGCCTCGATGTCAGCCGATGATTCGAAGTAGGTCGGCGTGATGGACATCAGCTTGAAGAAGCAACAGTGCGGCCCTGCCGATGCCAGTCGTGACGTGGTCAATGCCAGGTTGATGAAGTGACCGTGCGGCGATGCCCAATGTCGGTGTGCCCTCTCCGTGTAATCCATGGGGCGGCGATGTTGGTGATGATTTATCCTTCGCGATACCGAACTCTTGTTCGGCTTGCCGAGATGATGATCTGAAGAAGTTGACCTCGGCTTAATGAAGTGACAACGTGTCTAGCGTAGGTCGGGAGCCGTAGAGCAACATTATCGGGTTGGTTTGACACCAGCACGATGGTGAAGATCATATTGGAAAATACTTCAAAATTAGAGGGATGTGTTTGGGAACAAAACAAAATACCCCATACAAAACTTCCTTCAAAAAGGATGTCCGGAATCCCATTTATAAAAAAGATGAATTCGGGTCGGATTCGTTCTCGCGCAGAAAACAAATCCGAAAAGTGATGCGCTAATCAGAAGGTTCCCGGAGTTTGGACGGTCGGATCGAGCTGAAAGTTTGAGGGGTGGTAGATATAGGAATTCCGCAGCTGATCAGCGGTTGGATCTTCCAAAGGACGTCCAAGCTAGAAGCTGGACACCACGCCCTAAACTCGTCCAAATTCTCGTCCAGATTTGACAGGGCTCCGGTATATCATAAATTGTCGGAGATTCCTCCATCGGAACTCGACGAAATTTTGCATGGCTGTTGTAGACATAATTCCGCACTATTCGACCAAAGCAATCGTCAAACCGACGCTCGAGGAGGCGGTGACGGCGGATACAAGTTCGCTGTCCAGAAAAACAACACGGCCGCCCGAGGGCAATGTTGACGTTGAGCCCTCGAGCTCCATGGATGTTACTCTATGATCATGATAGATATCGGAGTTGATGTTTGATGAAGGCCCCCGTCCGAATATGATGATCGGAGATGGAGCACGGTTCTCGGTCGAGCCAAGATGACCAGTCGAGCCAGCAACGAAGATGTCGGCGTCGCGGTTGACCTGCGGGAGAGCCATTGATCCTTTTGCCGATCACACAGCGGAACTCTCAATGAAAGCACCAATGTCGGTGTCAAAACCGGCGGATTTCGGGTAGGGGGTCCCGAACTATGCGTCTAAGGCTAATGATAACAGGAGGCGGGGGACACGATGTTTATCCAGGTTCGGGCCCTCTCGATGGAGGTAATACCCTACTTCCTGCTTGATTGATCTTGATGATATGAGTATTACAAGAGTTGATCTACCACGAGATCGTAGAGGCTAAACCCTAGAAGCTAGCCCATGATTATGATTGTTGATATATCCTCTATCGCCTAGCCTGGCCTCGGTTTATATAATGCACCAGAGGCCTAGGATAATAAGAGTCCTAGCCGAATACGCCGGTGGGGAGGAGTCCTTGTCTTGATCGCCAAGTCTTGTGAAATCTTCCTTGTATGCGGAGGCTGTCCGAACTGGCCCATGAGTATACAACCATGGGGGTCCTCAGCCCAATCTAACGGATCGGGAGATGACGTGGTGAGTACCCCCTAGTCCAGGACACCGCCAGCCGGCTTGGACACATTAGTCTGAAACGCATGAAGAAGCTCCATGATGATGGACTCCTAACTTCGACCAACTTTGGGTCATTCGAGACATGCGAATCATGCTTGCTCGGCAATATGACTAAGTCCCCTTTCACAAAGAGTTGTGAGAGGGCATCCGAGCTGTTGGAACTGATACACAGTGATATGTGTGGACCAATGAGCACAACTGCCAGAGGTGGCTATCAGTACTTCATGACTTTTACCGACGACTTGAGTAGATATGGATATATCTATTTGATGAGGCACAAGTCGGAAACTTTTGAAAAGTTCAAAGAGTTTCAAAACGAGGTTGAGAATCAGCTTGACAAGACTATAAAACTTCTACGATCTGATTGTGGAGGTGAGTACATGAGCCAGGAGTTTGATGATCATCTGAAAAGCAGAGGTATAGTACCTCAGCTCACACCTCCAGGTACGGCACATAGAAATGGTGTATCAGAACGGAGGAATCATACCTTGTTGGACATGGTTCGATCTATGATGAGCAAGTCGGATTTACCCTTGTCATTCTGGGGATACGCTCTAGAAACTGCAGCTTTCACACTTAACAGGGTACCATCAAAATCCATAGACAAGACACCACATGATATGTGGACCGGGAAGAGTCCCAGTTTGTCTTTTCTAAAGATTTGGGGTTGTGAAGCATTTGTCAAGAAACTTATGTCAGACAAGCTTACACCCAAGTCGGACAAATGCATATTCATGGGATATCCGAGGGAAACCTTGGGATATATCTTCTACAACCGGGAAGAGAACAAAGTGTTTGTTGCTCGGAACAGGGTTTTCCTTGAGAAAGAGTTTCTCAGTCGGGAGGCCAGTGGGAGGACGGTCCGACTCGAAGAAATTCGAGGACCACTCGGGGACGGCTCGGCTGGTGATGAGATCATACCGGAGTCAGTCAGGGAACCCGTAGTGGAAGCGGCACCAGAACCACGGAGGTCGGAAAGATTGCGCAGAGTGCGTGATGTATTATTGCTAGAAAGTGACGAGCCGACCACGTATGCAGAAGCAATGGTGAGCCCAGATTCCGAGGCATGGCTGGAGGCCATGAGATCTGAGTTAAAGTCCATGGATGAGAATCAAGTATGGGACTTGGTTGATCCGCTGCCTAGCGTAACAGCCATTGGATGCAAATGGGTCTTTAAGAAGAAAACCGATGTGGATGGAAATGTTCAGATCCATAAAGCTCGGCTTGTCGCTAAGGGTTATGGACAAGTTCAAGGAATTGACTACGACGAGACTTACTCGCCGGTAGCGATGCTGAAGTCGGTGAGGATCGTACTAGCTATAGCTGCATATTTCGATTATGAGATATGGCAGATGGATGTCAAGACGGCTTTCCTTCATGGAAATTTAACCGAGGACGTGTATATGATACAGCCCGAGGGTTTTGTCGATCTGACTAGCACTAGTAAGGTATGCAAGCTCAAGAGATCCATTTATGGGTTGTGGCAAGCATCTCGGAGCTGGAACATTTGTTTTGATGAGGTCATCACTAGTTTCGGCTTCATCAAAAGCGAAGAGGACTCTTGTTTATACAAGAAGTTAAGTGGGAGCTCGATAGTGTTTTTGATCTTGTATGTGGATGACATACTACTGATCGGAAATGATATTTCGATGCTGAACTCGGTCATTGAGTCATTGAATGGCAAGTTTTCGATGAAGGACCTTGGTGAGGCAATGTACATTTTAGGCATTAAGATCTATAGAGATAGATCAAGGAGGCTACTCGGCTTAAGCCAGAGCACGTACAGATAAAGTGTTGAAGCAGTTCAACATGAGTGAGGCAAAGAAAGGGTTCTTGCCACTCTCACATGGTATAAGGCTAAGCGAGACTCAGAGTCCTTCGACATCTGATGAGCGAAGCAGGATGAGTAGGATTCTGTATGCCTTGGCAATCAGATCCATCATGTATGCCATGATATGTACATGGCCCGATGTTGCTTTTGCAATAAGCCTAACAAGTAGATACCAGGCCAACCCAGATGAGAGTCACTGGGCAGCGGTAAAGACTATTTTGAAGTACCTAAAAAGGACTAAAGAGATGCTCCTAGTTTATGGAGGTGAGGAAGAGCTCGTCGTAAGGGGTTACGCCAATGCTAGTTTCCAAACCGACAGAGATGATTGTGGATCACAGTACGGATTCGTGTACGTCATGAAAGGAGGAGCGGTGAGCTGGATGAGTTCCAAGCAAGATACAATGGCCGATTCTACTACAGAAGCTGAATACATCGCGGCTTATGAAGCTGCAAAGGAAGGTGTTTGGATCCGGAACTTTCTGAATGATCTTGGTATTTTCCTAGCCCTGGTAAAACCGTTGGACCTTTATTGTGATAACTCTGGTGCCATCGCACAAGCCAAGGAGCCGAGGAATCACCACAAGGTTAGACGCATAGATCGGAAATATCACCTGATACGAAAGATTGTAAAGAGTGGTGATGTAGAGTTATGCAAAATTCACACGGATGCAAATGTTGCAGATCCGTTGACTAAGCCGCTTCCACAACCCAAGCATGAGGGGCACGTTAGAGCTATGGGCATTCGATGTTTATTTGGTTGACTCTAGTGCAAGTGGGAGACTGTTGGAGATATGCCCTAGAGGCAATCATGTATGATGATATTTTCTATGTGTTTATGATGTGTATCAGCAAGTACGTGACTTGTTTGTGGGACTATGCATTGTATGATGATTGTCCTAAAAGGTCCCTAGTCGAAAGGGCTGTGTGGACGCTCAGCCAACTAGACTAGCATATGACACGATCGATGGCTTGGTCTCACTAGCCATGGAGCATTGGATGCTAACCGGATAATATGGACTTGGAAGGATCTGGTCGGATTCGACGTAGTCGGATCTGAGTCGAGATAAGGACCGAGTCGGACAGACCCAACTATGAGACGCATCGATATGTCACCTGTGAGTCTTGAGTACAAATATGTTCTATGTCCTAAGACCTGAGCTGACGCATGTACTTGGGATGGTGACAGACTTGCTTTGGGCCGACCAAATGCTACTCCGTAACTAGGTAGTTATAAAGGTAGGTTTCGGGTTTGTCCAGAACCATGCTGCGAGACGTGGTCGAGCAAGATGGGATTTGCCCCTCCAATCAGGAGAGATATACTCTGGGCCCCTCGTGTGATCTGACTAGGATACGCATGGCCATGCGACAAGGATTATGAGATAATCTGGTTTGTGGTCGGCATCACTGGAATGAGAAAGAGGTCGGGCTAGCACAAGGATGACAGGCTCGCCTTGAGCCCGACAACATATATCGTGTGGCAAAAGGAATGGAAGTGTGATGTACAGGTTCGCCTAACCAATTTCAACGTCTGCTTGGTGGTCGGCACGCCTTGCTAGAGGCCGCTACCAGCCATGTAGTCCGGAGGTGATCCGAACTGCGACCAAGCCGGCTTGAACCTAAGGGGTCGCGCGCTTAAGGGAAGGAACCTACAAGGTCGGATCCGAGGACACTGGTCGGATGTGATCCGAGCTATATTCGGATTGTGGCCGAGTAGACTTATGGGCTTTAGGGTCTGTGCGAGGCCCAAGTGTTGAGCCCGCGACAGACGCCTATATAAAGTGGAGGTGTCGCACACTCACATGATTGATTGCTTCGGCGCTGTCACTAGGGTTTGCATGTGTTGCGAATAGACACCTCCACTCGCCGTTGGTTGTGTGATCGGACCTAGCAGTCCGCCGCATGACGTTCCTCCAGCACGCGCGGATACCGTTAGAGGCGGTGCACATGCGCCGCTCCGGCGAACTTGTACGTGGGAACTGACTACCGACTGTACGAGGGAGATCGGAAGAGGAGGAGACAATCCACGCGGATGCGTTGCCCCAACTCTTCTTCCGTTGCACGGCACTGTGCGTCTAGTGGTAACGAACTGTGATCCATCTCCCGTAGCATGTTCTTGGTTGTTCTGCGCGTAGGAAAATTTTAATTTGCAGTCGACGCACCCTACCGTAGAACCCAACAACACCTGCCCTAGCTGCCACATCGGCTCTATTAGCATAGCTCAAACAAAAGATGCTGCCTGGAGAGGCTGACAAGTCTTGCAAAGGATTCCAGTTCCTCGCTAAAAAAAGTGTTGGAATGGCGGTGGCTGAGGCAAGTTCTGCTCTGCATGGTAGTATGTTGTCTTTTTGCTTTAGAAAAATTAATGAGGAAAAAGAAAAGAACTAGTGATGAGAGACTAAGGAAGGGAACATTCCTACCATTGAGCAATGGTAGGTTTGGAAACCAACTTCAAAACAAATATCTATTACTAAACAGTAAAACACAGCCAGCTATGCCCTTCCACAGCGATTTGACGTTCTCAGTCGTCGGATCCCATCCATGTATGCTCCAGATTAGTTTGGTCGTCTTAGAGATCACTTACGCACATTGACCGCTTGAGGCACCGTTACTCGGGCCGCTGCTCCTCGGAACGAGTAAGGCATGCGGTGAGTAATCGGGCCTTACTAGTCGAACGGACACTGGGCCCAATCGTTCGCAGCTAGCCCAGTTCAATGTGAGCACCTTCCAGCCTGTTCATCCTTGTCCTAGCCCTGTGCTCCTCCCCTGTTCGTCGGTGCTGCGCCGCCGCCGTCTTGCGTCCCGGCGGCAAGCATCTAAGACACGTGTGCCTGGGGGTCGGCGCTCTATTATTCCTTCGTAGGCTCCCACTAGTGAGTCCCTTCTTTCCCATGGCCTGCCCTACCGCGTTGTTCGTGTTCCATTGCAATTGCGGCGGCTGTCGTGGGAACGATTCCGACAATAGAAAGGGGGTAGGGTAAAGGAGCATGATCTATCGAGATGCAAATAGGTGACACGGTGGTTTTAGCGAGTTCGGGCCTCTCACGGTGGAGATAACAACCCTACGTCTCGTGCTCCGGAGAGGCTTTGTTTATCTGAGTATGTATCCGGAGATTACAATGTGTGAGAGAAAGGGGAGAACGGATCTCCATGCCTGAGCTATGTCCTGAGACTAATGGTTAGAAAGAGAGAGAGGTGGAAGAAAAGAGCCCCCTAGTCTAGTGGTGGGGGTGGCTTATATAGAGTGCGCCACCCCCTCACCCATTATGTTACACGGTGGAGCATCAATGCCATAATGCCTGCCCACTACAAAACCGTCATGCTGACTATTGGTCTTTGCATATCCAACTGAGTTACATGGTCGAGTGGAATGAGCTCGTCGAGTGAAGTGCCGTGCTCCGAGTGGTTGTCGCTGTCCGAGTGACTTTCAAGTTGCGGTACATCTGGACGGTGATCTGGCCCAGGAGCCCAGTACAAAGTATACTATGTCCATGGGTAGGGCCTTTAGGTCAGGCCTGTTACCCTACCCCTAATACATGTCCTCGTCATTAGCCCCCGAACCGGTCGAGGTTGAGCGGGTCGAGTCGAGGTGAATTCCCAAATGAGTCGAGTGCTGCGGAGGCACTTATGAACTCCCTCTAGTCACCCGGCGATCTTATCTCCGCATGTTGCCTTGAAGGATTCCAGATTGTATGGTGTCTGAGTGAAATGAGCTCAAACGGGTCGGGAGGAGCGTTAAACTCACCTTATAGCAATTTTTTTGGAGTGATTTGGAGCTGGTCCTGCATTGAGTAACTGATTACTCGGAATTTCTTCATGCCTGGAACGTGTCTTTGTTTTGTTGTTTGGCCGTCACTCGGACCGGGCGGACCGTTCCGAGTGGATACCATTCCAGTGGGGGCACGCTGAGTGCACCCACTGGGTGTAGTCCTAGAGACTGCCGTCGACTGCGGGCAGTCGGCGGAAGTCTTAGAGCTTGTCTCTTTTGTTGTTGTTTAGCCGTCACTCGGACCGGGCGGACCGTTCCGAGTGGATACCAACAGTCGGCGGGAGTCTTAGAGCCTGCCTTTTTTGTTTTATTAATCACTCGGACTGGTCAGGCCGTACCGAGTGGAGATTACTCCAGTGAGGGCACGCTGAGTGCACCCACTGGGTGTAGTCCCCGAGACCGCCGTCGACTGCGGGCAGTCGGCGGGGGTCTGAGAGAACTAAAACTCTTCTTAGATGGTACTGATCGAACTTGTTCTTCTCTGACTTAGAGGTCGAGTAATTCTGGAGCTGGTTTTGCATCGAGCAAAATGTTTCTTTCCGAGTTCTCTTCCAGTGGGGGCACGCTGAGTGCACCCGCTGGGTGTAGTCCCCGAGCCTCTGTCGGACTAGATGAGTCGGGCAGAGGGTTTAAGTCTCCTGGTAAACCTCCACGCAGTCGACATGGTAAATATCTTTTAGTCTGAAATTGAGTCAATCAGATGCATCTTCAGGTGCTTGACATGGTAAATAAGCTCGGCCTGGAGCTGAGTCAGTCGGAATGATCTTCGTGCACTCGGCACGGAATAAATTCAGCCTGGAACTCGGTCAAGCAAGTGAATCTTCACGCTCTCGGCACGGTGAATGAATTCGGCTTTGAAACTGCCGACTGTAGAAAAAAGTTGGACACTCCAGGGAGTAATCTTTCCATTAGTACTTCTACCGTTAGATTTTGCGTGAAAGGGGTATTTGTAAGAGTACACTGTGTTCGCAGAGGAGCTTCATTTTCACCCTTTTGCATGAAAGGGGTATTTGTCCGAGTAGACGTGCTTCCCGACTGATCGGGGTATGATGACTGCAAGGAAAAAACTTGGCGGCACTTGTATGTCTCCCGGAGGAGATAGACTAGTGGTCTGACATGGACGTGCCATGAAACCCGAGTGACGAGGCTAGTGTGTGGGCTGACTCTCCGGAGAGATGACACTCATTATCCTGGGGGAACACCGGCACATGCCATCTCTGAGTCCAAGTTTGTGAAACTGACGCCTTGGAGTCTAGGATAATGTCCAAGTGTATCCGTAGAGGAGCGTCGTTTTCACCCTTTTGCAGTCTGAAGATAACTTCAAGATATGATTTGGGCGATTGTCCGAGTGGACAGTACTACCCTTATAGATTTTCGGCGGAACGAGCATGTATGATCAGAAAGATATTCCTGATGCGATCAATGGGTTGATCGAATGGGCATAACCCTTGAGGGCAGCATGGCCAACGGCTGTGCGTAGCCCCCGAGTGATGCTCGAAAGAGGTAAGCTTGCTACAGAGTGTGATATGAGGTTTGATCATATGAGTAACTTAGTCGTTCCTGTGTTGGGGGTGTAGAGGTAAAGACATGTCCAAATGATGGAGACGCACGAGGTGTCCGAGGGGCAATGATGTGTACAACCGAGTGACAACGTGGGGCGGTCGATTGGTGAAGACGTGCACAACCGAGTGGCGACGCGTGGAGCGGCCGAGTCATGATGTGCGAGGTGGTCGAATGATGAAGACGTGCACAACTGAGTGGCAACATGCGGGGCGGCCGAGTGGTGAAGACGTGCACGACCAATTGGCGACGCGCGGGGCGGTCGAGTGAGGATGCGCGAGGTGGCCGAGTGAAGGACTACGTGTCCAGCCAAGTTGTGACGCGCGGGGCGGCCATGTGGTGAAGGCATGCACAACCGAGAGGCGACGCACGGAGCGGCCAAGTGGTGAAGACGTGCACAACTGAGTGGTGACGTGCGGGATGGCCGAGTGAGGATGCGCGAGGTGGTCGAGTGAAGGACTACGTGTCCAGCCAAGTGGTGATGGGCGGGGCGGCCATGTGGTGAAGGCATGCACAACCGAGAGGCGACGCGCGGAGCGGCCAAGTGGTGAAGACGTGCACAACCGAGTGGCGACGTGCGGGATGGCCGAGTGAGGATGCGCGAGGTGGTCGAGTGAAGGACTACGTGTCCAGCCAAGTGGCTGAAATGGTCTTCGAAGGAATTACCAGATGCTTTCGAAGCTAATGTAGCGATGAGGTTGATGTAGTGTGGTTGCGACGCAACAAGACCGGTGTGACAACTAAGTTTGAGTAGGAATGAAGATGGCGCGCACAACGTCTGGGTGATTATAAAGCTTGTCAAAGTGGCAGATCGAATGCACTTGTTGAAGTGAAGGATCTGACTGGTGATGAAGTACTCGACAACTCAGGAGAGTGTCATTCCAAATGAGATGCAGCCCCCGAGTGTGGTGTGGCCCCCGAGCGTACTACAGGCTTTGACAACGGACATGTCGAAATACGAGAAATATAGTGTTGAATGGATAATTTGTAATTCATCAAATCAGACTCGGGTAAAGATGAGGAGAAACTTCCGAGTGATGCTCAAAAGAGGCAAACTCGCAAAGGAGTGAAGTGTGAAGTTTAATTGTAAAAGGGACTTATCTGTCTCATGCCTGGCGGGGTCTATATCATTGATACGATGAAGAGGATTCCACAGAGGGGTTGGCTGGATGTGTTTGAAGTCAACAGAGCGACAAGGCCGGTGTTGTGGTGCGCTAGGACCGGTACGGTGACCGAGTCCGAGCAGCGATGAAGTTGGCGCATAGGGTCGTCGAGTGATCGCGTAACTTGTGTAAAAATGGCAAAAGCCAATGAAATAATTTCTCGAGGAAATTTGATGTGTGCTGAAATGATTTGTGTGAATAAGACCCATAGACACCCGCTGGGAGTGCAAGGGCCTTGCTGGTTGACCAGCAAGAGTCTGAAAGAGCGAAGGATCCGTTCGAACTTGTCAAAGCGATGGATCCGACCGAACTCATTGGAATACTGGCTCAAATAAAATGGAAGTGTAGTGTTTCAACTGAGTTGCAGCCCCGGAGGAGCGATGCAAACTCGAAATGAAGAATGACACATGGTGTTCGTGAATGATGTATGGGAAAAAATGGAAGCTGGACTCGTGAGTCACATAACCAGTACTAAGTAAGTATGTGAAAATAAGCAGCCGAGCGTAGAGGTACACTCGGTGGCGTGGCCTCCGAGTGAACTTGATGTGTGAATTACGGGACACTCGGGAAGACGAAAATAACAGGATGTAAAATGACTTAGCTGTCGGAAGGCGCGCGAGTGGCCGAGTGGTGATGAGGTGATGGTGACAGTCGACCTTCGTCTTGGTGTCCTTGCGGATAGGGATGGAGCGCACATTATACTTGTGATGCAGCTCCTTGAGTTAGAGGTTTGCTCTTGTCTCAGTCGGATTTTGGCTACTTAGGCGAGTCCTTGGACTGCAGCTAAGCCTCTGAGTGGGAGGCTTGCTCTCCACTCGGTAGGATTTGAAACACTTAGGCGAGCACTGGACTGCAGCTAAGCCCCCGAGTGGGAGGTTTGCTCTTCACTCGGTAGGATTTTTTTCAAACTTAGGCGAGTACTGGACTACAGCTAAGCCCCCGAGTGGGAGGTTTGCTCTTCACTCGGTAGGATTTTTTCAAACTTAGGCGAGTACTAGACTGCAGCTAAGCCCCCGAGTGGGAGGTTTGCTCTCCACTCGGTAGGATTTTTTTCAAACTTAGGTGAGTACTGGACTGCAGCTAAGCCCCCGAGTGGGAGGTTTGCTCTCCACTCGGTAGGATTTTTTCAAACTTAGGCGAGTACTGGACTGCAGCTAAGCCCCCGAGTTGGAGGTTTGCTCTCCACTCGGTAGGATTTTTTTTCAAACTTAGGCGAGTATTGGACTGCAGCTAAGCCCCCGAGTGGGAGGTTTGCTCTCCACTCGGTAGGATTTTTTCAAACTTAGGTGAGTACTGGACTGCAGCTAAGCCCCCGAGTGAGAGGCTGGCTCATCACTCGGTAGGATTTTTCGAACTTAGGCAAAACAGATTCGCAACTAAGTCACCCACTGGGGGATTTTGGTTACAAGTATAAGCAACAACAATTATTTTAGAAAAAACTGTTAAAATCTGTGTGGTGATGAGGTGACCAACCGATGGCGACGCGTGGGGTGGCCGAGTGGTGATGAGGTGACCAACCGATGGCGACGCGCGGGGCGGCCGAGTGGTGATGAGGTGACCAACCGATGGCGACGCACGGGGCGGCCCAGTGGTGATGAGGTGACCAACCGATGGCGACACGCGGGCCGGCCGAGTGGTTATGAGGTGACCAACCTATGGCGACGCGCGGGGCGGCCGTTCAAGTAGACATGTCCCGCGGAGTGACGATGCGCGAGCGTCCGACTGAAGTAGACGCATGCCGCGCAGTGGCGATGCGCGGAGCGTCCGAGTGATGTAGACGTGTCCCGCGGAGTGGCGACGCGCGAAGCGTCCGGGCGCTGTAGAGGCGTGCCACGGAGTGACGATGTGCCGGGCGTCCGAGTGATGTAGACGCGTCCCGCAGAGTGGCGATGCGCGTAACGTCCAGACGATGTAGACGCGTGCCGCAGAGTGACGATGCGCGAGCGTCCGACTGAAGTAGACGCATGCCGCGCAGTGGCGATGCGCGGAGCGTCCGAGTGATGTAGACGTCTCCCACGGAGTGGCGATGCGTGGAGCATCCGGGCGTTGTAGAGGCATGCCGCGGAGTGACGATGTGCGGGGCGTCCGAGTGATGTAGACGTGTCCCGCGGAGTGGCGACGCGCGCAACGTCCAGACGATGTAGACGCGTGCCGCGGAATGACGATGCGCGGGGCATCCGAGTGATGCAGATGCGTCCCGCGGAGTGGCGACGAGCGGGGCGTCCGAGTGACGTAGACGCGTCCCGTGGAGTGGTGACACATGGGGCGTCCGAGTGACGTAGACGCGTCCCGTGGAGTGGTGACGCACGGGGCGTCCGAGTGGTTGCTGGACCAAAACGTCTTTGTCCGACTGCCGTAGTGGTTTGTTAACCATCCAAGTAAATTCGTCTGAGCATACATGCGACTTGTTCGAGTGGATGGTCATTCAAGTGTGCTTTAGTCTCATCCGAGTGAACCTGGGTTCGAACAGAAAAGAGACTGTTAAGCAATTGTATAGTAATTTGAGAACTAAATTGTAAAATGATCGGAGAGGATAAGGTCCTTAATCCTCTATCGAGTGGCTGGGGACTTGTTCCGCCGAGTTCGTCGTAGGCGTTGCAGATGAGGCTGGAGACTACGACAAGCCGGACGGTGCTGGTGACCGTGCGTGGAGGTTCAACGATGGCCTCGCAGACGAAGCCGGAAATGACGACGAGGCGGATGGCGCTGGTGACAGCATGTTGAAGCCAACCAACCGAGTAGCCTGCATGTTAATTGTCCAGAGTGCAAAAATCATCTCCGGGCTAGCCGGTCGAGTGAACCTGTTCGTTAGCCGGTCGAATGAAAAGGTGAATCGATCGAGTGAACCATAGTTGGGCTGCGATCCGGTCGCCACACCATCAGCCGAGTGGAATAAATGGCGAGTTAGTCAATCGACATTTTTCGTCTCAACAAGCCTGCAAGTTGGTACATCCACGAATATTTTTTGCTGGACTAAAGTGTCCATGCACGGACGCTATTTTGCAAGGATTAAAGACCACAGATGGCCGTGCATGCATGCATGGATGTTACTAGTATTTTGCAGGGATTAAAGACCACAGATGGCCATGGATGCATGCATGGATGTTAGTATTTTGCAGGGATTAAAGACCACAGATGGCCGTGCATGCATGCATGGATGCTAGTATTTTGCAGGGATTAAAGACCACATATGGCCGTGCATGCATGCATGGATTAATCAGTGTGGAAACCAAATGGTGGGCAATTAAGCCATTAATTTGCGGGAAAAGCGGGGGTATCAATCACCGTAATTAGGTAACGGAACCCTCTCCTAATTGGCTGCTTAATGAGGGAATTATCATAATGAAATGGTAACTGGCCCATGACCTGCACTTGGGTTAGAGGGTTACCTTCTCTCCATGCAGACGATGCAGGTGAAACAAGCGCATGCGATGAGGTAGTGTGTGCCGCTGGAGATGTGAGAGATGGCCGGCGAGCCGGCGAGCTTGTCGCAGGGCGGCCAGCACGGCGCGAGGTTGGCGAGCTCGTCGCACGGCGGCCAGCATGGCGTGGGGCTGGCGAGCGCGCGGCGGGATGGGCGAGTACGGTGCTGGGCCGGCGAACGCGGCACGGGGCCGGCAAGTGCGTCACCAGGCGGGCGAGCGCTGCGCAGCATGTCACCGCTCTGGGAGCTGGACGGGATCGATCCCTTCGCATCTTCGTCCGCACGTGTGGTGACCATGCATCGAGGAGCGCCAACGGCGTTCGCATATGAGGCCGAAGACGACCCTGTTCTTGGTAAAGGCAAAACACATCATAAGTAAAATAGGGAATAGATGTAAGAATTGCTACAAACCGTTCACATCATGGTTCGATAGACGCCATGCCCCAAGGTGGGCGCCAACTGTCGTGGGAACGATTCCAATAATAGAAAGGGGGTAGGGTAAAGGAGCATGATCTATCGAGATGCAAATAGGTGACACGGTGGTTTTAGCGAGTTCGGGCCTCTCACGGTGGAGATAACAACCCTGCGTCTCGTGCTCCGGAGAGGCTTTGTTTATCTGAGTATGTATCCGGAGATTACAATGTGTGAGAGAAAGGGGAGAACGGATCTCCATGCCTGAGCTATGTCCTGAGATTAATGGTTAGAAAGAGAGAGAGGTGGAAGAAAAGAGCCCCCTAGTCTAGTGGTGGGGGTGGCTTATATAGAGTGCGCCACCCCCTCACCCATTATGTTACACGGTGGAGCATCAATGCCATAATGCCTGCCCACTACAAAACCGTCATGCTGACTATTGGTCTTTGCATATCCGACTGAGTTACATGGTCGAGTGGAATGAGCTCGTCAAGTGAAGTGCCGTGCTCCGAGTGGTTGTCGCTGTCCGAGTGACTTTCAAGTTGCGGTACATCTGGACGGCGATCTGGCCCAGGGGCCCAGTACAAAGTATACTATGTCCATGGGTAGGGCCTTTAGGTCAGGCCTGTTACCCTACCCCTAATACATGTCCTCGTCAGCGGCCGCATGCAGCGTCGGCGTACACCCCTGTTTTTCCGCCGCATTCGTCGACCTCCATGCCCTGGCAGTTGTACCGCCCCACATGTCTACATTCGTCAGACTGTTACACCTGCTCTGACCATGCGAATCATCCCTTTCAAAGAGAAGCGGTGGAAGAACCATGGTAGTGATGGATCATTGGTCGCCCTTCTGAAACAGCTGCTGTTGGTTGATACCTTCATTTTGCATCATGCTTTTATATCGATATTTATTGCATTATGGGCTGTTATTACACATTATGTCACAATACTTATGCCTATTCTCTCTTATTTTACAAGGTTTACATTAAGAGGGAGAATGCCGTCAGCTTGGATTCTGGGCTGGAAAAGGAGCAAATATTAGAGAATATTCTGCATAGCTCCAAAAGTCCTGAAACTTCACGGAAGCTATTTCCAGAATATATATAAAATACTGAGTGCAAGAAGTTCCAGAGGGGGGCACACCCTGGCCACGAGGGTGGGGGGCGTGCCCTACCCCCTGGGCGCGCCCCCTGCCTCGTGGGCCCCCTGGTGGCCCTCCGATGCCCATCTTCTGCTATATGGAGTCTTTTGTCGAGGAAAAAACCATAAGCAAGCTTTCGGGATGAGACTCCGCCGCCATGAGGCGGAACCTTGGCGAAACCAATCTAGGGCTCTGGCGGAGCTGTTCTGCCGGGGAAACTTCCCTCCGGGAGGGGGAAATCATCACCAACGATCCTCTCATCGGGAGGGGGTCAATCTGCATCAACATCTTCACCAGCACCATCTCATCTCAAACCCTAGTTCATCTCTTGTATCCAAACCTCAGATTGGTACCTGTGGGTTGCTAATAGTGTTGATTACTCCTTGAAGTTGATGCTAGTTGGTTTACTTGATGGAAGATCATATGTTCAGATCCATTATGCATATTAATACCCATCTGATTATGAACATGAATATGCTTTGTGAGTATTTACGTTTGTTGCCGAGGACATGGGAGAAGTCTTGCTATTAGTAGTCATGTGAATTTGGTATTCGTTCGATATTTTGATGAGATGTATGTTGTCATCCCTCTAGTGGTGTCATGTGAACGTCGACTACATGACACTTCACCATTGTTTGGGCCTAGAGGGAGGCATTGAGAAGTAATAAGTAGATGATGGGTTGCTAGAGTGACAGAAGCTTAAACCCTAGTTTATGCGTTGTTTCGTAAGGGGCTGATTTGGATCCATATGTTTCTTGCTATGGTTAGGTTTACCTTAATACTTCTGTTGTAGTTGCAGATGCTTGCAATAGGGGTTAATCATAAGTGGGATGCTTGTACAAGTAAGGGCAGTACCCAAGCACCGTTCCACCCACATATCAGATTATCAAAGTACCGAACGCGAATCATATGAACGTGATGAAAACTAGCTTGAAGATAATTCCCATGTGTCCTCGGGAGCGCTTTCCTTCATATAAGAGTTTGTCTAGGCTTGTCCTTTGCTACAGAAAGGATTGGGCCACCTTGCTGCACCTTATTTACTTTTATTACTTGCTACTCGTTACCAATTACCTTATCAAAAAACTATCTATTACCGATAATTTCAGTGCTTGCGGAGAATACCTTGCTGAAAACCGCTTATCATTTTCTTCTGCTCCTTGTTGGGTTCAACACTCTTACTTATCCAAAGGACTACGATAGATCCCCTACACTTGTGGGTCATCAAGACTCTTTTCTGGCACCGTTGCTGGGGAGTGAAGCGCCTTTGGTAGGTGGAATTTGGTAAGGAAAAATTTATATAATGTGCTGAAATTTACTGTCGCTTTTTACTATGGAAAGTAATTCTTTGAGGGGCTTGTTTGGGATATCTTCACCCCAACCGGTAGAGCAAATAGTTGCTCCTCAACCTACTCAACCTACTGGACCTACTAAAAATGAAAATGTTTACTTTGAAATTCCTTCGGGTATGATAGAGAAACTGCTAGCTAATCCTTTTGCAGGAGATGGAACATTGCATCCCGACTTACACTTAATCTATGTGGATGAAGGTTGTGGATTATTTAAGCTTGCAGGTATGCCTGATGATGTTATCAAGAAGAAGGTATTCTCTTTATCTTTGAAGGGAGATGCATTGACATGATATAGGCTATGTGATGATATGGGATCATGGGACTACAAACGGTTGAAATTGGAATTCCATCAGAAGTTTTATCCTATGCATCTTGTTCATCGTGATCGTAATTATATATATATATATATATATATATATATAATTTTTGGCCTCGCGAAGGAGAAAGCATCTCTCAAGCTTGGGGGAGGCTTAAGTCAATGTTATATTCATGCCCCAATCATGAGATCTCAAGAGAAATGATTATTCAAAAATTTTATGCTCGGCTTTCTGACAACAATAGCTCCATGCTCGATACTTCTTGTACTGGTTCCTTTATGATAAAGACTATTGAATACAAACGGAATTTATTGGAGAGAATTAAATGCAACTCTGAAGATTGGGATCTCGACGAAGGTAAGGAGTCGGGTATAACACCTAAGCTTGATTGTGTTAAATCTTTTATGGATACCGATGTTTTCCGTAAATTTAGCACTAAATATGGACTTAACTCTGAGATAGTAGCTTCTCTCTGTGAATCCTTTGCTACTCATGTTGATCTCCCTAAAGAGAAGTGGTTTAAATATAATCCTCCCATTGAAGTAAAAGTAGTTGCACCCATTAAAGTTGAAGAAAAGACTATCACTTATAATGATCCTATTGTTCCTACTGCTTATGTTGAGAAACCACCTTTCCCTGTTAGAATAAAGAATCATGCTAAAGCTTCAACTGTGGTCAACAAAAGTAATATTTGGACACACAAACCCCCTGAGGAAGTTAAAGTTGAACCTAATGTTGCTATGGTTAAAGATCTCTTGGCCGATAATATTGACGGGCATGTTATTTACTTCTGTGATGAGACTGCTAGAATTGCTAAACCTGGTGCTAAAGATAAACATAGACCTGTCGTAGGCATGCCTGTTATTTCTGTTAAAATAGGAGATTATTGTTATCATGGCTTGTGTGATATGGGTGCTAGTGCCAGTGCAATACCTATTTCCTTATACATAGAAATTATGCATGATACTGCACCAGCTGAGATAGAAGGTATTGATGTTACCATTAGGCTTGCTAATAGAGATACTATTTCACCAATTGGGATTGTTAGAGATGTTGAAGTCTTGTGAAGGCTGAATATCCTGCTGATTTTCTTGTTCTTGGTTCCCCACAAGATAGCTTTTGTCCCATTATATTTGGTAGACCCTTCTTGAATACTGTTAATGCTAAGATAGATTGCAAGAAGGATGTTGTTACTATTGGTTTGGATGATATGTCTCATGAGTTTAATTTTTCTAAATTTCGTAGACAACCCCATGATAAAGAATTGCCTAGTAAAGATGAAATTATTGGTCTTGCTTCTATTGCCGTGCCTCCTACTAATCCATTAGAACAATATTTGCTAGACCATGAAAATGATATGTTCATGAATGAAAGAAGGGAAATAGATGAATTATTCTTTAAATAGGGACCTATTCTGAAACACAACTTGCCTATTGAAATCCTAGGGGATCCTCCTCCACCCAAGGGTGATCCCGCATTTGAGCTTAAACCATTACCTACTACTCTTAAATATGTTTATCTTGATGAAAAGAAAATATATCCTATTATTATTAGTGCTAACCTTTCAGAGAATGAGGAAGAGAAATTATTGAAAACTCTGAAGAAGCACCGTGCTGCTATTGGATATACTCTTGATGATCTTAAGGGCATTTGAGGGAGTCCTGGATTAGGGGGTCTCCGGACAGTCGGACTATCTCCATTGGCCGGACTGTTAGACTATGAAGATACAAGATTGAAGACTTCGTCTCGTGTCCGGATGGGACTCTACTTGGCGTGGAAGGCAAGCTAGGCAATACGGATATGGATATCTCCTTTGTAACCGACCTTATGTAACCCTAACCCTCTCCGGGGTCTATATAAACCGAAGGGTTTTAGTCCGTAGGACAACAACCATAACATACAATCATACCATAGGCTAGCTTATAGGGTTTAGCCTCTCCGATCTCGTGGTAGATCTACTCTTGTACTACCCATATCATCAATATTAATCAAGTAGGACGTAGGGTTTTACCTCCATCAAGAGGGCCCGAACCTGGGTAAAACATTGTGTCCCCTGCCTCCTGTTACCATCCGGCCTAGACGCACAGTTCGGGACGCCCTACCCGAGATCCGTCGGTTTTGACACCGACATTGGTGCTTTCGTTGAGAGTTCCTCTGTGTCGTCGCCGTTAGGCTTGATGGCTCCTACTATCATCGATAGCGATGCGGTCCAGGGTGAGACTTTTCTCCCCGGACAGATCTTCGTATTTGGCGGCTTTGCACTGCGGGCTAATTCGCTTGGCCATCTGGAGCAGATTGAAGCTACGCCCCTGGCCGTCAGGTCAGATTTGGAAGTTTGAACTACACGACCGACATCCACAGAGACTTGATCTTCGACGGATTCGAGCCACAGCCAGGCGCGCCGCACTGTCACGATGGGTATGACCTAGCTCTGCCGCCGAACAGTACCCCAGAGGCCGCGCCCGCATCAGCTCCGACCCTTAGCTCGGAGCCAACTGCGCCAATCAAGGACGGGTGGTTAGACACCGCCTCAGGGGCTGCAGTCTCAACGGCGATCGAGCCGAACACTAGCCTAATCCTCTGCGCAGCCCATGACCCCAAGGTGCCGGACTCTTTTTCTGACTCCAAACCGCCCGCGCCCCTGCCAATCGAATCCAATTGGGCACCGATCATGGAATTCACCACCGCAGATATCTTTCAGCACTCGCCCTTCGGCGACATTCTGAATTCACTAAGGTCTCTCTCTTTGTCTGGAGAGCCCTTGCCGGATTATGGCCAACAGGATTGGGATGCGGACGACGAAGAAATTCGACACCCACCCACCACCCACTTAATAGCCACTGTCGATGACTCAACCGACATGCTCGACTTCGACTCTGAATACATCGACGGTATGGACGACGATGCGGGAGGCGAAGAGGAACCACCGCCCACAGGGCGCTGGACGTCCACCTCATCATATGATGTATACATGGTGGACACACCAAAAGAAGAAGACGACGAGGAACGGAAGGACGCAACGAAGGCTTGTCCCCTCGAGAAGCAGTCAAAGCAACGGCGTAAGCGCCGCCCCAAATCCCGCCTCGGCAGAAATAACGATCATACAGACCCAACGTTGGAGCAGGGCGAACTACTGCCGGACCACGGCAATACGAAGAATCAAACCGAACAAACCAATTCTGTCAAAGATAATAGTCCGGACGACATAATGCCGGACAGGCACCCGGAGCAGCAGAATGCCCGTGAAAGGCTTGTTGCCACCGCGAGGAGTCTGAAAAAGCAGAAGCAAAGGCTCAAGGCTGCAGAGGACACACTCCAAATCAGATGGAGTAAAGTACTCAACACAGCAGCGAAGTACGGCGGCAATCGCCCCACCAAGAGCTACCCAAAGCGGAAGTTGCTACCCGAATTCGATGAGGAGGCCTCAGACCCCCCACAACCAAAAATTAAAACAGCCATCTGGCCGGATAGACGACCTCACAGCCAACATAAAGCAGCAAGCAACGCCGCACATAAGCCAATACGCGGTCTACGCGAGGGCTCGCATCAAAAGGAGGGCGAAACCAGATCCATCTATGGACCATGCAAGCGTGCTCCAGCATACGATGCAACACAACAAACATCCGAACAACGCGGTACACCCAGATATAGGGGTGCCGCACACCCCCTATGTTTCACCGATGAGGTGCTGGACCATGAATTTCTAGAGGGATTCAAACCCGTAAACATAGAGGCATACGACGGAACAACAGACCCTAGGGTCTGGATTGAGGACTATATCCTCCATATCCATATGGCTCGGGGAGATGATCTCCACGCCATTAAGTATTTACCCCTCAAACTCAAAGGGCCAGCTCGGCACTGGCTTAAGAGCCTCCCCGAAAGCTCCATTGGAAGCTGGGAAGAGCTCGAAGACGCCTTTCAGGCAAATTTTCAAGGGACTTATGTCCGACCTCCGGACGCGGATGATTTGAGTCATATAACTCAACAGCCCGGAGAGTCAGCCCGAAAGCTTTGGAACATGTTTCTTACTAAAAAGAACCAAATTGTCAATTGTCCAGACGCCGAGGCCTTGGAAGCTTTTAAGCATAGAGTCCGTGACGAATGGCTTGCCAGACACCTCGGCCACGAAAAAGCCGAGAACAATGGCAGCATTAACAAGCCTCATGACCTGCTTTTGCGTGGGTGAGGATAGCTGGCTAGCCAGATGCAGCACCAGCGACCCCAGTACATCCGAAGTTAGAGATGGAAACGGGACATCACGGCGCAACAGCAATAACAAACGCCGGAATAAAGAAGACATCACGAAGAGCACGGCAGTAAATGCCAGATTCAAAAGCTCTCGGCCAGGTCAGCAAAAGCTGCCCTCTAAAGGCGCCAGAGACGAACTGTCCAGCCTAAACAAAATTCTGGACCAAATATGTCAGATCCATAGCACCCCTGGTAAACCCGCTAATCATACCCACAGAGAATGTTGGGTCTTCAAGCAGTCCGGCAAGCTCAACGCCGTACACAAGGGGGAGGATACACCAAGCGAAGACGAGGATGAGCCTCTCAAGCAAGACACTGGGGAACAAAAGAAATTTCCACCAGAAGTCAAAACAGTAAACGTGTTACACGTGATCAAGGGAAGAAACAAAACGGCACTCCCAGAAAAATATGCCCAAGGGCCTATCACCGCGGAGTCCTGCCACTGGTCGTCTCAACCGATCACTTTCGACCATCGTGATTACTCAGCAAGTATCCGGCGTGCAGGATGGGCTGCCCTGGTATTAGACCCAATAATTGACGGATACCACTTCACACGAGTCCTGATGGACGGTGGCAGCAGTCTAAACCTGATATACCAGGATACAATCCGCGAAATGGGGATAGACCCAACGAAAATTTGCCATAGCAATACTACCTTTAAAGGAGTAACGCCAGGCCCAGGGGCTCATTGCACGGGCTCCCTGCTACTAAAGGTTATATTCGGCTTCCCCAATAACTTCCGTAGCGAACATTTAACCTTCCACATCACTCCGTTCCAAAGTGGCTATCAAGCACTACTTGGACGCGAAGCTTTTGCTCGCTTTAATGCAATACCACATTAAGCTTCCCTGACGCTCAAGATGCCCGGTCCACACGGCATCATTACAGTGAACGGAAGTATTAAGCGATCCTTGCGTGCCGAAGAGAATGCGACTGCCTCGGCAGCCGCACACTAAAAACTGCCTCGCCAACTAAAGTATTTGGTAGGTCGTCAAGACCACGGACGCGGTTAGACGATTCCGGCGCTGCTATATGTAATTTATACCGGATTGATGGCCACACCCCTATTACAAATACAAGGGGCCCAACGCGCGCAGACAAGCGGCAATTTATACTCATTTCTAGTTATACATGGTTTCTTTAAAAACCATCTCCCTGCACGACAACTTTTTCACCTAAATTCCTCTCTTTTACAGATGACCATCGTGCTACACCCGTCCAGGATACGGCACAACGGAGACACAGGCACAGACGTGCAGCAGGGACCCGTTCCAAGGATTGTTTTTAGATTAAGACCCTGCGTAAACCTTTTTTACTGTCTCTTGTTGATACACATCCACCAAATTCTCAACACAATTGAGAAGTATGCTGACGTCTTGGCATGTGGCCACCTCAGAATAATGCACGTACCTAGACACAAGGGGCTTCTTACAAAGGGCACTATTTAGGCCCGGTTTATACCGTAAAGACCGAATACCTTAGGGAGTGTTCGGCATCGCGAGTTTGGCCTTATATGCATCAGCTCTGAATCATTGTCTTTGGTCAAATGTTGAGTTTGCCCGGCTCCTGTGTTTTGGTGCCTTACGTTCCGCTTTACCGGCTAAGGCGGCACCAGGAGAACTATTGCGATTGTGCCCTGGTTCATCCGGACGAGCACCTCAGTAGAGAAAGCCGAAAACTGACTGTCATGATATAGCGTGAGACTGGTCAACCACTCGATGACCTATCGGAATGTTAGAATTCCTCCGCCTTAACAAAGGGCCGTTTTCCAGCCAGGCATGTACGCACCCCGAGATCGGGAGAGTGCGGAGCCACCAGGGGCTATCTAGTAGTCCCACTGTCAAACTCCTATGGCTAAGTGAAAGTGTTAAAGCATTATAGTCTGGTTGCCTCGTTCTCTACACTATCACCTCCTTAATAGGACCAAGACGTTGGGTTAAGTGTGAACACACGTTTTTTGCGAGCACCTCCGCATTATATGCATGGGGGTTGAAGCCGACGGCTGCAATCTTTCCGGTTCTACACATGTATACATAAACGGCCGCACAGGAGGCATCATACTACTTTCAGGCAAAAGTATAAACATAGCCTTATAAAATTTCATAAAAGCATTGTGTTTACAATGAGAATACATATCACTCAAACATAATATTCTTCGAGCACTAGGCCTCTATCAAACGAGCACCCTCGAGAACTTCCTCGAAATAGTGCTCAGCAGCCACTCGGCCTATGGCCGAACCCTGCGCCGCAACAGTGGTAGCGTCCATCTCCGCCCAGTATGCCTTAACACGGGCAAGGGCCATCCACGAGCCTTCTATGCACGCCGACCTCTTCATTGCATTAATGCGCGGCACCGCACCAAGGAACTGCTCCACTAAACTGAAATAGCTGTTCGGCTTTGGCTTTTCCGGCCATAGCTGATCCACGACAGACCTCATGGCGAGTCCAGACAACCTATTTAGTTCAGCCCATTCGGCTAGCTGATCAGTCAATGGAAGCGGACGCTCTAGAACGTTGAATTACGACCAGAATAGCTTGTCCACTTCACGATCACCTTGGAAGTATTTGGCCGCATCGGCAGCGCTCGCCACCAAGTCCATATACGCATCTGTTGAACTCCACAGCCGATCCAGAGGGGCATACCGTGGATCTCCGAACTTCCTCCGTAGCATGAAGGGCTTCCCAGCCGCAATATCCCCGGCTTCCCGCAGCTCCTCCTTCTTTGCTCTCATAGCAGAGCGGGTGTCTTTGTCCGCCATCATGGCCTTCTCAAGGTCCGTTGCCTTCACTCGGTTTTCTTTTTTAAGGAGCCGGCAATGGTCGGTAGTGTCTTTTAATTCTACTGCCATCTTGGCCATCTTCTCTTGGCTCTCGCAATGTGCGGCCTTCTCGGCTTTCAACTCTTCGGCCGCCTTCAAAGCAGCCGCATTACTAATCCTCGCTTGATCCTTGGCTCGGGCAAGTTCTGCCCGCAGGGTTTCCACGGTGGCAGCTCCATCTACAGTCACAACATATTAAAGATACTGACATCATGCTGCTCTTACTATGTGGTGTTCACCAGATAATAACACTTACCCTGTGCCTCGTCAAGCCTCTTGTTAACAAGCCCGATGTTGGCGTCTTCCGCATCCAGTTGCCGTTTTAATTCGGCAAACTCACTAGTCCGGCTAGCCACCGGAGCTTCCACCACCTGCACATAAGGGCAGTCTGGTTATTGCCTGGGACTATGATCCTCTGTTCGCCGCCGTTCTCGATGACAACCAGAGTCTCAGGGGCTACTATCTACACAGGGCACACCAAACATGTGCAGTACTATCACATATTATCTCACGTACCTCAAAGCCTGTCAGTAGACTCATAAAGGCTTCATGTAATCCGCTTTCGGCGGTCGAAATTCTCTCCATCACCGTACCCATCAGTATACGGTGTTCTCCTGAGATGGCCGCTCGCCCCACCAGCTCCCTCAAAACGTCCGACCGCATACCAGACGGTGCCGGACTCTTTTGTTTGCTCTCTTCGGGAGCCGGACGCTGGGGACTTCGGGGGTCTATGGGATTATCTTCTAGCCTCACCAGATCTGGAGAGGCCCTCCGTGACGACACTTCGGGGTCGCCCGCTTCTTGAGCGGAGGAGTCCGGGGGAGGCGTTTCGCTCTCCATCATCTCTGGAAGAAGATCCCCCGAAGACGAGCTCAGCTGAGAGGGGCTAAGGCCCGAACTACAAGATATATGCGGTGGTTATTTTCTCAGAAAAAAGATAGCATACCCTCACTATTAAAGTATTTTGGGTCACTTACGACTCGTTGGAGGGCTGATCCCCCCGCGGACTTTGTACGGCAAAAGCACCCCCCGAGGCAGGACCCTCTGTGGGAGACTTCTTCTCCCGTTTGGAGGCCTCGGCTTCAGGATCCTCGGAAGCAGTCCTTTTCCTCCCCCGGTTATCCTCCTTCATGGAGATGCTCATTCCCTCGGTTGGAACTGGCAGCGATGGGGGCCCGCGTCCGCCCGTATTATCCCCCCCTGTATCTTCCTTCGAGGGCTCCAGGCAAGGTGCGACCTCGAGCATCTTTTCCAATACCGGATTTTCCAAACCCTCAGGGAGGGGGGCCAAACACTGAATCATCTTCACCTTTGTTAGCCAGTCCTGGTCAAAGAGCGAACTCTCAGAAATAACTTCATGATGAATAAAAGACAGTGTGTTCGCCCATATGATTTCTTACTTGTTCGGCGGCGCAGTTACTGCTCAGGCCCACGTCCTCGGTAATATCCGGACACTCTACTTGAGGTCCGAAGAATGACTTGTACATCTCCTCGTGCGTCAGGCCGAGGAAACTTTGAATGGCACGCGGTCCCTCTGGGTTGAACTCCCACAAGCGAAGGGGCCGGTGTTTGCAAGGCTGGACTTGACGAACCAGCATAACTTGTATTACCACAACCAAATTAAAATCTCCCTCGAAGAGATCTCGAATGCGGCTTTGCAGTATAGGCATGTCCTTGGCTGGACCCCAGCTCAGACCTCTGCTAATCCATGACATCAGTTGTGGTGGGGGGCCCGAGCGGAAAGCGGGGGCAGCCTCCCACTTGGCACTTCTGGGAGCCGTGATGTAAAACCACTCCCGTTGCCATAATTCAGACACCTCTGGAAAGGAACCTTTCGGCCATGGAGCTCCTGCCATCTTGCCTATTGATGCACCTCCGCACGCTGCATGTTGCCCCTCGATCACCTTCGGCTTCACTTCAAAGGTCTTGAGCCACAGGCCGAAGTGAGGGGTAATGCGGAGGAAGGCCTCACACACGACGATAAATGTCGAGATGTGGAGAAAGGAGTCCGGAGCTAGATCATGGAAATCTAGCCCGTAATAGAACATCAAACCCCAGACGAAGGGATCTAGAGTGAGGCCTAGGCCTCGGAGGAAGTGGGAGACGAACACGATGTTCTCGTTGGGTTTGGGAGTAGAGACGACCTGCCCTCGAGCAGGCAGCCGATGTGAAACCTCGGCGGTTAGGTATCTGGCCTCCCTCAACTTCTTGATGTCCTCTTACGTAATGGAGGAGGGCATCCATCGGCCTTGAAGGCTAGATCCGGACATGATTGAAGATCCGGAGCACCTAACCTGGGATTTGGGTGTTAGAGCTCGAGGCAGGGGAAAGGTTCGATTGAGCGCGAGAGGGAAAAAGCGAAAACCTTGTCCCTTTATAAAGAGAGTGAATATCAAGCGTCCTCTCCGTAGCCGTTTAGGACTTGCCTATAATCTAGGAGTCCTAGACACGGTTGGGTTACCCACGACCGCATTAATGAGAATCCCGTAATTGGAGGAACACGATCTCTGCTTTGACAAGACGTGTCAAGAAACCACCTCGCGTTATGTGTGGAGCTGGTTGAAGAAAAACGGTTCGAATAATCGCCGGGCCATGACATAACGTTATGCTGCCAAAACAAGTCAGCAAATTGGATTTGCGAAAATATTATTCTCTCTACGGCGGTATGTGGAACTTATTTTGCAGGGTCGGACACTATCCTCGTATTCAAATTCTTCTGTGATGTATTCGGAGAAGGAACCCGCCTTGCAATGCCGAAGACAATACAGTGCGCCGGACTCATCGTCATTGAAGCCTGGTTCAGGGGCTACTGAGGGAGTCCTGGATTAGGGGGTCTCCGGACAGCCGGACTATCTCCATTGGCCGGACTGTTAGACTATGAAGATACAAGATTGAAGACTTTGTCTCGTGTCCGGATGGGACTCTACTTGGCATGGAAGGCAAGCTAGGCAATACGGATATGGATATCTCCTCCTTTGTAACCGACCTTATGTAACCCTAACCCTCTCCGGGGTCTATATAAACCGAAGGGTTTTAGTCCGTAGGACAACAACCATAACATACAATCATACCATATGCTAGCTTCTAGGGTTTAGCCTCTCCGATCTCGTGGTAGATCTACTCTTGTACTACCCATATCATCAAGATTAATCAAGCAGGACGTAGGGTTTTACCTCCATCAAGAGGGCCCGAACCTGGGTAAAACATTGTGTCCCCTGCCTCCTGTTACCATCCATCCTAGACGCACAGTTCGGGACCCCTACCCGAGATCCGCCGGTTTTGACACCGACAGCATTAGTCCCACTCTATGTCAACACAAAATAAATTTGGAAGAAGATGCCAAACCAGTTATTGATCATCAACGATGGCTGAATCCTAAGATGAAAGAAGTGGTAAGAAAGGAAATATTAAAGCTCCTTGAGGTAGGTATAATTTATCCCGTTGCTGATAGTAAGTGGGTAAGTCATGTTCATTGTGTCCCCAAGAAGGGAGGTATTACTGTTGTCCCTAATCATAAAGATGAATTGATTCCGCAAAGAATTATTACAGGTTATAGGATGGTAATTTATTTCTGCAAATTAAATAAGGCTACTAAAAAGGATCATTACCCTTTGCCTTTTATTGATCAAATGCTAGAGATATTATCCAAACATACACATTTTTGCTTTCTAGATGGTTACTATGGCTTCTCTCAAATACCTGTGTCAGCTGATGATCAATCAATGACCACTTTTACTTGCCCTTTTGGTACTTTTGCTTATAGACGTATGCCTTTTGGTTTATGTAATGCACCTACTACCTTTCAAAGATGCATGATGGCTATATTCTCTGACATTTGTGAAAAGATATGTGAGGTTTTCATGGACGATTTCTCCGTTTATGGATCCTCTTTTGATGATTGCTTAAGCAACCTTGATCAAGTTTTGTAGAGATGTGAAGAAACTAATCTTGTCTTGAATTGGGAGAAGTGCCACTTTATGGTTAATGAAGGTATTGTCTTGGGGCATAAAATTTCTGAAAGAGGTATTGAAGTTGATGAAGCTAAAGTTGATGCTATTGAAAAGATGTCGTGTCCCAAGGACATTAAAGGTATAAGAAGCTTCCTCGGTCACGCCAGTTTTTATAGGAGGTTCATTAAGGACTTCTCAAAAATTTCTCGGCCTCTGACTAATCTATTACAAAAAGATATTCCTTTTGTATTTGATGATGATTGTGTAGAAGCATTTGAAATACTTAAGCATTGATTTATGCACCTATTGTTCAGCCACCTGATTGGAATTTACCCTTTGAAATTATGTGTGATGCTAGTGATTATGCTGTAGGTGTTGTTCTAGGGCAAAGAGTTGATAAGAAATTAAATGTTATTCAATATGCTAGTAAAACTCTAGACAGTGCCCAAAGAAATTATGCTACTACTGAAAAGGAATTCTTAGCAGTTGTATTTGCTTGTGATAAGTCCAGACCTTATATTGTTGATACTAAAGTAACTATTCACACTGATCATGCTGCTATTAAATACCTTATGGAAAAGAAAGATGCTAATCCTAGACTTATTAGATGGGTTCTCTTGCTACAAGAATTTGATTTGCATATTATTGATAGAAAGGGAGCTGAGAACCCCGTTGCAGACAACTTGTCTAGGTTAGAAAATGTTCTTGATGACCCACTACCTATTGATGGTAGCTTTCCTGATGAACAATTAAATGTCATAAATGCTTCTCGAATTGCTCTATGGTATGCTGATTATGCTAATTATATTGTTGCTAAATTTATACCACCTAGCTTCACATACCAGCAAAATAAAAAGTTCTTCTATGATTTGAGACATTACTTTTGGGATGACCCACATCTTTATAAAGAAGGAGTAGATGGTATTATTAGATGTTGTGTACCTGAGCATGAACAGGAGCATATCCTACACAAGTGTCACTTTGAGGCTTATGGAGGACACCATGCTGGAGATAGAACTGCACATAAGGTATTGCAATCCGGTTTTTATTGGCCTACTCTCTTCAAGGATGCCCGTAAGTTTGTCTTGTCTTGTGATGAATGTCAAAGAATTGGTAATATTAGTAGACGTCAAGAAATGCCTATGAATTATTCACTTGTTATTGAACCATTTGATGTTTGGGGCTTTGATTATATGGGACCTTTTCCTTCCTCTAATGGGTATACACATATTTTAGTTGTTGTTGATTACGTTACTAAGTGGGTAGAAGCTATTCCAACTAGTAGTGTTGATCATAACACCTCTATTAAGATGCTTAAAGAAGTTATTTTCCTGAGGTTTGGAGTCCCTGGATATTTAATGACTGATGGTGTTTCACATTTTATTCATGGTGCCTTTCGTAAAATGCTTGCTAAGTATGACGTTAATCATAGAATTGCATCTCCTTATCACCCACAGTCAAGTGGTCAAGTAGAATTGAGTAACAGAGAGCTCAAATTAATTTTGCAAAAGACTGTTAATAGATCTAGAAAGAATTGGTCCAAGAAACTTGATGATGCATTATGGGCCTATAGAACTGCATATAAAAATCCTATGGGTATGTCTCCATATAAAATGGTTTATGGTAAAGCATGTCACTTACCTCTTGAATTAGAACATAAGGCATATTGGGCCATTAAAGAGATCAACTATGACTTCAAACTTGCCGGTGAGAAGAGGTTATTTGACATTAGCTCACTTGATTAATGGAGAACCCAAGCTTATGAAAATGCCAAGCTGTTTAAAGAAAAAGTTAAAAGATGGCATGACAAAAGGATACAAAAGTGTGAGTTCAACGTAGGTGATTATGTATTGCTATACAAATCTCGTTTAAGATTTTTTGCAGGCAAACTTCTCTCTAAATGGGAAGGTCCTTACGTTATCGAGGAGGTCTATCGTTCCGATGCCATAAAAATCAACAACTTCAAAGGCACAAATCCGAAGGTGGTGAATGGTCAAAGAATTAAACATTATATCTCAGGTAATCCCATAAATGTTTAAACTAATGTTATTGAAACCATAACCCCGTAGGAATACATAAGGGACACTTTCCGGAACGTTTCAGACTCCGAAAAGGAATAGGTACGTGGTACGGTAAGTAAACCGACTCCAAAATAGTTCTAATGGCAATATTTCTCCATTTTGGAATATTTAGAAAAATAGGAAAATAAGAAGCAGACCAGAATGGACACGAGGCTCCCACGAGGGTGGGAGGCGCGCCCTACCCCCCTGGGCGCGCCCCCTGCCTCGTGGGCACCTCGTGCGCTCTCCGGACTCCGTTTTCTTGCAAGATACTTCTTTTAGTTGGTAAAAATTCATTATATAATCTCCTGAAGGTTTTGACCACCGTATCACGCAAATATCTCTTGTCATTGTTTCAAGCTGTTTTTCTGACAGATCTAGGTCGTCATGTCATTTCCAAGCTCCCCCAAGGACAAGTTCTTCGAGAAGGTCATCAACCCCTACCCCGCGGAGGTGCTGCAACACCCTCAAACCATTGAGATGCGTGAGGGGTTGTTGCACATCCGCAATGCTGAGGGACCAAGGAGGACTGGAAGCACGGAGGCAAGGCTCGAGGCATTGGAGCAACAAGTTTTCAAGTGTCAGGAGATGGTGGAGCGTGGACTCGACTCCAATCACATTATGATCACGGAGTTCACCAACAACCACAAGTTGGACGTCAAGGACATTGGGGAGGCCGTCTTCAAACTTCATGAGAAAATCAAGCACCTCCAAGCCCAGATCTATGACCTGCAAAACCAAAACTGTGAGTATGAATATAGATTCAAGAGGATGAGTTTGGCTGCAGATTTGAGGATTCAGGAGACTCGATCATCCTTCTATAATAGTGAGACTATGCCTTGGAAGAGGGACGACAAGCCTACATCATCAACAACTCCACCTTCCTCGCCAACAAAGAAGAACTGAGTATCTGGTATGGGCACTCTCCTTGGCAACTGCCAAGCTTGGGGGAGTGCCCCGGTATCGTATCACCATCACTTCTATCTTTACCGTTTTTCTTAGTTCGATCCTTTTAGTAATATCTTGATCTAGTAGAATAAAGTTTTAGTATGATCTAGTTGTGAGTTTTGCTTTATGATCCCTCTATGTAATCGAGTCCGTCAGCTATATAATAAAGATTAGTGTTGAGTCAAGGGCTTGATTATTTTGCTATGATCTTGAGGGAATTAAATAAAATAAAAGAGAAGAAATAAAAAGAAACAAAGAGATCATATGGATCTTATGGAAAGTAATGAGCTCACATATAAAGAGTATGATGAATAAAAGTTGTTGGGAGTTGACAAACATAGTTTTGGTCATCGTTGCAATGAATAGGAAGTAATAAAGAAAGAGAGGTTCACATATAAATATACTATCTTGGACATCTTTTATGATTGTGAGCACTCATTAAAGTATGACATGCTAAGAGTTGACGTTGGACAAGGAAGACAACGTAATGGGTTATGTTTTCTTACATCTGAGATAAATTATATTGTCATGGATCATCCAACATGTGGAGCTTGCCTTTCCCTCTCATGCTAGCCAATTTCTTCGCACCAAGTAGAGATACTACTTGTGCTTCCAATATCCCTAAACCCAGTTTTGCCATGAGAGTGCACCATACCTACCTATGGATTGAGTAAGATCCTTCAAGTAAGTTGCCATTGGTGCAAGCAATAAAAATTGCTCTCTAAATATGTATGACTTATTAGTGCAAAGAAAATAAGCTTTATACGATCTTGTGATATGGAAGAAATAAAAGCGACGGACTGCATAATAAAGGTCCATATCACAAGTGGCAATATAAAGTGACGTTCTTTCGCATTAAGATTTTGTGCATCCAACTATAAAAGCGCATGACAACCTCTGCTTCCCTCTGCGAAGGGCCTATCTTTTACTTTTATCTTCTACCTTACATAAGAGTCTTGGTGATCTTCACCTTTCCTTTTTACATTTTATCCTTTGGCAAGCACAATGTGTTGGAAAGATCCTGATATATATAGCTAATTGGATGTGAGTCTTCATGAACTATTATCGTTGACATTACCCTTGAGGTAAAACATTGGGAGGCAAAACTATAAGCCCCTATCTTTCTATGTGTCCGATTAAGACTTCATACCCATAAATACTGCATGAGTGTTAGCAATTGTGAAAGACTAAAAGATGGTTGAGTATGTGGACTTGCTGAAAAGCTCTTATATTGACTCTTTCCTATGTTATGATAAATTGCAATTGCCTCAATGACTGAGATTAGAGTTTGTTTGTTCTCAATGAGGGTTATGATTCATAGTTGAAATTGTGATTGAATTGTTACTTTAGCATAAGAGATCATATGACAATATATATATATGTTGCTGTTCTAAGAATGATCATGATGCCCTCATGTCCGTATTTTATTTTTATTGACACCTCTATCTCTAAACATGTGGACATATTTTTCGATTTCGGCTTTCGCTTGAGGACACGCGAGGTCTAAGCTTGGGGGAGTTGATACATCCATTTTGCATCATGCTTTTATATCGATATTTATTGCATTATGGGCCTACACATTATGTCACAATACTTATCCTATTCTCTCTTATTTTACAAGGTTTACATGAAGAGGGAGAATGCCGGCAGCTGGGATTCTGGGCTGGAAAAGGAGAAAATATTATAGACCTATTCTGCACAGCTCCAAAAGTCCTGAAACTTCACGGAAGCTATTTGCAGAATATATAAAAAATACTGAGCGCAAGAAGTTCCAGAGGGGGGCCTCACCCTAGCCACGAGGGTGGGGGGCGCGCCCTACCCCCCTGGGCGCGTCCCCTGCCTCGTGGGCCCCCTGGTGGCCCTCCGATGCCCATCTTCTTCTATATGGAGTCTTTCGTCGAGGAAAAAATCATAAGCAAGCTTTTGGGACGAGACTCCGCCGCCACGAGGCAGAACCTTGGCGGAACCAATCTAGGGCTCCGGTGGAGCTGTTCTGCCGGGGAAACTTTCCTCCGGGAGGGGGAAATCATCACCAACGATCCTCTCGTCGGAAGGGGGTCAATCTCCATCAACATCTTCACCAGCACCATCTCATCTCAAACCCTAGTTCATCTCTTGTATCCAATCTTTGTATCCAAACCTTAGATTGGTACCTGTGGGTTGCTAGTAGTGTTGATTACTCCTTGTAGTTGATGCTAGTTTATTTACTTGGTGGAAGATCATATGTTCAGATCCGTTATGCATATTAATACCCCTCTGATTATGAACATGAATATGCTTTGTGAGTAGTTACGTTTGTTCCCGAGGACATGGGAGAAGTCTTGCTATTAGTAGTCATGTGAATTTCGTATTCGTTCGATATTTTGATGAGATGTATGTTGTCATCCCTCTAGTGGTGTCATGTGAACGTCGACTACATGACACTTCACCATTGTTTGGTCCTAGAGGGAGCTATTGGGAAGTAATAAGTAGATGATGGATTGCTAGAGTGATAGAAGCTTAAACCCCCAGTTTATCCGTTGCTTCGTAAGGGGCTAATTTGGATCCATTTGTTTCATGTTATGGTTAGGTTTACCTTAATACGTCTGTTGTGGCAGATGCTTGCAATAAGGGTTAATCATAAGTGGGATGCTTGTCCAAGTAAGGGCAGTACCCAAGAACTGGTCCACCCACATATCAGATTATCAAAGTACCAAACGCGAATCATATGAGCGTGATGAAAACTAGCTTGACGATAATTCCCATGTGTCCTCGGGAGCGCTTTCCTTCATATAAGAGTTTGTCCAGGCTTGTCCTTTGCTACAAAAAGGATTGGGACACCTTGTTGCACCTTATTTACTTTTATTACTTGCTACTCGTTACCAATTACCTTATCACAAAACTATATGTTACCGATAATTTCAGTGCTTGCGGAGAATACCTTGCTGAAAACCGCTTATCATTTCCTTCTGCTCCTCGTTGGGTTCGATACTCTTACTTATTGAAAGGACTACGATAGATCCCCTACACTTGTGGGTCATCATTGGTGGAGGAGAAGGGTTATCCGTTTGCCTCTTTCTACAGCTGAGCTACTTTCATATACACTCCTACCAATCACATCGCCTTATTTTGCCTTTTCCATCTTGCTTTTCATCCAGGCAAGCCACGGCGTAGTTTTGCCCTTGGCGATGGCAAGCCTTCCGTTTTCCATGCTCGCTTATAGCACCAAGCGTCCAAGTGGGAACGGAGGAACGTGTGATTAGATAAGAGATATGATAAAATAATAGAATAGTCAAACAATCCAAATCAGAATAGGAGAAGCAATGGGCATACATCGTAATATCTCACTCACTGCATCCTACTTACACATGCCCCACCACCAACTTCAAGGTGTTATAATTTTACTCTTGAAATTACCAGACATTTCTATCATTTTAATTTTCTCTAACAATTTAAAAATTTACCCTTAAGACATACGGGCGCAGCAACGCGTGCATTTATGTTCTAGTATCTACGTGTTATGCACTGGGAAGAACCTTGGTGCTGCCTCTATCGTTCACGCTCATCCATGTATGCTCCAGATTAGTTTGGTCGTCTCAAAGATCACTTACGCATGTTGACCGCTCGAGGCACCGTTACCCGGGCCGCTGCTCCTCGGAACGAGTAAGGCATGCGGTGAGTAATCGGGCCTTACTAGTCGAACGGACGCTGGGCCCAATCGTTCGCAGCTAGCCCAGTTCAATGCGAGCACCATCCAGCATGTTCATCCTTGTCCCAGCCCTGTGCTCCTCCCCTGTTCGTCGGTGCTGCGCCGCCGCCGTCTTGCGTCCCGGCGGCGAGCATCTAAGACACGTGTGCCTGGGGGTCGGCGCTCTATTATTCCTTCGTAGGCTCCCGCAGGTGAGTCCCTTCTTTCCCATGGCCTGCCCTACTGCGTTGTTCGTGTTCCATTGCAATTGCGGCGGCCGCATGCAGCGTCGGCGTACACCCTTGTTTTTCCGCCGCATTCGTCGACCTCCATGCCCTGGCAGTTGTACCACCCCACAGGTCTACATTCGTCGGACTTTTACATCTGCTTTGACCATGCGAATCATCATTTTCAAAGAGAAGCGGCGGCCGAACCATGGTAGTGATGGATCATTGGTCGCCCTTCTGAAACTGCTGCTATTGGTGGAGGAGAAGGGTTATCCATTTGCCTCTTTCTACAGCTGAGCTACTTTCATATATATACTCCTACCAATCACATCGCCTTATTTTGCCTTTTCCATCTTGCTTTTCATCCAGGCAAGCCACGGCGTGGTTTTGCCCTTGGCGATGGCAAGCCTTTCGTTTTCCATGCTCGCTTATAGCACCAAGTGTCCAAGCGGGAACGGAGGAACATGTGATTAGATAAGAGATATGAGAAAATAATATAATAGTCAAACAATCCAAATCAGAATAGGAGAAGCAATGGGCATACATTGTAATATCTCACGGACGCGGCGTTTTTGGCCGTACTACCATATGATCCCATTATCCCGCTCGTCCAGAAGGCCTGATCGGCAGGTGCGCGGCATTTAAGGCTCAGTCGGTGCGAGCGCTGGAAAAAGCCGTATTGCAAGCGGCGCGGGAGCGGAGACCGTAGAAGCGTACGCAGCTAGTATGCCAGTCCGTATGTCTGACACAGGTCGGACCCGCGCGGGGTGAACGGGGATGAAAAGCGGACTGGTGGTCTCGGTGTTGATTGTCGGTAGTGGACCATGGTCCAGATTTTTTCGACACGTACGATGAACTAAAAAAACGTGGCGTCACGGAGTACTCGCCAGACACATAACTCGGCCGGGTGACGTCGATCCAAAAAGCACGGGCGCAGGCTGGGGGGTGAGAAAAAGGGGCAGGGGAAAAAACAGAGAAGTGGTGTGCTACGATGGAAGTACATGTGACTGGGGCGACGACGGCGGCGGCGACAGAGCCGGCAACAGCGCCCGGGGATTTCCCTCTGCATCCGGTCTGCAGGTACATTCTCTCCATCGACTACACCGAGTTGGGCGTGGTGTCCCTCGCTGGGTGCAGTTCGGCGTGCCTGGATGACAGATCTGGCGGTCGTGTGCAGGTTGCCTATCTTCCGGTCGCCGCCGGGCTCTCCGGTGATTTCGCTGGAGGACGACGGGAGCGAGGTGCACGGAGGTGTATTCGGAGCTGTTGGGGATTCTTCAGTTGCTGCACATGACAGTTGTGGGGGGGCGCCGGCTGAAGCGAGCGGTGATAGCGCGCCGGCGGAGTCCGGCGAGTCGGCCGTGAAGCCAGATCCGAAGACGCCTGGATGGATTAGGAGGTACATGGCTTACAGAAATCAGTTTAGACCTCCAGCGTCCTGATTGTTTGTTATTTCGTCAGTACGACTAGGTATAAAATTATCGTATATGTTCCTGAAGACACTGGGCAATTAAGCTTACGAATGTGGGCGATTTAGGGGGGATATCCATACAGCCTTTGTTTGGCTACTTTACTTGCATGACACAGCCCTTCACGTTTAGAAATTTAGATAGCATAGTTTCAGGTAGAAACAAAAAGGGAAGTAAAAATGTGGCATGGGAGAGCTACCTGGGTGGGTTTAGAGTTGAAGATGAAGTCGTAATTGTATGATACTGAATGGAGCTAGACCAAGGGGAGGGGGTAGTGCCAGGGTGTGCAATTCCTTTACTTTGTTAGGGTGATAGAACAGGCAATAGGACGCAGTGGCGATGACATATCTTATGCCTGCGTTGTAATATTGCACACAAAATACATGTAGAGTACGTGTTGGCGCTAATCCAATCGAGAGGACACCATGTCCCGGGAGGATGGGTGCCCTGGAGAAATCCATCAGAGGTTTCGCGGAAAGAGAAGGAGATGACGTGGTGAAGCCTGAACTTGGGACGACATTCGACTCACTGACAGAAGCGTATGACTTCTACAATTTGTATTCGTGGGAGAATGGGTTCGGCATCAGATACGGCAAGAGCAGACTGAACCCAGACAAGAGGAAAACAATGCAAGAGATTGTGTGTGGATGCTTGGTAAGTAGTTGTTTAAACAGAACACATCTCTCACGGATTGTCAATTACTGGCGCGTGCTGACGTGGAAACACTGTTCTGTTTATGTTTGGATCAGGGGAAACCATTGAGGGAGAACTCACGGTCGTGTCGATGTGAGTGCCCTGCTATGATTAGGTTGTTAAGGACATCCGACAATGGGTGGTATATTACTGAGCAGAGTTAAGCACAACCATGTGTTGACTCCAAATTGTGGGGAGATGTTGCACTGGCCTTCTCACAAACACATAGATGTGTACACTAGGGACCTGATTCGGAACCTAAGAAAGAACAACATCAACCTAAGCAAGGTGTACAGCATCATCAGGGGGTTCTTTGGTACGGTCGAGAATGTACCATTCACGAAGAGATCTCTGAGGCACCTGTGTGGCCAGATAAGCCGGGAGGAAGCTGACGATGATGTTCAGAAAACAATTGAGGTGTTTGATGAGCTAGGGGCGAAAGATCTGGAGTTCTTATTTAGGGTACAAGCGGATGAACAGAGCAAAATAAGGAATCTAATGTGGGCAAGTGGAGATAGTCGGTTGAAGTACAAATTTTTTGGGGATGTCATGACGTTCGACACTACTTACAGGACGAACTTGTACGATATGCCGTTTGGTCTATTCGTTGGGGTGAACAACCACTACCAGAGCATACTCCTAGGTGGGGTGCTGTTGAGAGATGAACAGGTTGAGAGCTTTGAGTGGGTGTTCACAGAGTTTGTGAGGATGATGGGCGGTGTGGCACCCCGAACCATACTAACAGGTGAGTTGGTAGGGCAATTTTCATTTTTCATATTTCGTTTTGGGTTCATTAGTGCCATCAATTATACTCACGCGTGAGCCGGTCAAAAATGCAGATCAGTGCCGGGCTATGGAGGTCGCTATTAAGAATGTACTTCCTAACACGGTGCATCGGTGGTGTAAGTGGCATGTGTTGAAGAAAGCCAAGGAAAGTTTGGGCGCAATGTTTGCGAAAAGAAATGAGTTTAGGCAGGAATTTCATAAAGTGGTGGACCACATGCTCACGGTAGAGGAGTTTGAGGAGGCTTGGTCACAACTGCTGGAGAAGCACAATCTAAAAACACACCAGTATATGACAAATCTATTTGAGATCAGAGAAAAATGGGCAAAGCCGTACTTCAAGGGTGTGTTCTGCGCCAAGATGACGAGCACACAGCGGAGCGAGCGTGCGAACCATATGCTGAAGAGCTACGTCCCTCCGGGTTCTCCGATGCACAAGTTCGTGAGGTAATACATGAGGTTGCAGTTTGACCGTGCATCAGACGAAAGTTACAAGGAAAAGCGAACGAAGCTGGTAAGTTAGCTGGTAAATAGGCAAGCAAATATTTTTTTTTTGATTGTGACTAATAACTGAAGCATTCCGTGGACTCAGGGCGGTGTGGTGTTGCGAACGAACTCTTCAATAGAGATAGATGCAAGTAAGATATACATGCGGGCAATGTTCGAGCAGTTCGGACAAATCCTGTACGAGGCTGGAGGCTATCGAGTAGAAGAGATCGAGAAGCACTCTCTGTACAAGGCGATGCACACCAGGCCAGAGAAGCGAGAGAAGTGGAGCAGAGTAGTCTTCATGGTGAAAATGCTAAGTGGCGGTGAGGAGTTTGAGTGCGAATGTGGTTTGTTCGAGCACATGGGCATGCTGTGCTGCCATGTTCTGAAGGTAGTAATGGAACACTGGATTTAATCGCAACACGTCTCGTTGATAACTGCATATTAAGTGCCAATTCCTGTGTTTTGCATGCTAGGTGATGGACTACTTGGGGATGACAACAATTCCAAAGAAACACATAGTCAAGAGATGGATGAAGGATGCAAGGGACATTTTTCCTGAGCACCTGCAGCACTACCAGAAAGATCAGATAATGACTAGCACGCTCACATTCAGGCACAACCGAATGTACGTGCAAGTGCTAGAGCTGGTCAGGTTGGGAGATGCCAGTGTCAAGGCGTACGGTACTTTGATGGGCTTGTTCAAGCAAGCCATGACTGTTATGGCACCGTACGACATGCAGAGGGACGGGCTGGGCCTGGAAGACCGTGGCCATAACAGGAAGCAAGCAAATGGAGTCGTCGGCAAACGGGATAATGTGGAAAAAACCAAGAATCAAGATGAGGGGAGCGCCTTGGCGGGCCTTGAACCTCTAGCTAAGAAGAGGAATGCAGGTCACCCCACCAATGCTAGAGACAGGCCACCATACGAAGGCCTTAGCAAGAGGAGCAGATTTTGCAGTATTTGCAAGGTACCAGGACACAAGAAGACTACATGCCCGCAACGAGGAGACGCGCCGAAGGTGCCCAGGAAACAAGGTAGATGCAGCAACTGTGGTGTGGCGGGACATAGGAAAAACACGTGCGACAGAGTTGGGGGCGACCAAGCTGATCAGCAGCAGTAGTGCGACGGCTGAAATTTTCTCCTAACTGTAGAAGCATGAGGCTAGAAAATCTTCACATTTCGAGATGAGAAACATTGTACTAGTGTTAGCAAACTAAGCGGCTGTCCCAATAAGGTGTTTGAATAGTTTGGTTTGATATAAGGCAAACCGCGGTGTAGCTACATTTACCGTCCGATATGTTTGTCCCAGAGAAAATACATGTGCCCATAGTATGGATGTCCTGAGAAGCTAGGTTGTTGACATCTGGCAGGCCATACAGTGCAGCGTGGGGGGAGGTGTAATCAGTTTGAGAGTTCAAAATTCAAACTTAGTGCGGGCGGGATGTGTTGGAAATATGCCCTGGAGGCAATAATAAATTGATTATTATTATATTTCCTTGTTCATGATAATCGTTTAGTATCCATGCTAGAATTGTATTGATAGGAAACTCAGATACATGTGTGGATACATAGACAACACCATGTCCCTAGTAAGCCTCTAGTTGACTGGCTCGTTGATCAATAGATGGTTAAGGTTTCCTGACCATGGACATTGGATGTCGTTGATAACGGGATCACATCATTAGGAGAATGATGTGATGGACAAGACCCAATCCTAAGCCTAGCACAAAGATCGTGTAGTTCGTATGCTAAAGCTTTTCTAATGTCAAGTATCATTTCCTTAGACCATGAGATTGTGCAACTCCCGGATACCGTAGGAATACTTTGGGTGTGCCAAACGTCACAACGTAACTGGGTGGCTATAAAGGTACACTACAGGTATCTCCAAAAGTGTCTGTTGGGTTGGTACGAATCGAGACTGGGATTTTTCACTCCGTGTGACAGAGAGGTATCTCTGGGCCCACTCGGTAGGACATAATCATAATGTGCACAATGTGATCAAGGAGTTGATCACGGGATGATGTGTTACGGAACGAGTAAAGAGACTTGCCGGTAACGAGATTGAACAAGGGATCGGGATACCGACGATCGAATCTCGGGCAAGTACAATACCGCTAGACAAAGGGAATTGTATACGAGATTGATCGAATCCTCGACATCGTGGTTCATCCGATGAGATCATCGTGGAACATGTGGTAACCAACATGGGTATCCAGATCCCGCTATTGGTTATTAACCGGAGAACGTCTCGGTCATGTCTGCATGGTTCCCGAACCCGTAGGGTCTACACACTTAAGGTTCGATGACGCTAGGGTTATAAGGAATAGATATACGTGGTTACCGAATGTTGTTCGGAGTCCCGGATGAGATCCCGAACGTCACAAGGAGTTCTGGAATGGTCCGGAGGTAAAGATTTATATATGGGAAGTCCTGTTTTGGTCACCGGAAAAGTTTCGGGTTTTATCGGTAACGTACCGGGACCACCGGGAGGGTCCCGGGGGTCCACCAAGTGGGGCCACAAGCCCCGGAGGGCTGCATGGGCCAAGTGTGGGAGGGGACCAGCCCCAGGTGGGCTGGTGCGCCCCCCCACAAGGGCCCAAGGCACCTAAGGGGAGGAGGGGGGCAAACCCTAAGGGCAGATGGGCCTTAGGGCCCATGCCTGGTGCGCCTCCCTCTCCCCCTCCGCCTGGCCGCCACCCAGATGGGATCCGGGGGCTGCCGCCACCCCTAGGGAGGGAACCCTAGGTGGGGGCGCAGCCCCTCCCCTCCCCCTATATATACTTGAGGTTTGGGCTGCCCAAGACACACGAGTTCCTCTCCTTCTTGGCGCAGCCCTACCCCTCTCCCTCCTCGTCTCTTGCGGTGCTTGGCGAAGCCCTGCTGGAGTACCACGCTCCTCCACCACCACCACGCCATTGTGCTGCTACTGGATGGAGTCTTCCTCAACCTCTCCCTCTCTCCTTGCTGGATCAAGGCATGGGAGACGTCACCGGGCTGTACGTGTGTTGAACGCGGAGGTGCCGTCCGTTCGGCACTAGGATCTCCGGTGATTTGGATCACGACGAGTACAACTCCTTCAACCCCGTTCTCTTGAACGCTTCCGCTTAGCGATCTACAAGGGTATGTAGATGCACTCTCCTTCCCCTTGTTGCTGGTTTCTCCATAGATAGATCTTGGTGACACGTAGGAAAATTTTGAATTTCTGCTACGTTCCCCAACAGTGGCATCATGAGCTAGGTCTATTGCATAGATTCTATGCACGAGTAGAACACAAAGTAGTTGTGGGCGTTGATTTTGTTCAATATGCTTACCGTTACTAGTCCAATCTTGTTTCGGCGGTATTGTGGGATGAAGCGGCCTGGACCGACCTTACACGTACTCTTACGTGAGACAGGTTCCACCGACTGACATGCACTAGTTGCATAAGGTGGCTAGCGGGTGCCAGTCTCTCCCACTTTGGTCAGAACGGATTCGATGAAAAGGGTCCTTATGAAGGGTAAATAGCAATTGGCATATCACGTTGTAGTTTTGTGTAGGTAAGAAACGTTCTTGCTAGAAACCCATAGCAGCCACGTAAACCAAGTAAACAACAATTAGAGGACGTCTAACTTGTTTTTGCAGGGTATGCCATGTGATGTGATATGGCCAAAAGGATGTGATGAATGATATATGTGATGTATGAGATTGATCATGTTCTTGTAATAGGAATCACAACTTACATGTCGATGAGTATGACAACTGGCGGGAGCCATAGGAGTTGTCTTAATTTATTTATGACCTGCGTGTCAACATAAACGTCATGTAATTACTTTACTTTATTGCTAACCGTTAGCTGTAGTAGTAGAAGTAATAGTTGGCGAGACAACTTCATGAAGACACGATGATAGAGATCATGGTGTCATGCCGGTGACAATGATGATCATGGAACCCCGAAGATGGAGATCAAGAGGAGCAAAGTGATGATGGCCATATCATGTCACTATTTGATTGCATGTGATGTTTATGCATCTTATTTGCTTAGAACAACGGTAGTAAATAAGATGATCCCTCATTAAAATTTCAAGAAAGTGTTCCCCCTAACTGTGCACCGTTGCGAAAGTTCGTCGTTTCAAAGCACCACGTGATGATTGGGTGTGATAGATTCTAACGTTCACATACAACGGGTGTAAGACAGATTTACACACGTGAAACACTTAGGTTGACTTGACGAGCCTAGCATGTACAGACATGGCCTCGGAACACAAGAGACCGAAAGGTCGAGCATGAGTCGTATGGTAGATACGATCAACATGAAGATGTTCACCGATGATGACTAGTCCGTCTCACGTGATGATCGTACACGGCCTAGTTGACTCGGATCATGTAATCACTTAGATGACTAGAGGGATGTCTATCTGAGTGGGAGTTCATAAGATGAACTTAATTATCCTGAACATAGTCAAAAGGTCTTCGCAAATTATGTCGTAGCTCGCGCTTCAGTTCTACTGTTTAGATATGTTCCTAGAGAAAATTTAGTTGAAAGATGAAAGTAGCAATTATGCGGACTAGGTCCGTAAACTGAGGATTGTCCTCATTGCTTCATAGAAGGCTTATGTCCTTAATGCACCGCTCAGTGTGCTGAGCCTCGAATGTCGTCTGTGGATGTTGCGAACATCTGACATACACATTTTGATAACTACGTGATAGTTCAGTTAAACGGTTTAGAGTTGAGGTACCGAAGACGTTTTGAAACGTCGCGAAACATATGAGATGTTTCGAGGGCTGAAATTGGGATTTCAGGCTCGTGCCCACGTCAAGAGGTATAAGACCTCCGACGATTTTCTTAGCCTGCAAACTAAGGGAGAAAAGCTCAATTGTTGAGCTTGTGCTCAGATTGTCTGAGTACAACAATCGCTTGAATCGAGTGGGAGTTGATCTTCCAGATGAAATAGTGATGGTTCTCCGAAGTCATTACCACCAAGCTGCTAGAGCTTCGTGATGAACTATAATATATCAGGGACATATATGATGATCCTTGAGATATTCGCGATGTTTGACACCACAAAAGTAGAAATCAAAAAGGAGCATCAATTGTTGATGGTTGGTGAAACCACTAGTTTCAAGAAGGGCAAGGGCAAGAAGGGATACTTCATGAAACGGCAAATCAGCTGCTGTTCTAGTGAAGAAACCCAAAGTTGAACCCAAGCCCGAGACTAAGTGCTTCTGTAATAAGGGGAACAGTCACTGAAGCAGAACCACCCTAGATACTTGGTAGATGAGAAGGCTGGCAAGGTCGACAGAAGTATATTGGATATGCATTATAATGTGTACTTTACTAGTACTCCTAGTAGCACCAGGGTATTAGATACCGGTACGGTTGCTAAGTGTTAGTAACTCGAAACAAAAAAGGCTACGGAATAAACGGAGACTAGATAAAAGGTGAGATGACGATATGTGTTGGAAGTATTTCCAAGGTTGATCAAACATCGCACGCTCCCTCTACCATCGAGATTGGTGTTTGCGTTGAGCATAGACATGATTGGATTATGTCTATCGCAATACGGTTATTCATTTAAGGAGAATAATGGTTACTCTGTTTATTTGAATAATACCTTCAATGGTCTTGCACCTAAAATGAATGGTTTATTGAATCTCGATCGTAGTGATACACATGTTCATGCCAAAAGAGATAAGATAGTAATGATAGTACCACCTACTTGTGGCACTGCCACGTAAGTCATATCGGTATAAAACGCATGAAGAAGCTCCATGTTGATGGATCTTTGGGCTCACTCGTTTTTGAAAAGTTTGAGACATGCGAACCATGTCTATTGGTGTATATGCATGAAGAAACTCCATGCAAATGGACCGTTTGGACTCACTTGATTTTGAATCACTTGAGACATGCAAATCATACCACATGGGCAAGATGACTGAAAGCCTCGTTTTCAGTAAAATGGAACTAGAAAGCAACTTGCTGGAAGTAATACATTTTGATGTGTGCAGTCCAATGAGTGCTGAGGCGTGCAGTGGATATCGTTAAGTTCTTACTTCACAGATGATTTGAGTAGATGTTGAGTATATTTACTTGATGAATCACGAGTCTGAATTATTGAAAGGTTCAAGTAATTTCAGGGTGAAGTTGAAAGATCGTCGTGACAAGAGGATAAAAGATCTATGATATGATCATAGAGATGAATATCTGAATTACGAGTTTGGCACAGAATTAAGACATTGTGGAAATTGTTTCACAACTAATACAGCCTGGAACACCATAGTATGATGGTGTGTCCGAACATCATAACTGCACCCTATTGGATATGATGCATACCATGATGTCTCTTATCAAATTACCACGATAGTTTATGGGTTAGGCATTAGAGACAACCACATTCACTTTAAATAGGGCACCACGTAATTCCGATGAGATGACACCGTATGAACTATGGTTTAGAGAAACCTAAGCTGTCATTTCTTAAAAGTTTGGGGCTGTGACGCTTATGTGAAAAAGTTTCAGGCTGATAAGCTCGAACCCAAAGCGGATAAATGCATCTTCATAGGACACCCAAAACAGTTGGGTATACCTCCTGTCTCAGATCCGAAAGCAATAAGGGATTGTTTCTAGAATCGGGTCCTTTCTCGAGGAAAAGTTTCTCTCGAAAGAATTGAGTGAGAGGATGGTGGAGACTTGATGAGGTTATTGAACCGTCTCTTCAACTAGTGTGTGGCAGGGCACAGGGAGTTGTTCCTGTGGCACCTACACCAATTGAAGTGGAAGCTTATGATAGTGATCATGAAACTTCAGATCAAGTCACTACCAAACCTCGTGGGATGACAAGGATGCGTACTACTTCAGAGTGGTACGTAATCCTGTCTTGGAAGTCATGTTGCTAGACAACAATGAACCTACGAGCTATGGAGAAGCGATGGTGGGCCTGGATTCCGATAAATGGCTCGAGGCCATAAAATCCGAGAGAGGATCCATGTATGAAAACAAAGTGTAGACTTTGGTAGAATGGCTCGATGGTCATAAGGCTGTTGAGTATAGATGGATTTTTAAAAGGAAGACGGACAATGATGGTAAGTATCACCATTAAGAAAGCTCGACTTGTCGTTAAGATGTTTTCCGACAAGTTCAAGGAGTTGACTACGATGAGACTTTCTCACTCGTAGCGATGCTAAGAGTCTGTTGGAATTATATTAGCGATTACTGCATTATTTATGAAATCTTGCAGACAGGATGCCAAAACATTGTTTCCTCGACGATTTTCTTGAGGAAAGGTTGTATGTGATACAACCGGAAGGTTTTGTCAATCCTGAAAGATGCTAACAAGTATGCAAAGCTCCATCAATCCTTCTAAGGACTGGAGTAAGCATCTCGGAGTTGGAATGTATGCTTTGATGAGATGATCAAAGTTTTTGGGTGTATACAAAGTTTATGAGAAACTTGTATTTCCAAAGAAGTGAGTGGGAGCACTATAGAATTTCTGATGAGTATATGTTGTTGACATATTGTTGATCAGAAATGACGTAGAATTTCTGGAAAGCATATAGGGTTATTTGGAAAGTGTTTTTCAATGGAAAGCCTGGATTAAGCTACTTGAACATTGAGCATCAAGATCTATATGGATAGATCAAAACGCTTAATGGTACTTTCAAATGAGCACATACCTTGACATGATCTTGAAGGTGTTCAAGATGGATCAGTCAAAGAAGGAGTTCTTGGCTGAGTTGTAAGGTATGAGGTTAAGACTTAAAGCTCGACCACGGCAGAAGAAAGAGGAAGGACGAAGGTTGTCCCCTATGCTTTTGTCATAGGCTCTATACGGTATGCCATGCTGAGTACCGCACCTGATGTGTGCCTTGCCACATATCTGGCAAGAGGGTACAAAGGTAATCTAGGATTAGATCACCAGATAGCGGTCTAAATTATCCTTAGAGGAATAAGGATATGTTTCTCGGTTATGGAGGTGATAAAGAGTTCGACGTAAAGAGTTACGTCGATGCAAGCTTAACACCTATCCGGATAGCTCTGAGTAGAGATACCAGATACGTATAATGGAGCAACAATTTAGAATAGCTCCAAGTAGGACAGTTATTTGAAATGGCTCCAAATGTAGCGTAGTAGTTGCATCTACAAGATGACATAGAAATTAGCGAAGTACATACGGATCTGAATGTTGCAGACCCGTTGACTGAAACCTCTCTCACAAGCATAACATGATCAAACCCAGAACTCTTTGGGTGTTGTTCACATGGGGATGTGACCTTGAGTGTTAATCACATATCGATGTGAACTGGATTATTGACTCTAGTGCAAGTGGGAGACTGTTGGAAATATGCCCTAGAGGCAATAATAAATTGTTATTATTATATTTCCTTGTTCATGATAATCGTTTATTATCCATGCTAGAATTGTATTGATAGGAAACTCAAATACATGTGTGGATACATAGACAACACCATGTCCCTAGTAAGCCTCTAGTTGACTGGCTCGTTGATCAATAGATGGTTAAGGTTTCCTGACCATGGAAATTGGATGTCGTTGATAATGAGATCACATCATTAGGAGAATGATGTGATGGACAAGACCCAATCCTAAGCCTAGCACAAAGATCGTGTAGTTCGTATGCTAAAGCTTTTCTAATGTCAAGTATCATTTCCTTAGACCATGAGATTGTGCAACTACCGGATACCGTAGGAATACTTTGGGTGTGCCAAACGTCACAACGTAACTGGGTGGCTATAAAGGTACACTACAGGTATCTCCGAAAGTGTCTATTGGGTTGGCACAAATCGAGACTGGGATTTGTCACTCCGTGTGACGGAGAGGCATCTCTGGGCCCACTCGGTAGGACATCATCATAATGTGCACAATGTGATCAAGGAGTTGATCACGGGATGATGTGTTATGGAACGAGTAAAGATACTTGCCGGTAACGAGATTGAACAAGGGATCGGGATACCGACGATCGAATCTCGGGCAAGTACAATACCGCTAGACAAAGGGAATTGTATACGAGATTGATCGAATCCTCGACATCGTAGTTCATCCGATGAGATCATCGTGGAACATGTGGTAACCAACATGGGTATCCAGATCCCGCTGTTGGTTATTAACCGGAGAACGTCTCGGTCATGTCTGCATGGTTCCCGAACCCGTAGGGTCTACACACTTAAGGTTCGATGACGCTAGGGTTATAAGGAATAGATATACGTGGTTACCGAATGTTGTTCGGAGTCCCGGATGAGATCTCGGACGTCACAAGGAGTTCCGGAATGGTCCGGAGGTAAAGATTTATATATGGGAAGTCCTGTTTTGGTCAACGGAAAAGTTTCGGGTTTTATCGGTAACGTACCGGGACCACCGGGAGGGTCCCGGGGGTCCACCAAGTGGGGCCACAAGCCCCGGAGGGCTGCATGGGCCAAGTGTGGGAGGGGACCAGCCCCAGGTGGGCTGGTGCGCCCCCCCACAAGGGCCCAAGGCGCCTAAGGGGAGGGGGGGCAAACCCTAAGGGCAGATGGGCCTTAGGGCCCATGCCTGGTGCGCCTCCCTCTCCCCCTCCACCTGGCCGCCACCCAGATGGGATCTGGGGGCTGCCGCCACCCCTAGGGAGGGAACCCTAGGTGGGGGCGCAGCCCCTCCCCTCCCCCTATATATACTTGAGGTTTGGGCTGCCCAAGACACACGAGTTCCTCTCCTTCTTAGCGCAGCCCTACCCCTCTCCCTCCTCGGTGCTTGGCGAAGCCCTGCTGGAATACCACGCTCCTCCACCACCACCACGCCGTTGTGCTGCTGCTGGATGGAGTCTTCCTCAATCTCTCCCTCTCTCCTTGCTGGATCAAGGCATGGGAGACGTCACCGGGCTGTATGTGTGTTGAACGCGGAGGTGCCGTCCGTTCGGCACTAGGATCTCCGGTGATTTGGATCACGACGAGTACGACTCCTTCAACCCTGTTCTCTTGAACGCTTCCGCTTAGCGATCTACAAGGGTATGTAGATGCACTCTCCTTCCCCTCGTTGCTGGTTTCTCCATAGATAGATCTTGGCGACACATAGGAAAATTTTGAATTTCTGCTACGTTCCCCAACAGGATGTCCCACCCGGTGTTAGTATTTATAGGGGGGTGTGGGGAGGGGGGTGGTGGTGTGTGGAAAGCCTTGACACAGAGTGAGTGCCGCTCCAGTGCGTTGTGTTGTTAGTAGTAGATCAAGCAAGAATGGCTCCATCCATTAGCTGGCCAAGCTCTGGAGTGCTCACCTCCGGCCTAGCATGGTCGCCCCCAACATTCATCAATGATGAGGTTAGCGCAAAAACCCAGGTCGCTGCTATGTTTCCATGTTATGCCCACTTGGGTGGTGGCTGAAGGAAGTTGTATGTCACTGTCTTTCAGTTTGAAGCGTCTGAGAGCGACCAGTCTGTGGGTGGGGAAGAGGTGGAGCAGGTCGGGGGTGGCGACTCGTCGGAAGCAGGGCAAGGAAACAACGAAGCTGATACGGTGAGCATAACCGGGGGTGAGGATGAAGATTTTATGGATGAATGTGTTTGTTTGATTGTTGTTTCCAATTGGTTTGTTGTTGCAGGAATCTGTGGAAGGCCAGATCGGGATGAACGACAAGGCTGGCATCTGGGCTGATGCTGAAGCAAATGGTGCAGATGCTGGCGCCGTGGTGGAGCTGCAAGAAGGTGGGGGCAAGCATGACCCAGAAGATTTGGAGGCAGTGCCCGAAGAAGACAGTGTGGATCTGCTGGAAGCAGGTGAAGAATCAGGGGTCCACCTGACAAGCTGGGGAGAGGTGGAGGAAGAAGACGACGCGACCAACAGGGCGCCGAAACGGGCACGTACTTAGTTAGTGACGGTCATGCATACTTTGGGTGTTAACTGCAGCATTTGAAAACAACAGGGAGGGGTGTGTGGGTCCAGTTAGTGGATGTACTATCAATGATGCATGCATGGTGCTACAAGTCCATGTAGTAATAGCATCCGAGCTGTGTGGTTAGTGCAGGGCACTATATGTAATCAGTTGTTAATGACTGAAAAGAGTGCAACTGTAGTCTGCAATTAAAAAAATGTGGCATTTCCTAAGCTGGAGCATGGAAGGTATGCATGCATGCAGGAATAATTGTTTTGTGAAAGCTGCATGTAGTATCGTGCAACTGCTAGTGGGACCAAAAGCAAAGGACGAAAAGTCTCAATGAGTGCATGCGGGCTAAAGTATGCAAGAAAGGCTTGGGATCTGGTGTTAACGCTTTTTGGATTGATTCGAGACATGCGATTTTCTTGTCATGGAGCTGTAGCAGTGTCGGGTGAACAGTACGAACAGTAGTTCAGTTCCTAAAACAGGCAAAAACACTGGTCCCCATGGGGCACCCATTTCTGCATTGGGAGTGCGCGCGGGTAGTCAGCATTTAATCTGGAACCAGCCGGTGGATAGGACCATATGGCTCTACTGACACGTGAACCGGGTGTGCTTTCGGTATGAATTGAAAAAACGGGAGGAGCAAATGCACGTAAGAGCACAGCTACGAATGGTGTGCGGCGGGCTGCATTGCTCGGGCAGACATGCATGTCGTGCTATGAGACGTGTCGAAAAAAAGCAGCGGCTCACAGGCAAGAAAGCGCAGAGTATTTTCGCAGGCAATGGCGTGGTAGGCGGGGCCAGTAAGTGCTGCGAGAGAGAGGAAGAGTAATTGGTAGCTGGGCTGGGGTGGCGATAAAGAGACGCGGGGCTGCTCTGCCTCCTCAACAATAGCCATGTGCTCAAGCACAGGAGAAAGAAAAGCAGGGGAATAGAGAGGGGGGAAGCGAGGTTGCTACAGGAACCCTAGGTTTCCGGCGTGAGCGCCGGCGACATCTGCGCGGGCGGACCGACCAGAAGCCCTGGTGAGTACCTTCCCTAGTAGCCTCTACATTTGTTGCGCGGGTGGGGTGGGGGGCACTGGGGGGAGAACTCTAACAAGGTCTTGCTGGCGTGTGCAGGCTGGTCGTCGATGGCGTCCTCTTCAGAGTTGGTCGCTGGTACGAGGCGGATGTGCTCGCCGGCAACGCCGAAGCGAGCCAGCTCGTGGGGGAGTTTGGGGCTAGGCGAGGGTTCAACCGAAGTGGAGCGAAGCAGATCGATGTGTGGAGTTTTTTCTGCGGCACCGCTGCTAGGCATGGGGGCGATGTGCTATCCGGTGGTGGAGAAGACGGGTCTGGCCCCGATGCTCACTGTCAGGGCCTCTGGACCGCTGGACAAGAACTTCTACGCAGACTGCCTCGTGCGGGTTGACACATCTGACCGTGATACCCTGCGTTTCGCGTTTCGTGACGGTGAGACACGTGAAATAGGTAGATCCGATGTGGAGAATATCATGGGCGTGGCTTCCGGCAAAAGAAAAATTAGTCTTACTAAGCCCAAGGATAAGGGTAGGCTAGTAGAGAAGGTGCAAAGTGTGCTAGGGTTACCTGTGAACAGAAACAGGGGCATCAGGGTCGAAGACCTTAAAAAGGTTATGCAGATCTGTGATGCTTATTGCATTAACCGGGAGACTTGGAAGAGATGTCTGGCTGCATACACCCTGCTTTCCTGCTGCACTTTGGTCTCTCCAAGGGCAGCGAACGCAAACGTGCCAGATGAACTACTATGTTGCGTGCAGAATCCAGTTGAGATAGGTGAGTACGACTGGGCAGGGTACATACTAGATGTACTTCGAGCTAGTGCAGAGAGATTTCAGCAGGAGATGAATGAAGGAGCTCCATCCCTGACTTCTGGGGGGTCCAACTTGTTTCTGCAGGTATGTGCATGGTTTACCTGAATAATGCCTTGCATCTATGACTGTTGCATTTGTTACGTACCTTTTGCTAACAATTACTTTGGTGTGTGCTCAACTGTACTGCCTGGAGTGGACAGATTTTAGGAAGCACAGCCTAGACACAGACTTGGTCCCCAAAATTGGTGCATATACAACTGAGAAGATCAAAGAACTAATCAAGCTGGAGATGCAAGACAGGTTGCTGAAGTCTCCATGATATAAGGTACAATACAATGCTGGAGTAATTAAATCATTGTAACACTGCTTATTGTACACAATTAAGGTCTGACAATCTGGACAACTTGTTTTGCAGACAAGGAGTGTTGAGAGCATGGCCAGTAGAGCGAGAAGATTACATCCATTGATCGCAAGTGCTGGGACAGTAAAAGAGGTGCGTGCTTTCTCAGTAATTAGTCACTCCTGATTAAGGATGATGATGTTAACATTTAGCTACTCATTGGTAACCAATGTGACAAAAGAAATACATAAATATTTATTACAGAGGACGGTGCGGCTTGGAGGGGTGCTGGACGAGGATGTCATTCCCACGATAAAGAACATAGTACTCCAACTAGCAAGTGACCTGAACCCTGGGCAGGGTGAAGCAGTGATGAGCGAATGTAGGCGGGAGGCGCTCGTGGATGAAGCCCTTCAAGCAATCGACGGCACGAAGCCGCACATCCTGACAAAACTGCTGATGAGCATGGGATGCTGCAGTATGGCAGATATAGAGGAAACAGGTTAGTCTTGGTACCGCGTAGAAGATATTATGTGTAGCATTATTTGTGAGTGATCGGAACCGGAGTTAACTGACCTGAACTGGATTTTCTTCAACAGGAGAAAGAACGGCACCGCTGTGACACGCTCAAGGAAACAAGCAGGTAAAAACTTTTTTTGTATTCCTGAAATCATGGAAGGTTCAGTGTTTAAAAAGCAAAAAAGGAACTCAAACTCGTTATGACGAACTGCAGCTGGAGCCGGGGGTGGTGGCGGAGGAGATGATGATTCTGCACCACATGGTACAACCTCAAGAGAGGCCGCGGTGGGGCTGATGCAACTGGGTGGTGAAGGCGGAGAAGAGCAGAGAAGAGAACCAGATGACAACAACGATGTAGATTCTCCACCAACTATGAAGACACGAACATCAGGTAGCCGGCGCCCTGCGTGGTGAACATATGAGAATTAAAATTGCTGAAAATTAAGGATACTAACATAAATTTTGTAGGAGATTGCGAAACGGAGATGCAAACCATCCAGACTCAGGCAATAGGGGAGCGTGAGGTCAACGAGGGAGCAGGTGTGTAGCATATCGTAACCCTGATTTTATAAGAGTTGTATGTGGGCTTCCTCGTTTCTGTGAAACAAAAAATTGTGAAACACTATGAGGGTGCGCTGAAGCTGTAGCAGTTGCGGGTGCACGAGATGAGGGGTCAGCTGATGCAGAGGTGGGAGGAAGCATCACGAAAGGGGGCGCGGTGGGCACAAAGAGGGCGGCTATGCATAGACGCCTAAAGCCAAGAAGAGAAAGAAAGAAAGTTCGGTTCCTTGATAAAATACCTGATGGCAACATGGGAACTGACTGTGGTCAAGCTTATCCCGCTCTCGACAGTGAAGGTAAGTTGAACATCATAGATAGCAGCGGGTTTCGCTTCTTTTATTATCGGTGACAGGAGGAATCATTAGAGTTGTCTTGTTGGTTACTTGCAGCTGCCAGGTGGGCAATGGTGACTGTACCATCAACAAGTTAGGCAGAGGAAGAACGCTCAGGTAGCCCAGGTCTGGGGGGCAGCAGTGGAACGATTGTTGTGCATGAGAGGAGGGGAACTGCTGAATCAGATGATGGACAAGCTTTGAATGGTATGATAGGGGTAACTTTATTTTGGCAATTCATATGTGGGAGGGGATGTGGCGAGTAGTAGAGTAATGTGATGGTTTGAATGCAGCACACGTGATTGCGAACCTACACAATGATGAGTCCATGCAGGCTCCGATACATCAGAGCACAACAGCGACTGAAGGTTGGATATTCGAAAAAGTTGTGGATTTCAAACTTTTAGTAGTTGTTCAATTAACCAATTTATAGCAATGTCAACAGAACCCGTTGCCCCGGCAAATAATTCCATTGCGGTGCAACCTGGGTTACAGCAAGTGAAGGTTGAGATGGAAGGTAAGTACCCTGGCAAATTAGGTCTTCATCACGAACAGCCTAGAGCAGAGCATGTCGTTGCTTTCTATGCACTGTTCAAGAGGTGTGCTGATGAAGTTCTGCTCGGCAAGTAAGTTGTCACAAAGCTGATGCTTCGTTCAGAAAGTAACTTTTCCGGCAGTTTGGTGGAGCTGACATAAGTTTTTCCGTGCAGGAGATGGTTCATCCATGACTACCCAACGTGGATGATCCTTACAGGGGAGGAACTAAAGGAGCAGCTAGGTCCGGATGGAGCTGTTGACAGGCTTGGCATGTCAGCAATTTGGAGAGCTGTAATGTATGTGGAGAACAAGATGTACAAGGGATCAAACGTCAGGTGGCGTGCGATCCCCAATCCAAACCTGGCGGTAAAACCCCGAACTACAGGAGGACAATTCGCTCCAGTTTTTTGATTGCAAGATATGTGATATATGATAAACTGACGCGGGTTGAAATTATCAAAGTAGAGCGCCCGGATAACATAGACTTCCAGTATGTTAGGATGATGATATGCGAGGAATTTACAGGGTACAACCTACAGTTTGTGCGGCAGGTGACTGAAATCATGTACCGTGTCTTGTTGGTAAGATCATTGTGTTATGTTGTGTATTGACAAACAACTTTTGGTTGCAGCTGCTAATGCTGGTCCCTCTGCTGGAGACGTGGTCCGTTTATGCAATCGACCTCAAGGAAAGAGTTTTGCAGATCCTGGACCCGACCGATGCAACATCGATAAGGAATAAAACAAAGGAGATCCACTGGAAGAACGGCAAAATAATTCTTAGAGGTCTAGTTCGGATCATCAACGAATGCATCCCAACCTGGGAGATGGACATGGTCGGGTGGAGTGTTGGCTTCAAGATAGATTTGTACAAAAGTTGTGCAAGGTAAAATAAGAATCCTAGCAAACCAGAAGTTGAGTCAATGTGTTATGAACCTAACGAGAACTGACTGATTTTGTTTGCGTGTGCTTGCAGTGAGGAGTCGGCCATGTACTGCGTGCACATCCTGAAGGGGTACAATGGGGTTGGGCTGGAAAACGAGATAACCCCGGTAATCTTGAAGATGAACTATATGACATGGTAACCTGGTATGGGGAGTATGGTAGCTTGGAACTGACAACATTTGAAATGTGCTTACAGGCAACTGCGAAATACCTATGGAAGAAGCTATGTTATGAGGTGTGCACACTACGACGGAACAGGGGAGAGCTGCCGGCGAAGATGGCAAGCATGAGGCCTTCAAGGGCTATGGATGAGAGCAAGCTCATCAAAATTGACTGAAACCTCAAGATTGATGTGGAAATTTGAAGGTCGAAGTTTGGAAGATAGTTTTGGTGGCATATGGTCGACGAGAAGGCGTACGCGTGACTGGGGTTGAGAGCATTCTCATAATGCAGCTAGAGCTATGTTGCAAGTTCTGCTGACAACCTAAATCCCCCCTAGTAGATATTTGGTTGACGGGTTGGTACCCGTGTAGACCATAGGCGAGCGAACGAACACCCCCTTTATTAAGACCTAGTGGCTGTAATATTGGTAATTCAGACTTGCACAAGTCATGTACTTAGTGGGACGGTAGTTTGCAATTTACATTTGCTTATGGCTCCGTGATGGCGCGTGCGATCATGCGTCTGCAAAAAGTTGGGTTGAGACACCTTGTCCCGGATAATCTAACCTGGAGCACGGGGTATGCACTCGAGCTTGTTGGTAAGACTTTGTCCATTGTCGGACATATTTGACAACATTACTTCCAAGGGGGAGTCCATGCGTCATCGTCGGGACATTTGCGTACATCGGTCCAGGCCATTTATCCTGTTGAAATGAATTAGTTGGTCAGCACAGCAGGCATGAAGTGTAAAATTGGGATAGGACGGACGGTCATTCGGAGCTTGATTACTTGCTATACCTTGCAGTTCAGACAGATGTACATTGCCCGTGGTGGGTGCGGGTTGGGAAGGGTTGCTATATGGCATGGATTAATGTAGTCGGTCCGTCCCAAAATTCTTGACATATAAGATTGTACATACGGTTGTGTGAAGTCACGTTTCAATCATAGATAAATTCGTATGTAGACTAGTTGAAGACCGGAATTTTGGGACGACTGGAGTACATCACCGTATGCAAAATAAGAAGCAGATAAAACCAAACAAGTAGGTTCGTTGATAGGTAGCATGCGAATTAAGGGCGCGGTCTGGTTGATAAAAAACTGTACAAGCCAGTAACAAAGCTCGATAACAAGGGATTGGGCGGGCTTCAGCCGGCGCAGGAAGCATTAGCAAATTTCATCAGATCAGGGGGCGAGCTACACAGCTGCTGAGGATGTTTGGTCCTCCATTTCCGGTGGTGCCAAGATACGCCACATGATGTCTGCTGGAACAGATGACTTGTTCCCTTGCAGCCTGAACAATTCATAGAATGCAAACTGCCGAGTTCTGTCAATGTTTGCCTAGACATAACAACCAAAGGGACAACCATGTGAGATAAGGAGGTAAAACGGACTGGGACGATGAGAAAGTGAAGGCAGTTAGCGGGGAGTGTCATGCCACACCTTGGTCAATGGAACCCTACACTTCTTGCCGTCGAAATGCCTCAAGAGGAGAAGAACGCATACTGCAGAGTCTTCCCTGTGGAATGCGGCAGGAGTGATATAATGAGTTTTGGAGATTTGGGCAAGATGTGGTCTGGGGTTGCAAATTGAAGCGTACCTGGTGATGAGTGTGTCAGCTACACGTTGGTACTTAGTGGACCATTTTGCTTTATCAACTGGCCACCCAGAGAAGAACTCTGTCAGACATGTAAACAGCCCGTCATGGAGTATTGAAATAGCAGCCTCGTGCCTCGCTTTAACTGAAGGAGTACAACCACTGGGTCCAGACATTGGGTCCAGGACATGTATGGTTGACGTAACCATGTCCCAGATGTATAGGACGCAACCATGAGACATTGACGATGGTACATAAAACTGGTGAGGGATAAGGTTAGCGAAGAATGGAAATTGGAACAGTAAAGAATTTGAACACATATGAAAGGTGGAAGGTGTTAACCAGCTGGCAAGCATGCAAAGGGTACATGATTTCCGAGCCAATGAACTGGTCCTGTATGTGAGCTAGACGAGTGTAGTCGTGTCCTGCCAGAACAAGTGTCTGCAAGCACATATAAAGTTAAATCAGGTTAGTATTGTCCACAGAAGTAGGAACGAAAAAAAAGCTTGTCGATGGCAGCGTCATACAGCAAAATCAAGATCCATGAAGTGAGCGTAGCTCATGTAAGGCTTGTCGGGGTTATCTTCCATGTACAGCTGCGTGAACCGTCGCATGAGAGTAGAAAATAATTCATGATCGAGCTCGGTTACAGCAAGTAATTGATGGCTGACGTCAGCACCTATGACGGAAAGGTGGCGCGGGCTATTGTGGATGATCCAGGGACTGACACCAAATGACAGAATGGTTAGCGCAGGTACGGTATGTACTAAGGAATCAGATGTTCAGACGGACCTGTTAAGAATTTCAGGACTGGCGGTGTGTGTGAACTCCTGGAGTGATTGCGTGAGGGGGGACCCTTTCGCTGGTGGGGGGCAATATCCTTTCATCCATGGATCAGATGCAAAACCAGTGGCGGTTACATATTTTCTCCTGGGAATGGCTCGAGTGGACGTCCCGAACAGATGAACATGAGGGGCTTGTGGAGGGAGCTTTTTGTAACGGTCCACCAAGGATAGGGCGACTGAGGCAGCAAACTTCTTGATGCTCTCGAACATCAGTGAAGCGTTGCCGGCTGGGGCAGTGTCAGTGGAGGCAGGCCTGGCCCTCTTGTGGACTTGATTTGCGATCGGGTCGCTGCATGACCGCTTAGCGTTGGTGTTAGAGTTGAAAACGCCTGAGTCAATGTCAACTGTGTACAATCCAGAAAAAAGAGTTCAGTGCGCACTGAAGAAAGAAGAAGGAGGAGTTTAGTAAAGACCGGTAGTTACCTTCTGGATCGAACATGTCAATGCGCCGGCCTGGGATCTTGTTACATGTTGGGGTTCTGAACTGGGCATTCACACCGGATGGCGGTTCGGTATTGCGATTAGTAGCTGCGACGGTTGGTGAATAGCGATGAAGGTAACGGTCGGAAGAATCACACTCATCTCTGACAGGGCAGTCTGTGAAACCTCTTGCTGAACAACAAACACATCGGGACCGTATGTTTGCGAAAACCTTGTCCGTGAATTGTATCATGTCGGCTTGAATGTTCTGCATGGCATTGTTGATGTGGAGAAGGGCCCGAGCGTTCTGTTGACGCATTAGTATGGCAAGAGGATCTCCAAACTACAAGAAGAGGTGGGCTGCATCAACTATATCGAAAATGTAATAATTGGGGCAGAAGAGAGAAATCAAGTTATGAATCTGGTCTTACCATCTGGGGGTAATGTCGCTGCACGTGCTGACTGTATTCCGAAGCAGTGACTTTCCGAGCCGGGGTGAGCGGTGATGCAGAATTCCCGGCCGAGAAGGCTCGCCCGGAACATTCACGCGCGACATAGTATGTGAAACACATAAATCCTTAGGGCGGTGTGGTGAATGGGCAACTTCATGACGTCGGTGGACAAAGCTAGTGAAATTACCCCTCTTATAGCAAACTAGTGAAGAGTCCCTAAGCTGTCGCACGTAGTCATGCAAACGAATTAAAGGAGAAAGAAAAATAAATTGCAACAAGGTACAAGTAGTTCGTGCCATACCGGAGCGGATGAGTACGTATATGGGGAAGAGCCAACATCCGTTGCCATTGTGATCATGCGCCGTAACGTGTCCTGGTCAAAAACACTTATCCGAGGCATTGCATCATGCTTCTTGTTGAAGATCCTGAGATCCAAGTTGTCAAGGAAGAACACCTAGGAGGAGGCACATAAACATAGGAGATGGTTAGTTCAGTTCGCGGCTTGGAGGTAGCCAAAATTGGATATTCTGGACAAAAAATGTACCTGCAGGAAGAGATGACAGCCGGTCAAATTGATTGTCTGTGTGCCCATAGCAATGTCCCTCCTTAGCTTCGTAACCACGTCGATCAGGCATTGCAAGACGTACTCACACCAGTTGAACTGTTGGATCATTTCAGGATTAGCTAGAGCCCCCCAGAAATCAATTGTGGCGTAGTTGTGCTTCGTAGACGGGGCTAGAAGATGTCCCATCGCAAATATGACAAAAGCTATCTGGAAACAATCCTTCTCCAGCTTGCCAGAGTCCTCTATTATATCCCTCTTCAAGAAATCATCTGCTGCTCTAAGGCTGTGAGCTCCAGCTTGGTCCATCCTAAGCGTGCGCTTGATGAACTCAACTGAATCAGGGTTGATGTCTGCATCACGGCCTTTGACATCGCGACTGCCAGCCGGTACTCCGAACACCTTAGCTACATCCTCTGCCCAGAACCTCAACACCTTCTTCTCGGTGATGCATATAGCACGCCGATGCACGTCTACCTTGCTCATTAACCAAGAACTAAGTCTAAGATTCAACTTCTGGTACTTATGTAGCTTAAGTATACCTCCAAATCCGATCTCCTCCACCAGCCACTTCTTGTACTCGATAAACCCCTCGATGACACTGACGACTTGCTTCACAGAGATCCTTGAAGTGTATGTCACACCTTCCTTGTTCAGATCTGAACCCTGGATCTGAGGGGCATGGTGCTGGTCAACTGCATCATCATCTCCCTCGCAACTCCCGGAGCAAGACATCTGGTGGCAAAACAAACGGCAGCAAGCATGAGAGACAAGCATCAAAAATTGAGCGGGGATGGAGGGGCAGGATTATTGTTAGAGGGAACCGAACCTTGGTAAAGAAAATCGTCAACCTGGAGGAGAGGAGCTATGGTGGGTGAGGCCGGGTGAGGGTAGAGATAGCACCGCCAGAAGCACTGATGGAGGTGGGTGGTGGTTGGGGCAGCATTTACACGGACCGAGTAAGGTGTCTCCTGACTGTGTAAATGTACTGGACAGCAGGTAGATGTACACGATGGGATAAACCAGAAACAAACTTCCAGCGTGGCAAATTCGAGATAACATAATATTAATACGTCTAACAAATGAAGCCTGATTACATGGGGATCACACTAGAACTTAATAAAGCAGTGACAGCGAAGCTCAACTTGACTACAAACGTGAGGACAAACTGACTCTGCGAACACACTATGCCCTGAAATCTAAACACAGAGCAGTACACTTGCGGCGCTACTAATACTAAGCCCGGACCACATTACTACATTCAGTGAGCTGCTGCGTGTGCACTACATCACTTGAAGTACACAATCGCTAGAATGAGGAAGCATATGCCCAGCATGATGACGGTGACCATAAGGTTGGTGGCACCGAGCATGATAGCAACCCTGGACAAATCACCGCTCGGCGCCGACAGCGTGGCGGGGGCGCAGACTTGCGGGGCGCATGGAGCAGGCTGTGTGCCGAGTTCCTGCCGAAGAGTGCGGTGAAGTAGTCCAGTGGAAGGAGGCGACGGCGGGGCGAGCAAAGCTCGAGCGCGAACGGCCTCCAGTACAGCACAGTATGACTCCTGCCATTCGAAGAAGGGGCACTGGCCAGACTAGGATGAAACCAAACAAAAAAACACGGAATAAGAACAGGCTGTGCTTTGAAAGGAAAACTAAAAATTCAACATCAAATCCGGAGATTAAGATTTAGGGATCTCACGCTCCAGAGGATGCACTTGTAGCAGCGGTTCCCAGGCCTCTTCCCGTCGGACGAGATGTCAGTGAGCACTTGACGACCGTAACGGGGGCAGGGAATGAGCGGGAGCGGATCCGTGTCAACGGCCTGGGGGATCGAGGACGAAGACGACGCCATGGGTGGTACAGAGTTGGATGCGGTCGCACAGTGGATTGGGGAGGGGGGAGCGGGTGGGGATGGCTAGCGACTATCTGTCGATGGGGAATAATAAATAACGCGGAGGCTTCGGGGGGAAGATGCCGGCGACGGCCCACAATCAAGAGTACAACGGTCCACCTAGCGTGGTGCAAGACCGAGATCGTAGAGTGCCAGAGTTGTTGGGCCAATTTAAGGACTAGCGCCAAACCATGCAGGAACTGTGCAAAACAGAGCGCCCATTCGAAATACCACGTTAAATACTACTAGTGGCGGGCATCTCGAGGTGGACCGGCGGCCCAGATAATAGTACTATCTACCAGTACGACCCATTTAGCATTTTCGATATCTCACTCACTACATCCTACTTACACATGCCCCACCACCAAATTCAAGGTGTTATAATTTTCCTCTTGAAATTACTAGACATTTCTATCATTTTAATTTTCTCTAACAATTTAAAATTTTACCCTTAAGACATACGGGCGCAGCAACGCGTGCATTTATATTCTAGTATCTACGTGTTATGCACTGGGAAGAACCTTGGTGCTGCCTCCATCGTTCACGCTCTAATATCATATGGCTCATTAACCGGGCCCATAATAAGTTCCAGCAAAAATAATTGGTCCATAACAATAGTGCTCATTTTGTTAGGCCGCATACAAACAACAATATAGTTCGATCATCAGAGAGATTAAAGCTATCTCGATCGCCTTCATATATTGCAAGTTGAGGTCTTCTATAGTAGTGACCGGCTAACATGAGCGTTCCAATCAGATAACCCAAAGGTCAAGTTTGACCAAACTAGCATCCGGTGAAGTAGTATTCGTTGATCAAGGGGTAAAAACCAGTAAGGCCTCGTTTGGTAGGAGAGGATCGAAGGGGTTTTGAAGGGAATTTCCTCGCGTGGCCCAGAAACCCTGCAAAACCTCGAGGGCCCATTTGGTACACGGGGTTTCGGCGGCCCAACCCCCACTGACCCCCTCCCACACCCTCCTTTCCACGCGGTTCAAAGCCCTCGAGGGGGGACGCGCGGATTTGGGGAGGAAACGACACCGCGCCGCCGCCCGCTCACAGTGCTGCCGCCCGACTCCTCCTCAACGCGCCACCGACCAACTCATCGACGCCGACGTACCTCCTCCGCCGGCTTCTCCCCGATGGTAAGCCCTCGCCTCGTCTCCCCCTCTTTCCCCTCGTCGTTCAGGTTTCTTCCATCCACTCGTCCATGGTTGCCGCCTGGTCTTCCTCGGCGAGCTCGCCAAGCACGCCGTCTCCGAGGGCACCAGGGCCGTCACCAAGTTCACCTCCTCCTAGACTGATGACATATTGTTGGTTTCTGTATCTGCACTGTTGACTCTGCCTATCTATCTGCAGGTAGTGGTAGTAGTACGTGTTGTTGATTTTTTACTTGGTGACTGAATTGATCTCTGCTATGCACATTAGGTTTATCATGGAGCGGATGTAGTAGTAGCTTCAGACTTGGCTCCGACGGTGCTCTGTAGTTAGGTGATGGTGTGTGCTCTGACCATGTTATCCTACTGCAAGATTTTTGCTGGAATTCATGTTCTTGGATAAATCAGAAGTGGCATATGCAACTGAATTATGTCGCTCTTAAGTCTTAACTAGCAAATGTCCTACCTAGCAAATGTGCAGATGTTTCCTGATTACTGTGTAGAAAACTATTAGCAATGTAGTACTATTTTGGCCATTAGTCTTTTTTCCGAACCATGCATGTATGAGAGCTGATAAAGGTACAAAAGAGGTTCATCTAAAGGATACACTACACTCATGTTCTTATTTGACAGCCTGCCGCTTGGATTCTTATTTGGGTGGATGAGTTGCCTCCATCTTTAGATGCTTACTAATGGTTGTTCATGTTCTAGAATTGTCTCGGTTTCCCAGTTCCAAGTTCCAACTGGTGGAATACATCTTTTTGAAGAAGTAATTGTGTGTCACTGATTCAATTTGGCTGCTGCGACGTAAAGAGCAGGTTGTGGCAGATATATTGTTCACCCTGCTTCATCCAGGCTGCTTCTGGAACTGTGGGAAGAATGGAAGACTTGGCTGCTTGTGAGACGATGGGCTGGCTGAGTCCGAGCAGTGAACTACTAGGAAGAGGAACCCATAAGCATCTAGATGGATGGAGAGGTTAGTGGGATTAACTTAATTAGTACTCAAGTCCCAGCATTTGCATGATGTGCTCATATACACCCACACGTATGTTCCATCCATATAAAAGGATTCAGATATAGTTGCATGAAAGTGTAGTACATGATTTGACTGAGATCCGATTTGGGGAACCCAAAGTGTTTGTTCATAGTTGTGGTCTGACATTGATATATTGTTCTCTGCAACTACTGTATTGGACTAGAGAGGAGATGTTATTCTAAAAAACATCACTCCTCTGGGTGCCTTATTTTTGTTCAGTAGTTTTTTTTCCTTGTTTGAGTGTCGCTTTGCTAATTTTGTCTCTATTTGCAGGCTATCATCTGAGCAGTCATCCATTACTCAGCTTAAGCTAATACAGGTTACACTCCAAACAGACCAGGCAAGTGATTGTCTCTCTGTAGATATTATATAGGCAATATTCTGCCAAAGCTTAGAAAATATATATTATCCCAAGTTTGGTGTATATTCATTTTTATTTGCATTTGTTTATGTTGATAATTACGGTCAGATGCTCGTTTAGTTGCACATGTTTGTCTTGAGGAATCGTGCTTATAAACATTCTTTATACCTTGTATTGTACAAGTCGTCATCAGTCACTCGATTGATTAGGTGGATGTTTGTTTCTAGTGATCCAGTCTGAATGATTATGTATCATCTTACATGCCTGTTCCGAGTTTTCCTTTGCCTGAATCATAATCAATTAACGGATAAGATCTTACACAGATTGTTTCTTGTTCTGTATCCTATTCCAAGTTGGTCTATACTGCTTTTGTTGGAGAAGACATGAAGATGCAGTACTACTATGGAAATGTCTAACTTTTTGCCAATAAGATTGTAGTTCTCATATGATTCTCTTGCTGCTATTGAGTGATCCTTCATATTGTGGCTGTATGTGTTCTCTGGTTTATAAAGGTCATAGTGATTATTTTTGTGGAGTCCCCCTTGTTAGTTTATTTTTTCAGGTTACATCCTCAACTAAGATTTGGTAAGTAGCCATCTCCTATCTTCTCGGCAAATACTCGACCGATTCTTTTTGCCATTCACCTGAGAAAGGCGCATTAATACTAACCTCTTGCTATGATCTTGAATTTTTGCAGTGCAAATGGCGGACATTTAGCTAGTGGTACATGCCTTGCCGAGCTCCCCGACGGATAGTGCCTGACTTGCAAGCACGTCGGAGGCTTTGTCCACGGTCTTGCAGTGGACGATATTATTTGGTCGGCAATGATAAAGTTTTCCCACAATGGCTGCCAGAGCGAGTCATCTAGCACGAGCTTGACGATCACCACCGTGCTTCTACACTTCTGTAGCAACATGATTAGTTTTACGTGTAGATTCTACCTGTAGCAAGTTTTTCTGTTATGATGTTGTTTTGCTTGTAAAGATTGGATTTTTGAATGTCTTGCACCATCGTAAATCAATATGCAAACCCTGCGTATCAAACAACACTTCTATACAAAAAGGATTGTGGCTAGAGGGGGATTGGGAATTCAGGGGGATTTGAGAGGATTGGGTGGAAGAGAGGGATTCATCGAATCCCCTCAAATCCCCACCCCCTTTGGGGCTGGAAACCCCCCTCTACCAAACAAGGCCAGGGGATAAACACATACAGAAGGGTTGGAGGCATTTTCGGGAGAAGGAAAATTTATGCTCATCGACAAGTGCTCATCCGATGACTCTAGTCCATCCAACTAGGTGAATGCCCGTGCATAGCCACACTTGTATAAATTTAATATATGTAAATATGTATTCTCAGAAAATATTATAGTTAAATTGCATACATAATTTTACCAATTATTTCAAGTCCACCTTTTAAACCAATTTACACCTTTTAAGTAGGGTTAATTTTATGGATAAACTATGGCATCATCCTCACCTTTTGTGTGCATTCGAATTTATCATGTGTCATACTTTGTGGCCTTTGCAATGCTCTCCTTCTCTAAAAGAACTCACCTTTCTCTCCCTTACAGGCGGAAAAAGATAGAACTACCCTCACTTAAATCCCCAAAGTTGGCTCATGATATGCATGAGACCAAGTCAAGTTCTAGCCTTCTCCTCGGCTCACGATGGGCTAGCCTCCGGTGCATCCCCTTGCACGTACTTCTATGAGCACACCCATTTCTTTTCTTGATCCACTGTTGTGTCATAGTTATCATCCGCATCTGTGTTTGCTCATCCACTGTGGGTCCCTTGTGCTACAATGGTGCTTGCTGAATTTCCAATCGAAAACAGTGTGGTGTGGTAAGTTCATCTGTATTTTCAAACATACATATAAGTACTTATGTTACCATGATTTTTTAGATGTCATTTTAGAAGGATTTCCCTTTTCTTTGATTTTTATCTTCCCCTTTTCATTCTATACTAATATCTTCTATATCTAAATAGAAGCCTCCCATAATTTGATTTCTCTAAACATGCAGTCTGTCCACATCGACAGGCTGCCACGTCAGCAGTTCTCCACAGTCCTGAGTCATGCAGCCCATTCACCTCAACTATCGCGAGCATAACCTTTGATAGCCTCCCGCGTGACAGATAAGTAGAAAAAAAAGTCAATCACAATACTCCCCACGCAAGAGTCCATTTCTTGCCATGTGTAATAAACTGTAATCCATACTTGCATGCGTCGGTTCCACAGATAGCCATTAATGTAGGAAACTGATGCTAAGCTACGTTACAATGGGAGAATTAACGGGACGTGAACAAGAAAACTGCTTTCATTACAATTGAGAATTTATACTCTGATGACTAGGTACCTTCATCTCCCTGAACAAATAAGTCTCCGTCGATTCCCTGCAAAAATCACACCAACCGATTCTGCTATCTTTCCTGTATCTATACTCTCCATACCGCACCGCGGGCTAAGCCTTCAAGGGTCCATTGCCGTTGGAGACGCGCACACTGCTGCCATAATCCTTGATTGTGAATGCATCTGGTTTGTTTGACATCTCAGTCGAACGCCACCGCGTGTGGTGCCGCCGCCGCCTCGAAGGCAACGACCCGCGTCCTGGTTTGTCAGATCTCCGATGAGAACTACTCCTTCGGCAAGTCAGCTGACACTGGTCGAGATCTTCCAGCTCGCGGCCGGTGCACTCCCCAAGGCGCCCTCGTGGTGGTGATCCTGCACCAGCACCTGGTCATCAAACGGTTCTGTAGAGCTCGCTACGGCCTCCACCGCTCCATGGCGCGGACGCCAGCGCCGGGTACGCCTAAGTGTGGGTGGGCGACGCCGAGCACGAGTGCCCCGGCCAGTGCTCGTGTACGGCCCAATAGTATATGGAGTGATTTTGCACTGAAAGAGGGTCAGGTTTTCTTAATTTTTGCTAATCAGCTCATGCATTTGTATGCAATGGAACACATAGCGATTGCACATGTATTTGTCTGCAATGAAAAACATAGCGAGTTTTTATCCATGAAGGGTCACTATGATATACTCCCTCCGTTCCAAATTAGATGACTCAACTTTATACTAAGTTAGTATAAAGTTAAGTCATTTATTTTGAAACGAAGGGAGTAATACCTTACATCCTCATAGTTGGTGAACTGAAACACAACTGCAATGAACTATAGCATCTAATTTATATTCTTACGCTTATTAGCCAGTAGGTAGTTACTCGATAAAATGGAAAAATATATTTTGTTCTATATATACCTCGCCGTGGTCGGTAGAAAATAATAAGACATGCATTTTTGAGGTCCTAATGTTTGTGATCCTGAACCTAAATTAGAAGAACGTCCGTGTGATGCAACGGGGTCATATTAACTTTAAGAGTTCAATATTAATATTCTTATACATATCAAATGACATTAACGACTTTTTTTACTATCAAATCCTCTCACACATACTCTCTCCCTCTCTCTTTCTCACTCTCTCTCTCCCCCTCTCCCTCTCTCTTTCTAACACACACACACACACATATCCATCTTATTGGGTACGGGACCATAATCCATCTATTTCACACACACACGTTAGTGCATAACAATATGGATTATGTGTATTATATTTGCCACCACAACTGAGGAAATTAATTTCATGTAAATCGGCCAGCCACAGCTCCAAGAATACGCGGAGGAGGTGGCCCGGGTCGGCGTCGACGCCGTCCAGCGCGGGCCACGGGTCCGCTTCCAAGTGCGCCTGCGCGTCGCCCACCCATGCCGGGTCCTTAAAATGCCGCTTCCACTGCACCAACTCCCAGGGCCACGGCCACGGCAAGGGCCAGGGAAGCCGCGCATCTTCGCCCCCTTCACCGGCCGCGGCACCTGGCCTCGCCGTCCTCGTCCTCCGGCGCCGTCGCGACCCAGTGACGTAGCCCAAGCATCGGCCTCGAGAATCAAGAACGCTCGACAACGGAGAGGGAAGGGAAGATCATATACATGTCATAAGAAAGGGAGTTTATTTACTGCTCCCTCGATGTATTGTTTCCTTTGTTTGAAGATTGATTACCATCTATGAGCTAAGGTAAGGTTAATGTGATTGAGCGATTTTTCTGAAAATCTAATATTTGTTTTCTAATTAATGTGATTGAGTGATTTCAGGTAAGGTTAATTAATTTAGTTTAAACATTACTAAATAACTTGCGCTAGTATGAAAAGTTCTGGTCTGTTCAGATTTCTTTCATTGTGTGAGAGGGTGATGTGAAATTAAACCGATGAAGTGGGAGAAGGGAACGAAAAAATCTACGAAAAAAACCCAGCGAAGGTGGGAGGAGGTACCAAAAAAACCATAGGAGATGGGACGAAAAAAATTCTAAAAACGAGACTACCAACTGCTCCATTAGGAATAGAGATATTATTTGTAATTATATTATGTATAGATATCTTCCCCTTAAGATTTTCCACGCTCATTATAGCCACTTTTTACAAATTCCCGCCGCAACGTGTGGGATGTCTTCTAGTTTTAGCTAGTTTTAAAGTGCACTCTCATCATTCTTTTCCTTTTTGAGTAAAATCCCTTGATTCTTTTTAGGGATCTATGGGTGACAGTGTGACGACCCGAGATCAACGCTTCATATGCCTTTCATGTTTTTCATTATTGCCGTGTGTTTTTATTTGTTTGTTGCATTTCATCATAGCATCATGCACATTGCATCTGCATGTTTTCATAAAGCTTACATCCGTTCGTAGTTGCCGCGTTCCCCCTTGCCTTCATTGACCGATCCGAGTCCAACCGGATTTTCGATTCCCTCTTGTCAAACCACCTAACCCCTCTTTGCTCAGTGCATCGACCCATCGCCCGCGTCCGAAACTTTCCCGAACCCGACCCAGACAGTCGTTACCAATGGGTCCGGATCATCCCCAAATATTCCTAAAATATTTTCGGTTCTTTATTAGATTGTCCTAGCCTATTTTTTCTCCGGGCCGTCCGATTACAATCGAAGGGTCAAGGTAACCCCTAACCTAATCCCACACCTATAAATAGCAGTCTAACCCTAACCCCTATGTTGTACCATCCATCCAAATCCCCCTCACCGTCGCCACTCCACCTTCCACCTCGGGATCTCCTCCCGATCCAAACCCTCCCCGACCAATTCCCTTGTTTTCTGCCGCCACCCAAACCTCAGCCGCCACCTCTCGATCCTCATCCATCCTTCCTGCAGCCATTCCTCACGCAACCGAGCTCCTCTCGGTCCCCATGGACACGTCCGGCCTCCAACTACCTTCGTCCAACGACGGCCAGCAGCCCTGCTGTAATGCCCGGATAATTAAGCTACAATAATCCCACATTAACGATACCACGTCAGCTCCGTTACTGTTGCTAATCTCGCGTTAGTTCAAAGTCGATTCAAATTCAAATTCAAAGTCAAGCAAACAATAAAAGTTATCAAATAATAAAACTAAAATGTTCGGAGTGAACCAAATATTGCATAGGTAATTTTGGTGAAGAAACCACACTTTTATAAAAGTGTAAAATACTCTAAAATATTTTAAACAGTAGCAAAAACAATTAGTTGAATGCCTTTTACAATAAACAAAATATTAAACTATGTTAATTAGTTGCCCAAACTTATGTGGCAATAGCCCGTTTATTAACAATAAAGTAGGGACTACATATAGTTTATAAAACTATGAATAAAAAAGGAACTAAAATTAAAACAGAAAAGAAAATAAAGAAAAGAAAAACGACAAAACAGAAAGCAAAAATAAAAGAAAAGGACCCCCGCCGGCCAGCCTACCAAACGGCCCAACCCTCATCCATATCCCCACCAGGGGGAAACCCTAACCCCAACGACCTCACACTTCCCCACACTCCCCACGTCTCTCCTCTCCCCTCCGATCCGATCTGGATCGGGGACGAAACCGCTCTCCCCTCTCGCGACGCCAGCGTCCTGACCTCGTCGCCGGACTCCCCCATCACCGCGCGCCTGCGTCGTCCCGCACCCGACGCGCCCACGACCGCGCCTCAGCGCTCAACGCCGCCGCCGCCCGGATCACCACCTCGCCGGACGCCATCGCCGTCATCCTCTCCGTCGCCGAACCGCCCCGACCTCATCGCCTCGTCCCCGTCGTCGCTCGCCGTCGTCCCCGTCTTCCTCTCCGCGCCCACTGCCATTTCCCTACAACCACCGGCGAGGCGCCACGCCTCCCCTTTTCCCCCTGCGCCTCCACATCCGTGTCGACCTTGCACCGTTCGCGCCCGCGTCGTGCGCCCGTTGACCGTCCACCACGCACGCACGCGCACCACCCCACCGTGCTCAGACGCGCCTGCTAGGCCCCTCGCGCCGTCCTGTGCACCCCCAGCGCTCAGCTCCCTCTGCGTCCCGCTCTGCTGTGCAGCCCTGCTGCTCCTGCCACGCTGCGGGCGCCGCTCGCCGTGCGTCCGTGCCGTTCCTGAAGGAAATATGCCCTAGAGGCAATAATAAAGTTATTATTTTATTTCCTTCTGATAAATATTTATTATTCATGCTAGAATTGTATTAACCGGAAACATAATACTTGTGTGAATACATAGACAAACTAAACGTCACTAGTATGCCTCTACTTGACTAGCTCGTTAATCAAAGATGGTTATGTTTCCTAACCATAGACAAAGAGTTGTTATTTGATTAACGGGATCACATCATTAGGAGAATGATGTGATTGACTTGACCCATTCCGTTAGCTTAGCACTCGATCGTTTAGTATGTTGCTATTTCTTTCTTCATGACTTATACATGTTCCTATGACTATGAGATTATGCAACTCCCGTTTACCGGAGGAACACTTTGTGTGCTACCAAACGTCACAACGTAACTGGGTGATTATAAAGGTGCTTTACAGGTGTCTCCAAAGGTACATGTTGGGTTGGCATATTTCAGGATTAGGATTTGTCACTCCGAATGTCGGAGAGGTATCTCTGGGCCCTCTCGGTAATGCACATCACATAAGCCTTGCAAGCATTACAACTAATGAGTTAGTTGCAAGATGATGTATTACGAAACGAGTAAAGAGACTTGCCAGTAACGAGATTGAACTAGGTATTGAGATACCGACGATCGAATCTCGGGCAAGTAACATACCGATGACAAAGGGAACAACGTATGTTGTTATGCGGTCTGACCGATAAAGATCTTCGTAGAATATGTGGGAGCCAATATGAGCATCCAGGTTCCGCTATTGGTTATTGAACGGAGACGTGTCTCGGTCATGTCTACATTTTTCTCGAACCCGTAGGGTCCGCACGCTTAAGGTTTCGATGACAGTTATATTATGAGTTTATGCATTTTGATGTACCGAAGATTTGTTTGGAGTCCCGGATGTGATCACGGACATGACGCGGAGTCTCGAAATGGTCGAGACATAAAGATGGATATATTGGAAGCCTATATTTGGATATCGGAAGTGTTCCGGGTGAAATCGGGATTTTAGCGGAGTATCGGGAGGTTACCGGAACCCCCCGGGAGGTATATGGGCCTTAGTGGGCTTTAGTGGAAGAGAGGAGAGGTGGCCAGGGCTGGGCCGCGCGCCCCTCCCCCCTAGTCCGAATAGGACAAGGAGAGGGGGGCGGCGCCCCCCTTCCTTCTCTCTCTCCTCTTTCCCCCTCCCGAATCCTATTCCAACTAGGAAAGGGGCGAATCCTACTCCCGGTGGGAGTAGGACTCCTCCTGGCGCGCCCTCCTCCTGGCCGGCCGCACCCCCCCCCCTTGGTCCTTTATATACGGAGGCAGGGGCACCCCATAGACACAAGTTGATCCACGTGATCATATTCTTAGCCGTGTGCGGTGCCCCCTTCCACCATAATCCTCGATAATATTGTAGCGGTGCTTAGGCGAAGCCCTGCGACGGTAGAACATCAAGATCGTCACCACGCCGTCGTGCTGACGGAACTCTTCCCCGACACTTTGCTGGATCGGAGTCCGGGGATCGTCATCGAGCTGAACGTGTGCTAAAACTCGAAGGTGCCGTAGTTTCGGTGCTTGATCGGTCGGGCCGTGAAGACGTACGACTACATCAACTGCGTTGTGCTAACGCTTCCGCTGTCGGTCTACAAGGGTACGTAGATCACACTCTCCCCTCTTGTTGCTATGCATCACCATGATCTTGCGTGTGCGTAGGAATTTTTTTTGAAATTACTATGTTTCCCAACAGTGGCATCCGAGCCTAGGTTTTATATGTTGATGTTATATGCACGAGTAGAACACAAGTGAGTTGTGGGCGATATAAGTCATACTGCTTACCAGCATGTCATACTTTGGTTCGGCGGTATTGTTGGACGAAGCGGCCCGGACCGACATTACGCGTACGCTTACGCGAGACCGGTTCTCCCGACGTGCTTTGCACAGAGGTGGCTAGCGGGTGACAGTTTCTCCAACTTTAGTTGAACCGAGTGTGGCTACGCCTGGTCCTTGCGAAGGTTAAAACAGCACCAACTTGACAAACTATCGTTGTGGTTTTGATGCGTAGGTAAGATTGGTTCTTGCTTAAGCCCGTAGCAGCCACGTAAAACTTGCAACAACAAAGTAGAGGACGTCTAACTTGTTTTTGCAGGGCATGTTGTGATGTGATATGGTCAAGACATGATGCTAAATTTTATTGTATGAGATGATCATGTTTTGTAACCGAGTTATCGGCAACTGGCAGGAGCCATATGGTTGTCGCTTTATTGTATGCAATGCAATCGGGCTGTAATGCTTTACTTTATCACTAAGCGGTAGCGATAGTCGTGGAAGCATAAGATTGGCGAGACGACAACGATGCTACGATGGAGATCAAGGTGTCGCGCCGGTGACGATGGTGATCACGACGGTGCTTCGAAGATGGAAATCACAAGCACAAGATGATGATGGCCATATCATATCACTTATATTGATTGCATGTGATGTTTATCTTTTATGCATCTTATCTTGCTTTGATTGACGGTAGCATTATAAGATGATCTCTCACTAATTATCAAGAAGTGTTCTCCCTGAGTATGCACCGTTGCAAAAGTTCTTCGTGCTGAGACACCACGTGATGATCGGGTGTGATAGGCTCTACGTTCAAATACAACGGGTGCAAAACAGTTGCACACGCGGAATACTCAGGTTATACTTGACGAGCCAAGCATATACAGATATGGCCTCAGAACACGGAGACCGAAAGGTCGAGCGTGAATCATATAGTAGATATGATCAACATAGTGATGTTCACCAATGAAACTAATCCATCTCACGTGATGATCGGACATGGTTTAGTTGATTTGGATCACGTAATCACTTAGAAGATTAGAGGGATGTCTATCTAAGTGGGAGTTCTTAAGTAATATGATTAATTGAACTTAAATTTATCATGAACTTAGTCCTGGTAGTATTTTGCAAATTATGTTGTAGATCAATAGCTCGCGTTGTTGCTTCCCTGTGTTTATTTTGATATGTTCCTAGAGAAAATTGTGTTGAAAGATGTTAGTAGCAATGATGCGGATTGGATCCGTGATCTGAGGTTTATCCTCATTGCTGCACAGAAAAATTATGTCCTTGATGCACCGCTAGGTGACAGACCTATTGCAGGAGCATATGCAGACGTTATGAACGTTTGGCTAGCTCAATATGATGACTACTTGATAGTTTAGTGCACCATGCTTAATGGCTTAGAATCGGGACTTCAAAGATGTTTTGAACGTCATGGACCATATGAGATGTTCCAGGAGTTGAAGTTAATATTTCAAGCAAATACCCGAGTTGAGAGATATGAAGTCTCCAACAAGTTCTATAGCTAAAAGATGGAGGAGAATCGCTCAACTAGTGAGCATGTGCTCAGATTGTCTGGGTACTACAATCGCTTGAATCAAGTGGGAGTTAATCTTCTAGATAAGATAGTGTTTGACAGAATTCTCTAGTCACCATCACCAAGTTAGTAGAACTTCGTGATGAACTATAATATGCAAGGGATAACAGAAATGATTCCCAAGCTTTTCGTGATGCTGAAATCGACGAAGGTAGAAATCAAGAAAAACATCAAATGTTGATGGTTGACGAAACCACTAGTTTCAAGAAAAAGGGCAAAGGGAAGAAGGGGAACTTCAAGAAGAATGGCAAGCAAGTTGCTGCTCAAGTGAAGAAGCCAAAGTTTGGTCCTAAGCCTGAGACTAAGTGCTTCTACTGCAAAGGGACTGGTCACTAGAAGCAGAACTGCCCCAAGTATTTGGCGGATAAGAAGGATGACAAAATAAACAAAGGTATATTTGATATACAGATTACTGATGCGTACTTTACTAGTGTTCGTAGCAACCCCTCGGTATTTGATACTGGTTCAGTTGCTAAGAGTAGTAACTCGAAACGGGAGTTGCAGAATGAACAGAGACTAGTTAAGGGTGAAGTGACGATGTGTGTTGGAAGTGGTTCCAAGATTGATATGATCATCATCGCACACTCCCTATACTTTCGGGATTAGTGTTGAACCTAAATAAGTGTTATTTGGTGTTTGCGTTGAGCATGAATATGATTTGATCATGTTTATTGCAATACGGTTATTCATTTAAGTAAGAGAATAAATTGTTATTCTGTTTACATGAATAAAACCTTCTATGGTCATACACCCAATGAAAATGGTTCGTTGGATCTCGATCGTAGTGACACACATATTCATAATATTGAAACCAAAAGATGCAAACTTAATAATGATAGTGCAACTTATTTGTGGCACTGCCGTTTAGGTCATATTGGTGTAAAGCGCATGAAGAAACTCCATGCTGATGGGCTTTTGGAATCACTTGATTATGAATCAGTTGATGCTTGCGAACCATGCCTCATGGGCAAGATGACTAAGACTCCATTCTTCGGAACAATGGAGCGAGCAACAGATTTGTTGGAAATCATACATACTGATGTATGTGGTCCGATGAATATTGAGGCTCGCGACTGGTATCATTATTTTCTGTTGTTCACAGATAATTTGAGCAGATGTGAGTATATCTACTTGATGAAACATAAGTCTGAAACATTTGAAAAGTTCAAAGAATTTTAGAGTGAAGTGGAAAATCGTCGTAACAAGAAAATAAAGTTTCTACGATCTGATCGTGGAAAAGAGTATTTGAATTACGAGTTTGGTCTTCAGTTAAAACAATGTGAAATAGTTTCACTACTCACGCCACCTGGAACACCACAGTGTAATGGTGTGTTCGAACATCGTAATCGTACTTTATTTGATATGGTGCGATCTATGATGTCTCTTACAGATTTACCGCTATTGTTTTGGGGTTATGCATTAGAGACAGCTACATTCACGTTAAATAGGGCACCATCTAAATCCGTTTGAGATGACACCGTATGAACTATGGTTTAGCAAGAAACCTAAGCTGCCGTTTCTTAAAGTTTGAGGTTGCAATGCTTATGTGAAAAAGTTTCAACTTGATAAGCTCAAACCTAAATCAGAGAAGTGCGTCTTCATAGGATATCCAAAGGAAACTATTGGATACACCTTCTATCACAGATCCAAAGGCAAGACTTTTGTTGCTAAATTCGGAAACTTTCTAGAGAAGGAGTTTCTCTCGAAAGAAGTGAGTGGGAGGAAAGTAGAAAACTTGATAAGGTAATTGTACCTTCTCCCTTATTGGAAAGTAGTTCATCACAGAAATATGTTCTTGTGACTACTACACCAATTAGTGAGGAAGCTAATGATGATGATCATGTAAGTTTAATCAAGTTACTACCGAATCTCGTAGGTAAACCAGAGTGAGATCCGCACCAGAGTGGTACGGTAATCCTGTTCTGGAAGTCACGTTACTAGACCATGACGAACTTGCGAACTATGAGGAAGCGATGATGAGCCCAGATTCCGCGAAATGGTTTGAGGCCATGAAATCTGAGATATGATCCATGTATGAGAACAAAGTATGGACTTTGATGGATTTGCCCGATGATCGGCAAGCCATAGAAAATAAATGGATCTTCAAGAGGAAGACGGACGCTGATAGTAGTGTTACTATCTACAAAGCTAGACTTGTCGAAAAAGGTTTTTGACAAAGTTCAAGGTGTTGACTACGATGAAATTTTCTCACTCGTAGCGATGCTTAAGTCTGTCCAAATCATGTTAGCAATTGCCGCATTTTTATGAAATCTGGAAAATGGATAAACAAAACTACATTCCTTAATGGATTTAAAGAAGAGTTGTATATGATGCAACCAGAAGGTTTTGTCAATCATAAAGGTGCTAACAAAATATGCAAGCTCCAGCGATCCATCTATGGACTGGTGCAAGCATCTTGGAGTTGGAATATACGCTTTGATAAGTTGATCAAAGCATATAGTTTTATACAGACTTGCGGTGAAGCCTGTATTTACAAGAAAGTGAGTGGGAGCACTACAACATTTCTGATAAGTATATGTGTATGACATATTGTTGATCGGAAATAATGTAGAATTATTCTGCAAAGCATAAAGGAGTGTTTGAAAGGATTTTTTCAAAGAAAGACCTCGGTGAAGCTGCTTACATATTAAGCATCAAGATCTATAGAGATAGATCAAGACGATTGATAAGTTTTTTCAATGAGTACATACCTTGACAATATTTTGAAGTAGTTCAAAAATGAAACAGTCAGAGAAAGATTTCTTGGCTGTGTTACAAGGTGTGAAATTGAGTAAGACTCAAAGCCCGACCACGGCAGAAGATAGAAAGAGAATGAAAGTCATTCCCTATGCCTCAGCCATAGGTTCTATAAAGTATGCCATGCTGTGTACCAGATCTATTGTATACCCTACACTGTGTTAAGCAAGGGAGTACAATAGTGATCTAAGAGTAGATTACTGGACAGCGGTCAAAATTATCCTTAGTGGAATAAGGAAATATTTCTCAATTATGGAGGTGACAAAAGGTTCGTCGTAAAAAGTTACGTCGATGCAAGTTTTGACACAGATCTGGATGACTCTAAGTCTCGATCTAGATACATATTGAAAGTGGGAGCAATTAGCTAGAGTAGCTCCGTGCAGAGCATTGTTGACATAGAAAATTGCAAAATACTTACGGATCTGAATGTAGCAGACCCGTTGACTAAAATTCTCTCACAAGCAAAACATGATCACACCTCAGTACTCTTTGGGTGTTAATCACATAGCAATGTGAACTAGATTATTGACTCTAGTAAACCCTTTGGGTGTTGGTCACATGTCGATGTGAACTATGGGTGTTGATCGCACGGTGATGTGAACTATTGATGTTAAATCACATGGCGATGAGAACTAGATTATTGACTCTAGTGCAAGTGGGAGACTGAAGGAAATATGCCCTAGAGGCAATAATAAAGTTATTATTTTATTTCCTTATGATAAATGTTTATTATTCATGCTAGAATTGTATTAACCGGAAACATAATACTTGTGTGAATACATAGACAAACTAAACGTCACTAGTATGCATCTACTTGACTAGCTCGTTAATCAAAGATGGTTATGTTTCCTAACCATAGACAAAGAGTTGTTATTTGATTAACGGGATCACATCATTAGGAGAATGATGTGATTGACTTGACCCATTCCGTTAGCTTAGCACTCGATCGTTTAGTATGTTGCTATTTCTTTCTTCATGACTTATACATGTTCCTATGACTATGAGATTATGCAACTCCCGTTTACCGGAGGAACACTTTGTGTGCTACCAAACGTCACAACGTAACTGGGTTATTATAAAGGTACTCTACAGGTGTCTCCAAAGGTACATGTTGGGTTGGCGTATTTCGAGATTAGGATTTGTCACTCCGAATGTCGGAGAGGTATCTCTGGGCCCTCTCGGTAATGCACATCACATAAGCCTTGCAAGCATTACAACTAATGAGTTAGTTGCAAGATGATGTATTACGAAACGAGTAAAGAGACTTGCCAGTAACGAGATTGAACTAGGTATTGAGATACCGACGATTGAATCTCGGGCAAGTAACATACCGATGACAAAGGGAACAACGTATGTTGTTATGCGGTCTGACCGATAAAGATCTTCGTAGAATATGTGGGAGCCAATATGAGCATCCAGGTTCCGCTATTGGTTATTGACCGGAGACGTGTCTCGGTCATGTCTACATTGTTCTCGAACCCGTAGGGTCCGCACGCTTAAGGTTTCGATGACAGTTATATTATGAGTTTATGCATTTTGATGTACCGAAGATTTGTTCGGAGTCCCGGATGTGATCACAGACATGATGAGGAGTCTAGAAATGGTCGGGACATAAAGATTGATATATTGGAAGCCTATATTTGGATATCGGAAGTGTTCCGGGTGAAATCGGGATTTTACCGGAGTACTGGGAGGTTACCGGAACCCCCCGGGAGGTATATGGGCCTTAGTGGGCTTTAGTGGAAGAGAGGAGAGGTGGCCAGGGCTGGGCCGCGCGCCCCTCCTCCCTAGTCCGAATAGGACAAGGAGAGGGGGGCGGCGCCCCCCTTCCTTCTCTCTCTCCTCTTTCCCCCTCCCAAATCCTATTCCAACTAGGAAAGGGGGGGAATCCTACTCCCGATGGGAGTAGGACTCCTCCTGGCGCGCCCTCCTCCTGGCCGGCCGCACCCCCCTTGATCCTTTATATACGGAGGCAGGGGCACCCCATAGATACAAGTTGATCCACGTGATCATATTCTTAGCCGTGTGCGGTGCCCCCTTCCACCATAATCCTCGATAATATTGTAGCGGTGCTTAGGCGAAGCCCTGCGACGGTAGAACATCAAGATCGTCACCACGCCGTCGTGCTGACGGAACTCTTCCCCGACACTTTGCTGGATCGGAGTCCGGGGATCGTCATCGAGCTGAACGTGTGCTAAAACTCGGAGGTGCCGTAGTTTCGGTGCTTGATCGGTCGGGCCGTGAAGACGTACGACCACATCAACTGCGTTGTGCTAACGCTTCCGCTGTCGGTCTACAAGGGTACGTAGATCACACTCTCCCCTCTCGTTGCTATGCATCACCATGATCTTGCGTGTGCGTAGGAAATTTTTTGAAATTACTACGTTCCCCAACAGTTCAGCCGTTCATCGTGCGTCCGTGCCGTTCTGTCGCCGCATCGTCGTGCGGCCTCGCACCGGCCCGGCTGTGGCACCACCTCCAGCCGACACCGCATCCACCTGCTCACCGTCGACCCCTCCCACTGCCCACTGTCGCTCCACTGTTGCTGGCCCTGCCCATCGCCACGCGCACCCTGCTGCTACTGCCATGGCCAGCGACCGCTGCTGTCGTCCGCTGCCTGGCTCCGCCGCCTGCCTCCATCCTGTGTCCGTGCCCGCTTGCCCGCCATTCACCCCGCCGTTGCCTCTCACCGGCGACTGCCCCGCGTCGTGCTACCCTTGCGCACTGGCTGCCACTCGGGTTACGGTCGCACCCGGGTCCAGTCGTGCGAGCCTGCGCCTGCTAGCGCCAGCGCCCGCTAAGAGCCCCCTTGTCTATGACGAATGGGGCCCACGCCCCTGTATTGTTAGAACAAAAGGTAAAAGAGAAATTCTAAAAAATATATATGATTATAAAAATATTAATTAATTATTTAACTTAATTAATTATGTTTAATTAACCTAATTAACTAATTATCCAAATTAACTGTTTATTAACTACACAACCTATGACATGCAGGACCCACGCGTCAGTTTGACCAAGTCAACTGACTGTTGACGGCTGACACCACCCTGATGTCATGCTGACGTCATAAATGCATTTTAGAATTAAATTAATTCTATTAATTTTAGAAAATGGTTTAAAAACTTTCAAAATTAATATAAAATAAACCGTAGCTCGGATGGAAAAACTTTGTACATAAAAGTTGCTCAGAACGATGAGACGAATCCGGATATGTATCCCGTTCGTCCACCACACATCCCTAGCATAGCGAACATGCAACTTTCCCCTTCCGGTTCATCTGTCCGAAAACAGGAAGCACCGGGTGTCGTGGAATTGTCACGGCAGATGTCCTAGTGTGAGGACTTAGTCGTGAGGCCAACGCATCTATGTGGTAGCTTGAGAGAGGTTGATCGGGACGAGAGACGCGAGGCAGATCATCACACAAAACAAGGATTTAGACAGCTTCTGGCCCCGGAAAACATCATCCGGAATAGCCCTACATGCTGTTTGTGGCTAGGTCTCATTATGCTCATGAGGGAGTCGCCGCATAAACCGGCTCTCCTCTAGTTGTGTCTAGCCTTAGCTATTATTATTATTTTTTTGTCCCCCTTCGGGGCGCCCTGCCCCTCCTTATATATGTTGAAGGGGCGGTTTACATGACTAGTCCTAGTTGGATTATGATTACTCTATTACAACTGGAGTCCTAGTCTTGCTTCCTTTGTAGGAGAATATTCCTTGTGCTTTCCTCATAAACCGGCCCACCATTAACATGAACCGGCCTTCTGGGCCTTGGGCCTTGTCATCCGTCCAACCTGCCCGCCGGATCACCAGTGAGTCATAATGTTCAGGCGGGTTGCTTGTAAACTGCCAAGTCAGGACGGGTCGCCAGTGAATCGCCGAGTGTCAACCGGGTCTCAAGTAAACCGCCAAGTCCGGCCAGGTCATATTTCCGGCCGGGTCATACCGCGGGGTATATCCCCGACATTAGCCCCCAGTTTAATTTGGATTTATCCATGTTAAACTGATCCTGATCATCCTTAATTCCTTGTCATTTCCATCTTCTAGAAGATCCGGGTCAATAAGCCAGCTTCATACTCAAATTGCTGACGTTGGTTTCTCATGGAAAAATATTGTGAAGAATAATCCACTTGAGTCGGCTTCCAAAGCGTCGGCTTAAGAAATATTGGCCTTGAAATAATCATCTGATATTCAGACGGTTTGAAGATGTAAAACTTGCCGGTTTAATATTACCAAAAATGTCGGTTTGTAAATACTGATGGCACCAAGTCATAATTATTGCAGACACCGGGTCATAATGATTGGTGACGCTGGGTCAATCTGGTTTGCTCAAAACCGAGAATTTGAAAATATTTCTCCTTATATTCATATTACTTGCAGCCCCCAAGTCTTGAACAGAACAAAGTGATGGTTTAAGACTTGCTTCAATATAAATACTGCCACTTTTGAAGAAATCCATATTGTTCATCCCAGTCACTAGTAAAAACTGAATACTCCATATTATGTAGCCCCCAAGTGCCGGGTTGTCATGCTTGCAGCAACTTGAGACTTGTAATTGACTGATGCTCAAAAAATTCAACTAGTGTAGCCCCCAAGGGTCGGGTCATTATGCAATAATGAGCAGGGACTTTATAAATATGATCATGCTTCATTGAAAATAACATCATATGATGTAACTCCACCATGGGGCTTGAACCCACGTCCAAAAGGTTAAAAGCTTTGTGCTTTACCAACTCAGCAGTGGACCCTTAAATAGAATGGATTAAGACTTGTGTACCTTGAATCACTGATAGGAGCAAACGGTAGCCCCCAAGGGCTGGCTCATTATGATGTGATGAGTCGGGTCTTCAATAAGGTGAGCAAAAAATGACTTTGCATTAGCCCCCAAGTGTCATGGTGCATGTTTGCAGCGACATGAGACTTGCATATTTGATGTAATCTCAACTTGAATAGTGTAGCCCCCAAGTGTCGGGTCATAAGTTTGCAGCGACTCGGGACTATTCCTTCAATTGTAGAATAAATCATATCCATTGATAATATAATAGCCATTGCGCTAAAACGACTTTGAAAACCTTAATCGTAATACTGGTTATTGATAACCATAATAAAATCCAGCCATGTTGGCTATTTAAAGATTTGAATAATATAATCCAATGATTTTATGAGCACATGATTTCAATGGCGCAATCCAAATATATACTGGCGACTTATAGTCCCAAGCCAGGCCGGATTAATAAACACCAGATAATTTATCATCATACTGGCGACTTATAGTCGAAAGCCAGGCCGGGTTAATAAACACCGGATAATTATCTCATACTGGCGACTTATAGTCGAAAGCCAGGCCGGGTTAATAAACACCGTTTTATCATAAAGTGTTGTAAACCTCAAAAGGAGAAATTTTGTCAAATAAAAGCATAAAAAGAACATGCGAGGCTTTTCATGGGCTGCTAGGCCCAAAATCGAGGCTTTTCATGGGCTACCAGGCCACTGAGTTAAACCATTTTACAAAGCCTTTTAAGATGGACCTCACATTAACCAATCGTCGTTTTAACTTTGACAAGTTCAGGGTCTATGAGATTGACTTGTCAAACGTTCGGCGGGTCATACCAGGATTACCTGGACGGAGTGGCTTACTTAAAAAGGCAGGATAACCCGGAGTTTTAGGTGAATACACCTGGCTTCCAAGCCTGGCTTGATAGCCTATTACAAGGGTGCAGACTCTTTGTTCTTTGAGAAGCAAAGAGCCCCCGAGCAATATTTTCAGCTATGCTCAGTGGGTGCCTATGTTTGAGTTGTGCTTTTGCAACACTCTCTTTGGCCCCCAAGTGATTTCCCTGGTGGTCTTACGCCGATCAAGAGGTGTAGCTATGGTTCGAATACGACCAAGCCCCCAAGTGATTTCCCTGGTGGCCTTACGCCGATCAAGAGGTGTAGCTATGGTTCGAATACGACCAAGCCCCCAAGTGATATTTTTTTATATGGCTTTATAAATCGGATCAATGTGTAAACAGAACTCCGCTTTATAAACAGAAGCCCCCACGTGATCAATAATATGATAAGCCAATAAGGCAGGATACCCATGTTTGAACCGCGCATCATGGCAGCAGGTCCTCTTCGGCAACCTTTAACTTTTTGCAAGAGATAAATTCTTCTTGAACCGAGATTTTGAACCGGATATTGAGAGCGTCAGAGCTTTGCAAGAGATAGTTTCCTCTTAAACTGAATTGTAAACCGGATATTTTAGAGCTTCAACGCCTTATGGGAGACAGATTTCCCTTGAACCGGATTGTAAACCGGATATTGAGAGCTTCAATGCCTTGTGGGCGATAGATTTCCCTTGAACCGGATTGTAAACCGGATATTGAGAGCTTCAATGCCTTGTGGGAGACAGATTTCCCTTGACCCGGATTTTTAAACCGGCATTCTTCATTTTGAGCTGGAAATTTTCTGACGGCCTTTAAATTTTCATCAATATGGTAGTAGCCTCCGGGACCAGGTTATCTTTCCCTCCAACGTCCTGGGGTTCCTGAATTCACTGAAAATGACAACATTTGCTGAGCCATATCATTGTAGCCCCCGAGTCTCAAGGCAACTCGAGGAGTTGGCTTGAGATTCTCCATATTTGACCGTGATATAAACCGGCATAAGTTATATATCATTGGTATTGATAGCACGATGTGAATCCACAGAAGGTGGAGGTGACTGCGGCGGGTTATAAATGATCCCGTATGAGCCGTGTCAACAACTCGGCCAATGGTTCCTTCCAACTGGCTATTTGAAGTTAACCAAACTGTAGTGAAGGTGACTTGTGTGCATGTCCATTCAGCCATCCAGCGTAGGTGGCAGATTATGATAATTTTCCTCCAATTTGTTGGAAGAAAACCGGGCTACCCAAGCAGTGACTTGCTCATACTCAATAAATAGCTCATGCAGACAGGTGCGGCCCGGTGTGTTGATGTAGACCGGATCGCGGGAGACGGATGGTAAAGATGTCCACAACATCAGAGGCGGCTCGGACAGATGAGTCGGCCGCAGCATTGTAAACCGGTGCGGACGGGCGAGTTAACCACACCATGTTGATGTAAACTGGTCTGCAGAATGACGGCTTGCAGATATATTCACCGAGCTTGATGGTGTGGTCAGATGCTAGCGCATTATAATGGTGGTGCGAGCTATACATCCATGACCCGGCCATAGCTTTTGCGATGAACAATTGCTCCTGCATAAATAATATCGCAAGCCGGAGTAATTTGTTTTTTTAAAGAATAAAAAATGTATCAATAAAAATTGATTAGACAGATTTCACCTTGATATGTTAGGCCAGAAATTATCCACCGTTGAGTTGATGATCACCACGGGTGAGTCGGCCGCGGGAGTAGACGAATGAACCGGCCGCGGCGTTGTAAGCCGGTGCGGACGAGCAAGTTTGTCCTCCTCGTTGTAAGCCGGCGCGTGCACGTGAACCGGCCGCGAGAGCAAACGGGCGAGTCGTCCGTGGCGTTGTAATCCGGTGCGGTCGCGAGAGACGGCACAACATTGGAAACGGCCCGGACCCGGCGAGACAAACGTGGACGCGAACGATGAGTCAGTAATGCGTGTGGATGTAGCGAGGGCGGCGACTTGCACAAATAATGCTGGTGTGCACCCTTTATGCGACATCTTTGTAAGGAATAATGATCCTGCGAAAAAATATCATAGACTAGAATAATTGTTCTCAAACAATTTAATATGTGCTGATAATATATAGAGAAGATAGCACCTGGTGGTTTGTGCCCTGATGGGCAGGACACTGGTATTTGCCTTAAATTGATTGCAGCTTCACGTAATCACATGACCGAGTACTAGTTTACTTGATGTTTCCTTGGATTTGACTAGTCTCCACCACATGAAAAAATAACAACAACACCAATTCCTTCGGGTCTTGAAGCTGCAGGTGGACAGGGAGACGTGGCCAAGGCGATTCTTTGATGGAAGTCAGCACTCGAGCAGCGGCTCATCCTTCGTTCCCCAGACAACAACGGGTTAAACACGGCGGGTCCGGCGTAGCGGGAGCGGAACCAGCGAATGGGTGGATCCGGTGACAGGCACAACAGCCGGTGGTTTGGCACGATGGCAAGGCGCGGCCGGCCCGATGACGCGGGCCCGCGGCTGAGGCGGAGGCAGAGACTGATTCCCTGGCTTCATCCACTTCCAAAACTGCAGGTGATTTTTGTCTTCTTCCTATGAGGATGACTCGGTAGTGGCTCTTGATGTAACAATCGATCTGTCTTCTAAATCTTCCGTGAGCATGTATGTACTAATATTCTGGTCAGCCTTGAGTGGATCTCACGTAGAGTAGAAAAGGTACAAAGTGTTCAGGACTAGTACTCCAGTAAAATATCGCCTGATTTCATCGGGGTTTGAGCCTGAAACCGAGTAGCAGAAACTTTTGCGCAACTCGACGGATCGGACTGCAGAAATTTTTGTCGGTCTTGGCGACTTGTGTATCAATTGATGTCGGATGCGGTACTTCGACTTGCAGTGGCCACGGAAATTAACCCGGACTCGACGGATCCTCTGGTCGCGTGTGCTGGCGCATAAACACAACCCTAATTTTCTCTTAATCTGTTGCTTTGATTGTTTGTCGACGATGTTATCTTCTGCGCCGACTCTTTTTCACCCGGCACACCGTGTGCTTCTCACTCTTTGAAGAAATCCCTCCAAGAACTCAACACCATCGTGTGTCGACCCCACGGTGGACGTCAACTGTCGTGGAATTGTCACGGCAGATGTCCTAGTATGAGGACTTAGTCGTGAGGCCACCGTATCTATGTGGTAGCTTGAGAGGGGTTGATCGGGATGAGAGACGCGAGGAGGATCATCACACAAGACAAGGATTTAGACAGCTTCGGACCCCAAGAAACATCATCCGGAATAGACCTACATGTTGTTGTTTGTGGCTAGGTCTCATTATGCTCATGAGGGAGTCGCCGCATAAACCGGCTCTCCTCTAGTTGTGTCTAGCCTTAACTATTATTTTTTTATCCCCTTCGGGGAGCCCTGCCCCTCCTTATATATGTTGAAGGGGCGGTTTACATGACTAGTCCTAGTTGGATTATGATTACTCTATTACAAGTGGAGTCCTAGTCTTGCTTCCTTTGTAGGAGAATATTCCTTGTGCTTTCCTCATAAACCGGCCCACCATTAACATGAACTGGCCTTCTGGGCCTTGGGCCTTGTCATCCGTCCAACCTGCCCGCCAGATCACCAGTGAGTCATAATGTTCAGGCGGGTTGCTTGTAAACCGCCAAGTCAGGGCGGGTCGCCAGTGAATCGCCGAGTGTCAACCGGGTCTCAAGTAAACCGCCAAGTCCGGCTGGGTCATATTTTCGGCAGGGTCATACCGCGGGGTATATCCCCACACGGGGGATACTTTCCCGGATGTTTTCCCCCTTCATCGGTATCACCTTCTACTGCGTTAGGGCAAACCTCGCACCGTTACTTGTCATGGCATGCATCGATATGCATCTGATTGCATTGTATTCATTGTTTTCTTCCCCCTCTTCTCTCGGGTAGACTACGAGACTGACGCCACTGCTGGTGCCCCATTCGACTACGTTGTTGACGACTCCTCCTTGCTAGAGCAACCAGGCAATCCCCCCTCCTGATCACCAGATATCGCCTATTCTTCTCTCTACTTCTTGCATTAGAGTAGTGTAGCATGTTACTGCTTTCCGTTAATCCTATCCTGATGCATACCCTGTCTTTGCTACTACTATTGTTACCTTTACCTGCAATCCTAAATGCTCAGTATAGGATGCTAGTATTCCATCAGTGGCCCTACATTCTTGTCCGTCTACCATGCTATACTATCGGGATGTGATCACTCGGGAGGTCATCATGGGTATGTACTTACATATATAATATGTGATACTCGGTGACCAAAGTCGGGTCGGCTCGTAGAGTACCCGCGGGGGATTCCGGGGGGGGGGGGGGGGCTGAAAGGATAGGTGGTTCCATCCCGGTAGTGGTGGGCATGGCTTCCCGATGGCCCCCGACTATTACTTTGTGGCGGAGCGACAAGGCAGGTTGATACCCCCTAGGAGAGAGGTGGGCCTAGCCCTGGCCGGCGTCCGCGGTTACATCAATTAACATGCTTAACAAGATCTTGGTATTTGATCTGAGTCTGACCAGTGGCCTATACGCACTAACCAACTACACGGGAACAATTATGGGCACTCAACGTCGCGGTATCAGCTGAAGCCTCCTAGACGTCAGTGACTGAACGGCGCGCGCCGGGTTGGACCGCGTAACGCAACTTCCGTTGTAATGGAGGTTGCTAGGTCCGCTCACCGGCTGCGTATGCAACGTGTAGGTGTGCAATGGGCGATGGGCCCAGACCCCTACGCGCATAGGATTTAGACCGGCATGCTGACCTCTCTGTTAGGCCTAGGTGGGGCTGCGGTGTGTTGATCTTCCGAGGCCGAACATGACCCAGAAAAGTACGCCCGGCCAGAGGGATCAAGCGTGTTGGGTAATGTGGTGCACCCCAACAAGGAAGTTTATCTATTCGAATAGCTGTGTCCCTTGGTAAAAGGACGACCCAGAGTTGTACCTCGACCATATGACAACTAGAACCGGATACTTAATAAAACACACCCTTTCAAGTGCCAGATACAACCCGGTGATCGCTCTCTAACAGCGCGACGAGGAGAGGATCGCCAGGTAGGATTATGCTATGCGATGATACTTGAAGAACTTACCATCTACTCTCTTCTACATGCTGCAAGATGGAGGCTGCCAGAAGCGTAATCTTCGATAGGACTAGTTATCCCCCTCTTATTCCGGCATTCTGCAGTTTAGTCCACATATACTACCCCCTTTCATTGATACCAATGCATATGTAGTGTAGTTCCTTGCTTGCGAGTACTTTGGATGAGTACTCACGGTTGCTTTGTGTTGGGGAACATAGTAATTTCAAAAAATTTCCTACGCACACACAGGATCATGGTGATGCATAGCAACGAGAGGGAAGAGTGTGTCTACGTACCCTCGTAGACCGAATGCGGAAGCATTAGCACAACACGGTTGATGTAGTCGTACGTCTTCACGATCTGACCGATCCAAGTACCGAACGCACGGTACCTCCGAGTTCTGCACACGTTCAATTCGATGACGTCCCGCGAGCTCCGATCCAACAAAGCTTCACAGGAGAGTTTCGTCAGCACGACAGCGTGGTGACGGTGATGATGATGCTACCGACGCAGGGCTTCGTCTAAGCACCACTACGATATGATCAAGGTGGATTATGGTGGAGGGGGCACCGCACAAGGCTAAGAGATCAATGATCAATTGTTGTGTCTCTTGGAGTGCCCCCTGCCCTCGTATATAAAGGAGGGAGAGAGGAGGAGGCCGGCCCTAGGAGGGGCGCGCCAAGGGAGTAGGATTTCTACTCCTAGTAGGAGTAGATTTCCTCCTTTCCTAGTCCAAATAGGAGAAGGGGGAAAGGAGGGGGAGGGGAGAAGGAAGGGAGAGGGGGGCCGCGCCCCAAACCCCTTGTCCAATTCGGACTGGGCTTGGGAGGGGCGCGCGCGACCTCCTGGCTGCTGCCTTCCTTCCCACTAAGGCCCATTAAGGCCCATTGACTCCCCGGACGAATTCCCGTAACTCCCCGGTACTCCGAAAAATACCCGAATCACTCGGAACCTTTCCGATGTCCGAATATAGCCTTCCAATATATCGATCTTTACGCCTCGACCATTTCAAGACTCCTTGTCATGTCCCCGATCTCATCCGAGACTTTGAACTACCTTCGGTACATCAAATCACATAAACTCATAATATCGACCGTCACCGAACTTTAAGCGTGCGGACCCTACGGGTTCGAGAACTATGTAGACATGACCGAGGCACGTCTCTGGTCAATAACCAATAGCGGAACCTGGATGCTCATATTGGCTCCCACATATTCGACGAAGATCTTTATCGGTCAAACCGCATAACAACATACGTTGTTCCCTTTGTCATCGGTATGTTACTTACCCGAGATCCGATCGTCAGTATCTCAATACCTAATTCAATCTCGTTACCAGCAAGTCTCTTTACTCGTTTAGTAATACATCATCCCGCAACTAACTCATTAGTGGAAATGCTTGCAAGGCTTATAGTGATGTGTATTACCGAGTGGGCCCAGAGATACCTCTCCGACAATCGGAGTGACAAATCCTAATCTCGATATACGCCAACTCAACAAGTACCTTCAGAGACACCTGTAGAGCACATTTATAATCACCCAGTTACATTGTGACGTTTGGTAGCACACAAAGTGTTCCTCCGGTATTTGGGAGTTGCATAATCTCATAGTCATAGGAACATGTATAAGTCATGAAGAAAGCAATAGCAACAAACTAAACGATCATCGTGCTAAGCTAACGGATGGGTCAAGTCAATCACATCATTCCCTAATGATGTGATCCCGTTAATCAAATGACAACTCATGTCTATGGCTAGGAAACATAACCATCTTTGATCAACGAGCTAGTCAAGTAGAGGCATACTAGTGACACTTTGTTTGTCTATATATTCACACATGTACTAAGTTTCCGGTTAATACAATTCTAGCATGAATAATAAAAATTTATCATGATACAAGGAAATATAAATAACAACTTTATTATTGCCTCTAGGGCATATTTCCTTCAGTCTCCCACTTGCACTAGAGTCAATAATCTAGTTCACATCGTTATGTGATTTAACATCAATAGTTCACATCTTTATGTGATTAGTTCACATATCCATGTGACTATCACACAAAGGGTTTACTAGCGTCAATAATCTAGTTCACATCGCTATGTGATTAACACCCAAAGAGTGATCATGTTTTGCTTGTGAGAAATTTAGTCAACGGGTCTGCCACATTCAGGGCCGTATGTATTTTGCAAATTTTCTATGTCTACAATGCTTTGAACAGAGCTACTCTAGCTAATTGCTCCCACTTTCAATATGTATCTAGATCAAGACTTAGAGTCATCTAGATCGGTGTCAAAAGCTTGTATCGACGTAACTCTTTACGACGAACTGTTTTATCACCTCCATAACCGAGAAATATTTCCTGAGTCCTCTAAGGATAATTTTGACCGCTGTCCAGTGATCTACTCCTAGATCACTATTGTACTTCCTTGCCAAAATCATGTTAAGGTATACAATAGATCTGGTACACAGCATAGCATACTTCATAGAACCTATGACTAAGTCATAGGGAATGACTTCTCATTCTCTTTCTATTTTCTGCCATGGTCGGGTTTTGAGTCTTTACTCAACTTTACACCTTGCAACACAAGCAAGAACTCCTTCTTTCACTGTTCCATTTTGAACTACTTCAAAATCTTGTCAATGTATGTACTCATTGAAAAAACTTATCAAGCGTCTTGATTTATCTCTATAAATCTTGATGCTCAATGTGTAAGCAGCTTAATCGAGGTCTTTCTTTGAAAAACTCTTTTCAAACACTCCTTTATGCTTTCCAGAAAATTCTACATTATTTCTGATCAACAATATGTCATTCACATATACTTATCAGAAATGATGTAGTGCTCCCACTCACTTTCTTGTAAATACAGGCTTCACCGTAAGTCTGTATAAAACCATATGCTTTGATCAACTCATCAAAGCGTATATTCCAACTCCGAGATGCTTGCACCAGTCCATAGATGGATCGCTGGAGCTTGATCACTTTGTTAGCACCTTTAGGATTGACAGAACCTTCTGGTTGCATCATATACAACTCTTCTTTTAAGAAATCCATGAAGGATCATAGTTTTGACATCCATTTGCCAGATTTCATAAAATGCGGCAACTGCTCACATGATTCAGACAGACTTTTAAGCATAGATACGAGTGAGAAAATCTCATCGTAGTCAACACCTTGAACTTGTCGAAAACATTTTTGCGACAATTCGAGCTTTGTAGATAGTAACACTACTTTCAGCGTCTGTCTTCCTCTTGAAGATCCATTTATTCTTAATGACTCACCGATCATTGGGCAAGTCAATCAAAGTCCATACTTTGTTCCCATACATGGATCCCATCTCATATTTCATGGTCTCAAACCATTTCGCGGAATATGGGCTCATCATCGCTTCCTCATAGTTCGTAGGTTCGTCATGGTCAAGTAACATGACATCCAGAACAGGATTACCGTACCACTCTGGTGCGGATCTCACTCTGGTTTACCTACGAGGTTCGGTAGTAACTTGATCTGAAGTTATATGATCATCATCATTAGCTTCCTCACTAATTGGTGTAGGAATCATAGGGACATATTTCTGTGATGAACTACTTTCCAATAAGGGAGCAGGTACATTTACCTCATCAAGTTCTACTTTTCTCCCACTCACTTCTTTCGAGAGAAACTCCTTCTCTAGAAAGGATCCATTCTTAGCAACGAATGTCTTGCCTTCGGATCTGTGATAGAAGGTGTACCCAACTGTCTCCTTTGGGTATCCTATGAAGACACATTTCTCCGATCTGGGTTTGAGCTTATCAGGATGAAACTTTTTCACATAAGCATCGCAACCCCAAACTTTAAGAAATGACAACTTTGGTTTCTTGCCAAACCACAGTTCATATGGCGTCGTCTCAACGGATTTAGATGGTGCCCTATTTAACGTGAATGCAGCTGTCTCTAATGCATAACCCCAAAACGATAGTGGTAAATCTGTAAGAGACATCATAGATTGCACCATATCTAATATAGTACGGTTACGATGTTCAGACACACCATTACGCTGTGGTGTTCCAGGTGGCGTGAGTTGCGAAACTATTCCGCATTGTTTCGAATGAAGACCAACCTCGTAACTCAAATATTCTCCTCCACGATCAGATCATAGAAACTTTATTTTCTTATTACGATGATTTTACACTTTCACTCTGAAATTATTTGAACTTTTCAAATGTTTCAGATTTATGTTTCATCAAGAAGATATACCCATATCTTACTCAAATCATCCGTGAAGGTCAGAAAATAACGATACTTGCCGCAAGCCTCAACACTCATCGGACTGCATACATCAGTATGTATTATTTCCAACAAGTCTGTTGCTTGCTCCATTATTCCGGAGAACAGAGTCTTAGTCATCTTGCCCATGAGGCATGGTTCGCAAGCATCAACCGATTCATAATCAAGTGATTCCAAAAGCCCATCAACATGGATTTTCTTCATGCGCTTTACACCAATATGACCTAAATGGAAGTGCCACAAATAAGTTGCACTATCATTATTAACTTTGCATCTTTTGGCTTCAATATTATGAACATGTGTATCACTACGATCGAGATTCAATAAACCATTCACCTTGGGTGTATGACCATTGAAGGTTTTATTCATGCAGACAGAACAACAATTATTCTCTGACTTTTAAATGAATAACCGTATTGCAATAAACATGATCAAATCATATCCATGCTTAACGCAAACACCAAATAACATTTATTTAGGTTCAGCACTAATCCCGAAAGTATAGGGAGTGTGCGATGATGATCATATCAATCTTGGAACCACTTCCAACACACATCGTCACTTCACCCTTAACTAGTCTCTGTTCATTCTGCAACTCCCGTTTCGAGTTACTAATCTCAGCAACTGAACTAGTATCAAATACTGAGGGGTTGCTATAAACACTAGTAAAGTACACATCAATAACATGTATATCAAATATACCTGTGTTCACTCTGCCATCCTTCTTATCCGCCAAATACTTGGGGCAGTTCTGCTTCCAGTGACCAGTCCCTTTGCAGTAGAAGCACTTAGTCTCAGGCTTAGGTCTAGAATTGGGCTTCTTCACTTGAGCAACAACTTGCTTGCCGTTCTTCTTGAAGTTCCCCTTCTTCCCTTTGCCCTTTTCTTGAAACTAGTGGTCTTGTGAACCATCAACACTTGATGCTTTTCTTGATTTCTACCTTCGTCGATTTCTGCATCACGAAGAGTTTGGGAATCATTTCCGTTATCCCTTGCATATTATAGTTCATCACCAAGTTCTAGTAACTTGGTGATAGTGACTAGAGAACTTTGTCAATTACTATCTTATCTGGAAGATTAACTCCCACTTGATTCAAGCAATTGCAGTACCCAGACAATCTGAGCACATGCTCACTGGTTGAGCTATTCTCCTCCATCTTTGTAGGCAAAGTACTGTCAGAGGTCTCCTACCTCTCGACACGGGCATGAGTATGAAATACTAATTTCAACTCTTGGAGCATCTTATATGCTCCGTGGCGTTCAAAACATTTTTGATGTCCCGGTGCTAAGCTGTAAAGCATGGTGCACTAAACTATCAAGTAGTCATCATACCAAGCTTTGCCAAACATTCATAACGTCTGCATATGCTCCTGCAATACGTCCATCACCTAGCGGTGCATCAATGACATAATTCTCCTGTGCAGCAATGAGGATAATCCTCAGATCACAGATCCAATTCGCATGATTGCTACTAACATCTTTCAATTTATTTTTCTCTAGAAACATATCAAAAATAAATGGGGAAGCTATGTGCGGGCTATTGATCTACAACATAGATATGAAAATACTTATCAGGACTAAGTTCATGATAAATTTAAGTTCAATTAATCATATTACTTAAGAACTCCCACTTAGATAGACATCCCTCTAGTCATCTAAATGATCACGTGGTCCAAATCAACTAAACCATGTCCGATCATCATGTGAGATGGAGTAATTTTCAATGGTGAACATCATTATGTTGATCATATCTACTATATGATTCACGCTCGACCTTTCGGTCTCCAATGTTCCGAGGCCATATCTGCATATGCTAGGCTCGTCAAGTTTAACCCGAGTATTTCTGCATGTGCAAAACTGTCTTACACCCGTTGTAGATGAACGTTGAGCTTATCACACCCGATCATCACGTGATGTCTCGGCACGACGAACTTTGGCAACGGTGCATACTCAGGGAGAACACTTCTTACCTTGAAATTTAGTGAGAGATCATCTTATAATGCTACCACCGAACTAAGCAAAAAATAAGATGTATAAAAGATAAACATCACATGCAATCCAAATATGTGACATGATATGGCCATCATCATCTTGTGCTTTTGATCTCCATCTCCAAAGTACTGTCATGATCTCCATTGTTACCGGCATGACACCATGATCTCCATCATCTTGATCTTTTATCAACGTGTCGTCACATGGTCGTCTCACCAGCTATTGCTTTTTGCAACTATTGCTATCGCATAGCGATAAAGTAAAGCAATTACATGGCACTTGCATCTTATGCAATAAAGAGACAACCATAAGGCTTCTGCCAGTTGCCGATAACTTCAACAAAACATGATCATCTCATACAACAACTTATATCTCATCACGTCTTGACCATATCACATCACAACAAGCCCTGCAAAAACAAGTTAGACGTCCTCTACTTTGTTGTTGCAAGTTTTACGTGGCTGCTACGGGCTGAGCAAGAACCGTTCTTACCTACGCATCAAAACCACAACGATAGTTTGTCAAGTTAGTGATGTTTTAACCTTCACAAGGACCGGGCGTAGCCACAATTGGTTCAACTAAAGTTGGAGAAACTGACACCCGCCAGCCACCTGTGTGCAAAGCACGTCGGTAGAACCAGTCTTGCGTACGCGTAATGTCGGTCCAAGCCGCTTCATCCAATAATACCGCAAACCATAGTATGACATGCTGGTAAGCAGTATGACTTGTATCGTCCACAACTCACTTGTGTTCTACTCATGCATATAACATCTACGCAATAACCTGGCTCGGATGCCACTGTTGGGGAACATAGTAATTTCAAAAAAAATCCTATGCACACACATGATCATGGTGATGCATAGCAACGAAAGGGGAGAGTGTGTCTACGTACCCTTGTAGACCAAATGCGGAAGCGTTAGCACAACACGGTTGATGTAGTCGTACTTCTTCACGATCCGACCGATCCAAGTACCGAACGCACGGCACCTCCGAGTTCTGCACACGTTCAATTCGATGACGTCCCGCGAGCTCCGATCCAGCAAAGCTTCACGGGAGAGTTTTGTTAGCACGACGGCGTGGTGACGGTGATGATGATGCTACCGATGCAGGGCTTCGCCTAAGCACCACTACGATATGATCGAGGTGGATTATGGTGGAGGGGGGCACCGCACACGGCTAAGAGATCAATGATCAATTGTTGTGTCTCTTGGGGTGCCCCCTGCCCCCGTATATAAAGGAGGGAGGGAGGAGGAGGCCAGACCTAGGAGGGGCGCGCCAAGGGAGTAGGATTCCTACTCCTAGTAGGAGTAGGTTTCCTCCTTTCCTAGTCCAACTTGGAGAAGGGGGAAAGGATGGGGAGGGGAGAAGGAAGGGAGAGGGGGGCCGCGCCCCAAACCCCTTTTCCAATTTGGAATGGGCTTGGGAGGGGCATGCGCCACCTCCTGGTTGCTGCCTCTCCTTCCCACTAAGGCCCATTGACTCCCCGGACGAATTCCCGTAACTCCCCGGTACTACGAAATATACCCGAATCACTCGGAACCTTTCCGATGTCCGAATATAGCCTTCCAATATATTGATCTTTATGCCTCGACCATTTCGAGACTCCTTGTCATGTCCCCGGTCTCATCCGGGACTCTGAACTACCTTCGGTACATCAAATCACATAAACTCATAATATCGATCGTCACCGAACTTTAAGCGTGCGGACCCTATTGGTTCGAGAACTATGTAGACATGACCGAGGCACGTCTCTGGTCAATAACCAATAGCGGAACCTGGATGCTCATATTGGCTCCCACATATTCGACGAAGATCTTTATCGGTCAAACCGCATAACAACATACGTTGTTCCCTTTGTCATCGATATGTTACTTGCCCGAGATCCGATCGTCCGTATATCAATACCTAGTTCAATCTCATTACCGGCAAGTCTCTTTACTCGTTCAGTAATACATCATCCCGCAACTAACTCATTAGTTGCAATGCTTGCAAGGCTTATAGTGATGTGTATTACCGAGTGGGCCCAGAGATACCTCTCCGACAATCGGAGTGACAAATCCTAATCTCGATATACGCCAACTCAACAAGTACCTTCAGAGACACCTGTAGAGCACCTTTATAATCACCCAGTTACATTGTGACGTTTAGTAGCACACAAAGTGTTCCTCTGGTACTCGGGAGTTGCATAATCTCATAGTCATAGGAACATGTATAAGTCATGAAGAAAGCAATAGCAACAAACTAAACGATCATCGTGCTAAGCTAACGGATGGGTGAAGTCAATCACATCATTCCCTAATGATGTGATCTCGTTAATCAAATGACAACTCATGTCTATGGCTAGGAAACATAACCATCTTTGATCAACGAGCTAGTCAAGTAGAGGCATACTAGTGACACTTTGTTTGTCTATGTATTCACACATGTAGTAAGTTTCCGGTTAATACAATTCTAGCATGAATAATAAACATTTATCATGATATAAGAAAATATAAATAACAACTTTATTATTGCCTCTAGGGCATATTTCCTTGACTTTGCTCCCCCCTTCCCCCCTTTCCATACCTGGTTGTTGCGACCAGATGTTGGAGCCCACGAGCCAGACGCCACCATCGACGACGACTCCTACTACACTGGAGGTGCCTACTACTACGTGCAGGCCGCTGCTGACGATCAGGAGTAGTTTGGGAGGATCCCATGCAGGAGGCCTGCGCCTCTTTCGATCTGTATCCTAGTTTGTGCTAGCCATCTTATGGCAACTTGTTTAACTTGTGTTTGTACTTAGATATTGTTGCTTCCACTGAGTCGTCTATGATCGAGCTCTTGTATTCGAGCCCTCGAAGCCCCTGGCTTGTAATATGATGCTTGTATGACTTAATTTTATTTTTAGAGTTGTGTTGTGATATCTTCACATGAGTCCCTAATCTTGATCATACACATTTGCGTGTATGATTGAATCGGGGGCGTCACAAGTTGATATCAGAGCCGACTGCCTGTAGGAATCCCCCTTCCACACTCCTTGGCCGAAGTCGAGTCTAGACATTGCAAAACTTTTACTAACATGGTTGTGTGTCTTACGTGCGCACGTCGCCATTTGGGTGGTATTAAGATCTTTTACTCCTCGATCCTTACTCTGGGACTCTGAAATCTCTTCTACTCGGGATAAACAAATTTACTAACTCTAACATTAGGATCCCATGACCACATTCACCCCAAAATTGGATAAGCCATAGTTATTCCTTTGAATAGTATTTTGAACAATACCCACATTGTCATTTGACTCCTTTGAAACATCTTTGCTTTCAGATGGAACCCACGAGGCAGGTCGTGCGCCACACGACGGCCATTGGTGTCCCAGGTTCACCTGCTGTGTTAGCTGAGATGATGACCTATCTGGGTTATCGCTGGCACGCTGAGTACACCGTGTACGAGCAGTACCAGGACTTTAACCAGGAGAAGTACCGTGCCATCGTCCACCTGTACTCTCGGGAGTATGACTCCACTACTATGCTGCACACTGCTCATGGTGTTGGAGTGACCATTGATATGGCAGTCCACGATGATGCTTATGCTGCTCTGACACGTCTTCGTGGAGAGTATCGGGAGTTGGACACCTCCCCCTTCAGGCACATTACTATCGCATCCGATGTTGGTGCGGAGGGATACTACACTGCTGCCTACTCCACTGTCACCCGAGAGCCCTTCTACCATCAGAACCTGGTTCTGCATGCTGATGCACTAGATAGAGCTAACCAAACTCTTCGCCACGAGTTGTACACCACCCGTCAGCACCTTTACCGTGCTCTGACGCTATTGCACCCCCTTGTACGATCTGGTGAGCTGTCGCGATCTGCGATCTACCCAGCCAGGACCGTGATGCCCCGGGGTGTCGGCTGGCCAGATGTGGGAGGCTACTCTCCTGCACTTGGTCCTCTTCTGCCACCTGAGCGTCGGGTTCTGCACCAGAGTATCCGTGGACCCCAGGCTACTGACGGGGAGGACTTCCCGTCGCGTCACTACCAGTTGTCAGGCTACACCTACCTCCATAGTTCCTCCTGGGACTGATGTAGGCTTGCTTATTAGTATTAGATGCATTCGCCACGAGCCTACGTGCCACCTATGATGTCTTTAGTCTATGTACTGAACTCTATGTACCGAACTCTATGCATGATCTCTTTTGTAAGATATGCCGACTACTATGTAGTATCTATCGCGCTCCTTTCATTATGCATGTTTCATCATGAATGATTCTTGTCTTTGCAAATTTCCCAATGCTGAACTATCCCTGTTATATATTAGCAGGATGGTTAGACCAGGTGGTCGTGGTCGTGGTGGCGATCACCCCCCCACCGCCTGAGTACATGGTTGGTATGATGCAACAGTTCGAGCTGAATCACCAGTTCATGGAGAATATTATGGCTCAGTGTCCTCGCCCCAATATGAACCATCAACCAGCCCAAGAGACTCTGCAGGATTTCATGCGCCTCAACCCAACCATTTACCGCAGCTCAACTCAGCCTCTGGATGCTGATGATTGGCTCCATGACATCACCTATGAGATGGAGTCTGCTGATGTAGCCCCTGCCAGCTATGTCACCTTTGCTTCATTCTTCCTAAAAGGACCCGCGGCTCAATGGTGGGACAGCCACAGGCGTACTCTGCCGGTTGGAACAATCATCACCTGGCCAGACTTTCAAGCTACTTTTCGTGCCCGCTTCATTCCTCGGGGAGTCATGGACCGAAAGAAGCGCGAGTTCCGCAACCTCACCCAAGGCAACAAAACTGTGGAAGCTTATCAGCGGGAGTTTCTGGACTTATCTCGCTATGCTGAAGAAGATATTGCAACTGATGCTCGCAGACATGAGAAGTTCCGTGATGGACTTCAAGCTGACATCAAGCTCGCACTACTAGTGCATGACATTGCTGATTTCGCCACCTTGGTGAACAAGGCCATCAATGTCGAAACTGGTCTGCAGGAACACCAGATCTCTCATAGGCGCAACTGTGACACGGGCTCATCTTCGGGCCCGTCCTCATAGAAGTGTACGATATGGATTCCCAACAGCATGTACCAGCCAACTGCACCTGCTCCAAGGCAGTCCTATGCTGCACCTCATCTGCCTCCTCCACCACCTAGGTAGCCAAGGCTTCCAGCTCCACCACCCCGAGCTCCTGTTCCCACTCCCAACAATGGTCTGTGCTACAAGTGTGGTCAACCAGGTCACCTTGCCAGGAACTGCTATTAGAACCAGAATCAACTGGCCCTTCCCGCAGCTGGCCGTGGAAACAACCAGCCCCGCAGCAACAATGCCATGCCTTATGGTCGTGTTCATGCCAACCACGTTGATCTGAACGAAGCTCAAGACCAGCCTGCTACTGTGATGGGTACACTCCTCGTTAATTCAGTACCTGCATCTGTTTTATTTGATTCAGGAGCATCGCATTCATTCATGTCAGAAGATTTTGCATACAAGCACGACGTTAAATGTGAGGAGATGAACACTTTGGTAGTGGTAAAAAAACCCGTGGGATAATGTCAAACCTCCATGGTTGGCATTGACGTCCCCATGGAAATCGAAGGGCTGGAATTCTATGCCTCTCCCATTATCCTGAAGTCGTCTAACATCGACCTCATTTTGGGAATGGATTGGTTGAAAGCGCAAACTGCTTCTATAGTTTGTGCCACTAAGACTGTCCAACACCCTTCTGATGAAATAGTTACTTAATTACCAGGCTCATCTAGTGCAAAATGCCGAGGCATGACTTTATGCCTTGAATGCATTGAACGTTGCACCACTCGAGGGCATTGAAAACATTCCCGTTGTTCGCGGATTTCAAGACATCTTTCCTAAAGAACTTCCAGGGATTCCCCCTGCTAGAGCTGTCGAATTCATCATCGACTTGAAATCAGGCACCACTCCTATAGCCAAACGACCCTACAAGATGCCACCGCATGAACTCATTGAGCTTAAGGAGGAAATTGACAAATCTCTTCGCAAATGTTTCATTCGCCCTAGTTGCTCTCATTGGGGAGCACATTCTCTCTTTGTTAAGAAGAAGGATGGGACAAACCAATTGGTCCAAGATTATCGTCCTATTAACCAAGCCAACATTCAGAACAAATATCCCCTCCCTTAGATCAATGATCTGTATGATCAACTCGCTGGTTCATCAGTGTTCTCTAAACTTGACTTGAGGTTGGGTTACCACCAGATCCATGTTCGTGAAGAGGATGTCCCAAAGACTGCCTTCGTGACTCGATATGGATCATACGAGTACACCGTCATGTCATTCGGCTTAACCAATGCTCCAGCCACCTTCTCTCGTCCGATGAACTATATATTCATGGATTACCTCAATAAGTTCATCATGGTTTATCTAGATGATATCCTTGTATTTTCCAAGAACAAAGAAGAACATGCTGAACATCTTTGTCTTGTGCTGGAAAAGCTTCGAGAGCATCAACTCTACGCTAAGTATTCCAAGTGTGAATTCTGGCTTCCCGAAGTAACCTATCTTGGGCATGTCATCTCCAGGGATGGTATTGCCGTCAACCCTGAACGAGTCCAGGATATTCTCGATTGGACTCCTCTGAAGAATGTCAAGCAAGTCAGAAGTTTTCTCGGTCTTGTCAGCTATTGCTATCGATTTGTCGAGAACTTCTCCAAGATCGTCAGGCCTCTGACTAACCTGTTGCATAAGGGCGTCAAGTTCCAATGGACAGACAAATGTCAGGAAAGTTTCCAGGCACTCAAAGAAAAGTTGACTTCTGCCCCAGTGCTTGCCCCACCTAATACTAAGAAGGACTTCATCATTTACTGCGACGCTTCCCATCAAGGGTTAGGCTGTGTTCTAATGCAAGAGCGCAAAGTAGTTGCTTATGCCTCTCGTCAATTGCGCCCTCACGAAGAAAACTACCCGGTTCATGACCTTGAGCTTGCTGCTGTCATTCATGCACTAAAACAGTGGCGACATTACCTTCTCGATAATCGTTGCGAGATCTTCACCGACCACCAAAGTCTGAAGTATCTGTTCACTCAGCCAGACCTGAACCTCCGTCAGCAGAGATGGATGGAGACTGTTGCAGACTTTGACTTGGGTATTTCCTATACACCAGGCAAGGCTAATGTAATGGCTGATACCCTAAGCCGCAAGTCTTACTGCAACCACCTCCAGGTTCGAAAAGTTCAGCCCTCGCATGTCGAAGAAATTAGAAAGCTGAACCTCCATGTTGTCCCTCCTGGTGCACTCGCTCCCCCTCCCCCAGAGTTCCAAAAGATGAATCTTCATGTTGTTACTAAGGGTTCTCTAAATACCCTGGCTGTCATACCAGATCTCGTAGACGGTATCAAGACTATTCAATATTATGACTATGAAGTCGAGAAGATTAAACGCTATCTCGCAGAAGGAAAGCCCTCATTCTTCACTATCGCCGATGATGGCTCCTTGTACTTCAAAGGACGCCTAGTGGTACCATGTTCGAGGAAAAACATGGATCAGACTCAAAAGGTTATGAAAGAAGCTCATGATACGCCTTTGTCTATTCATCCCGGTAGTACAGAGATGTACCAAGACATCCGTCAGAGATTCTGGTGGTCTAATATGAAGCGAGACATTGCTCGTTATGTTGATGAGTGTGACGTTTGCCGTCATATCAAAGCTGAACATCAAAGGTCTGCTGGAACTCTGCAGCCTATCTCTATTCTTGAATGGAAATGGGACCATGTTGAAATGGACTTCGTCACTGGATTTCCCAAATCGCAGAAAGGTAATGATGTTATTCTTGTCATCATTGACCGACTTTCTAAAGTTGCACATTTTCTGGCGGTCAAGGAAATGATCACTGCTAGTCAGCTTGCAACTCTCTACATGTCCAGAATTGTTTCACTTCACAGTATTCCACTGGCTATCAGTTCAGACCGTGGCAGCTTGTTCACTTCAAGATTCTGGGCAAGTTTCCAAGAATCTATGGGAACTCATTTGTCGTTCAATACCACATTTCATCCTCAGTCGCAAGGGCAAGTTGAACGTGTCAACCAAGTTATCGAAGACATGCTTTGAGCTTGTGTAATTTCCTTCGGCAAGAAATGGGAGGAATCTCTCCCGTATGCCGAGTTCTCTTATAATAATAGCTATCAAGCTAGTCTGAAGATGGCCCCCCTTCGAAGTGCTATATGGACGAAAGTGCCGAACCCCTCTGAACTGGTCAAAAACTGGGGAACGTCCACTCTTCGGTCCGGATATTATCCAACATGCCGAAGAACAAGTCCGCATCATTCATGAGAATCTCAAGACTAGTCAGTCGCGTCAGAAAAGTCAGTATGACCGCCATCACAAAGACATGGTCTATCAACCTGGCGAAAAGGCTTATCTTCGACTTACACCAATGAAGGGTGCTCACCGCTTCGGGATCAAGGGAAAACTAGCTCCTCGCTATATTGGTCCATTCACTATTCTGGAAAGGCGTGGAAAAGTGGCATATCAATTGGAGCTTCTGTCGAACCTTTCTCAAGTTCACGATGTGTTCCACGTGTCACAACTCCGCCGCTGCTTCAAGGACCCAATCTAAGCAGTGGATCATGAAGTGCTCGAATTGCAACAGGACCTCTCCTATAAAGAGCACCCGGTCCGCATTCTCGACCAAGCTGAACGCTGCACACGTCAGAAGGCGATCAAGTTCCTCAAGGTCCAGTGGTCGCACCATTCTGAAGATGAACCCACTTGGGAACGCAAGGATTGCCTACGTGATGAATACCCCCCACTGTATCGTTCTACCTCCTAAACCTCGGGACGAGATTTCTTGTAGTGGAGGAATTTGTAACGCTCGGATAATTAAGCTACAGTAATCCCACGTTAACGGTGCCACGTCACCTTGTTACTGTTGCTAATCTCATGTTAGTTCGAAACCGATTCAAATTCAAAATCAAAATCAAGCAAACAATAAAAGTTTTCAAATAATAAAACTAAAATGTTCGAAGTGAACCAAATATTGCATACATAATTTTGGTGAAGAAACCACACTTTTATAAAAGTGTAAAATACTCTAAAATGTTTTAAACAGTAGCAAAAACAATTAGTCGAATGCCTTTTACAATAAATAAAATATTAAACTATGTTAATTAGTTGCCCAAACTTATGTGGCAGTAGCCTATTTATTAACACTAAAGTAGGGACTACTTTTATAGTTTATAAAACTATAAATAAAAGAGGAACTAAAATTAAAACAGTAAAGAAAATAAAGAAGAAGGGAAAGGACAAAACAGAAAGCAAAAATAAAAGAAAAGGACCCCCCCTGGCCAACTGGGCCCGACGGCCCAGCCGGCCAGCCCACCAACCGGCCCAACCCCCATCCATATTCCCACCAAGGGGAAACCCAAACCCCCCACGACTGCACACTCCCAGCACTCTCCACGTCTCTCCTCTCCCCTCCCGATCCGATCTGGATCGGGGACGAAACCGCTCCCCCCTCTTGCGACGCCAACGCCCCGACCCCGTCGCCGGACTCCCCCATCACCGCGCGCCCACACCGTCCCGCACCCGACGCGCCCACGGCCGTGCCTCGGCGCTCGCCGCCTCCGCCCGGATCACCACCTCGTCGGACGCCATCGCCGCCGTCCTCTCTGTCCCGAACTGCCCTGACCTCGTCGCCTCGTCCCCGTCGTCACTCGCCGTCGTCCCAGTCTTCCTCCCCACGCCCACTGCCATTTCCCTACAACCGCCGGTGAGGCGCCACGCATCCCCTTTTCCCCCTGCGCCTCCACCGCCGCGTAGACCTTGCGCCGTTCGCGCCCGCTCGACCCCTCGCGTCGTCCCGTGCACGCCTCGCGCTCGGCTCCCCTGCGTCCCGCTCTGTTGTGCAGCGTTGCTGCTGCTGCTCCGCTGCGGGCGCCGCTCGCCGTGCGTCCGCGCCGTTCCACCGCCGCATCGCCGTGCGGCCCCGCACCGGCCCGGCCACGCCACCACCTCCAGCTGACACCGCAGCCGCTCGCTCACCACCGATGCCTCCTGCTGCCCACTTCCGCTCTGCTGTTGCTGGCCCTGCCCATCGCCACGCGCACCCAGCCGTTGCTGCCGTGGCCAATGACTACTGCCGTCGTCTGCGGCCTGGCTCCGCCACGTGCCTCCATCCCGTGGTCGTGCCCGCTCGCCCGCCATTCGCCCCGCCGTTGCCTCTTGCCGGTGACTGCCCTGCGCCGTGCTGCCCTAATACGTCTCCAACGTATCTATAATTTTTTATTGCTCCATGCTATTATATTATCTATTTTGGATGTCGATGGGCTTTATTTTACACTTTTATATCATTTTTGGGACTAACCTACTAACCGGAGGCCCAGAAGTTGCGTTAGCTACATATTACTACAGACTGTTCTGTTTTTGACAGATTCTGTTTTTCTTGTGTTGTTTGCTTATTTTGATGAATCTATGGCTAGTAAAAGAGTTTATAAACCATAGAGAAGTTGCAATATAGTAGGTTTAACACCAATATAAATAAATAATGAGTTCATTATAGTACCTTGAAGTGGTGTTTTCTTTTCTTTCGCTAACGGAGCTCACGAGAATTTTTATTTAAGTTTTGTGTTGTGAAGTTTTCAAGTTTTGGGTAAAGATTTGATGGATTATGGAACAAGGAGCGGTAAGAGCCTAAGCTTGGGGATGCCCATGGCATCCCAAGGTAAAATTCAAGGACACCAAAAGGCGTAATCTTGGGGATGCCCCGGAAGGCATCCCCTCTTTCGTCTTCGTCTATCGGTAACTTTACTTGGAGCTATATTTTTATTCACCACATCATATGTGTTTTGCTTGGAGAGTCTTGTATGATTTGAGTCTTTGCTTTTTAGTTTACCACAATCATCCTTGCTGTACACACCTTTTGAGAGAGACTCACATGATTTGAAATTTATTAGAATACTCTATGTGCTTCACTTATATCTTTTGAGCTATATAGTTTTTGCTCTAGTGCTTCACTTATATCTTTTAGAGCATGGTGGTGGATTTGTTTTATAGAAATTATTGATCTCTCATGCTTCACTTATATTATTTTGAGAGTCCTTTAGAACAACCTAGCAATAATAAAAACTTTCATACACGTACATTGAATACTATGAGAAGTTTGATACTTGATAATTGTTTTGAGATATGGAGATGGTGATATTAGAGTCATGCTAGTTGAGTAGTTGTGCATTTGATAAATACTTGTGTTGAAGTTTGTGATTCCCTTAGCGTGCACATATAGTGAATCGTTATGTGATGAAGTTGGAGCATGATTTATTTATTGATTGTCTTCCTTATGAGTGGCGGTCGGGGACGAGCGATGGTATTTTCCTACCAATCTATCCCCCTAGGAGCATGCGCGTAATACTTTGCTTTGATAACTTGTAGATTTTTGCAATAAGTATGTGAGTTCTTTATGACTAATGTTGAGTCCATGGATTATACGCACTCTCACCCTTCCACATTTGCTAGCCTCTCTAGTATCGCGCAACTTTCGCCGGTACCATAAACCCACCATATACCTTCCTCAAAACAGCCACCATACATACCTATTATGGCATTTCCATAGCCATTCCGAGATATATTGCCATGCAACGTTCCACCGTTCCATTATTATGACACACTTCATCATTGTCATATTGCTTGCATGATCATGTAGTTGACATCGTATTTGTGGCAAAGCCACCGTTCATAATTTCATACATGTCACTCATGAATCATTGCACATCCCGGTACACCGCCGGAGGCATTCACATAGAGTCATATTTTGTTCTAAGTATCAAGTTGTAATTCTTGAGTTGTAAGTAAATAAAGTGTGATGATCAAGATTATTAGAGCATTGTCCCAAGTGAGTAAAGGATGATGGAGACTATGATTCCCCCACAAGTCGGGATGAGACTCCGGACGAGAAAAGAGGCCAAAAAAAGAAAGAAGGCCCAAAGAAAAAAAATGAGAGAAAAAGAGAGAAGGAACAATGCTACTATCCTTTTTCCACACTTGTGCTTCAAAGTAGCACCATGATCTTCATGATAGAGAGTCTCCTATGATATCACTTTCATATACTAGTGGTGATTTTTCATTATAGAACTTGGCTTGTATATTCCAATGACGGGTTTCCTCAAAATGCCCTAGGTCTTCGTGAGCAAGCAAGTTGGATGCACACCCACTTAGTTTCTTTTATTTAGCTTTCATACACTTATAGCTCTAGTGCATCCGTTGCATGGCAATCCCTACTCACTCACATTGGTATCTATTAATGGGCATCTTCATAGCCCGTTGATACGCCTAGTTGATGTGAGACTATCTTCTCCTTTTTGTCTTCTCCACAACCACCATTCTATTCCACATATAGTGCTATATCCATGGCTCACGCTCATATATTGCGTGAAGATTGAAAAAGTTGAGAACATCAAAAGTATGAAACAATTGTTTGGCTTGTCATTGGGGTTGTGCATGATTTAAATATTTTGTGTGGTGTAGATAGAGCATAGCCAGACTATATGATTTTTAGGGATAACTTTCTTGGGCCATGTTATTTTAAGAGGACATAATTGCTTAGTTAGTATGCTTGAAGTACTATAATTTTTATGTCAATATTAAACATTTATCTTGAATCTTATGGATCTGAACATTCATGCCACAATAAAGAAAAACTACATTGAGAAATATGTTAGAAAGCATTCCACATCAAAAATTCTTTCTTTTATCATTTACCTACTCGAGGACAAGCAGGAATTAAGCTTGGGGATGCTTGATACGTCTCCAACGTATCTATAATTTTTGATTGCTCCATGTTATTATATTATCTATTTTGGATGTCAATGGGCTTTATTTTACACTTTTATATCATTTTTGGGACTAACCTACTAACCGGTGGCCCAGCCCAAATTGCTGTTTTTTTGCCCATTTTAGGGTTTCACCGAAAAGGAATATCAAACGGAGTCCAAACGGAATGAAACCTTCGGGAACGTGATTTTCTCAACAAACGTGATCCAGGAGACTTGGAGTGGGCGTCAAGAAACGATCGAGGAGGGAACGAGGCAGGGTGGTGCGCCTACCCCCCTGGGCGTGCCCTCCACCCTCGTGGGCCCCTCGTTGCTCCACCGACGTACTTCTTCCTCCTATATATATCCACGTACCCCCAAACATCCAGGAGCACCACGACAACCTAATTCCACCGCCGCAACCTTCTGTACCCAAGAGATCCCATCTTGGGGCCTTTTCTGGAGCTCCATCGGAGGGGGCATTGATCACGGAGGGCCTCTACATCAACTCCATGGCCTCTCCGATGATCTGTGAGTAGTTTACTTCAGACCTACGGGGCCATAGTTATTAGCTAGATGTCTTCTTCTCTCTCTTTGGATCTCAATACAAAGTTCTCCTCGATCTTCTTGGAGATCTATTCGATGTAATCTTCTTTTGCGGTGTGTTTGTCGAGATCCAGTGAATTGTCGGTTTATGATCAAGTTTATCTATGAATAATATTTGAATCTCCTCTGAATTCTTTTATGTATGATTGGTTTATCTTTGCAAGTCTCTTCGAATTATCAGTTTGGTTTGGCCTACTAGATTGATCTTTCTTGCAATGGGAGAAGTGCTTAGCTTTGGGTTCAATCTTGCGGTGCTCGATCCCAGTGACAGAAAGGGAAACGACACGTATTGTATTGTTGCCATCAAGGATAAAAAGATGGTGTTTATATCATATTGCATGAGTTTATCCCTATACATCATGTCATCTTCCTTAAAGCATTACTTTGTTCTTATGAACTTAATACTCTAGATGCATGCTGGATAGCGGTCGATGTGTGGAGTAATAGTAGTAGATGCAGAATCGTTTCGGTCTACTTGTCACGGACGTGATGCCTATATACATGATCATACCTAGATATTCTCATAACTATGCTCAATTCTATCAATTGGTCGACAGTAATTCATTTACCCACCGTAATACTTATGCTCTTGAGAGAAGCCACTAGTGAAACCTATGCCCCCCGGGTCTATCTTCCATCATATTAATCTTCCAACACTTGGTTATTTCTATTTGCTTTTTATTTTACTTTGCATCTTTATTTCTCTTTATCATAAAAATACCAAAAATATTATCTTACCATATCTATCAGATCTCACTCTCGTAAGTGATCGTGAAGGGATTGACAACCCCTTTATTGCGTTGGTTGCGAGGTTCTTATTTGTTTGTGTAGGTGCGTGGGACTTGAGCGTGATCTCCTACTGGATTGATACCTTGGTTCTAAAAAACTGAGGGAAATACTTATACTACTTTGCTTCATCACCCTTTCCTCTTCAAGGGAAAACCAATGCAGTGCTCAAGAGGTAGCATGCCCCTGCGCGCTGGCCACCACTCGAGTTATGGTCGCGCCCGGGTCCAGTCGCGCGAGCCCGCGCCCGCGCCAGCGCCCGCTAAGAGCCCCTGTCTATGACGAATGGGGCCCCCACCCTTGTACTGTTAGAATAAGAGAAATTAAAATATATAATAATAAAAATATTGATTAATTAATTAAAGAATTAATTAACTTAATTAATTATGTTTAATTAACCTAATTAACAAATTATCCTAATTAACTGTTAATTAACTACACAACCTATGACATGCAGGACCCACGCGTCAGTTTGACCAAGTCAACTGAATGTTGACGGCTAACATCACCCTGATGTCATGCTGACGTCATAAATGCATTTTAGAATTAAATTAATTCTATTAGTTTTAGAAAATGGTTTAAAAACTTTCAAAATTAGTATAAAATGAACCGTAGCTCAGATGGAAAAACTTTGTACATGAAAGTTGCTCAGAACGACGAGACGAATCCGGATACGTAGCCCGTTCGTCCGTCACACATCCCTAGCATAGCGAACATGCAACCTTTCCCCTCCGGTTCATTTGTCTGAAAACGTGAAACACCGGGGATACTCTCCCGGATGTTTCCCCCCTTCACCGATATCACCTTCTACTGCGTTAGGGCACACCTGCCATCATTACTTGTCATGTCATGCATCGATATGCATCTGATTGCATTGTATTCATTGTTTTCTTCCCCCCTTCTCTCTGGTAGACTACGAGACTGACGCCACTACCAGTGCCCCATTCGACTATGTTGTTGACGACCCCTCCTTGTCAGAGCAACCAGGCAATCCCCCCTGATCACCAGATATCGCCTATTCTTCTCTCTACTGCTTGCACTAGAGTAGTGTAGCATGTTACTGCTTTCCATAAATCCTATCCTGATGCATAGCCTGTCTTTGCTACTACTGTTGTTACCTTTACCTGCAATCCTAAATGCTTGATATAGGATGCTAGTATTCCATCAGTGGCCCTACATTCTTGTCCATCTGCCATGCTATACTATCGGGCCGTGATCACTCGGGACGTGATCGCGGGTATATACTTACATAATAATATGTGATACTTGGTGACCAAAGTCAGGTCGGCTCGTAGAGTACCCATGAGTGATTCCGGTGTGGGGGCTGAAAGGGCAGGTGGTTCCATCCCGGTAGTGGTGGGCCTGGGTTCCTGACGCCCCCCGACTGTTACTTTGTGGCGGAGCGACAGGGCAGGTTGAGACCACCTAGGAGAGAGGTGGGCCTGGCCCTGGTCGGCGTCCACGGTTACATCAATTAACACGCTTAACGAGATCTTGGTATTTGATCTGAGTCTGGCCACTGGCCTATACGCACTAACCAACTACGCGGGAACAGTTATGGGCACTCGACGTCGTGGTATCAGCTGAAGCCTCCTAGACGCGAACGACTGAGCGGCGCGCACCGGGTTGGACCGCGTAACGCAACTACCTTTGTAATGGAGGTTGCCAGGTCTGCTCACCGGTCACGTACGCAACGTGCAGGTGTGCAATGGGCGATGGGCCCAGACCCCTACGCGCATAGGATTTAGACCGGTGTGCTGAACTCTCTGTTAGGCCTAGGTGGGGCTGTGATGTGTTTATCTTCCGAGGCCGGACATGACCCAGAAAAGTGTGCCCGGCTAGAGTGATCGAGCGTGTTGGGTAATGTGGTGCACCCCTGCAGGGAAGTTTATCTATTCGAATAGTCGTGTCCCTCGGTAAAAGGATGACCCGGAGTTGTACCTCGACCTTATGAGAACTAGAACTGGATACTTAATAAAACACACCCTTTCAAGTGCCAGATACAACCCGGTGATCGCTCTCTAACAGGACGATGAGGAGAGGATCGTCAGGTAGGATTATGCTATGCGATGTTACTTGGTGAACTTACCATATGCTCTCTTCTACATGCTGCAAGATGGAGGCTGCCAGAAGTGTAGTCTTCGATAGGACTAGTTATCCCCCTCTTATTCTAGCATTCTGTAGTTCAGTCCACATATACTACCCCCTTTCATTGATGCCAATGCATATGTATTGAGAGTTCCTTGCTTGCGAGTACTTTGGATGAGTACTCACTGTTGCTTTGCTCCCCCCTTTCTATACCTGGTTGTTGTGACCAGGTGTTGGAGTCCAGGAGCCAGACGCCATTGTCGACAATGACTCTTACTACACTGGAGGTGCCTACTACTACGTGCAGGCCGCCGACGACGATTAGGAGTAGTTTAGGAGGATCCCAGGCAGGAGGCCTGCGCCTCTTTCAATCTGTATCCCAGTTTGTGCTAGCCATCTTATGTCAACTAGTTTAACTTATGTCTGTACTCAGATGTTGTTGCTTCCGCTCACTCATCTATGATCGAGCTCTTGTATTTGAGCCCTCGAGGCCCCTGGCTTGTAATATGATGCTTGTATGACTTATTTTATTTTTAGCGTTGTGTTGTGATATCTTCCCATGAATCCCTAATCTTGATTGTACATGTTTGCGTGTATGATTAGTGTATGATTGAATCGGGGGCGTCACACCCGCGAGCAGCAACTCTACCCGAGCCGCTCCTGTGCGCCTCCCTGCACGAGCTCCTCAACCTCGCCACCGGCAGCAGCAGCAGCAGCAGCTGCTGCACCCTCTCGGCGCCGCCTGCACCACGTCGACCCCGTCGGACCTGCGTCAACCCGGCGACCCCAAGGCCGATCTCGCGCCCCCTTCTTCCTTTTCCTCCCTGGTTTCCCTCTCCCTCACCCTTTCTCTATTTCCCCATGGACAGGAGCTCTCTGTCTTGGTCTGAGCTCTCCCACAAGGTCCCTTCACAGTCGTCCTCTACAGCCGCTGCACCGCCGCCTTGCCCGTTGGTCGCCGGAAGCCGCCTTCGTCCGCGGCCACAGAAGCCAGTAGCAGCGCTGCCCCGTCCGAGCTCCTTCGCCCGAGAACCCATGGAGAGGGCCTCCAGAGCCTCCTCATGCAGCTCCACCTTGAGCTTCCCTGCCCTGGATCTAGCCGCCCCTACTTCCCGTCGCGCCTCCCCGCCTTGGATTTGGTCGTCCCCGTGACGTCCCTGCCGCCAAGTCCACGCCACAGCCTCTGCTTCCTCTTCATCGAGAAGGAGCTCTGCTCGTCCTGCGCGCCTGGAGATCGAGAAGCTGTGTTCGTTCTCGAGGGCGTTGACTAGGCCCACCCGCAAGCCCCACGGCCCAGCTCCCACCTCACCGACCGGGCTGAAGCCCATGGGTGAGCAGCCCCCTCCAGCCCCTCTCCCGTACACTTTTGGCCCAGTCAGATTCGGCCCGATGTGGTTTTTTTTCCTGCTGCGAATTTAGACATTATCCAGAGAACGTCAATTTTACAGAAAAGTCCTTCATGTCATGCATTTAATATCTCACAAACCGTGCATCGGATTAAAATGTTTTATATATGTAAAATGCTTAGAATTTCATCTAGTTTCATAACATGCAACTTTCATCCATGTTTGAAATGCTTAAATTGATGTTTGCATTAAATTTGCTCAAATGCCATGCTAAAATGATGTATTTCATAACTAAATAACCATAGCTCTGAATTAAATAAATTATATATGTAACTTGCTTGGAAAAATGCATAGATTAACATGGTGGCATTGCTTTGCATGTTTAACAACTCTAAAATATGGTTTAGGGCAGAACAGTACCATAACCAAAATATGTACATGGGGATTTTCCGGATTTGTTGTTTGTTATATGCAGCCCCATTTAAATTGCTTAGATAGTATACTTTTGTTATGCTTCACCTCTTGTCATGTTTAACAACATTTAATATTGATGGGTAGCATAAACGGGAGTGAACTAAATGATTGAATGTGGTGTTTCGTCAATATGCAACTCGTTGCATATTGAGCTCCACTTAATTTTTAGTATTGTTTGTTGCACTTTGCCATGCCATGACTCATTAAACCGGACATGCATCATACTTGATTGTGCATCATGCCATGTTTATGTGATGGTTGTTTACCCTGTTGTTTGCTTCTTTCCGGTGATGCTTCTTCTTGATAGTTCCGGTTATGTTGCGATTGTGAGGATTTGTTCGACTATGTTGGTTCATCTACTTCATGGATTCGGTCTTCTTCCTAGCGGGATTTTAGGCAAGATGACCATCACCTTGGATCTCACTACTATCTTTGCTATGTTAGTTGTCTCGATGCTGTCGCTATGTCGCGCTACCCGCCACTTGTTTATCAAGCCTCCCAAATTGCCCTGATAGCCTCTAACCTTTTCCACCATCCTAGCAAACCGTTGTTTGGATATGTTACCACTTTTCTCAGCCCCTCTTATAGTGTTGCTAGTTGTAGGTGCAGTTGTAAGTTGTTCCATGTTGGGACATGGATATCATGGGATATCACAATATCTCTTATTTAATTAACGCATCTATATACTTGGTAAAGGGTGGAAGGCTCGGCCTTTTGCCTGGTGTTTTGTTCCACTTTTGTCACCTTAGTTTCCGTCATACCGGTGTTATGTTCCTTGATTTTGCGTCCCTAACACGATGAGGGTTTATGGGGCCCTCTTGACAGTTCACTTTGAATAAAACTCTTCTAGAAAGGCCCAACATTGGTTTTACCATTTGCCCAACATAATAACTAAACCTGGTAATTAATTAATTAGCATAGGGGGTCGCGTCCCTGAGGATTATTTCAACATAATACAGGGGGCCAGTGCTGATGGTGTTGGTCCCAAAACAGAGCCACTTGCGGTGCCGCCCCTTCACCTGGGGTATTTGGTTGCCGTATGTAGTGTTCATCCGGACGTGGCCTGAGACGAGATACGCGCGGCTACTATCAGGGTGTCGGCACGCCGGGAGGTCTTGCTGGACTTGTTTTACCATTGTCTAAATGTCTTGTGCACCGGGATCTCGAGTCTGATTGGATGTCCCGCGATGGAGGATTGTCTCCGCGGAACATGAGCTTGTCATGGGCTAAGTTGGGACACCCCTGCAGGGTTTAAACTTTCGAGAGCCGTGCCCGCGGTTATGTTGTAGATGGGAATTTTTAATAGCCGGTAGTAGAGAACTTGACACTAGATCCGAATTAAAATACACCAACCGCATGCGTAACCGTGACCGTCTCTTTTCGAGTGAGTTCGAGAAGAGAACACGGTGGGTTTATGTTTGACTTGTAAGTAGTTCAGGATCACTTATTGATCATTACTAGTTCACGACCGTTATGCGTAGTGCTTGCTGCAACCTCACCACTATCCATTCCATACCCATTAAGCTTTGCTAGTCTTGATATCCATGGTAATGGGATTGCTGAGTCCTCGTGGCTCACAGATTACTACAACGATAATTGCATGTATGTGTAATGCGATGATCTAATGTGAGAGTGATGCTTGATTGCTTTTGGAGTTCTTCTTCTTCTTCTTCTTCGATCAAGGGATTAGGTTCCGGGTCGGGGAGCCTGGGATTAGCAGGGTGGATGTCGTTCTTCTTTTTTGTTTGATTTCATCTGTAGTCGGATCCTGCTCTTCTGTATGACGATTGCTATGAATTGATGTATTCATGTATTCATGTTGTGTCTTGTGGCGAGTGTAAGTCTTTATCTTGTATTCTCATCTATTCAGTACATGGTATGTTGTAATGATATCCACCTTGCTATGTGATACGTCTCCAACGTATCTATAATTTTTGATTGCTCCATGCTATATTATCTACTGTTTTGGACATTATTGGGCTTTATTATCCACTTTTATATTATTTTTGGGAGTAACCTATTAACCGAAGGCCCAACCCAGAATTGCTGTCTTTTTGCCTGTTTTAGGGTTTCGAAGAAAAGAAATATCAAACGGAGTCCAAACGGAATGAAACCTTCGGGAACGTGATTTTCTCAACGAATAAGACCCAGGAGACTTGGACCCTACGTCAAGGCACAAGAGAGGAGGCCACGAGGTAGGGGGCGTGCCTGCCTAACCCAGGCGCGCCCTCCACCCTCGTGGGCCCCCTGTTGCTCCACCGACGTACTCCTTCCTCCTATATATATACACGTACCCCCAAATGATCAAATACGGAGCCAAAACCCTAATACCACCGCCGTAACTTTTTGTATCCACGAGATCCCATCTTGGGGCCTGTTCCGGAGCTCCGCCGGAGGGGGCATCAATCACGGAGGGCTTCTACATGAACACCACAGCCCCTCCGATGAAGTGTGAGTAGTTTACCTCAGACCTACGGGTCCATAGTTAGTAGCTAGATGGCTTCTTCTCTCTTTTTGGATCTCAATACAATGTTCTCCCCCTCTCTTGTGGAGATCTATTCGATGTAATCTTCTTTTTGCGGTGTGTTTGTTGAGACCGATGAATTGTGGGTTTATGATCAAGTCTATCTATGAACAATATTTGAATCTTCTTTGAATTCTTTTATGTATGATTGGTTATATTTGCAAGTCTCTTCGAATTATCAGTTTGGTTTGGCCTACTAGATTGATCTTTCTTGCAATGGGAGAAGTGCTTAGCTTTGGGTTCAATCTTGCCGTGTCCTTTCCCAGTGACAGTAGGGGCAGCAAGGCACGTATTGTATTGTTGCCATCGAGGATAACAAGATGGGGTTTTCTTCATATTGCATGAGTCTATCCCTCTACATCATGTCATCTTGCTTAAGGCGTTACTCTGTTTTTAACTTAATACTCTAGATGCATGCTGGATAGCGGTCGATGAGTGGAGTAATAGTAGTAGATGCAGGCAGGAGTCGGTCTACTTGTCTCGGACGTGATGCCTATATACATGATCATGCCTAGATATTCTCATAACTATTCTCAATTCTGTCGATTGCTCAACAGTAATTTGTTCACCCACCGTAGAATACTTATGCTCTCGAGAGAAGCCACTAGTGAAACCTATGGCCCCCGGGTCTATCTGTATCGTATTGATCTCCTACTACTTAATTATTTACTTTGTTATTTACTTTGCCTTTATTTTACTTTGCATCTTTATCACAAAAAAACCAAAAATATCATCTTTATCATATCTATCAGATCTCACTCTCGTAAGTGGCCCTATAGGGATTGACAACCCCTATTTGCGTTGGTTGCGAGGATTTATTTGTTTTGTGCAGGTACGAGGGACTCGCGCGTAGCCTCCTACTGGATTGATACTTTGGTTCTCAAAAACTGAGGGAAATACTTACGCTACTTTGTTGCATCACCCCTTCCTCTTCGGGGAAAACCAACGCAGTGCTCAAGAGGTAGCAAGAAGGATTTCTGGCGCCGTTGCCGGGGAGGTCTACGCGAAAGTCAACATACCAAGTACCCATCACATACCCTTATCTCCCGCATTACATTATTTGCCATTTGCCTCTCATTTTCCTGTCCCCCACTTCACCCTTGCCGTTTTATTCGCCCTCTCTCTTTATCCTCCCTCTCTTTCTCTAGTTGCCTCTTTTTGCCCGTTTGCTTTTTGTTTGCTTGTGTGTTAGTTTGCTTGCTTGTCACGATGGCTCAAGATAACACTAAATTGTGTGACTTCACCAATACCAACAAAAATGATTTTATTAGCACTCCGATTGCTCCTCTTATCGATGCTGAATCTTGTGAGATTAATACTGCTTTGCTGAATCTTGTCATGAAAGATCCGTTTTCCGGCCTTCCTAGTGAAGATGTTGCTACCCATCAAATAGCTTTGTTGATTTGTGTGACATGCAAAATAAGAAAGATGTGGATAATGATATTGTTAAATTGAAGCTATTTCCTTTTTCGCTTAGAGATCGTGCTAAAGCTTGGTTTTCGTCTTTTCCTAAAAATAGTATTGATTCATGGAACAAGTGCAAAGATGCTTTTATCTCTAAGTATTTTCCTCCCGCTAAGATCATCTCTCTTAGAAACGATATTATGAACTTTAAGCAACTTGATCATGAACATGTTGCACAAGCTTGGGAGAGAATGAAATTAATGATACATAATTGCCCTACTCATGGTTTAAATTTGTGGATGATTGTTCAGAATTTTTATGCACGATTGAATTTTGCTTATAGAAATCTTTTAGATTCGGCCTCGGGAGGCACTTTTATGGAAATCACTTTAGGAGAAGCTACTAAAATCCTAGATAATATTATGGTTAATTATTCTCAATGGCATACTGAAAGATCTACTAATAAAAAGGTGCATGCGATAGAAGAAAATAATGTTTTGAGTGGAAAGATGGATGAACTTATGAAATTATTTGCTAATAAGAGTGTTTCTTATGATCCTAATGATATGCCCTTGTCTACTTTGATTGAAAATAATAATGAATCTATGGATGTGAATTTTTTTGGTAGGAACAATTTTGGTAACAACGCGTTTAGAGGAAATTTCAATCCTAGGCCTTATCCTAGTAATCCCTCTAATAATTATGGTAATTCCTACAACAATTATTATGGAAATTATAATAAGATGCCCTCTGATTTTGAATCTAACATTAAAGAATTTATTACTTCGCAAAAGAATTTTAATGCTATGATTGAAGAAAAATTGCTTAAGATTGATGATTTGGCTAGGAACGTTGATAGGATTTCTCTTGATGTTGATTCTTTGAAACTTAGATCTATTACACCTAAGCATGATATCAATGAGTCTCTCAAATCCATGAGAATTTCCATTGATGAGTGTAAAGAAAGAACCGCTAGGATGCGTGCTAAGAAAGATGCCTTTATAAGAGCGTGTTCTTCTAGTTCCTATGAAAATAAAGATTAAGCTCTAAAAGTTATTGATGTATCCCCTATTAAATATTTGTTTTGCAATATGAGTCTTGATAATTATGGGACTGAATATGATCCACCTTTACCTAGGAGGCGTTCTAAGAATTCGGAATTTGTAGATCTTGATGCTAAATTTGATAAAAGTGGGATTGAAGAAATTAAAACCCTAGATGTTGCTAAACCCACTATTATAGATTTCAAGGAATTTAACTATGAAAATTTCTCTTTGATTGATTGTATTTCCTTGTTGCAATCCGTGCTAAATTCTCCTCACGCTTATAGTCAAAATAAAGCGTTTACTAAACATATCGTTGATGCCTTGATGCAATCTTATGAAGAAAAACTTGAATTGGAAGTTTCTATCCCTAGAAAACTTTATGATGAGTGGGAACCAACTATTAAAATTAAAGATCACGAATGCTATGCTTTATGTGATTTGGGTGCTAGTGTTTCCACGATTCCAAAGACTTTGTATGATTTGTTAGGTTTCCGTGATTTTGATGATTGCTCTTTAAACTTGCACCTTGCGGATTCCACTATTAAAAAACCTATGGGAAGAATTAATGATTTTCTTATTGTTGCAAATAGGAATTATGTGCCCATATATTTTATTGTTATTGACATAGATTGCAATCCTTCATGTCCTATTATTCTTGGTAGACCTTTCCTTAGAACGATTGGTGCAATTATTGATATGAAGGAAGGAAATATTAGATTACAATTTCCAATAAGGAAAGGCATGGAACACTTTCCTAGAAAGAAAATTAAATTACCTTATTAATCTATTATGAGAGCCACTTATGGATTGCTTACCAAAGATGGCAATACCTAGATCTATTCTTGCTTGTTATGCCTAGCTAGGGGCGTTAAACGATAGCGCTTGTTGGGAAGCAACCCAATTTTATTTTTATTCCTTGATTTTTGCTCCTGTTTAGTAATAAATAATTTATCTATCATCTGTTTTGGTTGTGTTTTTTGTGTTTAATTAGTGTTTGTGCCAAGTAGAACCGTTGGGAAGACTTGGGGAAAGTCTTGTTGAACTTGCTGTAAAAAACAGAAACTTTAGTGCTCACGAGAAATGCTGCCATTTTTATTTGGAAAGTGCTATTTAGTTAATTCTTTTTGAAGATGATTAATAGATAAATTCCTCACGTCGAGCAATTTATTTTAGAATTTTTGGGGTTCCAGATCTTGCGCTAGCTACGGATAACTACAGACTTTTGTGTTTTTGACAGATTCTGTTTTTCGTGTGTTGTTTGCTTATTTTGATGAATGTATGGATAGTAAAATAGTTTATAAACCATATAGAAGTTGGAATACAGTAGTTATAACACCAATATAAATAAAGAATGAGTTAATTACAGTACCTTGAAGTGGTCTTTTATTTTCTTTCGCTAACGGAGCTCACGAGATTTTCTACTTTAAGTTTTGTGTTGTGAAGTTTTCAAGTTTTGGGTAAAGATTTGATGGATTATGGAACAAGGAGTGGCAAGAGCCTAAGCTTGGGGATGCCCATGGCACCCCCAAGATAATCTAAGGATAACTAAAAGACAAAGCTTGGGGATGCCCCGGAAGGCATCCCCTCTTTCGTCTACTTCTATCGGTAACTTTACTTGGAGCTATATTTTTATTCGCCACATGATATGTGTTTTGCTTGGAGCGTCTTGTATGATTTGAGTCTTTGCTTGTTAGTTTACCACAATCATCCTTTCTGTACAAAACTTTTGAGAGAGCCATACATGATTTGGAATTTGTTAGAATACTCTATGTGCTTCGCTTATATCTTTTGAATTATATAATTTTTGCTCTAGTACTTCACTTATATCTTTTAGAGCACGGTGGTGGATTTGTTTTATAGAAACTATTGATCTCTCATGCTTCACTTAGATTATTTTGAGAGTCTTAATAGCATGGTAATTTGCTTAAAATCCTAATATGCTAGGTATTCAAGTTAGTAAAATTTTCTTAAGAGTGTTTTGAATACTAAGAGAAGTTTGATGCTTGATAATTGTTTTGAGACATGGAGGTAATAATATCAAAGTCGTGCTAGTTGAGTAGTTGTGAAATTGAGAAATACTTGTGTTGAAGTTTGCAAGTCCCGTAGCATGCACGTATGGTAAACGTTATGCAACAAATTTGAAACATGAGGTGTTATTTGATTGTCTTCCTTATGAGTGGCGGTCGGGGACGAGCGATGGTCTTTTCCTACCAATCTATCCCCCTAGGAGCATGAGCGTAGTACCGAGGTTTTTGATGACTTGTAGATTTTTGCAATATATATGTGAGTTCTTTATGACTAATGTTGAGTCCATGGATTATACGCACTCTCACCCTTCCATCCTTGCTAGCCTCTTCGGTACAGTGCATTGCCCTTTTCTCACATTGAGAGTTGGCGCAAACTTCACCGGTGCATCCAAACCCCGTGATATGATACGCTCTTTCACACATAAACCTCCTTATATCTTTCTCAAAACAGCCACCATACCTACATATTATGGCATTTCCATAGCCATTCCGAGATATATTGCCATGCAACTTTCCATCATTTCGTTCATCATGACACATTCATTATTGTCATATTGCTTAGCATGATCATGTAGTTGACATAGTATTTGTGGCAAAGCCACCGTTCATAATTCTTTCATACACGTCACTCTTGGTCCATTGCATATCCCGGTACACCGCCAGAGGCATTCATATAGAGTCATCCTTTGTTCTAGTATCGAGTTGTAATCATTGAGTTGTAAATAAATAGAAGTGTGATGATCATCATTTTCTAGAGCATTGTCCCAAGTGAGGAATATATAAAAAAGAGAAAGGCCATAAAAAAAGAGAGAAGGCCCAAAAAATGAGAGAAAAGGAGAGAAGGGACAATGTTACTATCCTTTGCCACACTTGTGCTTCAAAGTAGCACCATAATCTTCATGATAGAGAGTCTCTTGTTTTGTCACTTTCATATACTAGTGGGAATTTTTAATTATAGAACTTGGCTTGTATATTCCAACAATGGGCCTCCTCAAGTGCCCTAGGTCTTCGTGAGCAAGCAAGTTGGATGCACACCCACTAGTTTCTTTTGTTGAGCTTTCATATATTTATAGCTCTAGTGCATCCGTTGCATGGCAATCCCTACTCCTTGCATTAACATCAAACGGTGGGCATCTCCATAGCCCATTGATTAGCCTCGTTGATGTGAGACTTTCTCCTTTTTCTCTTCTCCACATAACCCCCTCATTATATTCTATTCCACCCATAGTGCTATGTCCATGGTTCGCGCTCATATATTGCGTGAAAGTTTATAGGTTTGAGATCACTAAAGTATGAAACAATTGCTTGGCTTGTCATCGGGGTTGTGCACGATGAGAGCATTCTTGTGTGACGAAAATGAAACATGACTAAACCATATGATTTTGTAGGGATGAACTTTCACTACTAGGGAAAACCTTATACACAGAATCTTAGCAACAGCGCGGTCTAAAAACAGATGCTACTACTAATTAGCAGCAACGAGCTTTAGAAAAGAGCGCTGCTAATGACTGAGTAGCAGTAGCGCTCTAGGTGAAAAGAGTGCTACTACTATAATTGCCACGGTGTTGCCTCCAGGCTAGATATAGTAGTAGCGCCCTTCCCGTGGACGCGCTACTGCTAAAGAACTTAGTAGCAGCGGTTTTGCTCAAAACTCGCTGCTGGTAAGTATGACCGCAACTAATTAAGTTTAGTCCCATACTGCTAAGCGAACAAGGTGTTTACCACCTTAAATATGTTGCTTCTCAACCTATCTCGAGCACTTGGTCTTCATTGAACTATATGTGTATGATTTGTGGTTGCAATATGAATCCTCGCCTGTACCTATACAGGTACAGTGAGGATTCATGTTGACTATTTAGATTATACACAAAAAGATCAATGATGACCAATGTATATTTTTGATGTTTTTACTAAACAGAAGAAATAACTGCTTTCATTAGCAGTAGCGGTTTTTCCCAAAACGCGCTGTAGATAAGTTAGCTATAGCGCGTTTTCTATACGTGCGCTACTGCTAGTTCGAGTTAACCACCCCCCGCATCAAAATTTCGCTAAGTCCTCCTTTCCGCCCCCCCACCGGCCTGTTCCCCTACTCCCTGTCGCCGCCGCCCGAGCCCGAGCGCGCCTGCGCTCTCACCGCCACCGCTGACGCCCGCCCTCAACCTCACCGCCGCCGCTCTCGACCACACTGTCGCCGCCCTCGACCTCACCGCCGCCGCCCTCAACCGAGCCCGCCGCCCAGGACTGCCGCCCTCCCGATCCCGAGCCCGCCCTCGCCGCCCCTCCGTCGCCGAGCACCTCCCCGCCACCATCTCTCCCTCTGTAAGCCCCCCACCCCTCCCCAACCCCCTCTCTCTTTGCTTAGTTAGTAGATGATTTTAGTAGTAGTAGATGTTAATTTAGGGTTCATAGATAATGATTTTTAGAAGTACTGGATATTAATTACTAGTAGTGATGGTAAACTAGTTGTATAATTAGCAGTAGTACATGTTAATTAGTAGTAGATGTAGTAGTTAGATGTTAATTAGTAGTAGTAGATGTGCTAGTTTCTTTCTATTTATAGTAAGTTTATATTTAGTAAGAACTAGTTGAATTAATAGAACTAGTTTAGTTTTAGTTGAACTAGTTAAGTTTTAGTTGAACTAGTATAGTAAGTAAATTAATAACTAGTTGAACTACTTCATTTTTAGTAAGAACTAGTTTTTTTCTTTTTATACTAAGTTTATATTTAGTAAGAACTAGTTGAATTAATAGAACTAGTTGAATTAATAGAACTAGTTGAACATGCCATATTTGGTGTTATTTTTTAGTTTAAGCAATTATTTCATGTTTTGGTTACACCTCCGAGTGGCCTATGTTTTGCCGGAGTGTTGATTAATTTCCATTCCGGCAAATTTCAGGCGCTCGATATGTCTTTTTTTAGCAAAGGTCATGCCGGATTTTTCCGTGAATTCTGGCATGACTTGTGCTAGAATATGTGGGAAATATCGAGTGGTCTGGATTTTCTTTGAAAAATAATGATCTAATTTAGGTTTTTTACCACATATATTTAATTGTACAAGTTTAATCTTTGAATTATGAACATAGGAAATGTCGTACTCGGACAACGACAGTCTCCCGGGGGAGTGCAGCTGGTGCCACGACGATCGAGGTATGTGCGACAAGTTCGTTGAGCTGGACGAAGATCGGCGCTTCAGCATTAAGCTCGAGGAGACCTTCGATGTTGAAACGGTACGCAACAACGACAAGTGTTTTTTTCATAATTAAGCATGACTTCAACTATTTCAACGTCTAATCTTCATCTTTTACAATTCGACTAGCTTATCCCATGCCATGCAAGACGCTATGTCTTGGATAGGATGGGTTTTGAAGACCATGAAAATTTTCAAACAAAGAAAATACACCTAAGGACCCATCATGATATCGATTTTGAAGTAAATCTGTATAATTCTCAGAGCGTAACCCATTTTGGTTGTCAAAACTGGAAGCACTTTGCAAAATGTATGGTTCTTATGAGGGTATGATTGTCACCATGGATCTTGGTCATCCTGACATCGAGCAAGACAATATGGACATTTGGGTCCTTGTTGATACGCTTCCGATTCTACCGCAATGTGAGTTTCTCAAACATAGTTATTAACTAATTTATATTGTTTATTTCAAAATAGTTGACAGCTTATTTCCATTGACAGCTTATTTTGAATCTTCAAAGAATGTGCAGAAGATGGTAGACAAAACCCACTACACTGATGGCTCCGAATTAACTTATACGGAGAAAAACCATCTGATTGCTTATTGTACTTTTTTTGAGAATTACAATACCTATTATCGAACTCCTCCAAATTATGGTGAATACGTGCCACTAGTGCACGTGTTGAACCACGATAACTTCTATGGAGATACCCTGGTAAGATATTTTACTATTACGACATCCGTGCATCTTTTGCATACTTCTAAAACTAGTACATCATTGCTAACTACGAAGTTATTACTATGTTTTTCAACAGAAAATCCCGATGGATTGTGTGCCTCATCTGATGTATTACAATGGTTGCCTTGAAGTTCCGAACCTACAGCCAGGTCATCCTATGGATCTCACCTGTGCATATCAAATTTCTGAAACCGGTGAACACATGCTAATCAAAGAGTGGAAAAAATGTTTGGACATTCGTAAGGAGGTTCTTGGAAGCAACATTAAGCGAAAGGCAAGAATTGGAGACAGGATAATCTGCATTCTCCATAATGGAGAGCGAGGGGCTATCTTGTTTTTTGCTATTTTACCTTAGAGAATATAGTAGGTCCTAAGAGAATGTAGTAGGTCCTATGATGTACAATATGTTTATTATGTGATACAATGTGTTAGAGTTGAAGATGTCAGGAGTACTTGTGATTACGACTAGTGACCAATGATATGATGATGATGATGATGATAAGTTGTTAATGATATGATGATGATGATGATATTTATTATATCATCGGGTGAAAGAACCGCGGATTAGTTTCAAGTGGATGTCCGTCCACTTGAAACTAGTCCACACAGTTCTTTCACCCCGTGATGTAATAACTCATTATGATGTAAAAACAATTTGTAAATTCCTGTTGTATGAAAATTTGTGTAAAGGTGTATGAATACAACATGAAATAAAAAATAAATAAAATACGAAATAATAGTAGCAGCGGGCAGAGAGAAGCGCTACTACTAATTACCAGCAGCGCTCCTCCTGGAACTCGCTGCTACTAAGTCGATTTAGCCGTAGCGTGGGTGGAGGCACGCTACTGCTATTCGTTAGCTGTAGCGCCTTATCAGTAGCGCACCACCCCGCGCTACTGATAGGTCTAAAACCCGCGCTGCTGCTAGCCTTTTCCCTAGTAGTGTTTCTTTGGCCATGTTATTTTGAGAAGACATAATTGCTTAGTTAGTATGCTTGAAGTATTATTATTTTTATGTCAATATGAACTTTTGTCTTGAATCTTTCGGATCTGAATATTCATACCACAATTAAGAAGAATTACATTAAAATTATACCAAGTAGCACTCCGCATCAAAAATTCTGTTTTTATCATTTACCTACTCGAGGACGAGCAGGAATTAAGCTTGGGGATGCTTGATACGTCTCCAACGTATCTATAATTTTTGATTGCTCCATGCTATATTATCTACAGTTTTGGACATTATTGGACTTTATTATCCACTTTTATATTATTTTTGGGACTAACCTATTAACCGGAGGCCCAACCCAGAATTGCTGTTTTTTTGCCTGTTTTAGGGTTTCGAAGAAAAGGAATATCAAACGGAGTCCAAATGGAATGAAACCTTCGGGAACGTGATTTTCTCAACGAATAAGACCCAGGAGACTTGGACCCTACATCAAGGCACAAGAGAGGAGGCCACGAGGTAGGGGGCGCGCCTGCCTACCCCAGGTGCGCCCTCCACCCTCTTGGGCCCTCTGTTGCTCCACCGACGTACTCCTTCCTCCTATATATATTCACATACCCCAAACGATCAAATACGGAGCCAAAACCCTAATACCACCGACGTAACTTTCTGTATCCACGAGATCCCATCTTGGGGCCTGTTCCAGAGCTCCGCCGGAGGGGGCATCGATCACGGAGGGCTTCTACATCAACACCATAGCCCCTTCGATGAAGTGTTAGTAGTTTACCTCAGACCTACGGGTCCATAGTTAGTAGCTAGATGGCTTCTTCTCTCTTTTTGGATCTCAATACAATGTTCTCCCCCTCTCTTGTGGAGAACTATTCGATGTAATCTTCTTTTTGCGGTGTGTTTGTTGAGACCGATGAATTGTGGGTTTATGATCAAGTCTATCTATGAACAATATTTGAATCTTCTCTAAATTCTTTTATGTATGATTGGTTATCTTTGCAAGTCTCTTCGAATTATCAGTTTGGTTTGGCCTACTAGATTGATCTTTCTTGCAATGGGAGAAGTGCTTAGCTTTGAGTTCAATCTTGTGGTGTCCTTTCCCAGTGACAGTAGGGGTAGCAAGGCACGTGTTGTATTGTTGCCATCGAGCATAACAAGATGGAGTTTTCATCATATTGCATGAGTCTATCCCTCTACATCATGTCATCTTGCTTAAGGCGTTACTCTGTTTTTAACTTAATACTCTAGATGCATGCTGGATAGCGATCGCTGAGTGGAGTAATAGTAGTAGATGCAGGCATGAGTCGGTCTACTTGTCTCGGACGTGATGCCTATATACCTGATCATACCTAGATATTCTCATAACTATGCTCAATTCTTTCAATTGCTCAACAGTAATTTGTTCACCCACCTTAGAATACTTATGCTCTTGAGAGAAGCCACTAGTGAAAACTATGGCCCCCGAGTCTATCTTTATCATACTGATCCCCTACTACTTAATTATTTACTTTGCCTTTATTTTACTTTGCATCTTTATCACAAAAATACCAAAAATGTTATCTTTATCATATCTATCAGATCTCACTCTCGTAAGTGGCCCTATAGGGATTGACAACCCCTATTTGCGTTGGTTGCGAGGATTTATTTGTTTTGTGCAGGTACGAGGGACTCGCGTGTAGCCTCCTACTGGATTGATACCTTGGTTCTCAAAAACTGAGGGAAATACTTACGCTACTTTGCTGCATCATCCCTTCCTCTTCGGGGAAATCCAACGCAGTGCTCAAGAGGTAGCACTATGCGCTCGAAATGCGGTTGTGCCCCAATCTTGAATTCATCACGTGATCGGGATATAATCGTATCTTGGGCGCGGCAGATAGCTCCCAACGGTTCACTCCACTCGTTCTCACCATACCGCTCCCGTTTCCCTGGAACCAACTAGAAATCCCTGCCAGCAAGCTTTGAAACCGACAAAAGCTCTCCTAAATCATTCGTTCTCCATTGTCTTCCCTCCCGCTTTGTAGTCTCTAGTATGCTTGTCAATCTCTACCACACTACCATGTCTAGCCATCTACACTCGGCCTTGTACGTGTACAATAGCAAAAAACTTCCATTCCGTGTAACATTAATCTTATCAAGAGCCATTTCCTTACCGTAAAATATACTCATGTATGGTATGCTCATTTTATACTTTTCAAACAGTTTTTTGTGCAGTGTTGTTGGACCAAGGGTTGGTGTTTCTCTGAGTCAATCAATGATTGCATATGCCACTCACTTGGTCTTTGCTAATTTTGATTGGGCCTTCCCCCTCCACATGGACATGTGTGAACAGTTGGGTTCAATTTGATTTGAAATAGAATGAAAAATATATATTAATTATACATTGTGATAAAGCCTGATTGTAATTAAAATTAAGACCGAGACCAATCAAATAAGGGGTTAATTTAATGTATAATATATGGATCATTTTAATTTTACGCATACTGGAGGCACGCAACCTCCACCTACACCTCTCAAATAGGCAGTGAACCCTCAATCTTCTTGGCTCACTCTTATCAATCATAAAATCATTTTGAGTGAAAATCTAGTATGTGGTAACTCCATTCGACAGTCCTTCATTGATTCGAATATTGTTCCCGGAGTAAGTTGAGATTTTCATGTCCCACTCAATCATTGTCATGTCAACCAATCGAGTAGGGCGGGTGGGCTCCTTCGGGCATTCTTCTTCCATTGCATATTGGATGTATTTATCCATCAATTCAGTGTTAAGACACGTTGTACGCTACTCTAGCATCAAATAATTTTTCCCTACCACGCAACTAACATCATCTTGGTGGGGACATATCACTGGATCAGCTTGACCACTAGATGTGCAGTCACTATAGCAGAAGTAGAGTTGGTGATGTATGTAGCCGACCAGCCAAGTCGTCTCCTCCTTGTGTGGTCGATCGCCCGTGAACGATTCCTTCTGGATCCCTCAAATGGCTCCTTGCGGTTCCCTCGGACGGTTCGTCCTAGCACTGCAGATGCTATGCCTCTAAGGTATCTGATAGCCCACAAGTATAGGGGATCATTTGTAGCCTTTTCGATAAATAAGAGTGTCGAACCCAACGAGCAGCTAAAGCCAGAACAAATATTCCCTCAAGGCTATCGACCACCGATACAACTCTACGCACACTTAGTGCTTGCTTTACCTAGAACAAGAATAAAACTAGAAGTACTTTGTGAGAATAAAACTAGAAGTACTTTGTGAGAATAAAACTACGAATAAATTGCAAGGTAATAAAAGTAGATAGCTTTTGTCAACAAGAAAGTCATTTGTCCCTAGGCAATCGATAACTAGACCGGTAATCATTCTTGCAATTTTACATGAGGGAGAGGCATGAGCTAACATACTCTCTCTACTTGGATCATATGCACTTATGATTGGAACTCTAGCAAGCATCCGCAACTACTAAAGATCATTAAGGTCGTAAAACCCACTTATGCAATAACCCACTTATGCAATAACCCACTTATCCGTGTTCTGGCTTCTGTCACTCCGGCAACCGACAATAAGCAAATTATGAACATATTGCAACACCCTACAGTGGGGACCCCTCACGTTTGCGCAAGATAGAGGGCACCGCAGGACAGCACCATAATAAAATGTACACTCAAACCAACCACGATCATCAATTAGCCCATAGGACAAAACATATCTACTCAAACATCATAGGATAACCACATATCATTCTGAAATAATATATAGTGTTGAGCACCATGTTTACGTAGAGATTACAACAGGGAGAAGGGGTGTTACACTGCTGCATAGAGGGGGAGAAAGTTGGTGTTGACGGTAGCAAGGTTGTTGATGTAGATCGCCGTCACAATCCTTGCCCCGGCGACACTTCGGCGCCACCGGGAGAGAGTGTTGGGGAACGTAGCATGCAATTTCAAAAAAATTCCTACGAACACGCAAGATCTATCTAGGATATGCATAGCAACGAGAGGGGGAGAGTGAGTCCACGTACCCTCGTAGACCGAAAGCGGAAGCGTTAGCTTAACACGGTTGATGTAGTCGAACGTCTTCTCGATTCAACCAATCAAGCACCGAACGTACGGCACATCCGAGTTCTGCACAAGTTCAGCTCGATGACGTCCCTTGAACTCTTGATCCAGCAAAGTGTCGAGGGAGAGTTTCATCAGCACGACGGCGTGGTGACAGTGATGGTGATGTGATCCGCGCAGGGCTTCGCCTAAGCACTACGACAATATGACCGGAGGAGTAAAGGCGGAGGGGGGCACCGCACACGGCTAAGAACAATTGATGTGCTTAGAGGTGCCCCCGCCCCCGTATATAAAGGATGGAGAGGGAGGAGGCTGGCCTAGGCGTGCCCCAAGGGGGGAGGAGTCCTACTAGGACTTCAAGTCCAATTCGGACCCCCCTTCCTTTTACTAGAGGGCAAAAGGGGGAAGGAGATGGAGAGGGAGAAGGAAAGGGCGCCGCGCCCCTCCCCTTGTCCACTTCAGACTCCCCATGGTGGGGGTGCCACCTCCTTGTGGGCTGCCCTGCCTCTCCCCTATGGCCCATATGGCCCATTACTTCCCCCGTGGGGTTCCGGTAACCCCCTGGTACTCCGATAAATTCCCGAAACGTTCCGGAACCATTCCGTTGTCCGAATACTATCGTCCGATATATCAATCTTTACCTCTCGACCATTTCGAGACCCCTCGTCATGCCCGTGATCTCATCCGGGACTTCGAACAATCTTCGGTCACCAAAACACATAACTCATAATACAAATCGTCATCGAACGTTAAGCGTGCGGACCCTACGGGTTCAAGAACTATGTAGACATGACAGAGACACATCTCCGGTCAATAACTAACAGCAGAACCTGGATGCTCATATTGGTTCCTACATATTCTACGAAGATCTTTATCGGTCAAACCACAATGACAACATACGTTACTCCCTTTGTCATTGGTATGTTACTTTCCCGAGATTCGGTCGTCGGTATCTTCATACCTAGTTCAATCTCGTTACCGGCAAGTCTCTTTACTCGTTCCGTAATGCATCATCCGATAACTAACTCATTATTCACATTGCTTGCAATGCATATCATGATGTGCATTATCGAGAGGGCCCAGAGATATCCCTCTGATACTTGGAGTGAAAAATCCTAATCTCGATCTATGCCAACCCAACAAACACCTTGAGAGACACCTATAGAGCATCTTTATAATCACCCAGTTATGTTGTGACGTTTGATAGCACACAAGGTGTTCCTATGGTATTCAGGAGTTGCATAATCTCATAGTCAAAGGAATATGTATAAGTCATGAAGAAAGCAATAGCAATAAAACTGAACGATCATAATGCTAAGCTAACAGATGGATCTTGTCCATCACATCAATCTCCTAATGATGTGATTCTGTTTATCAAATGACAACACATGTCTATGGTTAGGAAACTTAACCATCTTTGATTAACGAGCTAGTATAGTAGAGCCTTGCTAGGGACACGGTGTTTTATCTATGTTACCACACATGTATTAAGTTTTCGGTTAATACAATTCTAGCATGAATAATAAACATTTATCATGATATAAGGAAATATAAAATAACAACTGTATTATTGCCTCTAGGGCATATTTCCTTCAGAGAGGGGGAGAGAGCCCCCCTCCTTCTTCTTCTTCTTCCTTGGCCTCCCCCGAGATGGGAGGAGAGTTCCCCCTCTGGTCCATGGCCTCCATGGCGGCGGAGGGGCAGGAGCCCCCTAGATTGGATCTATCCCCCTGTTCTCTTCTGTTTCGCGTTCCTATTTTCTGGCCCTTCACCGTTTCTTAAATCCTTGAAGATTGATAAGTCCGACTGCGCTGAAATTTTTACATGATTTTTTCCATAAATTATCTTTCTTGCGCCTGAAGAAGGGCCCCAACTAACTTATGGAGAGGGCACAAGACACCTGGATGCGCCAGGAGGTGCCTGGCGCGCCCTGGTGGGTTGTGGAGGCCGTGGGCCTCCGTTAGCGTTGATTCCACCTCCCAAAAATCACACACACATATATATATATATGTATATATATTCCAAAACAATTCTCCGTAAATTTTTATCGCGTTTGGACTTCATTTGATATGGATATTCTGCGAAACAAAAAACATGCAACAAACTGGAACTGGCACTGGGCACTGGATCAATAGGTTGGTCCAATAAATCATATAAAATGTTGCCAAAAGTATGTGAAAGCTGTATAATATTGACATGGAACAATAAAAAATTATAGATACGATAGGGATGTATCAGCAACCCCAAGCTTAATTCTTTCTCGTCCTCGAGTAGGTAAATGATAAAAAAGATAATTTTTGATGTGGAATGCTACCTAGCATAATCTTGATCATATGTCTAATCATGGCATGAATATTAAGACATGAGTGATTCAAAGCAATAGCCTATAATTTTACATAAAGACATCAATACTCAGGCATCCCAACAAACAATCATGTCTTTCAAAATATCAATGCTAAAGGATGATATCCCTACAAAATCATATAGTCTTGTCATGCTCTATCTTCTGAACACAAAGTGTTTATCATGAACTACCCCAGTGTCATCCAAGCAATTGGTTCATACTTTTTAACGCGCTTCAGCATTTTCAAATTTCATGCAATACATGAGCGCAAGCCATCGATATAGCACTATGGGTGGAATAGAGTATGATGATAGGGGTAAATATAGAGAAGACAAAAAAGTAAGAAAGTCTCACATCGACGCAGCTAACCAACGGGCTATGAAGATGCCCATCAATTGATATAATTGTGAGGAGTAGGGATTGCCATGCAACAAATGCACTAAGAGCTATAAGTGTATGAAAGCTCAATATGAAAACTAGGTGGGTGTGCATCTAATCCTATAATGAGAAATTCCCACTAGTATATGAAAGTGATAACATAGGAGACTCTCTATATGAAAAACATGGTGCTACTTTGAAGCACAAGTGTGGAATTAGCATGCGCCTTCTCTTCCTTCCTTCTTTCTTTTTTTCTTTTTTTTCTTTTCCTTTTTTTTTTTTGGTCCGGAGTCTCATCCTAACTTGTGGGGGAATCATAGTCTCCATCATCCATTCCTTATTGGGACAATGCTCTAATGATGAAAGTTGATGATCATCACACTTCTATTTACTTACAACTCGATACCTATAACAAAATATGACTCTATATGAATGCCTTTGGTAGTGTACCAGGATGTGCAATGATCTAGCATAACATGTATAAAAAATGATAAATGGTGGTGAGCCACAAATACTATGTCAGCTACATGATCATGCAGAGCAATATGACAATGAATGCTCAAGTCATCAAAACGGAAGCAGTGAAAGTTGCATGGCAATATATCTCAGAATGGCTATGAAAGGCCATAATAGGTAGGTATGGTGGCTGTTTTGAGGAAGATATAATAAGGCTTATGTGTGATAGAGCGTATCATATCACGGGGTTTGGATGCACCGGCGAAGTTTGAACCGACTCTCAAGGTGAGAAAGAGCAATGCACGGTACCATAGAGGATAGCAAATTGCGGAAAGGTAAGAGTGCGTATATTCCATGGACTCACATTAGTCATAAAGAACTCATATACTTATTGCAAAAGTTTATTAGCCCTCGAAGAAAAATACTACTATGCATGCCCCTAGGGGGGAGGTCGGTAGGAGTTAACCATCACGCACCCCCGACCTCTACGCGAAGGAAGACAATCAATAATAAATCATGCTCCAACTTCATAGCATAACGAGAGAGTATACGTGCATGCTTTGGGAATCACAAACCTTAACACCGATATCTTACTAAACACGATCATCTACTAGTACCTCCCACATATTCCATCTCTATATCGCAAAACTATTGCAAGGAATCAAACATACCATATTCAATAATCCACAAGTTTTATGTAGGATTTTATGACTAACCATGCAATTGACCAATTCTCGTTGACTCTCTAAATAGATATAAGTGAAGCAAGAGAGTTTAATTCTTTCTACAAAAGACCATACTCTAACAGATATAAGTGAAGCAAAATAGCATTCTACAAATAACGGGTTTCCATGTGAAGAGAAACAGGCAATCCAAACTTCAAATGATATAAGTGAAGCACATGAAGCATTCTATAAAGCCATACTCAAAAGATATAAGTCAAGTGCAATGAGCATTCTATAAATCAACCATGGACTATCTCATACCAGCATGGTGCATAAAACAAAAATGAAAACTAAACACAAAATATGCTCCAAGATTTACACATATCACATGAACGAAACGAAAACGGAAACATACTGATACTTGTTGAAGAAAGATGGGATGCCTTCAGGGGCATCCCCAAGGTTAGACGCTTGAGTATCCTTCGATATTTACTTGGGGTGCCTTGGGCTCTTGCCTCTTCTCCTTCTCCTCATATCGATACCTCCTCGATCTTTGATCACTTCATTCACACAAAACTCAACAAATAGCTCGATAAGATCAGTTAGTATAATAATGCAAATCACTACTCTAAGTACTATTGAAAACCCATTCATATTTTGTTTTTGCATTGTAGCTACTGTATTATAACTTCTCCATGTCTTATAACACCGATAGAATCGATAGTTTCATCAAAATAAGCAAAACAATGCATGAAAAACATAATCTGTCTTAAACAGGATAGTCTGTAGCAATCTAAACATCTACCATACTTCCGTAATTCCAAAAATTCAGAGAAATTAGGACAAAATAAACAATTTGTATAGCAATACTGTGCAAAAAGCTTCAGAAACTTTCGACGTTCCATTAAAAAAATGTAAAATCACGCACTACAACCAAAGTTTCTGTTTTTGCACCGCACATACCAACAAGCAATCTACTCATCCTAAAGGAAAATCTTGGCACAATAATTTTACAACAGAAAGGATTTGTACAGGGGATAATTATTTTTCAAGAATTTTCCATGAAAAAATTACATTGTTTCCATGAGCATGAACACAAGTGTTCAAGGTCGACCCTCACTTCTACAATGCATCACCTTTCAATCGCTTCTCTTTTAGAAAAAGGTTTTTAGGTTCCCCTCTATATTTTTTTGTTTTTAAACTTTATAAAAGCACTAAAAAGAAATAAATGACTCTAAAACTTCCGGGGTGTCTCCCTAGTGGTGCTTTCTTTAAAGCCATTAAGCTAGGCATAAAGTGCTCAAGTAATTGATCCACCCAGATTTCAAGGTATAATAAAGCCAATTTTAATTAGCAATGATTTATAATTTAGTAGTGAGCACAAAGCAACATATATCATGCAATGACGAAGTCTAACTCTCTTCTTATGCATTGACATGTCATACAAGAACAATTCATGCACATCAAGTAATGACCAATACATAGCATAAGTAGTTTCTTGCAATTTTATCGTGTTGGAAACATAGAGGTCGGAGATGTAGTTCCTATTTTATAATAATTGCAAGTAGGAGCAGCAAACACATGCATATTATATTCATCAAAATTATCATGTGCAAAGGTAAAAGGCAACCCATCAATGTAATCCTCAATAAGTGTAAACTTCTCCGACATAGTGTAGTTGGGAGAATTCAAAAAGATAATAGGACTATCATGTGTGGGTGTAATAGCAACAATTTCATTCTTAACATAAGAAACTATAGCAAGTCCATCTTCATAAGCATAATTCATCTGGGTGTCCCTAATTTGGGACTCATATTACCATGGCAGGGTGCCCCAAGGAACTTCTGACTATGGTTCTTTTTAGTGGAGGGATAATTGCAAGGTAATGCAGAGTTTCAGAGAATGTCCCCGGGTTCAGATAAATGAGGGTGACACTGCACTTTTTTGGTCTGACAACTGGAATCTTGATAATGAAGTTTCTACTCTCCAGTCCAGATTTCTTAGAATATTCTCATATGCTAAGGACCCATGGATTTCTGTTAAGGAGATTTTCAACTCTCAGGACATCCACCAGCATTTTCACCTTCCATTGTCAGCCCAGGCTTATGAGGATTTGGCTATGTTGCAATTTTTGATGGGCTGTCACAACAGGACAACTGGCACTAAGGATGTGTGGTTTTGGCAAGCCTCCTCCAAAGAGTACAGGCCCAACATGTTCTATTCTCACACTTTTATATCTGAAACCTTTAATCCTTTGACCTGCTGCATATGGAAATCATCTTGTACTATGAAAATTAAGGTGTTTGCCTAGATGCTCATTATGGACAGATTGAATACAAAGATTATGGTGGACAGAAGGCATTGGCACATGGAGGATGGAGTTCACTGTAGGCTCTGCCCCTTGCAGGCAAAGGAAACCAGGGATCGCCTATCTTTTAACTGCAACTTCAGTGTGAGAGTATGGAATTATCTGCAGATTGAGTGGGCATATGGAGATTCAATGTCTGAATTGGTTATTCAGGCTAGGAGACGTTTTGATAAGCCATTTTCACTGAAGTGGTCTTCATTCCTGTTGGAATATCTGGATCATCAGAAATGCAAAAGTCTTCAGAAATGAGAGGGCCAGTTTTAATAAATGGAGAGGTGCTTTTAGGCATGATATCAGTCTTATGCAATACATGATAAAATCTGCTTACAAGGATGATCTCCTAAAGTGGATTTCTTTTCTTCCCCCTTAAGGCATAGTGTTGTAAGATCTCTCTTTTTTCGCTTTCTCCTAGATTAGTTTTCTTTGATTACCTCTTGTAATCCCTTTGTTGTATCTGTTACCATCTGTTCTAATAAAGCTTTTGATATGCTGTGGGGGGTTTTGCCCCACAGTTCCCAGTAAAAAAAGCATAATTTAGATTGGCATCATGGCCACAAGCATAGCAAGCATCAATTTCATCAAAAGGGGATATTTCAAATGAATCAATGGGATCAGAGAAATTATCATAGCATTCATTCTTCGGTAAGCATAAAGGGTAATTAAATAATGTATGAGTTGAAGAGTTACTCTCATTAGAAGGTCAGCACGGGTAGCTAATCCGCTCTTCCTCCTTTTGTTCTTCGCTCTCCTCATCATCTTTTTCATCCAATGAGCTCATAGTTTCATCAATTTCTTCTTCCATAGGCTGCTGCAAAATTTTAGTCTCTTCTTGGACAACATAGACTTTCTCAATAAACTCATTAATATAAGCACTAGAAGCATAGTTTTCTAGCAATATTTAAGTATGGCAAAATTTTCAGATTCGTAAAGAGTAGTATCATACTTTTCAATCAAAGAAGCAATTTCATAAGCACCCTTAAAAGCAACAAATTATTCAATTTGTTCAACATCATAGTAATTATAAACACGCTTAGCATAAGAAGATAGAATTCCATTATCTCTAAGCTCACATTGATAAGGAAGGTGTTTCTTAGGGTCCTTAGAACAACAAGTAAAATCATGTATTTCACATAAATTCCAAGCATAGCATTGCATAGTATTAATTTGATGCAGTAAAAGTTTCCCATTTTGAGATAAGCATTGTCACATAAAATGAACATGCTCATCTAATGATTTGCCCTCAACTAAGCTAGTTGGGGTTTCAACACGAGCACAAAGGGATCGAAGATGATCCAAGTAAAAAGCTTCAGCATTATGATATATTTTGGGTGGTTCTTCAACCATAGGTTTAGTAGGTACAACTAATTTTTTTGGTATTTTTTTGTTTTCTACCCATAAATAAAGATAGAAAACAAGAGCACAAAATAAAAACTAGTTAGTGATAAAGCAAACAAGCACACATGAGAATATTCACCCCATGCTATTGCTCCCCCGCAATGGCGTCAGAAAAAGGTCTTGATAACCCACAAGTGTAGGGATTGCTTGTAGCCTTTTTCGATAAATAAGAGTGTCGAACCCAATGAGGAGCTAAAGGCAGAACAAATATTCCCTTAAGTTCTATCGACCACTGATACAACTCTACGCACACTTAGTGTTTGCTTTACCTAGAACAAGAATAAAACTAGAAGTACTTTGTGAGAATAAAACTACGAATAAATTGCAAGGTAATAAGAGTAGATGACTTTTGTCAACAAGAAAGTCATTTGTTCCTATGCAATTGATAACTAGATCGGTAATCATTCTTGCAATTTTACATGAGGGAGAGGCATGAGCTAACATACTTTCTACTTTCTATACTTGGATCATATGCACTTATGATTGGAACTCTAGCAAGCATCCACAACTACTAAAGATCATTAAGGTCTAAAACCCAACCATGGAATTAAGTATCAAGTCCTCTTTACTCCCATACACAATAACTCACTTATCTGTGTTTAGGCTTCTCTCACTCCAGCAACCGACAATAAGCAAATTATGAACATATTGCAACACCCTACAGTGGGGACCCCTCATGTTTGCGCGAGATGGAGGGCACCGTAGGACAACACCATAATAAAATATACACTCAAACCAACCATGATCATCGATTAGCCCATAGGACAAAACATATCTACTCAAACATCATAGGATAACCACATATCATTGGGAAATAATATATAGTGTTGAGCACCATGTTTAAGTAGAGATTACATCAGGGAGAAGGGGTGTTACACCGATGCATAGAGGGGAAGAAAGTTAGTGTTGACGGTAGCAAGGTTGATGATGTAGATCGCCGTCACGATCCTTGCCCCGACGACACTCTAGCACCACCGGGAGAGAGGGGGAGAGAGCCCCCCTCCTTCTTCTTCTTCCTTGGCCTCCCCCTAGATGGGAGGAGAGTTCCCCCTCTGGTCCATGGCCTCCATGGTGGCGAAGGGGCAGGAGCCCCTTCTAGATTGGATCTACCCCTGTTCTCTTCTATTTCGCGTTCCTATTTTCTGGCCCTTCACCGTTTCTTAAATTCCTGGAGATCCATAACTCTGATTGTGCCAAAATATTTACACGTTTTTCCATAAATTATCTTTCTTACGCCCGAAAAGGGCCCCAACCGACTTACAGGGAGGGCACAAGACACCTGGGCACGCTAGGGGGCGCCTGGCGCACCCTGGTGGGTTGTGTAGGTCGTGGGCCTCCGTTAGCGTTGATTCCACCTCCCAAAGATCACATATATTGCAAAATAATTCTCCGTAAATTTTTATCGCATTAGGACTTTGTTTGATATGGATATTCTGCGAAACAAAAACATGCAACAAACAGGAACTGGCTTTGGGCACTTGATCAATAGGTTAGTCCAATAAATCAAATAAAACATTGCCAAAAGTATGTGAAAGTTGTATAATATTGGCATGGAACAATAAACAATTATAGATACGACAGAGACGTATCAGTATCCACACGTACGGGGAGAAACTTTGGATGACAGATTACTAGGTCCGGTCGTGCGGCATGGGGGCGTGGATAGTGGTGGAGGCGGCTGTGTAGGGAGGGAAAAGATCCCCCTAGGAGGTGCGCCCACTCCCCTTTATATAGATGTCCAAGGTGGGCTCAACACTTGAGGCCCGCTAGGAGTCTACGCCAAATTTCCTTTCAGATCCAAACCGAATGGGCTTCAACCCCTTAAGTGTGCGACCCTCTAAGTTCACATACACATGGACACGACCCGAGTCAATAGTTGGTGGCGGCTCCTAGCAAAATGTGCCAACTCCCTTGTGTGCCTAAAGTAGTTTGACGAACCTCTACAATGTGTCATATGCAACATTGCTTTTGCCTCATGAGATATGTTGTCGAACTCAAGAAGAGTACTTGTCACCCTTGCGGTATCTCGACCTTTCTTCTCAAAACCATGATACCAATTCCCGAACTGGGTTAACGCTTAACCCAAGTCGCACGGCCATGCTTTCCGAATTTGATCACCCGAGAGGGGCCAGAGGATATCTCTCCTTATCAGAGGGGCAAATCCCATCTTGATCAACCATGTCTCACGACTCACACAAAAGCTACCTTTATAACTACCCAATTACGGAGTAGCATTAGATAGACCCTAAGTGAGTTGATCCTCATCTCGAGAACGTGTGAGGACATTAGGTCTAGGACATGGCATATACATTGTACTTGAGACTGATAGATGACAATATCTCGCTATGTCTCAAAGTGGGTCCGTCCAACTTGGTGATCTCCATCTCGAGTCCATACTATCTGTTTAGCATCTCTATGCCCATGACTTGTGAAACATAGTCATCAACCGAATCACATACTACCCAAAGGGTATGTGCCTGCATAACCTTGTCAACTAGGGACCCTTAGAACAATCATCATTTAATATATAATTTCACAAACAAGTTACATACTTATGGATACATATCACTGATGATGTTTAAGGACAATACAATAGACTCATGAATAAATAGGGAAATATCATCATGACATGATTGCCTCTAGGGCATATCTCCAACATTCAGGATACAACCTCTCATCCTCATCATCTTGTTGAGGCACAGCCTCATCAGGCTGTGCATCATTGTTTGCAACCTTCGTACTACTGGCCTGGCTTACTAGCAGTAGGTTTAGATGGTCTGGGCCTCTGAGGAGTAGAGTTATGTGAGGTCTGAACACCCTTCCCCCTTTTCCTATTCTTTTGGTGGTTGAAGCACTTCGATGTGAATTGTACCGAAACAAGTGCCAGCATTCCATCCAAAAAGGTAACCTAGATGCTAATCGCAAGTTAGTGGGACAAATATTTCCTCACTAATGTTGAAATGTTTGATATAAACAGCATGAGCATGTCTCCATGGATAATCAACACTTAGGGAATTGACAAAATCTTTGAAAGAAATACTTGTTCCCTACCACCTTTGGATAGAAAAAGCTAGAAAGTAGATGCACTTTAGTACCATGCAATATGCCACTCTCTATTTTAACTACCAGGCAAAAAGCAATTGTAACATCCCAAATTTTCAATTTGGAATGTTATACATAGATCATTCTTGCATGTCATATTTCATTGCATTTCGTCTCGCGGTCCTCGAAAATCCTAAGCAACTCAAGGACCCTCGGAGAGAGTTGGGGATTTCCCCGGTATTCAAATTTGATTTTTATCAAATTTTGAAACGAGGATTGTTGGTTTTAATTATTTTTCTCTCTGAAAATATTTCATATTAAAGTATATGAGAGGAGATAATATGACTTCTCCAACATACTTGAAATATTGGAGGAAAAATATTAAAATCAAATATTTGATTTTATTTGGATTTTATTTGCATTAGAAAAATTGCACGTTTTCAAAATTGCATTTTAGGGCCAAGAAAATGTTCACCTCGTTCTAAATATTCTAATTAGACGGTGAAAATTTGTTTTGGTATTTTTAGATTTTTATTTTATTTTCTAGGAATTATTTTCTGTTCGGCGGAATTGTTTTAAAAAAAGAGCTTCGGGCGCCGACTGGGCCGAAACCCAGCCGGGCCGGCCCATCTCCCGCCGCCGCCGTCTCCCGCGCGGAGCAGCGCGCGCCACCGCGCGCGCTGCCACCGCCGACTCGGACAGAGTCCGAGCTGGACTCCTCCAACGCCGCCGCCTTGCCCCTCCTCCAAGCCACCCACCCCCGCCCTTTATATACGCCGCCCGAGCCCCCCACCACCACCACAAACCCCGCCGCCGCCGCCCGCTCCTGAGCCGAGCCGCGCGCCGCCGCCTCCCGCGCCTCGCCGCCGTCGCCGCAAGCCGCCGCCGCCGCCGCCGCCCGAGCCCCGCCTTGTCGGAGCCTCGTCGGAGGTACCACGCCGTTTCGTCGCCGCCGGTTTTTTTAAAAGAAAACTAATTCGTTTTTTTTGAAAAAAAACCCTAGTTCTTTTTTTAGATCGGTTCGCCGGTTTTTCCCGGTTCTTCTATTTAGCGAACGCCCGTCCGTACGTTTGTTTTAACGAACGGTTTTCGCTCATTAGTTACAGACAACGAACGCTCGTTCGTTAGCCTGTTTGTCAGTTTTCTTTTATCGGATTTTCCCGCGGTTATTTCTGATCGCGATTTCTGATCCGATTTTCGTTCTAGTTTATCTTTTTGCTCGTTTGTCGGAATCAGGCGATTCAAGCACCTAGATCTTCGTCTCGAGACCCTGTTTTCGTTTAACCAACTTGAACAAGCTTTTGCTACTGTAAAATTTGACCTAGGTCCAGATTAGTAAACGGATCTTGTTTCTTTCGCCGTTTGAGTTTCGTTGCTCCGTTCGTTTTGATTCTTTTTTGCAAACCGGAGTTCTTAAGTTGAACTTTCTGGTTAGACCTTCTTATTGGAGTTTTACCCGTGCTTCCTTGCTTGTTTGCTTATGTATGCTATTGTTTGTTTGCGATAGAATTCCCGAAGTGTGAAGCGTGTTATTTGGAGTCTCTAGGTTATGCGAATCGTCAGCAAGGTAAGTAACACTTTGATCATACTCCTTTTTCACCCAGTTTTTATGCATTAGTTCCAATCCTCAAACATTGCATGGTTAGGATGCCATTAACATGTGTGTTGGGAAGTAGTTGATGAGGTAGAACCTATTGCCCTGTTAAATTCAAACCCTTGGGAGTTACTTCTACGCATTGCTTATACTGCTATGCTATGCTCGTAGACGTGGTTTGGGGTGAGTGAAATCCATGACGGATGTGAGATTGTTAATTAATGGTTCAACTTAAGGTGGCAACTTAAATACACATCTGGGTGGATTGAGGCACCTGGAGTACCCAGTGTTGCTTGTATTTTTGGAAATCCCGGAGTACCCGTGTGATCTTTCTATGGACCGCCACCCAGGCTCAAAGGGAACTGAGATGATTCATGCTAGAAACTTTCGTGTGCAGCCACAAGCTATTATGGGCTCTAGCATAGTTGAGTAAGTTACGTGAAGCTCTTGAAGAGGTGGATCAGCAGGTAGTGGGTTGTAGGTTTGGTATGGTCTGCCCGGAGTAGAGAGTTAATGTTTCTGAAAGACTGTGTCTCGGTCATCCGTTTCTCAAACATCATGTAGTGCGAGAAATTCAACGGAGGCGATCGAGTCTTGTGGGGAAAAGTGCGCAAACCTCTGTAGAGTGTATAAACTAATCATGGTTAGCCATGTCCTCGGTTATGGACAATCTTGAGTATCTAGTACTTGGAGTATCTTAAGTATCTCATCACTCTAAATTAATATTGTTGGGTTGTTAATTACCTTAATTGGGATTGAGTTGGAGGAACCTTCTCAATGATGTTTCAACTACCATGATAGTTAAATTAAAATCTATTCCTTTGTTGTAGGAAAAAATTGGCTTTTCGCAAAAACTATAACCATAGAGCTTTCCACCAGCCAAATATGCATGTAGTGATAGCATTATTCTGTTCTTGCTCTATTATGTTACTTTGCCAGCATATTCCATGTGCTGACCCGTTTTCGGGCTGCAACGTATTATGTTGCAGACTTTTCAGACAAGGAGTAAGGTTCGTTAGGTCGTTGCCGTGCAGCTTAGCTATGCCGTTGGAGTTGATGGACTCACTTATCTTCCAAGCCTTCCGCTGTTATCGTATTAGATGGCCTTAAGCCATATTTATTGTAATAAGTTCTCTTTGGAGACATTCGATATAATAAGTGTGTGATTGCTACTCTGTTATAAATGCTCGAGTACTGTGTGTGTCAGCATTACCGATCCAGCGATGACACTGAAGCACAGAGACTTGACCGTTTGAGGTCGGGTTCCTACAATATGGTATCAAAGCACACGTTGAGTGTAGGACATGACCACTAAGCTAAAAACCATAGATCACTATTCTCTTCTCATTTCTGACTCCTCTCCATTTTCTACTCTTTAGGATGGCGGATGTAAGGAACAAGTTTGCACAACCGGATGAAGAAGCCCCTTTTGGACGACACCTGAAGGAAGTCACTAGGTACCTGAACATAGGAATACCAAGCTTCACTGGGACATACAACGCCACTTTACCAGAAGAGGAGAGATGGATGATTCAAGTTCAAGTTCCAGGAAGAACCTTCACGCCAGTCACTAAACCCATAGAGTTTTCCTTCGATGCACCAACCTGGAGTTTAGGAAAGAGTATGGCAGCTCACATCACCATGGGACGCATTGGAGAAGTTTACCAAAAGGAGCTTAAGGATACTATCTACCAGATCTGTGTGCGCCGAGATGAGCAATGGGAGATGATCAGCACCAGGAAGGATAGATCAATTGTAGCTTTCATCCAGGAGTTAAACCAGCACATTCGACGCCAGGAGAATCAGATGTGCGCAGGCATGATAGATCTGAAGAAGGCAATGACAAGGATCACGGAACTGGAGGAAGAACTCAAGGCTACACGTGAAGATTATGAGGAGGAAATCATTGTACTAGTGGAGAAGAATGACGACCTGATTAAGAATATCGGAATATTCATGGGAGACCCCACACCAGTAGGAGAAGACGAAGAACCTAAGGAGATTCACCCGGAAGACTACATCATCAATTCATCATCGACGACACCGACTCCGACCTTAGCGATGATGATTTTGAAGACGAAGCTGGAGCAGATATCATGGAGTCTGCAACTGAGGAATATTTTTAGTAGACCACCAGGTCCATAGTAGTATTCCACCATGTAAATAGAGTAGCCCGAGCACTTTTGCGATAGTTAGACCGATTGTATGCCTTGCTTGATTGATTGAGTGAAATGATTGTGTTTCTCTCAAGTGCATATGGGCAGTGCTTTCTCATTAGACCTCATTCTATTCTAATCTCTCCCCTCTAAACCCATCAGATGCCGTCGAGACGTGACCCCGGATTTGCTTTCCCATCGGAGCTCACTCAGTTGATCCAGCAACAGAATACCCTGATGCAGTTGTTAGTTCAGAACCAAGGCAACAACAACAACAACAACAATCCACCACCACCACCACCAGTGGACAACTTAGCCCGTTTTCTGAGGTTGCAGCCGCCGGTGTTTTCCAGTAGCACCGAGCCTATAGTAGCAGATGATTGGCTCCGTAGGATTGGAAGGGAGTTAACCACTGCATGATGTACTGATGCTGAGAAGGTGCATTTTGCCGCACATCAGTTGGATGGACCAGCAGCATCATGGTGGGAGAATTACACTGTCACCTACCCTATAGCCACGGTGACATGGGACCAGTTTCAGCAAGCTTTCCGTACAGCCCATGTCTCAACTGGAGCCATGAATTTGAAGAAGCGTGAGTTTCGCAACTTACGCCAGGGGAATCGTACTGTGGCTCAGTACGCGGATGAGTTTAGCAAGTTATCTCGCTATGCCCCTAATGATGTGGCCACAGATGCCGCAAAGCAGGAGAAGTTTATGGAAGGGCTGAATGATGAGACGAGTATGCAGTTGATGGTGGCAATATTCACCAACTACCAGGAGTTGGTAGATAAGGCTCTTATGATTGAAGGGAAGCAGCAGCAGATTGAGAGCCATAGGAGGAAGTATGGACAAGGGAGGTATAACTCAGGAGCCCAGCAGAAGCCTCACCTAACCCCGAACTCGGGAGGACTTGTTCATAACCATGGAGGCCACACCCATAATGGAGGAAGTATCCATAACCATACTGGTCCAAGGAATGGGAATGGAGCAAGCAACAATTAGAACCGCCCCAATCCAGCCACACCCACCAAGAGAGACCTAAGCCACGTTACTTGTTTCAAGTGCGGGAAGACTGGACACTATGCCACGGAGTGCCCTGAAGGGAAGAATGGAAACGGAAATGGGAGCGCTGGGAAGAAGCCCAATCCATTCAACAAAGGACAAGTGAACCACGTTAACGTGGAGGAGGTTGAAGAGGAGCCTGACGCGGTTATAGGTAAGTTTTTGGTTAAGTCATTTACCACTCTTGTTCTTTTTGATACTGGTGCATCACATTCATACATATCAAGGGAATTCGTGGATAAGTTTAAACTACTGACCCAAACCCTTAGGACCCCTCTGTTAGTAAGCTCACCCGGAGCAGAGTATATGGCTTGTCGATGGTGTGACCAGATACCCTTAACCATTGGCAACCATGTTTTTCCGTCCGACCTAATTATTGGAGTCACAAGGATTGGATGTGATATTAGGCATGGACTGGATGTCAAAGTATGGAGGAAGCATTGACTGTGTTAGTAAGTCAATTTGTCTCACCACCCCAGAGGGAAAAAGGATCAAGTATATATCTAGGCATGCACCCAGAAGTAGTCAAGTAAATACCCTCACGGGAGTTGTTCAGGAGGAAGTGCCTGTAGTAAAGGATTACCCGGATGTTTTCCCAGAGGAGTTACCAGGCATGCCACTGGATCGAGATATCAAGTTTTTGATAGAGCTATTGCCAGGCACATGGCCAATATCCAAGAGACCCTATAGGATGCCCGCGAATGATCTGGAGGATATTAAGAAACATATCAATGTGTTATTGGAGAAAGGTTACATTCGAGGGAGTTCATCACCATGGGGAGCCCCAGTGCTTTTGGTTGAGAAGAAGGATAAGTCCCTAAGAATGGTTGTTGATTATCGGGCCTTGAATGAAGTGACGATTAAGAACAAGTACCCATTTCCGATGATCAATGATATGTTTGACCAGCTGCAAGGAGCTAAGGTGTTTTCGAAGATCGATCTGCGATCAGGATATCATCAGTTGAAGATATGAGAGAAGGATATACGAAAGACAGCCTTCACCACGGTACGGGTTATATGAATATACGGTCATGTCGTTTGGACTGACTAACGCCCCTGCCTATTTCATGAGCATGATGAACAAGGTGTTCATGGAATATTTGGATAAGTTTGTAGTGGTGTTCATTGATGATATAATGGTATATTCGAAGAATGAAGAGGAACACAAGGAGCATTTGTGTTTAGTTCTCGAGAAACTCAGGGAACATCAGTTGTATGCCAAGTTCAGCAAATGCGAGTTTTGGTTGAAGGAAGTCGGATTCCTTGGACATGTTATATCAGGAGAAGGTATAGCAGTAGACCCCACCAAGGTTCAGTCAGTCACTGAATGGTTGGCACCCACTTCAGTTAGCGAGATCCGCAATTTTCTTGGACTCGCGGGATACTATCGGAGATTCATTGAGAATTTTTCCAAGATCGTGAAGCCAATGACGGAATTATTGAAGAAGGATACCAATTTTAAATGGATGGAAGATTGCGAGGAAAGTTTCCAGGAGTTGAAGAAACGTTTGACTACAGCCCCAGTGCTGACATTACCAGATATACATAAGGATTTCCAAGTGTATTGCGACGCCTCTCACTTAGGACTTGGAAGTGTGCTCATGCAGGACGGAAGAGTTGTTTCGTATGCCTCACGACAACTAAAACCACACGAGTTAAATTATGCCATGCATGATTTGGAGCTAGCAGCCGTAGTGCATGCGTTGAAAACTTGGAGACATTACCTTATTGGAAATCATTGTGATGTGTACACGGATCATAAGAGATTGAAGTACATTTTCACCCAGAAGGAACTGAACCTTAGGCAGAGAAGATGGTTGGATCTTATAAAGGATTATGACATGAAGCTGCACTATCATCCAGGAAAGGCCAATGTCATAGCAGACGCTTTGAGCCGGAAGAGTTATGCTAATACCTTAGAGAGCATGGGATTGCCGAAGGAGTTAGCAGAGGATCTCCGGGAACTTCGATTGGAGATTGTTCCTAGAGGTTTTGTCGCAACAATGGAGGTACCGTCTACATTGTTGGGGAAAATTCGAGAAGCTCAGAAGGATGACAAAGAGATTGCCGAGATAAAGGAGAAAATGAGCGAAGGAAAGGCCAAAGGTTTTCGTGAGGATGAGCACGACACCTTATGGTTTGAGGACCGTGTTTATGTGCCCAATAACACAGAAATCAGGAAGTTAATACTTCAGGAGGCTCATGACTCACCATACTCGATACACCCCGGAAACACCAAGATGTATTTGGATTTGAAGGATGTTTCTGGTGGACAGGGATGAAGAAGGATATCGCCGAGTATGTGGCCGTATGTGATGTATGTCAGAGAGTGAAGGCAGAGCATCAAAAGCCAGCAGGATTGTTACAGCCTATGCCGATACCCAAATGGAAGTGGGATAAACTTGGCATGGATTTTATCACCGGATTGTCCAAGACCAAATCAGGCTATGACTCTATATGGGTAGTAGTTGACCGCTTGACCAAAGTGGCACACTTTATCCTAGTGAAAAAGACTTATACCACTGCAAAGTTGGCCAAGATATATATGACCAGGATCGTATGTCTGCATGGAGTTCCTAGGACCATCGTACGGATAGAGGAACATATTTTACTTCAAAGTTTTGGCATCAGCTGCACCAGACTTTGGGAACGAGATTGGAGTTCAGTACAACATTTCACCCGTAGACGAATGGACAGACCGAGAGAGTCAACCAGATTCTGGAGGACATGTTGAGAGCCTGTGCGCTAGATTATGGGTCTAGTTGGGATGACAATCTGCCTTACGCAAAGTTCTCATACAACAATAGTTACCAAGCTAGTCTGAAGATGGCACCATTCAAAGCCTTGTATGGGCGAAGGTGCAGAACATCGTTGATGTGGGTTTAAGTTGGAGACCGACAGTTGTTTGGACCAGACTTGATCAAAGAGTCTGAGGAAAAGGTTAAATTGATTCGAGATAGATTGAAGATAGCTCAGTCCAGACAGAAGAGTTATGCAGATTCGAAACGCAAGGAGGTAACCTACGAAATTGGAGATAGAGCATATCTGCGAGTATCACCTTTGCGAGGAGTGAAACGTTTTGGAGTTAAAGGAAAGTTAGCCCCGAGATTTGTAGGACCGTATCGTGTTTTGGAACGGATGGGAGAAGTTGCCTACAAGTTGGAGTTACCTGAAGGTCTGTCAGGAGTTCACGATGTGTTTCACGTTTCCCAGCTGAAGAAGTGTCATGCTGAGACGACCGACATACCACTAAGAGATACCGTACCCTTGGAGGCGATTCAGTTGGACAATGACTTTACTTATGAGGAGAAGCCAGTCAAGATTTTAGAGTTTGCCAGTCGAGTCACCCGCAGCAAGGTCATTAAGTTTTGCAAAGTTCAGTGGAGCCATCATACCGAGGATGAAGCCACATGGGAACAAGAGGATGATCTTCGCAAAGACCACCCACACCTATTTTCTAGCCAACCCGAATCTGGAGGGCGAGATTCATCTTAAGGGGGGTAGGTTTGTAACATCCCAAATTTTCAATTTGGAATGTTATACACAGATCATTCTTGCATGTCATATTTCATTGCATTTCGTCTCGCGGTCCTCGAAAATCCTAAGCAACTCAAGGACCCTCGGAGAGAGTTGGGGATTTCCCTGGTATTAAATTTGATTTTTATCAAATTTTGAAACGAGGATTTTTGGTTTTAATTATTTTTCTCTCCGAAAATATTTCATATTAAAGTATATGAGAGGAGATAATATGACTTCTACAAAATAATTGAAATATTGGAGGAAAAATATTAAAATCAAATATTTGATTTTATTTGCATTAGAAAAATTACACGTTTTCAAAATTTCATTTTAGGGCCAAGAAAATGTTCACCTTGTTCTAAATATTCTAATTAGACGGTGAAAATATGTTTTGACAATTGTAGATTTTTATTTTATTTTCTAGGAATTTTTTTTCTCTTCGACGGAATTGTTTAAAAAAAGAGCTTCGTGCGCCGACTAGGCCGAAACCCAGCCAGGCCGGCCCATCTCCCACCGCCGCCGTCTCCCACGCGGAGCCGCGCGCGCCGCCGCCGCCGACTCGGACAAAGTCCGAGCCGAACTCCTCCACCGCCGTCGCCTTGCCCCTTCTCCAAGCCACCCCGCCCCGCCCTTTATATACGCCGCCCGAGCCCCCCCCCCCCCCCCCCCCCCGCCACTACCACAAACCCTGCCGCCGCCGCCCGCTCCCGAGCCAAGCCGCGCGCCGCCGTCGCTGCAAGCTGCCGCCGCTGCCCCGCTAGCCCGCCGCCCGAGCCCCGCCTCGCCGGAGGTACCACGCCGTTTCGTCACCACCGTTTTTTAAAAGAAAACCAATTCGTTTTTTTGAAAAAAAAACCTAGTTCGTTTTTTAGATCGGTTCGCCGGTTTTTCCCGGTTCTTCTATTTACCGGACGCTCGTCCGTACATTCGTTTTAACGAATGGTTTTCGCTCATCAGTTACAGACAACGAACGCTCGTCCATTAGCCTGTTCGTCAGTTTTCTTTTCTCGGATTTTCCCGCGGTTATTTCTGATCGCGATTTCTGATCCGATTTTCGTTCTAGTTTATCTTTTCGCTCGTTTGTCGGAATCAGGCGATTCAAGCGCCTAGATCTTCGTCTCGAGACCCTCTTTTCATTTAACCAACTTGAACAAGCTTTTGCTACTGTAAAATTTGACCTAGGTCCAGATTAGTAAACGGATCTTGTTTCTTTCGCCGTTTGAGTTTCGTTGCTCCGTTCGTTTTGATTCTTTTTTGCAAACCGGAGTTCTTAAGTTGAACTTTCTGGTTAGACCTTCTTATTGGAGTTTTACCCATGCTTCTTTGCTTGTTTGCTTATGTATGCTATTGTTTGTTTGCGATAGAATTCCCGGAGTGCGAAGCGTGTTATTTGGAGTCTCTAGGTTACGCGGATCGTCGGCAAGGCAAGTAACACTTTGATCATACTCCTTTATCACCCAGTTTTTATGCATTAGTTCCAATCCTCAAACATTGCATGGTTAGGATGCCATTAACATGTGGGTTGGGAAGTAGTTGATGAGGTAGAACCTATTGCCCTATTACATTCAAACCCTTGGGAGTTACTTCTACGCGTTGCTTATATTGCTATGCTATGCTCGTAGACGTGGTTTGGGGTGCGTGAAATCCATGATAGATGTGAGATTGTTAATTAATGGTTTAACTTAAGGTGGCAACTTAAATACACATCTGGGTGGATTGAGGCACCTGGAGTACCCAGTGTTGCTTGTATTTTTGGAAATCCCGGAGTACCCATGTGATCTTTATATGGACCGCCACCCAGGCTCAAAGGGAACTGAGATGATTCATGCTAGAAACTTTCGTGTGCAGCCACAAGCTTAAATCCTAGCCCTATATTTTCTAGTTAGATCATACATTCCAGGGATTTAAAACTTACCTAACTGGAATCCGTGAGTTCTATAATCCCGGTTCAACCCAATCTTCACCACAGTCGATGGGCTCGAGGAGGGGGAAGGGGGTAACGCTCGCCATTGCCCTGCACCTTCCCTCAAGTAGTCTCTTAAGCTCCCGCAGCTCCCCTCAAGCAGCCACAACTTCCCTCAAGATCCTCTCAAGCAAGCAAAGACAAAAGGTGGATGCGGTGCATCCGTCGATTGGTCGACGACATATCATCAAGGGCAAGCTAGATTGGGCGATTATGATGGACTAGATAGGGAGGGGGTAAGGTAGATGCGGCGGAGGTGCAACACAAATGTTCATCGATCGCCCTACCGACGAACGGATTCGGCACGACAGGCATGGCGGCGCCTACGGCTATCTCGGGAGCTTCTCAGGGTAGGACGGTTAGAAATTGAGAGAGGGAGGAGGGGGAGATGACCAAGCCTTAGGCCGGTCCCACTTGTCATAAGCTACCCTAGCCCCACCTGTTATTAGAGGTCCTGGCTGTAACACCCTCGATGCGACTATAGCTCCCACGTGTCGAGGCACGACTTAGAGACATAATCGCATTGAAGGCATATGTCGCAAGTAAGGTAATCTTTACACATCCCATGTAATATAATAATAAAGGGGAGATAACATAGTTGGCTTACACTCGCCACGTCAATCAAGGTACATAAATAACATTACATCATTCAAAACACTCATGGCCCGACTACGGCGCCAAAATAAAAGATAACCCAACATGCGACATGGTCCCGATCACCCCCAACTGGGCACCACTACTGATCATCAGGAAAGGAAACATAGTAACGTTGAGAGTCCTCGTCGAACTCCCACTTGAGCTCGAGCGTGTCACCTGGAGCGGAATCATCAGGCCCTGCATCTGGTGTAATAGTAAACGGTGAGCCACAGGGACTCAGCAATCTCGCACCCTCGCGATCAAGACTATTAAAGCTTATAGGAAAGGCAAGGTAAATATAAGTGGAGCTGCAGCAAGAGACTAGCATATATGGTGGCTATCCTGTTCGCAAAAGAGAGCGAGAAGAGGAGGCAAAGCGCGAGCGAGAAACTAGAGAACAACCTGCGCAAGCATTACTCCAACACCGTGTCCACTTCCCGGACTCCGCCGAGAAGAGGTCATCACGGTAACACACTCAGTTGATTCATTTTAATTAAGTTAAGGTTCAAGTTATCTACAACCGGACATTAACAAATTCCCATCTGCCCATAACCGTGGGCACGGCTTCCGAAAGTTCAAATCCCTGCAGGGGAGTCCCAACTTAGCCCATGACAATCTCTCACGGTCAACGAAGGAATAGACCTCCTCCCAAGACGTTCCGATCAGACTCGGTATCTCGGTTCTTCAAGACACTTCGACAGGTTAAAACAAGACCAGCAACACCGCCCGAATGTGCCGACAAATCCCGATAGGAGCTGCACATATCTCATTCTCAGGGCACACTCGGATGAGCCAGACATCGGGTAGGCCAGCCCAGAGTTTCCCCTGGTAGCCCCGGACATCGCTCGGTTGGACCAACACTCAGAGGAGCACTGGCCCGGGGAGGCTAAATAAGATGACCCTCGGGCTCCGGAAACCCAAGGGAAAAAGAGGCTAGGTGGCAAATGGTAAAACCAAGGTTGGGCATTGCTGGAAAAGCTTTAATCAAGGCGAACTATCAAGGGGTTCCCATTATAACCCAACCGCGTAAGGAACGCAAAATCCGGGAACATAACACCGATATGACGGAAACTAGGGCGGCAAGAGTGGAACAAAACACTAGGCGAGAGGCCGAGCCTTCCACCCTTTACCAAGTATATAGATGCATTAAGATAACAAGATAATATAATGATATCCCAACAAGTAAATAAATGTACCAATAAGGAACGGCCTCCAATCTTCACCTGCAACTAGCAACGCTATAAGAGGGGCTGAGCAAAGCGGTAACATAGCCAATCAACGGTTTGCATAGGACATGGTAGGTTAGAGGTTTGACATGGCAATTTGGGAGGCTTGAAAGCAAGTGGTAGGCATCGTAGCATTGGCATAGCAAAAGAGCGAGCATCTAGCAAAGCAAAGATAGTAGTGATTTCGAGGGTATGATCATCTTGCCTGCAAAGTTGTCAGAGTTGACTGGATCCTCGAAAGCAAACTCAACGGGCTCCTCGTTAGCGAACTCGTCTCCCAGCTCTACCCAAACAAGACAAACAAGCAACAAGGACACAATCAACCACGTGCAAGGATCAAACAATATGATGCAAGGATGGTATGCTATGCGGGATGCGATGCGGGATGCATATGCGAGAATTGACAAGGGATGCATGAACCTGGCCTCAACTTGTAAATCCAAGTGTGCCACTGGAAAGATGAGATGAAATCGCTTGAAAACGATATAAAGACCACCGGAATCGGAGTTACGGTTTGGAAATGGCAAGCAAAACAAATATGACACCGGTCTGCGATTTACAGCAAGTAGCCATCTAAATGCATTGAGATGAACATGCTACAGCACCCAAACATGACAACAAAATACATGGCAGGGTTGCACTCAAGATGCTTAACAAAAGTCTAGCATTGAGCTACGGCCAATTCATCCATTAACAGGTTCAAACAAGCATGGCAAAAATGCATATGGCAAACAGATCTCAGACTTAGTGAAATTAACACTTGGAATTTCAGATCAGGTAGCTCTCTTCGGAGCAACAAAACTACATGCTACAGGACCTGAACATGGCAAAGTAAAGCATGGCATGGAGCTACTCAAAGAACTTAACAAAAGTCCCTTAGTGACCTTGAGCCAAAAGGGATTAGAAAATACAATTGCAAGCATGTGAACATGGCAAAAACATAATCAGTTCACAGACAGTGAAAACTGGAGCATGCTGAAAACAGATATCAAGTAGGCATGTTTACGAGCTCGATGCACTCGCTACGGAGCAAGTCATGACAAGATAAGCATACACCCATCAAGAATACACAAAATGCAAGCTAGACATGGCAAGAACAATAGCATAGCATGCACGGATCAACTACAACATCCTCGGCAAAATTGCAAACAAGTTGACAATCTGCCCAGATTCACAAAGTAGCAAAAGTAGAGCTCGATTGACTCAAGCTAGGGTGCTCCATAATTGCAAACAAAGACATGGATGGATAGAGCACTACAAGCTTAACAAAACATCCTTACTGATCATCCTCAAAAGAGGCACAGATCACTCAGAAACAACATGAACATATGGCCATATGAAATAAACAGATCAAGGACTTAGTGAAAACTAAGTCCCTGAAATCAGCACTACCAAGTGCCTCACTTCGCAAGCTTGCACTAGTCACCACACACATCATAAAAATACATGGGTTGCACCTCTGGAAAGATGACAAAACCCTTAACAAAACATATGTAGAGCTCATGGGCATATCATGCACACAATAATCATGGCAAAAATGACAAATATGCAAATGGAGTAGCAGATCTGACAATTATCTCAAGTAGCCCTCTTCTAACAGCATTTCGGGCATCAAGATGAACTCAAATGAAAATGATGCAATGGAATGAAATAATGTACTCTCTGAGATGAACATTTTGATATGCTATATGCCCAAATCGGAGCTACGGATGCAAAGATACGATGCTATGAACATGAGCACATGGATCTGAAATCTCAGGACTTGGGAAAAAAACGGGGTCAACCCTAATATTTCCAGATCTGGATCGGGGCACGCGGATCGAGGTTCGACGCCGTCCTCGCCGGAGTTGAAGACGACGGCGGCCGGAGATGGTGGAGCTGCCGGGGACAGGGGAGGCAGTGGCCGGCGAGAAGCGGCGCGGCTGCCGGTGCCGTTGAACGCGGGCGGCGGCGAGGCGAGGCTCGGCGGCCGGAGCGGGGCGGCTGCCGGCGCCGGTGAACGCGGACGGCGGCGAGGCGAGGTTCAGCGGCGCGCGCGGTGGATCGGGCGGCGGGGTAGGCGAGGAGGCGCGGGCGTGGATCGGAGGCGGCTTGGGCCGGGGGGCCGGCTCCGGGCTCCCGCAGGCCGCGGTGGTGGGCGACGTGGTGGCGACAGGTGGCGGCGCCTCAGTGGCTGCGGGTGGCGGCGGCGGCTTGTCCGGCCGGATCGGACATGTCCGGCGCGGTGCGAGCGGATTTTTAGGGTTAGGGACGAGGGGGAGATCCGGATTCGGAGGAGGGGTCTATTTATAGGCATAGAGGGAGCTAGGAGAGTCCAAATGAGGTTCGGTTTTCGGCCACACGATCGTGATCGAACGCTCTAGATGATGGAAAAGGGTTTGGTAGGTTTTGGGCCAAATTGGAGGGGTGTTGGGCTGCAACACACACGAGGCCTTTTTAGTCCCTCGGTTAACCATTGGAGTATCAAACGAAGTCCAAATGATACGAAACTTGACAGGCGGTCTACCGGTAGTAAACCAAGGCCGCTTGGCAAGTCTCGGTCCAATCCAGAAATGTTTAATCCCCACACACGAAAGAAAGCTAGAAATGACCACCGGAGGAGAAAGAAGCGCCGGAATGCAAAACGGACAACGGGGAAAATGCTCGAATGCATGAGACGAACACGTATGCAAATGCAATGCACATGAAGACATGATATGAGATGCATGACAATGACAACAACACACGGAGACAAAAACCCGAACCCGAGAAAATAAAATAACTTAAGCCGGAAACGGCAAGAGTTGGAGTACAAATAGGGAAAGATACATCCGGGGTGTTACACTGGCCCACCTCTCAGGATTCAACACGACCCCACTCGTCAGGAAGTAAATGTCAAGGTGCTTGACCCGACGATAGTGCACCCGTTTGGCATTTGTGATGTTGGGCTAAGGAGAGAAGCGGAAAAATGAGGAGAGTTAAATAGGTGGGGCAAAACTGAGCACAACCAACGAAAGAGAGGCATGCAAATAGAAACCCCAAAAGAAAACGTATGTTAGTTGGATGGTTGGGTGAGTGGCCTTATTTCTGGTCCGCTAGGGTAAATGGAATATTCTATTAGATATTGTTCCATCAATAATGAGATATATGATCCACCAAAATAAATTGCTAATGCATGATGCCAAGAAGTATACCGCTACAACTATTTAGAGGTAATTGCACCCTAGATACATAAACTTGGCCGGTGGGAACAAACTAGTACAAAAATTTCAAAAAACATTCACCACGGGTATACAAACTTGGTCTTTGGATTCATACCAGGTAAAAATAACTCTTGGATCAACACATGTCATGTTCTTTCTTTTAATTTTGTTGTTGTGTATATCAGTCCTACTTCGCCAAGTGATCTCCAGTAGAGTGGTCGTCCGCTAGCAACCGGCTGCTTGTAGTAGCCTTGGTCGCCTATGTGAGACTCATTGTGCAAGAGTGGTCAGGCAACCCCCCCCCCCCCCGACCCTTGTGTTGCACGGTGTGCCCATAGGGAAGCCCGTGCAGGAGGCCATGGATGACGACCTTGTAGTGAGCCCATGTCATTGACAACGTCATATCCTGTTGATGCGACCAACGTCAGCTAGCAGCCTTGAGACCCTGGTCGTCAGCTTCGCATCATCTCATCAACCAAACGAGCTTTCCCGCTGAATGAATTGGCTAGATCTATCCACAATCGTCGCTGTTGCTCTATTCTTCTCCTCCTCTGGCCAAGCACCGCCGCACGTGATCTCTTCCACCAGTGGGCCCCCGGTCCTCCTCCCTGCCTCCTCAACTCCCCATAGTCCCAGAAGCCATTGAAACCTTCCTAGGACAGTTGCATCATGATGGATGGCACTGCCATGCGTCAACTTGGTGGCGCAGACTGCAGCGATCGCACACACTACAACATTAGGGTTGGACCTACGTGTTGTGGTAGGAGCGCATGTCATGCGCGTGGCGAGTCGGTGCCTGGGCCACTACATCTTCACATACCCCTCATCTCTCTCCCCTCCCTAACATTGCCACCATCTCTCATGCAATGGCATGCGCTTTGCCACCTGCTGCACCTTCGCATTTTGTGTGTGCGTCATCCTAGGGCGGTCACGCGAACGATCAGAAATCATATCCTTGCTAAAACCAATCCAATCCATGAAAAGCATCGTATTGTAACACTTGTTAAAAAAAGTGTTGTGAATTCTATTGAGTTGCACAGGAGTAGATAAAAGCTCTTAATCTATTAAGGGCTTCTCTATCATGCGCGCGCGAGAGCGGGGGCCCTCTGCTTTTCCTCTCACCTCTGAAGTCCAAAAAAAGCTTGTCGTGCATCCAAGCGACCACAATGACGACGAGCCCTTTGACGGTCCGCTCGGTGTGCTCAACCACACCTTCTCCCTGCCTAGCTGCCAGCTCCACTTTGACGCCGGCGAGCGCTGGGCCGTTCTCAGCTCCGCCAGCTATGACAACGACCCCAACATCGATGAAGTGGACCTTGAGTTCCTCACCATCCACAAGATCGACCACTCATTGGGCCAGCGGCACGACGACAGAGTGTGGCGTCTCTGTACACCATGGGGAATGAGGAGAGGGCTACAGCCGCAAAAATAGTATACAAGGGTTTTTCATCATATTAAAAAAAGCACATATGTCGAGCCAAGATTGATTTGTACTCCCTCAGCCCGAAAGATACTTGTTGGAGTAATGGATGTATCTAGACGTATTTTAGATCTACATATATTTATTTTTATTCATTTTTATGACAAATAATTTCGGACGGAGGGAGTACATGATATGAACCCAAAAGCCAAGTTCGTGTACCCGCGGTAAACATTTTTTAAAAGTTTTTGTACCAAATTATGTATCTGGAGTGCAATCATCTCAACTACTTACGGTCTAGTGATTTTCAATCCTAGCATTACCTAAGGCATACGACAAATGTATTTTTTTTGAACTGACCTTACGTGTACTTGTGAGCATAACTCTGGCCCTTTCGTTCATCGAACCTGGACACCTTCCTTCGGATGCACAGAACCTAGACAGAGATGTCAGTATGCTCCATTTCAGGATCCCAGAACCAATAATGGCAATGGTAACCGTCAACATATAAACACACATGAGCGGACAGTGTACTCTCATTGGTTAATTCATCCCCCATAAAGCTTCTATCAGTCAGGATAGCGTCCGCATGAGCAGCGTAATCCCAAGGCATTAAGGTTTGCGTAGATCTCAGTAGATTAATTGCAACCATGCACAACCTTTTCTCCCGTTCTTTTATTTGTTTGTTTTTATCTTTCTTCATTGGGATGGCTGTAGGAGCTAGTAGAAGCGATATAATCTGTAAATCTTTGTTATAGAGTACAGTAAATCAGCGTATGAGATTATTATAAATAGCGCGCAAAAGGGGGAACCGCATTCTGTGATAGCTAATTAATTGTAGTCACTTTGTTTATGGAGGATTTGCATTAGCTCACTATATTTATGTGGTGTTTGATTTGGAATTTGGCCAAACTTCAAAAGCCAAAGTTATGCCTAAAAAAACACTACGTATATATACCTGGTCCAAAACAAGGTCGTGGCTTTCTTGCGAGTAGTTCATAATTCGTCGAAGATTGCAAGGACTGCTTATACATAGTACATGCAAGGAAAAACAAGTGTATTTACATTCATATAGGGTCTCGTTATCGTACCATCGGAAGTCATTCCACCTTATTTGGGCCGCATTTGCAACTTTCGGCTTGAGCAGTGTGGCGGGCTAGCTTATATTAGCGTAATCTTCTTTCCTGATCAGGTGTGTCTTAGATCTTGTTGGCATGATTACACCGATGTGGAACTTTTCGATTAGCTAGTGAACTAATAAATTTCGACAAACCCTGGACTCATTTTTAGGGATGTGCCACTAGTCTAGTACGCGTGGATATTTGCTCTTCTCTTTGGTAAGTCATCCATGACATGTCTTCTTTTGGGTATGATGACACATTGGCTTTTTATGTCTTGGTAGTCTGTCAAAAGCTAGTGGTATGGCAATGCCTAATCGGCAAGTGGGGGCATCATTACTTCGACGAAAATACCCTAGGTCTTCATTGGTTAGGCCTAGTAATGGCGACTTATTGAAGGCACCAATTGCGTGGAGTTGTGCAGAATCTGCTATCTCGGGTGCAGATCAATGGTGTGGGCTTCAGTGGTTGGATCAGAAACAATGGCACATATGACCATTATCACTACAGGTGATGTATGCTAACGCTCGTTACGACTTACGACATGATCACAATTGACTATTTCTATTATACTTAAAAAAGGTTGGTGATGTGAATCCTTAGTGTCCCAAGTCCCGATAAGGTTGTCCTGTTGTTGCAGAGGCCAAGAATAATTTTTTATCATCTTGACCGTGGTGCGTTAATAAAGTTCATGTTGTTTAATTTTTTACAAAGATGGCTTTGCATGAAATGTCTTCCCATATTTTGCATGGGCCTAATTAGTTGTATGTGCTTGTTGTCATCATAAAGGTGGAAGCACCCGGATAGCTAACGTCATTTTATGAAGCAAAACATGTATGTGAGAGAACTCAAATTTCATTATGTCTATTAGAAATTGATTGTACATCCACTTCTGAACCCAAGCGAGCTACTTCACTACTTAGGAATGTGTTAATGTTTTTCATGCTCTGCAAGGAATGAGTCACTTGACGCAAGAAATCTTGAACTGCTTTGAATATGTACTCCCACTCCTCATGCACCACATAGTTGAATTGGTTATACCTCCTTATCATTTTTAGTATACTTACATTGATAATTACTCCGTACCCCAACGCGAGTTCCATGAGAAATTACATTTGAGATCACATATTGTATACTCTTAACATGTAAACCGCATTTTTGTACGCAAAACGATATATTACATAAACTAAGGGCTTGGACGATTTTTCTCATGAAAATTTTATTGAGCTATATTAGAATAATTAAGAAGGTATATTGAGAATCATAAAGAGGTATAAGTAATACTCCTTTTGTAAAGAAATATAAGAGCGTTTAGATAAATGATCTAAATGCTCTTATCTTTACATATGAAGTATATTTGTTTAAGAGGTATATTTGAATGTGGGAGTACATAAATTCAGAAGTTTTGCTCTTCAAGCCTGGTCAGGGAAGAAGACACTGCTAATATAAGCTAGTCTGTCACACTGCTCAAGCAGAAAGTTGCAAACGCGGTCCAAATAAGGTGGCATGAATTCCATGCAGACGATAATGAGACCCTATAAATGTATATATGCCTGCTTGTATGTAAAAGTAGTCCTTGCAATCTTCGAAGAATTATGAAAAAGGGTAATATATTAATCACAAGAAAGCCACGGCCATGTTTTGGACCAGGTACATATGCATACAGTGTTTTGTTAGGCTTAACTTTGGCTTTTGAAGTTTGGCCAAACTCCAAACCAAACGCGACATAACTATAGCAAATCCCCCATGAACAAAATGAATACAATTAATATATACTCCCTCTATAAAAAATATAAAAGCGTTTAGATCACTAAGAGTATATGTATATATGTATGTGCAACCAGTGGCAGAGGTAGAGGGTGGACAGGGTGGGCCACGGCTCACCTTGAGATTAGGAAATGACATTTATACCATAGCAAAAAGTCGTAAATAAATAAAAGAAAAATTAAATTTACATGCACAATTGCACTGTTGGCCCACCCTAGCCCACTGTGCTAGGGTCCGCCACCATGTGCAACCCTTAAATCATATTCTCAAAATGCACTAAAATGCGGGAGCTCCTGTACACCGCTGGCTGCGGCAAAGTGCCCGCCCTTCACACATGAGAGGCTAGCCTGGGCTGGCCCATTTACAGTTGCACGCGGCGGCATCCCGAGATGAAAAATCGCAAAAAAGAAAAACCAGTAGCGCTACAGCTGGAACTCAAACCGGTGACCTCGTACTAATTGGCCCGATGTGCAAACCACTCCCACATACACGCTCTCATGTTCAATTCGCAGCGCAACATTAAAAGACACATGCGGCAGACAAAACTGGAACATTAATTCGCAAAAAATCCCCAAAACTACAGTCCATGTATTGGGTAGAACCGAGCACCTACAACTGAATTTTTCGAAATTACGAATATTTTCTTCAAAACAAAAACATTTTCTGGATTTTCTAACAAATTTTGTAAAACATAAACATTTTCATGATGTGAACAAATTTGGAAAGAGGGAACATTTCTTGAATTTTTGAACCAAAAATAAAAATGTTTACATTTTTTTCAAACTTCCAGAACATTTTTTTGAAACTCCTGAAAAAATAAAAACATGAACAATTTTTTAAATTTGTGAACAATTTTTTAAAACGGGAACATTTTTTGAAGATTGTCAAAAATTTGGAAAAAAATCAAACATTTTCTGTAAAACAAGAACATTTTTTGAAAATTCCAGAACAATTTTCGAAGATTTCAAAAATGCAAATAATGTTTTAAAAAATGAACATTTTTGGAATTTGTGAACAATTTTCAAAAAATGCGAATTTTTTTTAGAAGAGGAACATTTTTAAAATTTATGAACAATTTTTTAAAAGACGAACATTTTTTGAAATTATGATTTTTTTTAAAACTGGAACATTTTTTGAAATTTTCAAGAATTCTCGAAAGATGGTCTTTAAAAAACTAAACTCGAAAAATAAAATAAAGGAAAACGCAAAAAAACAAACAGAAAAAAATAAGAAAGAAGAAAAAGAAACAGAAAAGCGGAAAAAGAAGAAAAGAAAAGAAAAACCAAGAAGTAGAACGGTAATCCATCAGTAATGGGCCGGCCCATGTAGCTCACTCGCTCCTGTTTCCTGTGCGTTCCTTTGCCAATTTGCCGCAATTAGCGTCAAATAGGATATTCCTTAAAATGCTACTCTCTCCGTCCCATAATATAAGAGCGTTTTTTACACTATACTAGTGTATAAAACGTTCTTATATTATAGGATGACGTTTATCAATGACTATCAATATCGACTAAAAGTAAGTATTTCCAACTAGTATAAGCTATGAAGTCCCTCTTAGATAGTTGGACGTTCTGTTTGCTTCTTAAGTTAATGAGCTAACAATGGTGGCGTTCTGTCGACACCTGCTGACATTTCTTGACCACTCCACCGCGATATACACTTCGATCGCATGCACAGCGTTACATTGCTTACAACGAAATCGCAGATCATTACCACTGACATGCATCCACCCACCTCTCACCAACTGCAGATGCCAACGGCGCCGACGCCCCGCCTCAGACCGAAGCGGGCCACGGCGCCCCTCGATGCGGCCGCGAGAGCCCGCCTCGCCGCTCTCCCCAGAAGCGACGACAGCAGCGGCAGCGAGCACGAGGCGGCCGCACTCTCCAGCCTCATCAACGATTACCTCCTCGAGACGGACGCGACAGTCCCGTCGGCCACCCTCGCGGTGGAAGGCTCCTCTGATCTGGATGACGAGCCTAACGGCGACACCAGCTCAACGGCGGCGGCCGACATGCTTGCGGAGATCAAGGACAATCTTGACCCAACCGGTAGCAGTGCTGACGAGCTACGCCGCCGGCTCGTCTTTGCCGTGGCGGATGCCATGCGAGGGTTGGATGATCTGCGGCCGAACCAGTCGGCTTTCCGGCGCGCCGTGATGTCCCGCCTGCGCGAGCGTGGCCACGACGCCGGCCTGTGCAAGGTGCGTTGGGACAAGTCGAGTGGCGTGACCGCCGGGAGCTACGAATACATCGACATCGTCGCTGGCGGGGACGAGACAAGGTACATCGTGGATGTCGGCTTCGCGACGGAGTTTGAGGTCGCACGGTCGACCGAGGAGTACGAGGCAGTTCGGACGGCACTACCGGAAGTGCTGATCGCGCGCCCGGAGCACCTCAGGCAGGTTGTGAAGCTTGCAGCGTCCGCAGCACGGCGCTCGCTCAAGAGCAGCGGCCTCAGTGTGCCGCCCTGGAGGAAGAGGCGGTTCATGATGACCAAATGGCTCGGGCCCTACAAGCGGACGGTTAACTCTATTCCGGCACCAGCGGGTACGGCATTAGGCAGCAGTGGCGTGGTGGCCGTCTGCCGGACCATAGTTGGCTTCGCCCCTCAGACTACCTTGGGGACGTCGTCAGGCTTTTGGGGGTGAGGTGTGGTTGGAATTTGAAAAATGCTAGTATGTAAAGTTTGCAGATTGCATGGTAGATCGCTAGGGGTTTGATTTAGAGAAATAGAAATGCACATATTTATTGGAGTATTAAATTGTTTTTTTAAGGAACGAGTATTAATTTGTTAGGTCACTAGATATTTGTTGTCTTGTTGATACTTTGCTTTCCTTAATCTTGTAATATTTATATAGTTCTTATATAAAACTAGTAAAAAGGCACATGTGTTGCAATGGAAAAGAAAATCATAATCTCTAATGGCCATGAACATATTTTGTTGCATCACCGAGATCCACTATCACTCTCAATTTCATGAAATTATGAAAAAAATTAAATCATAAACATTTTTTAAACTCGTGAACATATTTGAAATCATGAACATTTTTCAGATTCGTGAACACTTTTACAAATTTTCGAACATTTTATACTATTTGCAAAAATAAAATATAGATTGTGAACATTGTTTAAGCAATTTTCTTGAATTGGCGAACATTTTTTTGGAAATCGATGGACCAATTTTTAAATTTATGAAGATTTTTTTGATTTAGCGAACATTTTTTGAAATGCATGATCATTTTTTGAATCAGCGAACATTTATGAATGAATAAACTATTTTGTAAGTCACAAACAATTTTCGAATTTTTAGGATATTTTTTCATTCATGAATATTTTTTGAATTGGCAAAATTTTGTTCAATCTCATTAACATTGTTTAATACGCAAACTTTTTTGAAAAACATGATTTCTTTTATTTCCCAAAAAAATGTTTTCAAGATTTCAAACATTTTTTGAATAAGCAAACATTTTTTATAAAATCACGAACATATTTTGAATCCACAAAATTTTATGATTTATTAAACATTTTATTTCAAAATTCTATTTTTTAAAAAATTTGGAAATTTTTGAAGTCCCAATTTATTTAAACTAGAAATAAAATAAAAAATAAAAACAGGCCGCCCGGACATTGGCCGTGCCAAACGGGCGCGACACGTCTTCTCCCAGCGAGCAGAGCACAATATAGGAGGTCTTTACTGCATGGGCCGGCCCGGGTGGGGATTCCCCTGTGTAAAACATTTTTTATCACTTATAGACGACATTGGTGGTTAATATTTAGTAACTTTAGGAGCAGAAACAATAACCCTTTTATTATTAGGTATAGATTAAGAACGAGCGAAATATTTTTTTAGGCCAATGATAGGCGTCGGCGCGTCGGCCGAAATTTCGGCCAATCGCACCTGGTACATCTGAGTAGCCGTCCATATCTTATCCTTGTCCCATACGCAAGCCCATCATACTCGCTCTGTGTTTCCTTCATGGTCACCGCACACCTCGCCGCCCTCGAGCTCATCAACGTGGCTCGCATAGACGCAATAGCGCCCCCTCGCTTGCAGCACTGCCTTGCCCCGCTCGCCCGCACTCAAGGCCTTGCCGCCCGCATGCTCACTGTCGTCGCTTGTAGAAACAACAACCGCCCCCTTATAGCTTCCCAAATGCGTATGCAGCCCCTATTTGCGGGTTGGAGCTCCGGCACATACCGGTTGCAGCTCGCCGTCGTCGGTCACCGTTGGATGCAGCTCCACCAGCGGCTGCAGCTCGCTGGCCACCAGTTGTAGCACCGTCTGTGCTGGTTGCAGCTCCCGACCTTGCTGGTTGTAGCAAAATCCGATGACAATTGCAACAAAAATGTAGCCACCGCCGTCACGGGTCGCATTGTCAACGTGAATGGTTGTAGCAACTCTCACCGCTGGTCATAGAAAAAGCCGACGAAGGTCGTCATTGTTGCCGGTCGCATCATCAACGTGAATAGTTGTAGCAATTCTCATCGCTGGTCGTAACAAAAGCTGACAAAGGTAGAAGCAAAATCGTCGCCGTCATCGAGGGTTGCAGGTTGCGACATCGACATGAATGGTTATAGCATTTCCCATCGCCGGCCATAGCAAAGACCGATGAGGTTGAAGCAAAAATTATCATTATCGCTATCGACATGAATTGCTACAGCTATTCCCATCGCCGGTCGTAGCAAAAGGTGGCGACAATTGCAACACCGAAACTCGTCAGTTGTAGCTTTGCTCGTCGGTTGAATAAGGAGAGAAGAAAGAAGCAACAAGGCAAGAGGAAGAAGAAAAAACAGAGAAAAAAAGAAAAAAGAAGTTGTGCAAAAGAGATAAGAAAGGGGATATCTCGCTTGAGCCCACGAACGCACCTGGCACAGTTGCTTCCGCATAAAAAGGCAAGCAAGCGAGGGGCAATCAGCCGAACGCTCGGCCGGTCATCCGGAGGTAAACGTTCCCCCTTTTTTAAGCGAAATATTTTGTCTGTTTCTCTACTCTCATGCCACATCATGCATGCTTCGTCTTGCTCTCACCATTTCCTCATCCCCATCTTCTGTTCGCTCGCTCTGTAGTCCGAAGGTGAGGGGGCGAGGAACTCGACTGCCCCCTAAGTCATTTATATTCTATGTATATTGCTGGTTTCTGGTGTGTACCATGTGCTTGGCCAATAATGAGGCTACCGTGTCCGGATCCGCTCCTAGTTTATCTCCCTTCCTTTGCCCCCAGGTAATCGTGTTTCCTAGGGGTCGACAAAAAGCTCATAGCTCGCCAGTTTAATGAGAGCCCGCTAATGCGGCCCATTAAGCTCATCGCGTTGCATTTAGCTCACTATGCTGAGCAAGCTTAATGAACAAGCTAATGAGCTTCATGATCAGCTCGTTAGTTGGGCACACAAATGATTATTATCTTAAGTGGCATTCTTTCGTGGTGGTGTAGTGTAGCCCATCTATTCCATTTAATGAAATCAACCTAAACCCATAAGAGGCGTATGTATGGTTTGTCCCAGAACTTGGCAATTCATGTGTGGGCAAGTTGTTAAAGAATTTGACTGCATGTTCAATATTTATGGTAAAGCTGGTTAAAAAGCGCTCACAAGTGTGATGAGCTTCAAACAAACGAAGTCAATCGGTTTTCTTGTTTGTTAAGCTTACAACGATTAGCGTGCACGAGCAGGTCGTTAATCCACCCTGGTGATGGCGACGTGGCGGATGAACTAAGGAATTTGGGAGTGGTCTCTATGCTAGATTCCCGTTGCCATATCCATGGTGAATCATTTGTCTAATTTATTCTCACTGCCTAATAATACCCCGGTCATCTGGTTCCCTAGTCAGTTTTGGTTACCCAAGATTACTCCAGTCAATATGTAGTACCCAACTCTTCATTATCGTTGCTTGTCTACCTAGTGGCTACAGGAGAGAGAATAGGTTTTGGCACATGGATCCAAGTTTGCATATGGTATTGACACGTCTCCGTCGTATCTATAATTTTTTATTGTTTTATGCCAATATTCTACATCTTTCATATACTTTTGGCAACATTTTATATTATTTTTGGGACTAACATATTGATCTAGTGTCCACTGCTAGTTCTTGTTTGTTGCATGTTTTTTGTTTCGCAGAATATCCATATCAAACGAAGTCCAAACGTGATAAAAATTTACGGGGATTTATTTTGAAATATATGTGATTTTTGTGAAGAAGAATCAACACAAGATGGTGCCTGAGGTGGCCACGAGGCATCAGGGCGCGCCCAGGGGGTGGTCGCGCCCTGGTGGCTTGTGAGCACCTCATAAGTCGGTTTCCCCCTTCTTTCGCCACAAGAAAGATAATATCCAAAAAACATGTTAAATTTTAGCCCAATCGGAGTTAAGAATCTCCGGATATTTAAGAAATGATTTTCGGCCAAAAAACAGGAACGTGAAAGAGAAGAGAACAGAGAGGGAGATCCAATCCGGAGGGGCTCTCGCCCCTCCGCCGCCGTGGCGGCCATGGACCAGAGGGGGAACTCTCCTCCTATCTAGGGGGAGGCCAAGGAAGAAGAAGAAGGAGGGGGGCTCTCTCCCCCTCTCTACCGGTGGCGCTAGAACGCCATCGGGGCAACCATCGTGACGACGATCTACACCAACCACTTATATTGTTATCCAATGATGTATGGTCATCCTATAATGTTTGAGTAGATTCGTTTTGTCCTATAGGTTGATTGATGATCGTGATTGGTTTGAGTTGTATATTTTATTTTGGTCTTGTCCTATGTGTCGTGAAACCGTATGGGATTACCACTGTAGGATGTTGCAATACGTTCATGATTCGCTTATAGTGGATGGCGAGAGTGACAGAAGATTATACCCGAGTAAGGGGGTTGTAGTGTATGGGAGTAAAGATGACTTGTTACTTAATGCTATGGTTGTGTTTTCACCTTAATGATCTTTGGGAGTTTCGGATGCTTGCTAGAGTTCCAATCATAAGTGCATATGATCCAGGTACGAAAAGTATGTTAGCTCATGTCCATCCCTCATATAAAATTACAATAATGATTACCGGTCTAGTTATCGATTGCGTAGGTATAAAACCTTCTCTTATGTTACAAAAAGCTTTCTACTAAATAAATAACTTTTATTATCTTGCAAATTACTCGTAGTTTTATTCTCGCTAAGTACCTCTAGTTTTATCCTTGCAAACTTATCCCTACACCTACAAAATAGTTTCATACTTGTTCTAGTAAAAGCGAACATTAAGTGTGTGTAGAGTTGTATCGGTGGTCGATAGAACATGAAGATAGTATAAATCCTACCTTTAGCTACTCGTTGTGTTCGACACTCTTATTTATCAAAAAGCTACAATTGATCCCCTATACTTGTGGGTTATCAAGACCTTTTTCTAGTGTCGTTGCCAGGGAGCAATAGCGTGGGGTGAATATTCTCATATGTGCTTGTTTGGTTTATCACTAAGTATTTTTTATTTTTATGTTCTAAGTTGTTCTCTATCTTTACTTATGGATATGGAACATACAAAAAGAATTAGTTGTACTTGCGCTACTCATGGATATGGGGAACCTCCTAAAACCCTCGATGCTCGTTATGTGAAAAATATTAGACACTACTTTGATAGTCCTGAGAAAACCGGTTCAACTTGAGAATGGGAGACACGTTGGATCAACGTGAATATTTTAGGGATTATCGCTTGACTTAAAAAGGGAAACTCTTATGGGATCAAATTGATTATTTGCAATGGTATGCTTGCAATTTATGCTTGATATATGATTATACTTGTTGCTCTAGGATAAAGGCTCCACACCTTCCCTTTTCATGTGAATTTAATGACAATGAAACCTTGCCTTATGCTAATTAATGGCATATATGATTATTATGATGTGGAACAAATAGAAGAATTTGTTGCTGTTAAGGGTGCTTATGAAATTGAATCTTTGTTTGAAAAGTATGAAGATTGTGATGATGTTGTCTATAGATTTGAAAATTTTGCTATACTTAAATATTTCTATGAGAATTAAAAATACAATGCCGATATTGATGCATTTATTGAGAAAGTCTCCGCTGTCCAAGAAGAGACAAATATTTTTCAGGAATCTATGGAAGAAGAAATTGATGACACTATGAGCTCATTAGATGAAAAGGATGACAAGGGGAGCGAAGAACAAAAAAAGGAAGAGCAGATTAGCTACCCGTGCCCACTTTCTAATGAGAGTAACTCTTCAACATACACATTATTTAATTTCCCTTCATGCTTACCGAAGTATGAATGCCATGATGATTGCTATGATCCCGTTGATTTGTTTGAAATATCCCTTTTTTATGAACTTGACGCTTGCTATGCTTGTGGCCATGATGCCAATTTGAATGATACTTATGGAGATGAACTTGTTATAGTTCCTTATGTTAAACATGGAATTGTTGCTATTGCACTCATGCATGATAGTCCTATTGTATTTTTGAATTCTCCTAACTACACTATATCGGAGAAGTTTGCGCTTATTAAGGATTATATTGATGGGTTGCATTTTACCATTGCACATGATAGTTTTGATGAATAATATATGCATGTGCTTGTGATACATCTCCAACGATCTATAATTTTTGATTGTTCCATGCTATTATATTATCCATATAGGATGTTTTATATGCATTTATATGGTGTTTTATATGATTTTTGGGACTAACCTATTAACCTAGAGCCCAGTGCCAGTTTCTATTTTTTCCTTGTTTTTGAGTTTTACTGAAAAGGAATACCAAACGGAGTCCAATTGATGTGACAATTTTTGATGATTTTTTATGGACCAAAAGAAGCCCCCGGAGTAAAAGAGTTGGGCCAGAAGAGTCCCGGGCCGTTCACGAGGGTGGGGGCGCGCCCTACCCCCTTGGGCGCGCCGCCCTATCTCGCGGACGACTCGGGCACCTCCTTGACTTGTTCCCGACGCGAAAACTTTCTATAAATACAGAAAGCGCCAGAAAATAACCTAGATCGGGAGTTCCGCTGCCGCAAGCCTCCGTAGCCACATAAAACCAATCTAGACCCGTTCTGGCACCCTGCCGAAGGGGGGAATCCCTCTCTAGTGGACATCTTCATCAACCCGACACTCTCCATGATGAGGAGGGTGTAGTTCACCCTCGGGGCTGAGGGTATGTACCAGTAGCTATGTGTTTGATCTCTCTCGCTCTCGTGTTCTTGATTCGGCACGATCTTGATGTATCGCGAGCTTTGCTATTATAGTTGGATCTTATGATGTTTCTCCCCCTCTACTCTCTTGTAATGGATTGAGTTCTCCCTTTGAAGTTATATTATCGGATTGAGTCTTTAAGGATTTGAGAACACTTGATGTATGTCTTGCATGTGCTTATATGTGGTGACAACGCGATATTCACGTGATCCACTTGATGTATGTTGGTGATCAACTTGCGAGTTCCATGACCTTGTTATGCATAGGGGTTGGCACACGTTTTCGTCTTGACACTCCGATAGAAACTTAGGGGCACTCTTTGAAGTTCTTTGTTTTGCTTGAATAGATGAATCTGAGATTGTGTGATGCATATCGTATAATCATACCCACGAATACTTGAGGTGAATGATATGTCCATTTTGCATCATGCTTTTATATCGATATTTATTGCATTATGGGCTGTTATTACACATTATGTCACAATACTTATGCCTATTCTCTCTTATTTTACAAGGTTTACACGAAGAGGGAGAATGCCGGCAGCTGGAATTCTGGGCTGGAAAAGGAGCAAATATTAGAGACCTATTCTGCACAACTCCAAAAGTCCCGAAACTCCAGGGAGTCATTTTTAGAATATATAAAAAATATTAGGCGAAGGAAGCACCAGAGGGGGGCCACCCACCATCCACAAGGGTGGGGGGCACGCCCCCTGTCTCGTGGGCCCCCTGGCAGGCCTCCGGTGCCCATCTTTGGCTATATGAAGTCTTTCGCCCTGGAAAAAATCATAAGCAAGCTTTCGGGGCGAAGCACCGCCGCCACGAGGCAGAACCTTGGCGGAACCAATCTAGGGCCCCGGCGGAGCTGTTCTGCCGGGGAAACATCCCTCCGGGAGGGGGAAATCATCACCATCGTCATCACCATCGATCCTCTCATCGGGAGGGGGTCAATCTCCATCAACATCTTCACCAGCACCATATCATCTCAAACCCTAGTTCATCTCTTGTATCCAATCTTTGTCTCAAAACCTCATATTGGTACCTGTGGGTTGCTAGTAGTGTTGATTACTCCTTGTAGTTGATGCTAGTTGGTTTATTCGGTGGAAGATCATATGTTCAGATCCTTTATGCATATTAATACCCCTCTGATTATGAACATGAATATGATTTGTGGGTAGTTACATTTGTTCCTGAGGACATGGGAGAAGTCTTGCTATAAGTAGTCATGTGAATTTGGTATTCGTTCGATATTTTGATGAGATGTATGTTGTCTTTCCTCCAGTGGTGTCATGTGAACATCGACTACATGACACTTCACCATTATTTGGGCCTAGGGGAAGGCATTGGGAAGTAATAAGTAAATGATGGATTGCTAGTGATAGAAGCTTAAACCCTAGTTTTGTGTTGCTTCATAAGGGGCTGATTTGGATCCATATGTTTCATGCTATGGTTAGGTTTACCTTAATACTTAATACTTCTTTTGTAGTTGCGGATGCTTGCAAGAGGGGTTAATCATAAGTGGGATGCTTGTCCAAGGAAGGGCAGTACCCGAGCACTGGTCCACCCACATATCAAATTATCAAAGTAACGAACATGAATCATATGAGCGTGATGAAAACTAGCTTGATGATAATTCTCATGTGTCCTCGGGAGTGTTTTCCTTTATATAAGAGTTTGTCCAGGCTTGTCCTTTGCTACAAAAAGGATTGGGCCATCTTGCTGCACCTTATTTACTTTTATTACTTGTTACCCGTTACCAATTACCTTATCACAAAACTACCGGTTACCGGTAATTTCAGTGCTTGCAGAGAATACCTTACTAAAAACTGCTTATCAAGACTCTTTTCTGACGCCGTTGCCGAGGAGTGAATCGCCTTTGGCAGGTGGAATTTGGTAAGGAAAATTTTATATAGTGTGCTGAAATTTACTGTCACTTGTTACTATGGAAAGTAATCCTTTGAGGCGCTTGTTCGGGGTATCTTCACCCCGACCAGTAGAGCAAAGAGTTGCTCCTCAACCTATTGAACCTACTAAAAATGTCTATTTTGAAGTTCCATCGGGTATGATAGAGAAACTGCTAGCTAATCCTTTTTACAGGAGATGGAACATTGCATCCCGACTTGCACTTAATCTATGTGGATGAAGTTTGTGGATTATTTAATCTTGCAGGTATGCCCGAGGATGTTATCAAGAAGAAGGTCTTCCCTTTATCTTTGAAGGTAAAGGAATTGACATCGTTTAGGCTATGTGATGATATTGGGTCATGGAACTACAACCGATTGAAATTGGAATTTCATCAGAAGTTTTATCCTATGCATCTGGTTCATCGTGATCGCAATTATATATATAATTTCTGGCCATGCGAAGGATAAAGCATCGCTCAAGCTTGGGGGAGGCTTAAGTCAATGTTATATTCATGCCCCAATCATGAGCTCCCAACAGAAATTATTCTGGTTTCTAGATGGTTATTCTGGTTTCTCTCAAATAGCTGTGTCAAAAGAGGATCAGGAAAAGACCACTTTTACTTGCCCTTTTGGTACCTTTGCTTATAGACGTATGCCTTTTGGTTTATGTAATGCACCTGCTACCTTTCAAAGATGCATGACTAATATATTCTCTGACTTTTGTGAAAAGATTGTTGAGGTTTTCATGGATGATTTTTCTGTATATGGAACTTCTTTTGATGATTGCTTAAGCAACCTTGATCGAGTTTTGCAGAGATGTGAAGAAACTAATCTTGTCTTGAATTGGGAGAAGTACCACTTTATGGTTAATGAAGGCATTTTCTTGGGGCATAAAATTTCTGAAAGAGGTATTGAAGTTGATAAAGCTAAAGTTGATGCTATTGAAAAGATGTCGTGTCCTCAAGACATTAAAGGTATAACAAGTTTCCTTGGTCATGCCGGTTTTATAGGAGGTTCATTAAAGACTTCTCAAAAATTTCCAGGCCTCTGACTAATCTCTTACAAAAAGATGTTCCTTTTGTCTTTGATGATGATTGTGTAGAAGCATTTGAAATACTTAAGAAAGCTTTGATTTCCGCACCTATTGTTCAGCCTCCTGATTGGAATTTACCCTTTGAAATTATGTGTGATGCTAGTGATTACGCTGTAGGGGTTGTTCTAGGACAAAGAGTTGATAAGAAATTAAATGTTATCCAATATGCTAGTAAAACTCTAGACAGTGCCCAGAGAAATTATGCTACTACTGAAAAGGAATTTTTAGCAATTGTATTTGCTTGTGATAAGTTCAGACCTTATATTGTTGATTCTAAAGTAACTGTTCACACTGATCATGTTGCTATTAAATATTTTATGGAAAAGAAAGATGCTAAACCTAGACTTATTAGATGGGTTCTCCTACTACAAGAATTTGATTTGCATATTATTAATAGAAAAGGAGCTGAGAACCCCGTTGCAGACAACTTGTCTAGGTTAGAGAATGTTCTTGATGACCCACTACCTATTGATGATAGCTTTCCTGATGAATAATTAGCAGTCATAAATGCTTCTCGTACTGCTCCATGGTATGTTGATTATGCTGATTACATTGTTGCTAAATTTATACCACCTCGTTTCACATACCAACAAAAGAAAAAGTTTTTCTATGATTTAAGACATTACTTCTGGGATGACCCACACCTTTATAAAGAAGGAGTAGATGGGGTTATTAGACGTTGTGTACCTGAGCATGAACAGGAACAGATCCTACGCAAGTGTCACTCCGAGGCTTATGGAGGACACCATGCTGGAGATAGAACTGCACATAAGGTATTGCAATCCGGTTTTTATTGGCCTACTCTCTTCAAGGATGCCCGTAAGTTTGTATTGTCTTGTGATGAATGTCAAAGAATTGGTAATATTAGTAGACGTCAAGAAATGCCTATGTATTATTCACTTGTTATTGAACCATTTGATGTTTGGGGATTTGATTATATGGGACCGTTCCCTTCCTCTAATGGGTATACACATATTTTAGTTGCTGTTGATTACATTACTAAGTGGGTAGAAGCTATTCCAACTAGTAGTGCTGATCATAACACCTCTATTAAGATGCTTAAAGAAGTTACTTTTCCGAGGTTTGGAGTCCCTAGATATTTAATGACTGATGTGGTTCACATTTTATTCATGGTGCTTTTCGTAAAATGCTTGCTAAGTATGATGTTAATCATAGAATTGCATCTCCATATCATCCACAGTCTAGTGGTCAAGTAGAACTGAGTAATAGAGAGATTAAATTAATTTTGTAAAAGACTGTTAATAGATCTAGAAAGAATTGGTCCAAGAAACTTGGTGATGCATTATGGGCCTATAGAACTGCATATAAAAATCCTATGGGTATGTCTCCATATAAAATGGTTTATGGAAAAGCATGTCATTTACCTCTCAAACTAGAACATAAGGCATATTGGGCCATTAAAGAGCTCAATTATGATTTCAAACTTGCCGGTGAGAAGAGACTATTTGACATTACCTCACTTGATGAGTGGAGAACCCAGGCCTATGAGAATGCCAAACTATTTAAAGAAAAAGTTAAAAGATGGCATGACAAAAGGATACAGAAACGTGAGTTTAATGTAGATGATTATGTATTGTTATACAAATCTCGTTTAAGATTTTTTGCAGGAAAAATCCTCTCTAAATGGGAAGGTCCTTACGTTATCGAGGAGGTCTATCGTTCCGGTGCCATAAAAATCAACAACTTTGAAGGCACGAATCCAAGGGCGGTGAACGGTCAAAGAATCAAACATTATATCTTAGATAATCCTATAAATGTTGAAAATAATGTTATTGAAACCGTAACCCCGGAGGAGTATATAAGGGACACTTTCTAGAACGTTTCAGCCTTCGAAAAGGAAGAGGTATGTGGTATGGTAAGTAAACCGACTCCAAAACAGTTCTAATAGCAATTTTTCTCCGTTTTGGAATATATTTTTTTGACCTGGAAGACTACAGGGCTTACACCCCACAACATTTTATTGCAACTGACAAAAAATATACAAAAGGTTCCTCGAGGAAAGGAACAAAACAGAAAAGAAAGACTATACAAGCTAGGATAAGCTAAGCACTAAAAGCTAAAAAGAAGAAAGAAAAGAGTACATGTGAGAAACACCTCAAGGAGGTAGGAAATCAATCCATTTGATCAAAGCATCTCTCTGTTTGGTCTTGATCCTGTGTGCTAGGAGAGAGATGTCATGAGTTTTGGAATATTTAAGAAAATAGGAAAATAAGAAGCAGTCCGGAAAGGACACGAGGCATCCACGAGGGTGGAGGGCGCGCCCCCTGCCTCGAGGGCACCTCATGTACCCTCCGGACTCATTTTCTTGCACGATACTTCTTGTGGTCGGTAAAAATTCATTATATAATCTCCCGAAGGTTTTGACCACCGTACAACGCAAATATCCTCTGTTTTTGTTTCGAGCTATTTCTGCTGCAGATTTAGAGCAAGATGCCATCTCAAGACTCCGACGGAGAGAGCTATGTCTCACATCTCATTGCTGACCCAAAGACCTATGGGGACCTATCTCCTTGTGGTTGAACTACGGATGATGAGGAGGAGGATCATTTGAGGAGGATCAATGATTCAAGTTAGGAGGAGGAGGATGTTCCTCTACCTCAACCTGGGGATATGCACGTGAAGTTCAAGAAGTCTAGTCTCCCTAAGAGGGCTAAACTGTCTAACAACCGATCTATTCCTTCTCGTTTTTGGCAGAAAAGCAAAGGAGATTTATGTGACAAGATCTTGAAGCTGGAATCGGAGGTCGATGATTTAAAGGAGGAGATCGCTCTTCTCAATTACAATATGAAAAAGCTGAAGGCACAATTGTCATCATCATCACCATCTCTTCCACCTCTGAAGAAAGAGACATAAATACATGGGTATGGGCACTCCCCTTGGCAACTGCCAAGCTTGGGGGAGTGCCCCGACATCGTATCACCATCACACTTTTATCTTTACCGTTTTTTTCTTAGTTCGATCCTTTTGGTAATATCTTGATCTAGTAGAATAAAGTTTTTAGTATGATCTAGTTTTGAGTTTTGCTTTATGATCTTTCTATGTAATCGAGTCCGTGAGATATATACAATAAAGATTACTTTTAAGTCAAGGGCTTGATTATCTTGCTATGATCTTGAGGGAATAAAAATAAAAGAGAAGAGAAAGAATAAAAATAATTAAAGAGATCATAAGGATCTTATGGAGAGTAATGACTTCACATATAAAGAGTATGATGAATAACAGTTGTTGAGAGTTGAAAAACATAGTTTTGGTCATCGTTGCAATTAATAGGAAGTAATAAAGAAAGAGAGGTTCTCACATATAAATATACTATCTTGGACATCTTTTATGATTGTGAGCACTCATTAAAATATGACATGCTAAAAAGTTGATGTTGGACAAGGAAGACAACGTAATGGGTTATGTTTTCTTATATCTGAGATAAAGTATATTGTCATGGATCATCCAACATGTTGAGCTTGCCTTTCCCTCTCATGCTAGCCAAATTCTTTGCACCAAGTAGAGATACTACTTGTGCTTCCAAATATCCTTAAACCCAGTTTTGCCATGAGAGTCCACCATATCTACCTATGGATTGAGTAAGATCCTTCAAGTAAGTTGTCATTGTTGCAAGCAATAAAAAATGCTCTCTAAATATGTATGATTTATTAGTGTGGAGAAAATAAGCTTTATACGATCTTGTGGTGTGGAAGAAATAAAAGCGACGGACTGCATAATAAAGGTCCATATCACAAGTGGCAATATAAAGTGACATTCTTTTGCATTAATATTTCGGGCATCCAACCATAAAAACACATGACAACCTCTGCTTCCCTCTACGAAGGGCCTATCTTTTATTCTTGTCTTATACTTCATACAAGAGTCATGGTGATCTTCACCTTTCCTTTTTACATTTTATCCTTTGGCAAGCACTGTGTGTTGGAAAGATCCTGATATATATATAGGTAATTGGACGTGAGTTTTCATGAACTATTATTGTTGACATTACCCTTGAGGTAAAAGGTTGGGAGGCAAAACTATAAGCCCCTATCTTTCTCTATGTCTGATTAAAACTTCATACCCATAAATATTGCGTGAGTGTTAGCAATTGCGAAAGACTAAATGATAGTTGAGTATGTGGACTTGCTAAAAAGCTCTTATATTGACTCTTTCCGATGTTATGATAAATTGCAATTACTTCAATGATTGAGATTATAGTCTGTTAGTTTTCAATGAAGTTTCTGATTCATATTTGAAATTGTGAATGAATTGTTACTTTAGCATAAGAAATCATATGAATATATATATATATATATATTGTTGTTCTAAGAATGATCATGATGCCCTCATGTCCATATTTTATTTTATCGACACCTCTATCTCTAAACATGTGGACATATTTTTCGATATCGGCTTCCGCATGAGGACAAGCGAGGTCTAAGCTTTGGGAATTTGATACGTCCATTTTGCATCATGCTTTTATATCGATATTTATTGCATTATGGGCTGTTATTACACATTATGTCACAATACTTATGCTTATTCTCTCATTTTACAAGGTTTACACGAAGAGGGAGAATGCCGCCAGCTGGAATTCTGGGCTGGAAAAGGAGCAAATATTAGAGACCTATTCTGCACAACTCCAAAAGTCCTGAAACTCCACGGGAGTCATTTTTAGAATATATAAAAAATATTGGGCGAATGAAGCACCAGAGGGGGGCCACCCACCATTCACGAGGGTGGGGGCGCGCCCTGCTCCCTGGGAGCGCCCCCTGTCTCATGGGCACCCTGGCAGGCCTCCGGTGCCCATCTTTGGCTATATGAAGTCTTTCGCCCTGGAAAAAATCATAAGCAAGCTTTCGGGACGAAGCACCGCCGCCACGAGGCGGAACCTTGGTGGAACCAATCTAGGGCTCCGGCGAAGCTGTTCTGCCGGGGAAACATCCCTCCGGGAGGGGGAAATCATCACCATCGATCCTCTCATCGGGAGGGTGTCAATATCCATCAATATCTTCACCAACACCATCTCATCTCAAACCCTAGTTCATCTCTTGTATCCAATCTTTGTCTCAAAACCTCAGATTGGTACCTGTGGGTTGCTAGTAGTGTTGATTACTCCTTGTAGTTGATGCTAGTTGGTTTATTCGGTGGAAGATCATATGTTCAGATCCTTTATGCATATTAATACCCCTCTGATTATGAACATGAATATGATTTGTGAGTAGTTACGTTTGTTCCTGAGGACATGGGAGAAGTCTTGCTATAAGTAGTCATGTGAATTTGTATTCGTTCGATATTTTGATGAGATGTATGTTGTCTTTCCTCTAGTGGTGTCATGTGAACGTAGACTACATGACACTTCACCATTATTTGGGCCTAGGGGAAGGCATTGTGAAGTAATAAGTAGATGATGGGTTGCTAGAGTGACAGAAGCTTAAACCCTAGTTTATTCGTTGCTTCGTAAGGGGCTGATTTGGATCCATATGTTGCATGCTATGGTTAGGTTTACCTTAATACTTCATTTGTAGTTGCGGATGCTTGCAAGAGGGGTTAATCATAAGTGGGATGCTTGTCCAAGGAAGGGCAATACCCAAGCACCGGTCCACACACATACCAAATTATCAAAGTAACGAACGCGAATCATATGAGCGTGATGAAAGTTAGCTTGACAATAATTCCCATGTGTCCTCGGGAGCGTTTTCCTTTATATAAGAGTTTGTCCAGGATTGTCCTTTGTTACAAAAAGGATTGGGCCATCTTGCTGCACCTTATTCACTTTTATTACTTGTTACCCGTTACCAATTACCTTATCACAAAACTACCTGTTGCCGATAATGTCAGTGCTTCTAGAGAATACCTTACTGAAAACTGCTTATCATTTCCTTCTGCTCCTCGTTGGGTTCGACACTCTTACTTATCGAAAGGACTATGATAGATCCCCTATACTTGTGGGTCATCAGTGACATTGGAGTATCTAGGTGACATTAGGGTTTTGGTTGATTTGTGTCTTAAGGTGTTATTCTAGTATGAACTCTAGGATAGATCGAACGGAAAGAATAGCTTCGTGTTATTTTACTATGGACTCTTGAATAGGTCGATCAGAAAGGATAACTTTGGGGTGGTTTTGTACCCTACAATAATCTCTTAGTTTGTACTCCTCTATTAGTGACTTTGGAGTGACTCTTTGTTGCATGTTGAGGGATTGTTATATGATCCAATTATGTTATTATTGTTGAGAGAACTTGCACTAGTGAAAGTATGAACCCTAGGCCTTGTTTCGAAGCATTGCAATACCGTTTACGCTCACTTTTACCACTTGCTAACTTGCTGTTTTTATATTTTCAGATTACAAAAACCTATATCTACCGTCCATATTGCACTTGTGTCACCATCTCTTCGCCGAACCAGTGCACCTATACAATTTACCATTGTATTGGGTGTGTTGGAGACACAAGAGACTCTTTGTTATTTGGTTGCAGGGTTGTTTGAGAGAGACCATCTTCATCCTACGCCTCCCACGGATTGATAAACCTTAGATCATCCACTTGAGGGAAATTTGCTACTATCCTACAAACCTCTGCACTTGGAGGCCCAACAACGTCTACAAGAAGAAGGTTGTGTAGTAGACATCAAGCTATTTTCTGGCGCCGTTGCCGGGGAGGTTAGCGCTTGAAGGTATATCTTTAGATCTTGCAATCAAATCTTTTAGTTTCTTGTTTTATCACTAGTACAATCTATAAAAGAAAACTACAAAAATGGAATTAAGGTTGCCTCATATGATTCATCTTTTTAATATCTTTCGTGAAAATAAGGATTCCGATAATTGTGCCAAAGTGTTAGAAGAAGAATGTATTAAAATGTTTGGCACTAAATCTTTGAATGATGAGCATGATTGCAATGTTGTTAGTATGAACTCTTTGAATATCCATAGTACTAATGATGATTGCACTAGTCATGATGAAAATATCTCATATAAGCATGTCAACTTTTGTGGAGTGCATAGAGTTTGCAAGTACACACCAAATAGGGAATATAGATTTTGCAAGAGGCATAAGTATTTACAAACTAAATGGTTGCAAGAAAGGCTAGATGTTTTTGCTGAAAATTTAAATTTTCTTAGCCATCCTTGTGAACTTTGCACTGAACGTGGTCATTTAAATATCCAATGCAAATTGTTTCATGATAGAATCGTGTCCAAAAATTGTGATGTCTTGATTTCCCTTGCACATCATAATGAACTTAGTTTGCTTGTGGGTTATGAAGAAATGAAACGTATAACTAAGGATCTTCCAGAATTTGTCCTTGATAAAGTTCTTGATTTTGATCTAGAGGAAATTTATATGTATTGTGCGATGAATTGCATTGAAAATCCTTATATTGCCAATTACATAGACAAGAAAACAAATAGAAGATCAAGAGAATACTAATGAAAGGGAAGAGACTTCCCAATATCCTCCTATTATTTATTATGATGAATCATGTAACAAGGAGGAGCCTTCTATTCAACCAATCTCATTAATAAGGAGTTCCAAAAAGCGGATTAAACCCACACATAATGTGAAAAACAAAAAGAAAATACGGAGAAGCAAAGATAAAAAGGTATCCCTCCCAAATGATGTTGCTCCTATTACTCATTGTGATGATGATAATTGCTATACTATTGGTGCTATCCATACTATTAATGATGAGAGTGATTATGCTTATGATATGAAAAGGTCCAAGCTCGGGGATGCTATGTATGATGAGAATGACATGTTTGAGAATTTATTTGCTGCAATTAATGCTTGTCCCAAGCTTGAGGATGCTATGTTTCATGAAGATGATGTATTTAACCTCCCAAGTTTGATATGCAAATTTATTATGATGATAGCATGCCTCCTATTTATGATGGTTATATTGATGAGAGTGGGGTTGGAAGAGTGTCAACTTTAGGAAGTAATGATCCCACTATTTTGGAGGGTGTTTAATATTATTGTGACAATTATGAAAGTGGATTTGGAGAGGTCATGACTTTATTTAGTAATGATTCCACTATCTTGGTAGAGGTTTCAATTGATTATGATGAGAACAAAGTTGTTACTTATGATGATTATTGTGATGACACTTATGCTATAAAAAGTAGTGATGATTATATTTATAAAACTTGTCATGATTATGATTACCCTTTTTCTGAACATTACTCTTTTAATGTGGAAACAATTTATAGTATTCGAGTTTCTTATGATACTCCCACTATTCCGAATGAGAAGAATTTTGCTTATGTGAGGGTAATAAAATTTCTATGCTTGTAGATCATGAAAAGAATGCTTTATGTGATAGTTATATTGTTTAATTAATTCATGGTGCTACTGAAAATTATTATGAGGGAGGAACATATGCTTGTAGGAATTGCAATAATATCAAGTTTCCTCTCTATGTGCTTAAAGTTTTAAAAGTTATGCTTGTTTTGCCTTCCTATGCTAGTTGATTATTGTTCCCATAAATTGTTTTCTCACAAAATCCCTATGCATAGCAAGTGGGTTGGACTTAAATGTTTTAGTCATATTTTTCATGATGCTCTCTTTATGTTTCAATTCTTATCTTTTATGTGAGCATCATTGAAATCATCATGCCTAGCTAGGGGCGTTAAATGATAGCGCTTGATTGGGAGGCAACCCAATTTTATTTTTGTTCTTTGCTTTATGCTCCTGTTTATTAATAAATAATTCATCTAGCCTCTGTTTAGATGTGGTTTTATGCTTTTAATTAGTGTTTGTGGCAAGTAGAACCTTTGGGAAGACTTGGGGAAAGTCTTTGCGATCTTGCTGTAAAAAACAGAAACTTTAGCGCTCACGAGATTTTCTGCCATTTTATAATGGAGAGTGCTATTTAGTTAATTATTTTTGCAGATGATTAATATATAAATTCCTCACGTCAAGAAATTTAATTTATAATTTTTGGGGTTCCAGAAATATTCAAAATCTACAGATTACTACAGACTGTTCTGTTTTTGACAGATTCTGTTTTTCGTGTGTTGTTTGCTTATTTTGATGAATCTATGAGTAGTATTGGAGGGTATGAAACATAGAGAAGTTGGATTAAAGTATATATTACACAAATATGAATTTAGAATGAGGTCACAACAGTAACAAAAGTGGTGATTTATTTTCTTATACTAACGGAGCTTATGAGTTTCCTGTTAAGTTTTGTGTTGTGAAGTTTTCAAGTTTTGGGTAAAAGATTCAATGGACTATGGGATAAGGAGTGGCAACAACCTAAGCTTGGGGATGCCCAAGGCACCCCAAGGTAATATTCTAGGACAACCAAGATCCTAAGCTTGGGGATGCCCCGGATGGCATCCCCTCTTTCGTCTTCGTTCATCGGTAACTTTACTTGGAGCTATATTTTTATTCACCACATGATATGTGTTTTGCTTGGAGTGTCATTTTATTTTATTTTGTTTTGCTCTGTGTTTGAATAAAATACCAAGATCTAAATTCTTAAATTAGAGTCTTCACATAGTTGGCATAATTATTAGACTACTCATTTGCTCTAGTGCTTCACTTATATCCTTTTAGAGCACGGCGGTGGTTTTATTTTATAGAAATCATTGATCTCTCATGCTTCACTTATATTATTTTGAGAGTCTTTTATAACAACATGGTAATTTGCTTTGGTTATGAAATTAGTCCTAATATGATAGGCATCCAAGATGGGTATAATAAAAACTTCCATATAAAGTGCATTGAATACTATGAGAAGTTTGATTCCTCATGATTGTTTTGAGATATGAAGATGGTGATATTAGAGTCATGCTAGTTGAGTAGTTGTGAATTTGAGAGATACTTGTGTTAAAGTATGTGATCCCCATAGCATGCACGTATGGTGAACCATTATGTTATGAAGTCGGAGCATGATTTAGTTTTTTGATTGTCTTCCTTATGAGTGGCGGTCGGGGACAAGCGATGGTCTTTTCCTACCAATCTATCCCCCTAGGAGCATGCGCGTAGTACTTTGTTTCGATGACTAATAGATTTTTGTAATAAGTATGTGAGTTCTTTATGACTAATGTTGAGTCCATGGATTATACGCACTCTCACCCTTCCACTATTGCTAGCCTCTCTAGTACCGCGCAGCTTTCGCCGGTACCATAAACCCACCATTTACCTTCCTCAAAACAGCCACCATACCTACCTATTATTGCTTTGCATGATCATGTAGTTGACATTTTATTTGTGGCAAAGCCACCGATCATAATTCTTTCATACATGTCACTCTGGATTCATTGCACATCCCGGTACACCGCCATTGGCATTCTCATAGAGTCATATTTTGTTCTAAATATCGAGTTGTAATTCTTGAGTTGTAAGTAAATAAAAGTGTGATGATCATCATTATTAGAGCATTGTCCCATGTGAGGAAAGGATGATGGAGACTATGATTCCCCCACAAGTCGGGATGAGACTCCGGACAAAAAAAAGAGGCCATAAAAAAAGAGAAAAGGCCCAAATAAAAAATATATAAAAAAAACAAAAAAAAGAGAGAAAAAGAGAGAAGGGGCAATGCTACTATCCTTTTACCACACTTGTGCTTGAAAGTAGCACCACGATCTTCATGATAGAGAGTCTCCTATTTTGTCACTTTCATATACCAGTGGGAATTTTTCATTATAGAACTTGGCTTGTATATTCCAATGATGGGCTTCCTCAAAATGCCCTAGGTCTTCGTGAGCAAGCGAGTTGGATGCACACCCACTTGGTTTCTTTTTGAGCTTTCATATACTTATAGCTCTAGTGCATCCATTGCATGGCAATCCCTACTCACTCACATTGATATCTATTGATGGGCATCTCCATAGCCCATTGATATGCCTAGTTGATGTGAGACTATCTTCTCCTTTTTGTCTTCTCCACAACCACCATTCTATTCCACCTATAGTGCTATGTCCACAGCTCATGCTCATGTATTGCGTGAAGTTTGAAAAAGTTTGAGAACATCAAAAGTATGAAACAATTGCTTGGTTGTCATCGGGGTTGAGCATGATTTAAATATTTTGTGTGATGAAGATAGAGCATAGCCAGACTATATGATTTTGTAGGGATAGCTTTCTTTGGCCATGTTATTTTGAGAAGACATAATTTCTTGGCTAGTATGCTTGAAGTATTATTGTTTTTATGTCAATATTAAACTTTTGTCTTGAATCTTATGGATCTGAATATTCTTGCCACAATAGAGAAGATTACATTGATGAATATGTTAGGTAGCATTCCACATCAAAAATTCTGTTTTATCATTTACCTACTCGAGGACGAGCAGGAATTAAGCTTGGGGATGCTTGATACGTCTCCAATGTATCTATAATTTTTGATTGTTTCATGCTATTATATTATCCATCAAGGACGCTTTATATGCATTTATATGGCATTTTATATGATTTTTGGGACTAACCTATTAACCTAGAGCCCAGTGCCAGTTTCTGTTTTTTTCCTTGTTTTTGAGTTTTACAGAAAAGGAATACCAAACGGAGTCCAATTGACGTGCCAATTTTTGATGATTTTTATGGACCAAAAGAAGCCCCCGGAGTAAAAGAGTTGGGCCAGAAGAGTCCTGGGCCGTCCATGAGGGTGGGGGGCGCGCCCTACCCCCCGGGCACGTCACCCTATCTCGTGGACCACTTGGGAACCTCCTTGAGTTGTTCCCGACGCAAAAAATTCCTATAAATAGAGAAACCTCCAGAAAATAACCTAGATCGAGAGTTCCGCCGCTGCAAGCCTCCGTAGCCACCTAAAACCAATCTAGACCCATTCAGGCACCCTCTCAGAGGGGGGGAATCCCTCTCTCATGGCCATCTTCATCATCCCGACGCTCTCCATGACGAGGAGGGAGTAGTTCACCCTCGGGGCTGAGGGTATTTACCAATAGCTATGTGTTTGAGCTCTCTCTCTCTCTCTTGTGTTCTTGATTCGGCACGATCTTGATGTATCATGAGCTTTGCTATTATAGTCGGATCTTATGATGTTTCTCCCCCTCTACTCTCTTGTAATGGATTGAGTTTTCTCTTTGAAGTTATCTTATCGGATTGAGTCTTTAAGGATTTGAGAACACTTGATGTATGTCTTGCATGTGCTTATCTGTGGTGACAATGGGATATTCACGTGATCCATTTGATGTATGTTTTGGTGATCAACTTGCGAGTTCCGTGACCTTCTGAACTTATGCATAGGGGTTGGCACACTTTTTCATCTTGACTCTCCGGTAGAAACTTTGAAGCACTCTTTGAAGTTCTTTGTGTTGGTTGAATAGATGAATCTGAGATTGTGTGATGCATATCGTATAATCATACCCACGGATACTTGAGGTGACATTGGAGTATCTAGGTGACATTAGGGTTTTGATTGATTTGTGTCTTAAGGTGTTATTCTAGTACGAATTCAAGGATAGATCGAACGGAAAGAATAGCTTCGTGTTATTTTACTATGGACTCTTGAATAGATCGATCAGAAAGGATAACTTTGAGGCGGTTTCGTACCCTACAATAATCTCTTCGTTTATTCTCCGCTATTAGTGACTTTGGAGTGACTCTTTGTTGCATGTTGAGGGATTGTTATATGATCTAATTATGTTATTATTGTAGAGAGAACTTGCACTAGTGAAAGTATGGACCCTAGGCCTTGTTTCGAAGAATTGCAATACCGTTTACGCTCACTTTTACCACTTGCTACCTTGCTGTTTTTATATTTTCAAATTACAAAAACCTATATCTACCATCCATATTACACTTGTATAACCATCTCTTCACCGAACTAGTGCACCTATACAATTTACCATTGTATTGGGTGTGTTGGGGATACAAGAGACACTACAAAAAAAGACACATCCGTGACATTTTGGGCCGAAAAAAAAATCTATCATACTTATGACACTTCTATGACAATAATTGTGACAAAACACGGTATCATCACAGATGTGGTGGGGTCCTACTTCTATGACAAAAAATTATGACAGAAAATGGGCTTTTCGTCCTGGGCGGGCCAGAGATGCAGCTGCATGACATTCTTTGGGTCGTGCATGACGGAAAAAACCGTGGTAGAAGCGAGGGCGAGGAAAATATCGGGGTGTTCCCGGTTATGGTGGGTGGTCGGGGCCGAGCGATGCCCGTTTCTCTCGTACACGCACGCGCGTGGGTGCGAGGCATTGGGCTCTAACTGAACCCGAGTGAGGCGTTGGGCTCTAACTGAACCCGAGCGATTGCACTGCAGGCTACAGGTTACTGAACCTGAGCGATCGATCGATGGGTGTTAACTGAACCCGATCGAGCGATTCCTTCGCTACTGCTGCTAACTGAAGCCGATCGATGCTGCCTCTGGATGAACAGTGAGCGTTGCTGGGGGGTTTGGATGAACAGTTCCCGGTGGGGGTGGATGAACAGGACCCCGTGGTGTTGCCTCTGGATGAACAGTGAGCGTTGCTGGGGGGTTTGGATGAACAGTTCCCGGTGGGGTGGATGAACATGACCCCGTGGTGTTGCCTCTGGATGAACAGGTGTTGGGGAATGTAGTAATTTCAAAAAATTTCCTACGCACACGCAAGATCATGGTGATGCATAGCAACGAAAGGGGAGAGTGTGATCTACGTACCCTTGTAGATCGACAGCGGAAGCGTTAGCACAACGCGGTTGATGTAGTCGTACGTCTTCACGGCCCGACCGATCAAGCACCGAAACTACGGCACATCCGAGTTCTAGCACACGTTCAGCTCGATGACGATCCCCGGACTCCGATCCAGCAAAGTGTCGGGGAATAGTTCCGTCAGCACGACGGCGTGGTGACGATCTTGATGTTCTACCGTCGCAGGGCTTCGCCTAAGCACCGCTACAATATTATCGAGGATTATGGTGGAAGGGGGCACCGCACACTGCTAAGAATATGATCACGTGGATCAACTTGTGTGTCTCTGGGGTGCCCCCCTGCCCCCGTATATAAAGGAGCAAGGGGGAGGAGGCCGGCCCTAGGAGGGGCGCGCCAGGGAGTAGGATTCCTACTCCTAGTTGGAGTAGGTTTCCTCCTTTCCTAGTACAACTAGGAGAAGAGGGGAAAGGGGGGAAGAGGGGAAGGAAGGGAGAGAGGGGCGGCGCCCCAAATCCCTTGTCCAATTCGGACTGGGCTAGGGAGGGGCGCGCGCCACCTCCTGGTCCTTCCCACTAAGGCCCATTAAGGCCCATTGCTTCTTCCTCGTATTCCCGTAACTCTCCGGTACCTCTGAAAATACGCGAATCACTCGGAACCTTTTCGATGTCCGAATATAGTCGTCCAATATATCGGTTTTTACGTCTTGACCATTTTGAGACTCCTCGTCATGTCTCCAATCTCATCCGGGACTCCGAACTCCTTCGGTACATCAAATCTCATAAACTCATAATATAACTGTCATCGAAACCTTAAGCGTGCGGACCCTACGGGTTCGAGAACAATGTAGACATGACCGAGACACGTCTCCGGTCAATAACCAATAGCGGAACCTGGATGCTCATATTGGCTCCCACATATTCTACGAAGATCTTTATCGGTCAGACAGCATAACAACATACGTTGTTCCCTTTGTCATCGGTATGTTACTTGCCCGAGATTCAACCGTCGGTATCTCAATACCTAGTTCAATCTCGTTACCGACAAGTCTCTTTACTCGTTTCGTAATACATCATCTCGCAACTAACTCATTAGTTGCAATGCTTGCAAGGCTTATGTGATGTGCATTACCGAGAGGGCCTAGAGATACCTCTCCGACAATCGGAGTGACAAATCCTAATCTCGAAATACGCCAACCCAACATGTACCTTTGGAGACACCTGTAGAGCTCCTTTATAATCACCCAGTTACGTTGTGATGTTTGGTAGCACACAAAGTGTTCCTTCGGCAAACGGGAGTTGCATAATCTCATAGTCATAGGAACATGTATAAGTCATGAAGAAAGCAATAGCAACATACTAAACGATCGGGTGCTAAGCTAATGGAATGGGTCATGTCAATCACATCATTCTTCTAATGATGTGATCCTGTTAATCAAATAACAACTCTTTTGTTCATGGTTAGGAAACATAACCATCTTCGATTAACGAGCTAGTCAAGTAGAGGCATACTAGTGACACTCTGTTTGTCTATGTATTCACACATGTATTATGTTTCCGGTTAATACAATTCTAGCATGAATAATAAACATTTATCATGATATAAGGAAATAAATAATAACTTTATTATTGCCTCTAGGGCATATTTCCTTCAACAGGACCCCGATCAATTGACCGGTTGGGGATGGATGAACAGGACCCCGTGGAGGGCTGGATGAACAGGACCCCGTGGAGGGCTGGATGAACAGGACCACCCCGTGGAGGGCAGGATGAACAGTAGACGGTGGAGGGCTGGATGAACAGTAGCCCATGGAGGGGTGGTTGAACAGGAGCCCGTGGAGAGGGCTGGTTGAACAGTAGTCGGTGGAGTAGCGCGCGATGGAGGCTGGATGAATAGGAGCCCGTGGATGAACAGACGCAGGTGGAGGCTGGAGGAGGTCGACGGTGGATGAACAGTAGCCCGTGGAGGCTGGAGGGGGTCGACGGTGGAGATGAACAGTATCCCGTGGAGTCCCGTTTTGCGGTATGCCACACCCCTCCCGATGAATAGGACCCCTGTTTCGACCGCAGCGCTCCAACACAAGTCCGTTTACTCCGTTTTGCGGTACGCCACACCCCTCCCGATCAACAGGACCCCCGTTTCGACCGTAGGAGGTCCATTTCCTCCGTTTTACGGTATGCCAAACCCCTCCCGATGAACAGGATCCCGTTTCGAACGTGGCCGGTCGAACACAACACTGTTTCCTCTGTTCTGCGGTACACCAGGCCTCGTTTCCATCGGCTGTTCCGTCCAAGCCCTCCTTATGAACACAACGATGCATTCCGTTCCGACCCAGCCGGTTGGCTCCCCATGAACACGAGATGACACTGTTTCTCCATTCCGACCCAGCCATGTACACGAGCCCTGGCCGTACGTATGCGCGAGTAGGCGTTCGAGACCCTGCCCGTATGTACGTACGTGGCCGTAGTTTCTTTCTTGCACACCGGTCGCTGTATGTACGTGTACATGCTACGTGCGCGCCTCTACATCGACCAGTATGTACGTACACGTTCGCGACCAGAATGACAATGCTACGTACGCTTCGACCAGGTGGGTCCCGACTATCAGGCACTTCCTTGCGTGCAAAGATGTAGCTAGTGGGTCCCAGCAGTCAGGGGGTGAATCGTTTTTTTGCCCGGACACACTTCCTTGCGTGCGAAGATGTAGCTGGTGGGTCCCAGCAGTCAGGGGGAAACATTTTTTTTCACGAAATACGGTGGCCCATCTGGTGGGTCCCCGCTGTCAGGTCGAGGAATAATTATTTTGCGCGTAATAAGGAGGCACTTCCTTGCTAGGGCCGTGGACCCAGCTATCAGCCTCTCCACGTACAGTCCACGTCCGATGGAAGCCGTTCCTTGACCATGTTGAGCACGAAAGCTGAGAGCACCAGGGCGGTGGACAATGGCGAGGCCTAGGAAGGGGACGACGCGGAGCCGGGGAAGACGCGACAGTGGATGCCCACGCGTAGAGGAGCATGAGGGTTCACTGGTTCGCTGCGGTGTGAGGCTGCCATCGCCGCAGAATAACACGAGGTGTGGGTGAGTAGAGGGATGGCCTGGCTAGCGGTGGGAGCAGTAGGGGGCGGTGAGGCCTCCGCCGCATCGCTGCCGGCCACGGGCGGCAGGAGCACGAGGCACGACCGGCGCTGGTTTGGGCGGCTGGAGTAAGAAGACCAGAGGTTGAAGAAGCACTACGGCCGTTGGATGGACATCGTACGGTCATTGGAGCTAGAATTGTGCATATTGACTAAGTTGACAAAGCCCTCCGTCCCCGTCAACTTAGTAGGCCCACAAGTCAGCCTGCAACTATACTGGGTCCAATAGCTGGAATTTTGGGCTGGAAAAGGAGCAAATATTAGAGACCTATTCTACACATCTCCAAAAGTCCTGAAACTCCATGGGAATTATTTTCAGAATATATAAAAATATTGGGCGAAGAAAGTACTAGAGGGGGGCCACCCACCGTCCACGAGGGTGGGGGCGCGCCCTACCCCCCTGGGCGCCCCCTGCCTCGTGGGCCCCATGGTGGCCCTCTGATGCCCATCTTTGGCTATATGGAGTCTTCCGTCGAGAAAAAAAATCATAAGCAAGATTTCAGGAAGAAACTCTGCCGCCACGAGGCGGAACCTTGGCGGAACTAATCTAGGGCTCCGGCGGAGCTGTTTTGCCGGGGAAACTTCCCTCCGAGAGGGGGAAATCATCACCATCGTCATCACCAACGATCCTCTCATCGGGAGGGGGTCAATCTTCATCAACATCTTCACCAGCACCATCTCATCTCAAACCCTAGTTCATCTCTTGTATCAAATCTTTGTATCCAAACCTCATATTGGTACCTATGGGTTGCTAGTAGTGTTGATTACTCCTTGTAGTTTATGCCAGTTGGTTTACTTGGTGGAAGATCATATGTTCAGATCCATTATGCATATTCATACCCCTCTGATTATGAACATGAATATGATTTGTGAGTAGTTACATTTGTTCCTGAGGACATGGGAGAAGTCTTGCTATAAGTAGGCATGTGAATTTGGTATTCGTTCGATATTTTGATGAGATGTATGTTGTCTTTCCTCTAGTGGTGTCATGTGAACATCGACTACATGACACTTCACCATTATTTGGGCCTAGGGGAAGGCATTGGGAAGTAATAAGTAGATGATGGGTTGCTAGAGTGACAGAAGCTTAAACCCTAGTTTATGCGTTGCTTCGTAAGTGGTTGATTTGGATCCACTTGTTTCATGCTATGGTTAGGTTTACCTTAATACTTATGTTGTAGTTGCGGATGCCTGCAATAGGGGTTAATCATAAGTGGGATGCTTGTCCAAGGAAGGACAGTACCCAAGCACTGGTCCACACACATATCAAATTATCAAAGTATCGAACGCGAATCATATGAGCGTGATGAAAACTAGCTTGATGATAATTCCCATGTGTCCTCGGGAGCGCTTTCCTTTATATAAGAGTTTGTCCAGGCTTGTCTGTTGCTACAAAAAGGATTGGGCCATATTGCTGCACCTTATTTAGTTTTATTACTTGTTACCCGTTACAAATTACCTTATCACAAAACTATCTGTTACCGATAATTTCAGTGCTTGCAGAGAATACCTTGCTGAAAACCGCTTATCATTTCCTCCTGCTCCTCGTTGGGTTCGACACTCTTACTTATCGTAAAGGCTACGATAAATCCCCTACACTTGTGGGTCATCAGAAGTCGTCACCATCATCATCACCATTGATCCTCTCACCGGGAGGGGGTCAATCTCAATCAACATGTTCACCAGCACCATCTCCTCTCAAACCCTAGTTCATCTCTTGTATCCGATCTTTGTCTCAAAACCTCAGATTGGTACCTGTGGGTTGCTAGTAGTGTTGATTACTCCTTGTAGTTGATGCTAGTTGGTTTATTTTGTGGAAGATCATATGTTCAGATCCTTTATGCATATTAATACCCCTCTGATTATGAACATGAATATGATTTGTGAGTAGTTACATTTGTTCCTGAGGACATGGGAGAAGTCTTTCTATAAGTAGTCATGTGAATTTGGTATTCGTTCGATATTTTTATGAGATGTATGTTGTCTCTCCTCTAGTGGTGTCATGTGAACGTCGACTACATGACACTTCACCATTATTTGGGCCTAGGGGAAGGCATTGGGAAGTAATAAGTAGATGATGGGTTGCTAGAGTGACAGAAGCTTAAACCCTAGTTTATGAATTGCTTCGTAAGGGGCTGATTTGGATCCATATGTTTCATGCTATGGTTAGGTTTACCTTAATACTTCTTTTGTAGTTGCGGATGCTTGCAAGAGGGGTTAATCGTAAGTGGGATGCTTGTCTAAGTAAGGGAAGTACCCAAGCACCGGTCCACCCACATATCAAATTATCAAAGTAACGAACATGAATCATATGAGCGTGATGAAAACTAGCTTGACGATAATTCCCATGTGTCCTCAGGAGCGCTTTCCTTTATATAAGAGTTTGTCCAAGCTTGTCCTTTGGTACAAAAAGGATTGGGCCACCTTGCCGCACCTTGTTTACTTTTATTACTTGTTACCCATTATGAATTATCTTATCACAAAACTATCTGTTACCGATAATTTCAGTGCTTGCAGAGAATACCTTACTGAAAACCGCTTGTCATTTCCTTCTGCTCCTCGTTGGGTTCGACACTCTTACTTATTGAAAGGACTATGATAGATCCCCTATACTTGTGGGTCATCAAGCCACTTTGGTCTTAAACCCAGTAGTAGATGGCTTTGGGCTCACCAAAGTACTCATGGACGGTGGCAGCAGATTAAACCTCATCTATGAAGATACACTCCAAAAAATGCAGATGGACAAAAGTCGCCTTGAGAAAAGAGGCACCACTTTCCGAGGCATCATCCCAAGTCGAGAAGAAATAGGCTCAGGGAGGATCAAACTCGACGTCGTATTTGGCACGCCAGAGTCCTATAGGTCCGAAGAGTTGCTCTTCCACGTGGCACCTTTCCACAGCGGATATCACGCCCTGTTAGGGCGAGAAGCATTCATACGCTTTCAAGCCATACCCCATTACGGGTACATGAAGCTCAAAATGCCAGGGCCCAATGGAGTTATCACTACCACCAGTGATCCGGATATAGCACTCCGCGTTGAAAACAAAACTGCATCCCTAGCCCTCGAGGCACTATCCGAGGCCTTTGCAGCCGAGGAACTAACCACTTTGCGCTCTACAGTGGACAAGGACGAATCCTCGACAAGAGGCCCAAATCCACTTCCTTTAAACCAATAGACGAAATAGTCAAATTTCAAGTACACCCAACGAATCCTAATAAAACTGCAGCCATTGGAGCACAACTGGATCCAATGATCAACGCCGCTTTAAGAGCGTTTTTTGCGCAAAATTGGGACATCTTTTCCTGTCATCCTTCGGATATGCCAGGAATCCCACGCAGACTGGCCGAACATAGCCTCAATATAATAAAAGGCTTTAAACCAGTCAAGCAAACACTACGGCGATTTTCCAAACCCAAGCGACAAGCCATGGGGGAGGAGCTAGCCAAACTACTTGAAGCCGGGTTCATCAGAGAGATCAAACACCCGGACTGGCTAGCAACCCGGTCAGGGTGCCAAAGAAGGATAAATCCTGGCGCCTTTGTGTCAATTTCAAAGACCTAAACAAGGCCTGCCCTAAGGACCCCTTCCCACTGCCCTACATTGACCAAGTCATTGATGCAACTGCAGGACATGATTCACTGTGCTTCCTCGATGCATACTCCGGATATCATCAAATTAAGATGAGGGAATCCGATCAAGTCACAACGGCATTCATCACTCCGTATGGGCCTTTCTGCTTCAACACTATGCCTTTCAGACTCAAAAACGCTGGCGCCACCTACCAACGCATGATTCAAACATGCCTGGAAAAACAAATTGGCAAGACGGTGGAAGCATATGTAGATGATGTAGTAATCAAAACTAAACATGTCGAATCATTGGTGGACGACTTGCGCCTCACATTCGACAACCTCCGAACATATGACATACGGCTCAATCCACGTTTTCGGCGTCCCGGCCGGAAAGCTGCTCGAGTTCATTGTTTCCAATAGAGGAATCGAAGCAAATCCAACCAATATCCGAGCCTTATCACAATTGGCAACACCAACAGACCTAAAGCAGGTACAAAAACTAGCTGGGTACGTGGCAGCCTTGAGCCGCTTTATCTCCAGATTGGGAGAAAAGGCACTACTACTTATCGCCTGCTCCGACGAACCGATCACTTCAAGTGGACGGATGCGGCAACGGCCGGGTTGGAAGAAATAAAAACTTTGTTAGCAAACAACCCAATCCTTGCCGCACCAAAAGTCGGCGAACCTATGCTACTATACATATCAGCAGCTCACCAGGTGGTGAGCGCTGTGCTCGTTGTCGAACGAGAGGAAGAGGGACACAAATTCCCACTCCAAAAACCAATATACTACATATCGGCGGTCCTTACACCATGCAAATCCTGATACCCGCATTATCAAAAGATAGCATATGCGGTCTTCATGGCATCCCGAATGCTGCAGCACTACTTTCAAGAGTGCTCAATCATGGTGGCCTTTGAAGTGCCACTCAATGACATCACAAACAATTGAGACGCCACCGGCCGCATTGCCAAATGGGCTATCGAGCTCTTACCATTTGAAATAACATACAAGCCAGGCCGAGCTATTAAATCTCAGGTGTTAGCCGACTTTGTCGCCGAATGGACAGACGCCAAACTCCCTGAAGAGTACAACACATACTCCAATTGGGTGATGTACTTCGACAGCTCCAAAATGTTAGTCAGATTTGGGGCTGGTGTCCTAACATCCCCTACAGGGGACACAGTCCGTTATGTATTACAAATCATGTATACGGACTCCAATAACGTGGCCGAATATGAAGCGCTCCTGCATGGACTCCGGATGGCCGTTTCTATGGGCATACAACGCCTTCAGGTGCATGGGGATTCGAACCTCGCGATATCTCAAATAAATGGAGAATTCGACGCAAAAGATCCAAAGATGTCAGCCTACCGCAACGCCATACTTAGAATATCAGCTTGATTTGAGGGGCTCGAGTTTCATCGTGTGGCTTGAGATAGTAATCAAGCAGCAGACATCCTCGCTCAAATGGGCGCCAAACGCGACCCCGTCCCGCCTAAAACCTTTTTGGAAAGGCTTTTCAAGCCATCTGTGGTATGGCAAGACGAGAGCAGAAATACCAGTTCGGCGCCGATCACACCCCCGGACGCTGAACACGATTCAGATATCATCGGGGGCTCGGGCACCGAGCCAACGCCTTCCGCTCATGTAATCATGGCAGTTATTGCTCCATGGACCGAACCCTTCTTGGCCTACGTTAATAGGCAGGAGCTCCCTAATGATCAGAATGAGGCCCGTCGCATAGTTCGACTCTCCAAGACCTACAAAGTTCACGAAGGAGAACTCTACAATAAAAGCACTACTGGAGTTCTTCAAAGATGTATCTCTGAAGAGGAGGGGTAGCAACTCTTGGCCAAAATACATGTTGGCCTCGGTGGCCATCACGCCGTAGTTCGGGCCCTTGTAAGCAAAGCCTTCCGTACAGGCTTCTTCTGGCCCACGGCCCGAGAAAATGCACATGCCCTTATACAACGCTGTGTAGGATGCCAACTCTTCGCCAATCAAAGCCATATGCATCCCACTACCCTAAGAACTATCCCTATTACCCGGCCTTTTATGGTCTGGGAGCTAGACATGGTCGAACCCCTTAAAGGGGGAAGCCATAAGAAGAAATATTTACTGGTCATGGTGGATAAATTCACTAAGTGGATAGAGGCCAAACCAGTAAAAACAGCTGAAGCCAGACCGGAGATAGACTTGATATCCGGTGTCATACACTGTTATGGTGTCCCGCATAGCATTATTATTGACAACGAATCTAACTTCACAGCCGATGAGGCAAATTGGTGTGCTAACCAGGGCATCAAGCTCGATTATGCCTCCGTATATCACCCTCAAACAAACGGTCAAGTCGAGCGGGCCAATGGCCTGATAATGAGCGGCATCAAACCCAGACTAGTAAGATCCCTAAAGGAGTCGGATAAACACTGGGTCGAGGAACTCGATTCCGCACTCTGGGGGCTGCGGACCACGCCCAACCGCACAACTGGATACACACCATTCTTCATGGTGTACGGCGTAGAGGTTGTCTTGCCCTGCGACATTATTCATGATTCACCTCGAGTGCGCATGTATGAAGATAGATAGAGAGAGAGAGAGAGAAGAGGCTGAGCTCGATCAATAGGACAACTTAGATGGCCTCGAGGAGGAGCACGATGTTGCAAAAGCCCGTTTCGCATTCTATCAACTACAATCTCAAAGATACCAAAGCAGAGAAGTGCCGGCAAAGACTTACAACGTTGGTGAGCTCGTCTTACACCTCCCAGAGAATAAAAAGGACAAACTCAAACCAAAATGGGAAGGTCCCTTCATTATAGATGAAGTTCTGACGGGAGGAGCCTACCGCTTTCGCAATGCATCAGATAATCGCTTAGAGCCGAACCCTTGGAATGCTGCCCGGCTTCGAAGATTCTACACATAAGTACGGCCATGCTTCTTATTAATTCATTTGTCTCCTTTTCAAAATTTTCCTTTTTTCGTTTTTATACATTTCCCATGGTGTGTTCGGATAGGCCGAACACCTGAGGGGTACACATCTTTAAATGTATACACCCCACCAGGACTGGGGGCTTCTATAAGTAGAAGTTTATTATTATACCAAGCCCAGAGCTTACAAATACATGTGTCGTTTGTGGATATACATCCCTTTTTGCTATTATATGCTCCTCTATGACTTAAGTTTTTGCCAAGCTGGGTTGCCTTGCTCCTATGCTTATGCCCTATGTTCCTGATTGTTCGGCTAGGGCATAAAGGGAGCACCTCTGCGATTGTTACAACTGGGTTATCCGGACATGTACCTCAGACGGGTGAAGCCGAAAGCTAGCGTTCTTAAGGGAATAATTGGTCAGCACTAAAACGATAGATTGTTGCCGTATTGCAACCATCTTTAAAGCACTTCGAGACGTTTTTTCCGTACTACGGACCACATGTCCTGACACAAGGAAAGGAACCTTTAACCGAACTATTTTCCTTGGAAGATGTTTCTTACATACGTAATATAACATACATCCCGAACTCGAATTTTTTGTCTGTTTGAGCACAATGACTGGGTCACCTGATTTCCAGAAAAGATACTTCCTTTTGTCCTAAGTATCCGGAAAAACTCCACCATTTTTGGTTCGGAGGTTAAAGGTGAAAGCCTGTGATGACAAAATCATTTCACACGTTCGGATCAAACCAAAGGTTGATCATAAATGTACATTGATACATCAGGTCAAAAACCTATTCCTTCTCTATTTCGTCTATAAGGCTGTCTAATCTACACTCTTCCTGCGAATATTTCATAGCGACCATTACTTGATCATAGACCAGATTTAAAGGGATTTCCTTCCCATCTAGTCCTTGTGGCCCTACTAGGGCCATCTGATTTGGATTCAATTTCGAGAAGTGTGTCTTCACCATGGCCTAGGCTTCTTGTGCGCCTTCACGACAGGCAGATGTCTTCCATAGCTTGAACCGGTGCCCGACACCTTTAAACAAGTTCGTTAGGCCCTCCATACTTTCTGGAGGAGTATCAGATGTCCATAATGCCTTTACCATACTCCTCATGGTTTTCCGGGCCCACGCATGCACGACGGACAACTCCTTTAGCACATCACCTTGAAACCCGAACACTTCCTCCTCTGGTTGACTAGTTAACAGACCTGCAGCAACAAATTCATGATATTCCGCATTGTGGACTAAACATGGGTACCTATGGTGGTCCTGAATAGGATGGGAAAATACCGAACGTGCCGCCCTTCAGCTTTGCATTTTCCTTCTGAGCGGCTGATAGTTGAGCCTTCAAGCTCTCTATCTCTTTGGACCATTTGTCCTTTTCCTCCTCAAGTTTTCTCTCCTTGGACGCGCCCATCGCGGTCCCTTTCAACTCCTCTAGTTCGGCGGTGACCGCACTCAGTTGCGTCTGGTTTGTGTTCAGCTCCTGAGCTAGCATAGTGTTCTTTTCTTGCAGAACCTGCAAAAATTATCGATCCTTAAATCAGTTTGCTTCACCATTTCAAGTATCAGGGGCTACTGGCATATAACCATGCAAAATTGCATCAAATTTTACCTGTATATTCTTCGAGAACAGCTGAATAACTCTGGAAAGGCCATCTTGAGCTGCTCAGATATATGCATCTGTCGAACTCAGTGCGGCGAATTCTTGTTCAGTCAAGACCGGAGCATGCATAGCTTCCTTTAATCGACGGTGATTCATCACGCTCTCCACTTCGGAATTCATGACCAACGTGTCATCCGAATCCTCTTGAGGAGGCAGAACGGGCGTGGCATCGGCTTGTGTCCTAGCTGACGAGTCCGGCACCGGATTAGTGGACATATGGCTCATCGGGCGTTTTCCCACCGTTTGTCGTGTTCTCCACCTGAAGATTAGTAGAAAAAAGGGGAGACACTCAACAATCCGGACTCATGCCTAGGCATGCATTAAAGCATACATAACTCTTGGAAGACTGTGAGGTCTCCGCAGTACTCCCGGTCCCTTTTCGTTTTGAATGACGGCCTTGTGTAAGGGCCACCCTCGAGGAGATACGGTCCCTGGAGCACCGATCTTGTTAAAATCCAGATCAGTACAACGGGTAAGGATGCAAATGAGGATCTCTTCTTAGGGAGCCTCTGGATACTTACGATGCAGAAAGGGTAATGGCGAGGGTAGTCGGCGGTGATGGCCACTTCCGAACCGTCAAAGCTCGCCTAGTAGAATACCCCAACGTTAAATTATATATATATATGGGAAAATTGCATTTCTGCCCCTAACTGGAACCCACTAATCAAATTTGCCCCTAATTTCAATGTGTGCTCAAATTTGCTCCTCTGCCGTTAGTTGCCCTTATAGAAATGCCCTTCTGCACCGTTACCGTTTGGTCAAATAGCTTTGACCATCATGAAAAAATAGCAAAAAAGTCAAAAAAATCTGAAATTTTGTGGGATCGAAGGTGCTCAGGTTCGCAAGGTGCGTGCAAATTTTCATGTTGTTTGGACATTCTAGGACCTCGTGGCGAAGGAAAAACAGTAAATATGTACGCGTGTGAACCGTAAATTCAAAAAAATAGCAAAAAAATTCAAAAAATATGAATTATTTTGGCATCCAAGATGCTTAGGTGTGGTAGGTGTGTGCAAAATTTTGTTGTGTTTGGACATTGTAGGAGCTCGTGGAGAAAAAAACAAAATTTGTCTCAGAAAAAAACTTGTAAAAAATACACTATTTTGGTTTTTTTGCGAGAGCTCCTCGCATGTCATTTGATAACAAAATTTTGCACACGCCTTGTGCAACCGAGCATCTTGGATGCCAAAAAAATTCATATGTTTTTGAATTTTCTTGCTTTTTTTGAATTTACTATTCAAAGATGTACATATTTATTGTTTTCCTTTGCCACGAGCTCCCGATATGTCTAAATAGCACGAAAATTTGCATGCACCTTGCACATATGAGTAGCTTCAATCCCACAAAATTTCAGATTTTTTTGATGTTTTTACTATTTTTTTCGAGATGGTCAAAGTTGTTTGACCGGACGGTAATAGCGCAGAAGGGCATTTCTATAAGGGCAACTAACGGCAGAGGGGCAAATTTGAGCACACATTGAAATTAGGGGCAAATTTGAGTAGTGGGTTCCAGTTAGGGGCAGAAATGGAATTGTCCCTATATATATATCTGGATCCTCGCAAAAGCCAGGATCCTCATCACGATTATTGTCCTCCGGCTGGGGAGCGAGACAGTGGACGTCCTCGGTCATCCTCCTCCATGATTGGTTGGTGGCAACAAAAAGTACATTCAATTAGTGTCTGCAATGCAGTGAAATAAGCACAGACGAACGAGATATTACCCATTCAATAGGGGTGTACATGTAATAGGCCTCCCGATAGTTTAACCGGAGAAAATCTTCTTTTTCGCCCTTGTACAGATCAACAAAAATTGAAGCCAGTATGGCTGGGGTATCTGGACCCTGCCGTCTGCAACGGGACGCGTCGTCTTATCTGTTGTAAAACCATAAGGGAGTTACTCTGGATTGAAGAGGCTGCACGCACCTCTTTATTGCGATCGCCATAACCTCAACTATCGAGAGATCGGAGTGGGCGAGCAGCCTGACCTTGCTGACCAACCTCTTTATTTCTGCATTGTCCTCTTCCTTGGGACTTCGGGGACACAAGTTGAGTCGCCTCTTTAGAGGAGCACTGGAAAATTCAGGGAGTCTGCGCCTGACTGGATCCGGCAGCGGAACATCGTTCATATAAAACCACTCCGAAGACCACTGCGGGTATGCCTCTTTAGGTGTTCCTACAGGGTATCCGGATCCGGCATTACGCCATACTTCGGCACCGCCCACTTCAAATATGGAACCCCCTTGGTGGCGGGGAACGAGGCAGAAGTATTTCCTCCATAATCCAAAATGGGCCTCGGTGCCTAGGAATAGCTCGCAGAGAGCAACAAAGCCTGAGATGTGCAAAATCAAACCCAGGGTGAGGTTGTGCAGTTGGATGCCGTAAAACTCCAATAACCCCCGGAGGAAGGGATGGATTGGAAATCCCAGGCCCCGCATCATAAAGGGGACGAAGCACACTCTCTCTTCCTTATTTGGGTTGGGGAAATTCTCAGCCATCTCATCATTGCCTATTGAATATAATCCTGCTCAAACGGGAACTAGATCTGCGAGGGGGAGGTAGCCCTGCATCTGGAGCCGGCTTAGTTGAAGATGAGGCATGGAGAAACTCTTCCAATCACCGTCTTGAGGGCCATGGGGGCACGAAGAGGAGCCTGGGGTGTCGGCCATGATGAAAGGCTTTGTTTGTGGCTATACTTGGTCGTTTTTCTTTTGCGTGATGTGAGATGGGATTTGGAGATTCATATCTCCTTATATAGGTGCCATCCAAACGTGGTAAAGGGCTTATTTGCAAAAAAGCATGGAACGTTCGTATTCGCCCGACGCGCGAAAATCAAAGCGTCGACAAGGGGGAATCGTAAAAGACGTCGAGGTTATCGCCGAATTGTCATTGGTCCGGATTATAATGAAGAACCCACCTTGCAAAGCCGAAGACCTGGGCCGAATGTTACATCGTCATTGAAGGCAAATTCAGGGGCTACTGAGGGAGTCCTGGATTACGGGGTCCTCGGATGTCCGAACTGTGTAGCATGGGCCAGACTGATGGGCCATGAAGAGACAAGATAAGAAGGCCTTCTCCGGAGTCCAGGTGGGACTCTCTTTTGCGTGGATGGCAAGCTTAACGCTCGGATGTGTAGTTTCCTCTCTTTGTAAACCGACTTTGTATAACCCTTGGTCCCTTCGGTGTCTATATAGACCGGAGGGTTTAGTCCGTAGAGACTATCACAATCATATAGGCTAGACATGTAGGGTTTAGCCATTATGATCTCGAGGTAGATCAACTCTTGTAATCCCTATACTCATCAAATACAATCAAGCGGGACGTAGGGTTTTACCTCCATTAAGAGGGCCCGAACCTGGGTAAACACCATGTCCCCCTTGTCTCCTGTTACCTTTGATCCCCCGACGCATAGTTCGGGACTCTCTACCCGAGATCGACCGGTTTTGACACCGACAACAAGGCTATATGATTTTGTAGGGATAGCGTTCTCTAGCATTTTCATTCTAAAAGGCATGATTGTTTGTTGGGATGCCTGAGTATCGATGTCTTTATGTCAAATTATAGACTATTGCTTTGAATCACTCATGTCTTAATAAGATTATATGATCAAGGTTATGCTAGGTAGCATTCCACATCAAAAATTATATTTTTTATCATTTACCTACTCGAGGACGAGCAGGAATTAAGCTTGGGGATGCCGATATGTCTCCGTCGTATCTATAATTTTTTATTGTTTCATGCCAATATTCTGCAACTTTCATATACTTTTGGCAAGATTTTATATTATTTTTGGGACTAACATATTGATCTAGTGCCCAGTGCCAGTTCTTGTTTGTTGCATGTTTTTTGTTTCGCAGAATATCCATATCAAACGAAGTCCAAACGCGATAAAAATTTATGGATATTTATTTTGGAATATAGTTTTGGGAAGAAGAATCAACGCAAGATGGTGCACGAGGTGGCCAGGAGGCACCAGGGCATGCCCAGGGGGTGGCCGCGCCCTGGTGCTTGTGAGCACCTCGTAAGTCAGTTGCCCCCTTCGTTCGCCGCAAGAAAGATAATATCCAGAAAAATCATGTTAAAATTTTAGCCCAGTCGGAGTTACGAATCTCCGTATATTTAAGAAATGGTTTTCGGCCAGAAAAAAGGAACGCATAATAGAAGAGAGCAGAGAGAGATACAATCTCGGAGGGGCTCTCGCCCCTCTGCCGCCATGGTGGCCAAGGACCGGTGCGGGAACTCTCCTTCCATCTCGGGGGGGGGGGAGGAAGAAGAAGAAGGAGGGGGCTCTCTCCCCCTCTCTCCTGGTGGCGCCGGAACACCGCCGGGGCAACCATCATAATGGCGATCTACAGCAACAACTTCACCATCGTCATCACCAACTATCTCTCCCCCTCTATGCAGTGGTGCCTGTTCTCCCCGATGTAATCTCTACCAAAACATGGTGCTTCATGCCAAATATTATTATCCAATGATGTATGGCCATCCTATGATGTTTGAGTAGATTCGTTTTGTCCTATGTGTTGATTGATGATCGTGATTGGTTTGAGTTGTATGTTTTATTTTGGTGCTATCCTATGGTGTCTGATACGTCTCCAATGTATCTATAATTTATGAAGTATTCATGCCAATATATTATCATTCTTGGATGTTTTACAATCATTTTATAGCAATTTTATATCATTTTTTGGGACTAACCTATTGACCCAGTGCCCAGTGCCAGTTGCTGTTTTTTGCTTATTTTTTACATCGCAGAAAATCAATATCAAACGGAGTCCAAACACCATGGAACTTTTTGTGGATTTTTTATGGACCAGAAGACTCCCGATGGGCCGGAGCAGCACCTGAGGGGTGCCCCGAGGGGGGCACAACCCACCAGGGTGCGCCAGGGATCCCTGGCACGCCGAGGTGGTTTGTGCCCACCTTGGTGGCCTCCCACACCCCTTCTTTGCACTATAAATTCCCAAATATTCCGAAACCCTTCGGGGTTAACCTAGATCAGAAGTTCCGCCGCCGCAAGGCTCCGTAGCCACTGAAAGCCAATCTAGACCCGTTCCGGCACCCTGCCGGAGGGGGGAATCATCCCCATTGGCCATCTTCATCATCCCGGCGGCCACCACGATGAGGAGGGAGTAGTCCACCCTCTGGGCTGAGGGTTAGTACCAGTAGCTATGTGTTTAATCTCTCTCTCTCTCTCTCTCTCGTGATCTATATCATGGGCTTTGTTAATATAGTCAGATTATATGATGTTTCTCCCCTCTATACTCTTGTTGTGATGAATTGAGTATTTACCCTTTGAATTTTTGTCTTGTTGGATTGAATATTCAGATATGAGAACACATGATGTATGTCTTGCAGTATGAATACTTGAGGTGACAATGAGGCATCATATTGATTCACTTGATATGTGTTTTGGCATTCAACTCGCGGATTCCCGCGGTGATATTGGGGTAATCTATGCATAGGGTTGATGCATGTTTTTATTATCTTTTCTCCGATAGAAACTTTGGGGTCTCCTTGTAGTTCTTTGTGTTGGATTGAGTATTATGAATATGAATTTGCTTTGGTGTTATTTTAGTATGAACTCTAGGATAGATCGAACGGAAAGAATAGCTTGGTGTTATTTTAGTACGAACTCTTGAATAGATTGAACGGAAAGAATAGCTTTGAGGTGGTTTCATACCCTACAAACAATTTCTATCTTTTGTTCTCCGCTAATAGGAACTCGGGAGTGATTCTTTATTTCACTTTGAGGGAAAATCATATGATCCAACTATGTTAGCACTGTTGAGAGGTTGCACTAGTGAAAGTACGGACCCTAGGCCTTATTTTTAAGCATTGCAATACCATTTTTGTGCCCGTTTGCTATTTGCTACCTTGCTGTTTTTATTTATTCAGATTATAAAAATATATTTCTACCATCAATATTACACTTCTATCAGCATCTCTTCGCCGAACTAGTGCACCTATACAATTTGCCATTGTGTTGGGTGTGTTGGGGACACAAGAGATTTCTTGTACTTGGTTGCAGGGTCGTTTGAGAGAGACCATCTTCATGCTACACCTCCCACAGATTGATAAACCTTAAGTCATACACTTGAGGGAAAATTGCTACTGTCCTACAGAACTCTGCACTTGGAGGCCCAACACAAGTCTACAAGAATAAAGTTGCGTAATAGACATCAAGCTCTTTTCTAGCGCCGTTGCCGGGGAGGTGAGTGCTTGAAGGTATATCTTTAGATCTTGCAATTGAATCTTTTAGTTTCTTGTTTTATCACTAGTTTGGTTTATAAAAAGAAAACTACAAAAAATCGGAATTGAGGTTGCATCATGTTATTGATCATCTTTATAATATCTTTCTTGAAAATGATGGTTCGGAAAATTGTGCTCGATTGTTAGAAGAAGAAGTCAATAAAATGTTTGGCACAAAATATTTGAATGATGAGCATGACTGCAATGTTGTTAGTAAAAATTCTTTGAATATCCAAAATGCTAATGGTGATTGTACAAGTCAGGACAAAAATGTTTCTTGGAAGCATGTCAATTTTTGCGGAGTGAATTGGGAATGCATTTGCACACCAAAAGGGGAAGATGGATTTTGTAAGAAGCATAAATATTTAGAAATGAAAAAGTTGCAAGAGAGGCTAGGTGACTGTGCTAAAAGATATAATTTTTTCGCCATCCTTGTGAACTTTGCAATGAACGTGGTCATTTAAATCTCCAATGCAAATTGTTTCATGATCAAATCGTGTCCAAAAATTGTGATAACTTGATTTCCCTTGAGCATCATAAAGAGCTTAGTCTTCTTTTGGGGTATGAAGAAATGCAACGTATAACTAAGGATTTTCCAAATCCCGAGAGATTTCTTGATTTTGATCTAGAAGAAATTTATATGTTTTGTGCGATAAATTGCATTGAGAATCCTTATATTGCCAACTATCTAAAGACAAGAAAACAAATGGAATATGAAGAGAGTACTAATGAAAGGGGAAATATTTCCCAATACCCTCCTAGTGTTTATTATGATGAATCAGGTAACGAGGAGGAGCTTCCTATCCAATCAATCTCTTCAACAAAAATCTTGAAAGAATTAATTAAACCCACACATGATGTGGTGAAGAAGAAGAAGAAAAGAAGAAAGAACAAAGGTAAAAAGGTATCTTGATACGTCTTCAAGGTATCTATAATTTTTGACTGTTCCATGCTATTATATTATCTGTTTTGGATGTTTAATGGGCTTAAATATGCTCTTTTATATTATTTTTGGGACTAACCTATTAACTGGAGGCCCAGTGCCAGTTTCTGTTTTTTTGCCTATTTTAGAGTTTTGCAGAAAAGGAATACCAAATGGAATGAAACCTTCGCGATGATCTTTCTTGGACCAAAAGCAATCCAGAAGACATGGAGTTGAAGTCTGGAACTCCATGTGGAAGCCACGAGGCGGGAGGGCACGCCCAGGGGGGTAGGCACGCCCCCCACCCTCATGGGCCCCTCATAGCTCCACCGACGTACTTCTTTCACCTATATATACTCTTATACCCTAGAAACATCAGGGAGAGCCATGAAACCACCTTTCCACTGCCGCAACCTTCTGTACCCGTGAGATCCCATCTTGGGGCCTTTTCCGGCGATCTGCCGGAGGGGGAATCCATCACGGAGGGCTTCTACATCAACACCATTGCCTCTCTGATGAAGCGTGAGTAGTTTACCACAGACCTTCAGGTCCATAGTTATTAGCTAGATGGCTTCTTCTCTCTCTTTGATTCTCAATACAAAGTTCTCCTCGATGTTCTTAGAGATCTATTCGATGTAATACTCTTTCGTGGTGTGTTTGTCGAGATCCGATGAATTGTGGATTAATGAACAAGATTATCTATCAATATTATTTGGTTCTTCTCTGAATTCTTATATGCATGATTTGATATCTTTGCAAGTCTCTTCGAATTATCGGTTTAGTTTGGCCTACTAGATTGATCTTTCTTGCAATGGGAGAAGTGCTTAGCTTTGGGTTCAATCTTACGGTGTCCTTTCCCAGTACAGTAGGGGAAGCAAGGCACGTATTGTATTGTTGCCAACGAGGATAAAAATATGGGGTTTATATCATATTGCTTGAGTTTATCCCTCTACATCATGTCATCTTGCTTAATGCGTTACTCCGTTCTTATGAACTTAATACTCTAGATGCATGCTAGATAGCGGTCAATTTGTGGAGTAATAGTAGTAGATGCAGAATTGTTTCGATCTACTTGACACGGACGTGATGCCTATATTCATGATCATTGCCTTAGATATCTTCATAACTATGCGCTTTTCTATCAATTGCTCGGCAGTAATTTGTTCACCCACCGTAATACATGCTATCTTGAGAGAAGCCACTAGTGAAACCTATGCCCCCCGGGTCTCTTTCCTATTATATTATATCTCTTTTATTTACATCGCATCTCGTTTACTATTTTGCAATCTTCACTTTCCAATATATACAACAAAAATACCAAAAATGTTTACTTTACTATCTCTATTACATCTCACTTTTGCGTGTGATCATGAAGGGATTGACAACCCCTTTATCGCGTTGGTTGCAAGGTTCTTGATTGTTTGTGCAGGTACTAGGTGACTTGTGCATTGTCTCCCACTGGATTGATACCTTGGTTCTCAAAACTGAGGCAAATACTTACACTACTTTGCTGCATCACCCTTTCCTCTTCAAGGGAAAACCAACTCATGCTCAAGAGGTAGCATATCTCTCCCAAATAATGTTGCTCCTACCATTGTGCCTCATGAAACTGAATCAAATATGTTAATGGACGATGATGATATTGAGCATGATGTTGTGATACCTACTACTTTATGTAATGATTATGATTGGGAAGACAATGATATCAATTATGATCTTGAAAATCTTTTTAACACTGGCTTGGAAGAATATGATAATAATGTTTGCTATACTATTGGTGCCATTCATGCTATTGATAAGAATGATTGTGATGATATGCGAAACCACAAGCTTGGGGATGCTATGTTTGATGAGTATGACATGTTTGTTTGCTGGAAATAATGCTTATCCTAAGCTTGGGGATGCTTTGCTTAATGAATATGATCCTTTGATTCCTTCTACTTTCGATAAAAAAATTTATTATGATGATAGCATGCCTCCTATTTATGATGATTACATTGATGAAAGTGGGTTTGGAAGAGTGTCAACTCTAGGTAGTAGTGATCCCACTATTTTGGAGGGTGTTGAATCTTATTACAATATTGATGAAAGTGGATTTGGAGATGTCATGCCTTTATTTAGTGATACATCCACTATTTTGGAAGATGTTTCAATTTACTATGACAATAAAGTTACAGTCTATGATGATTATTATGATGACATGTATGCCATAAAGAGTGATAAATCTTCTATGCTTGTGCATCATGAAAAGAGTGTTGTATGTGCTAATTATATTGTTGAATCCATTCATGATGTTTCTGAAAATTATTATGAGGAAGGAACTGTAACATCCCAATTTTCAATTCGGATGTTAATCATTAGGTCATCATTTGCATTCATGCTCTTTGCATTTTTAATAAGTTTTGTTGGGACATTTTGATCCTAGAGGCCTTAAGCAACTCAAGGACTATTTAAGAGAGTTGGAGGTTTTTCATAAAATCCATTTTTGATTTTTTTTTTCAAAATTGGTAAATTTCCGATTATTTCAAAATAAATAAAATAATGAGAGGAGATAATATGACTTCTTCAAAACAGAGGAAATAATGGAAATTTAATTTTAAATAAAAATATTTTTATTTGATTTTTATTTGAGTTTTTATTCGAGTAAATTAGGGAAAATTTGCATTTTTAAAAATTGCATTTCAGCCCAAAAAATGTTCATATTGTCCAAAATATTAGTAGAGGACCGTGAAAATTGTTTTGGGGATTTTAGGATTTATATATATATATATATATATATATATATATTTTATTTTTGGATTTTTCCGTTCGGCGAAATTATTTTAGAAAAAAAACTTTTCGGACCGACTAGGCCGAAGCCCAGCCGACCCATGCGCACCGCCGCCTCCCCGGAGTCCTCCTCCAGCACACGCCGCCGCCGCTACAGAGTCCGGCTCGGACTCCCACCGCTGCTGTCGCCCCCTCCCCCAAGCAGGCCCCCTCCCCCGGCCTTTATAAGCTGGAGCCTGATAACCCACAAGTATAGGGGATCGCAATAGTTTTCGAGGGTAGAGTATTCAACCCAAATTTATTGATTCGACACAAGGGGAGCCAAAGAATATTCTCAAGTATTAGCAGCTGAGTTGTCAATTCAACCACACCTAGAAACTTAATATCTGCAGCAAAGTGTTTAGTAGCAAAGTAATATGATAGTAGTGATAATGACAACAAAAGGTAACAGTAGTAAAAGTAATGTTTTTGGTATTTTGTAGTGATGATAGCAATAGCAACGGAAAAGTAAATAAGCGAAGAACAATATATGGAAAGCTCGTAGGCAATGGATCGGTGATGGAGAATTATGCCGGATGCGGTTCATCATGTAACAGTCATAACCTAGGGTGACACAGAACTAGCTCCAGTTCATTGATATAATGTAGGCATGTATTCCGAATATAGTCATACGTGCTTATGGAAAAGAACTTGCATGACATCTTTTGTCCTACCCTCCCGTGGCAGCGGGGTCCTTACGGAAACTAAGGGATATTAAGGCCTCCTTTTAATAGAGAACCGGAACAAAGCATTAACACATAGTGAATACATGAACTCCTCAAACTACGGTCATCACCGGTAAGTATCCTGATTATTGTCACTTCGGGGTTAATGGATCATAACACATAATAGGTGACTATATACTTGCAAGATAGGATCAAGAACACTCATATATTGATGAAAACATAATAGGTTAAGATCTGAAATCATGGCACTCGGGCCCTAGTGACAAGCATTAAGCATAGCAAAGTCATAGCAACATCAACCTCAGAACATAGTGGACACTAGGGATCAAACCCTAACAAAACTAACTCGATTACATGATAGATCCCATCCAACCCATCACCGTCCAGCAAGCCTACGATGGAATTACTCATGCACGGTGGTGAGCATCATGAAATTGGTGAGGGGGGATGGTTGATGATGACGATGGCGACGGATTCCCCTCTCCGGAGCCCCGAACGGACTCCAGATCAGCCCTCCCGAGAGGTTTTAGGGCTTGGCGATGGCTCCATATCGTAAAACGCGATGATTTTTTCTCTCTGATTTTTTTCTCCCCGAAACTCAATATATGGAGTTGGAGTCGGAGAGGCAACAGGGGGCCCACAAGGTAGGGGGCGTGCCCCCACCCTCGTGGAGAGGTGGTGGCCCCCCTGGCCTTCATCTTTTGCAGGAATTTTTCATATTTTTTGAAAAGTCGCTCCGTGAAGTTTCAGGTCATTCCGAGAACGTTTGTTTCTGAACATAAATAACACCATGGTAATTCTGCTGAAAACAGCGTCAGTCTGGGTTAGTTCCATTCAAATCATGCTAGTTAGAGTCCAAAACAAGGGCAAAAGTGTTTGGAAAAGTAGATACGACGGAGACGTATCAGAGCCCCGCCGCCTCCCGACGCCCGCTGCACACCGCCACCACAGCCGCACACCACCGCCTGCCGCCCGCGCTGCCACCGCCGCCGCTCGCCGAAGCAAGACGTCGCCGCCGCCAGTTTTTCCGCCCCAAACCACCGCGAGCGAGTATAAAACCGAACCGCCGCCCCAGTTTTTTTCGATTTATTCGTTTAGATCGGTTTTATTTTTTGGGTTTGCTAATTAGCGAACATTCACCCGATCTTCTCTATTAGCGAACGAATTTGTTCGTTAGTTTCTGTTAGCGAACGTCCGTTCTTTAGGTTTTTATTTTTATTTTTATTTTCGGCTAGGGACCTATCCATAATTACTTTCATCGCAGATTAGTCCCTGATCTTTAAACCCTCACTACTTTTTGCTCGTTTGTCCAAATCCAGTGAAACCAACGCCAAAATCTTCGTGTTGTTTCCCTCTCTCCAGATAATCAACTTGAACATGATTTTGGAAATATAAAATTAGGTTTCAAGCAGATTTGATTTCGAACTTCTTTTGATCGTAGTTTGAGTTTAGTAAGTCCGATTCGATTGATTCTTTTTGCAAATCGAAGCTCTTCACTTGAACTTTCAGTTTACTTCTTTTCTTTTGGGTTTTACCTTTGCATCTTATGCTTGAGTGCTTATGTATGCTATTGTTTGTTCACGATAGAGTTTTTGGAGTGCGAGGCTTGCTACTACGAATCTCTAGGGTTTTTCGATCGTCAACAGGGCAAGTAACACTCTGATCATATCCCTTTATTACCCTGTTTTTATGCATTAGTTTCAAACCTCAAACATTGCATAAGTAGGATTTGATAACATGTGGGTATTGGGAAGTAGTTGATGAGGTAGGAACCTATTGTCTTATATTCAAACCTGGGGTGTTACTACGTTGTGCTTATACTGCTTTGCTATGCTAGTAGACATGGTTTGGTTTGAGAGAATTCATGAAAGATGTGAGAGTTATTATTAACTAAGGGAACTTAAGGTGGCTACTCTAATACACATCTGGGTGGATTGGTTGTGGGCACCTGGGGATATAACAGTGTTGTCGAAGGAGATCCCAGGGAACCCGTGTGATCATCCTATGGCTTGCCACCTAGGCTCAAAGGGATCGTAATGTTATTCATGCCGGAAACTTCCGTGTGCAGCCACAAGCCATTATGGGCTCTGGCATAGTTCAGTATGTTGCGTGACCTCTTTTAGTGGTAGGCTAGCAGATGTAGGGGATGTAGGTGGTACTGTCTACCCATAGTAAAGAGTTAATGCTTCTAAAAGACTATGTCTCGGTCATCCGTTTCTCAAACATCATGTAGTGCGAGAAATACAGCAGAGGAGATCGAGTCTTGTGGGGAAAAGTGCACAAACCTCTGCAGAGTGTATAAACTAATCATGATTAGCCGTGTCCCCGGTTATGGACATCTTGAGTATCTGGTGCTTGAATTATTATGTTGATCCCATCACTTTACTTAATTAATTTTGACGGGTTATTAATTTCTTTAATTTTGGGATTGAGTTGGGGTTACCTTTTCAATAATTTCAACAAACTTTGTAGTTAAATAAAATATATTCCTTTGTTGTAGGGAAAAACTAGCTTTATGCAAATGATAACCATAGAGCCTCCACCAGCCATATATGCATGTAGTGATAGTTGTTATTCCGTTCATTGCTCTATAGTGTTATCTTGCTAGCATATTCCATGTGCTGACCTACACGGCTGCAACGTATCATGTTGCGGAATTTTCAGACGAAGATTAAGATGCGCTAGGTCGTTGTCGTGCACTCAGTTTTGCCGTGGAGTTGGATGGACTCATTTATCTCGAAGCTTCCGCGGTTATCTTATTTAGATGGCCTTCAGCCATATTATTGTAATAAGTACTCCTTTTGAGATTCTTGATGTAATAAGTTGTAACACCCACAATGCGGCTATATCTCCCACGTGTCGGGGCATAACTTAGAGGCTCTGTTGGAAAAGGCAGTGCCTAGGAGGCGCTTAGGCACGCCTGGGCGCTAGGCAATAGCCAAACGCCTCGCCTAGGGCATAAATGGAGGTCTAGGCAGGGCATGCAAGGAATTGCCTACCCAAGAAATAAATCATGCCACATACTACACTAATATGCCAAATGGCTTATATTCTAATGGCAGTAGACGGTAATTAACTTATTTGTATGCTCTAAACTAATATCAACACCCATATAATAATAACAAATACACTATGAGTAAAAACTATATTACCGCCTAGGCCGCTCCTAGGGCGCTTAGGCACCGCCTAGGCACTAGGCGAAGGCCAACCGCCTCGCTTATGCCTACCGCTTTTTTCAACCTTGCTTAGAGGCATAGCCGCATGGTAGGCATGTCGCAAGAGGGGTAATCTTTACACATCCCATGTACTGAATAAGAAAGGGATAAAGAGTCGGCTTACAATTGCCACTTCACACAATACATGAATATATCATACATCAACCAGAATACAATCAAGGTCCGACTACGGAACCAAAATAAAGAAAGACCACCCCAAATGCTAGATCCCCGATCGCCCCAACTGGGCTCCTCTACTGATCATCCGGAAAAGAAACATAGTAACGGCCCAAATCCTCGTCGAACTCCCACTTGAGTTCGGTAGCATCCCCTGCACTGGCATCATCGGCACCTGCATCTGTTTGGAAGTATCTGTGAGTCATGGGGACTCAGCAATCTCACACCCGCGAGATCAAGACTATTTAAGCTTAAGGGTAGGAAAGGGTAGTGAGGTGGAGCTGCAGCAAGCACTAGCATATGTGGTGGCTAAATTACGCAAAAGAGAGCGAGAAGAGAAGAAAAGCACGGTCGAGAAACTAATAGTGATCAAGAAGTGATCCTGAAGCTACTTACGTTCAAGCATAACACGAGACCGTGTTCTCTTCCCGGACTCCGCCAAAAAGAGACCATGACGGCTACACACGCGGTTGATTCATTTTAATTAAGTTAAGTGTCAAGTTCTCTACAACCGAATATTAACAAATTCCCATCTGCCCATAACCACGAGCACGGCTTTCGAAAGTTCAAAACCCTGCAGAGGTGTCCCAACTTAGCCCATCACAAGCTCTCACGGTCAACGAAGGATATTCCTCCCCCCGGGAAGACCCGATCAGACTCGGAATCCCGGTTACGACAATGGTAAAACAAGACCAGCAAAGCCACCCGAATGTGCCGACAAATCCCGATAGGATCTGCACATATCTCGTTCTCAGGGCACACCGGATTGTCCAAACTTCCGGTAGGCCATCCCAGAGTTGCCCCTGGTGGCCACCGGTGGCTGACAAGTTGGACCAACACTCAGAGGAGCACTGGCCCAGGGGTTTAAAATAAAGATGACCCTTGAGTCCGCGGAACCCAAGGGAAAAGGCTTAGATGGCAAATAGTAAAACCAAGGTTGGGCCTTGCTGGAGGAGTTTTATTCAAGTAGAACTGTCAAGGGGTTCCCATAACACCCAATCGCGTAAGGAACACAAAATCAAGGAACATAACACCGGTATGACGGAAACTAGGGCGGCAAGAGTGGAACAAAACACCAGGCATAAGGCCAAGCCTTCCACCCTTTACCAAGTATATAGATGCATTAAAGTGAATAATATATAATAATGATATCCCAACAATATCCATGTTCCAACATGGAACAAACTTCATCTTCACCTGCAACTAGCAACGCTATAAGAGGGGCTGAGCAAAGCGGTAACATAGCCAAACAACGTTTTGCAAGGAAAGGTGGGTTAGAGGCTTGACATGTCAATATGGGAGGCATGATATTCCGGCATAGCAATAGAGCGAACAACTAGCAAGCAAAGATAGAAGTGATCTCGAGGGTATGGTCATCTTGCCTGCAAAGTTCTCAGAGTTGACGAAAGCTTGATCCTCGTTAGCATACTCAACAGATTCCTCGATCACGTACTCGTCTCCCGGCTCTACCCAAAGCAAGAACACAAGCAAAGGAACAACAATCAAACACGGTGCAATGCACAATCAACATGATGCAAAACATGGCATGATGTGCAAGACATGATATGCAATGCATATGCGTGCTCCGAAAGGAAAAGAATGATCAAGGCATCAACTTGGCAAACTAAGTGTGCCGCTATAAAGATGAGATGATTTCGGTCGAAATCGATATAAAGATCACCGGAATCGGATGCACGGTTTGCAAATGGCAAGCAAAACAAGAATGGCACAATTCTGCGATTAACAGCACGATGCCATCTAGAATGCAACAAGAAACTAAGCTACTGCACTCCAACATAGCAACAAAGCATATGGAAATGATGTACTCAAGATGCTTGACAAAACATGGACACTGAGCTATGGCTAAATCACACAAGAGCAGGTTCAAACAAGCATGGCAAAAGTGCAAAAGATATCAGCTTCACAGACTTAGTGAAAATACTAACATGCCAGGAATAACATCAGGAAGCAATGTTTAGAGCAAGCAAACAACATGCTACAGTAACAGATCATAGCAAACAAAGGTATGGCATGAATCTACTCAAAGCATAGAACAAAAGTCCCTTATTGATCATGAGCCCAAAAGGCACAGAATATATGCTGGCACCCATGTAAACATAGAAAGTTTTATTAATAGTTTCAGACTTGGCAGAAAACAGAGCATGGCATAAACAGAGTTATGAAGGCGTCTTTGCGAGCTCAAATCACTCACCACAAAGTCTTTCATGACAATACAAGCATGGAAACAGAAATAAGACATGTTCATGAAGCTAACCATGGCAAGATCAAGTTCATAGCATGCAAGGATCACTAACAACAACCATGGCAAAATTGATTAACATGTAAACAATCTGCCAGGAACATTTTATAGCAAAAGTAGGGCAAGATTAAGACATGCTAGGGCACTCCATAATTTCAAACAGGGGCATGGATGGATAGAGCATAACCATATGTCCAAAACATCCTTACTGAAGGTACTCAAAACAAGCATGGATCTCACAGTAGCATCATGTTTACATGGCATAAAAATAACAGCAGGGAAAGGACTTAGTAAAATCCTAAGTCCCTGAAAGCAGCAACATCACGAAGGCTACTTTGCATGCTTGTGCTAGTCCCCACATTGATCACAAAAATACATGGCAAGCACCCCTGTAAAGATGGCATGGCATAGATCAAAACACATGTAGAGCACATGCCCATATGATGCACACAACAAATGTGACAAAAATGACAAATCATCATAATCTAATAAGTAACAGGAGCAAACAGCGGCCCGAGGCGAGGCGCGGCCAGCGAGGTCCGCCGAAGGGCGGAGGGGCAGCACCGGCGAGGAGGTGGCGGCCGGCGCGGTCAGCGGGGTGGGGAAGCGGATGCGCGGCGGCGGCGCTCGCGCACTCGGGCGCGGGGACGCGCGGGGGGAGCGGTCGGGCGGCGCGGGCTTCGGGGGCCCGCCGTGGGCTCGGGCGGGCCAGCGGCGGGGAGCGGCGGCGGTGGACACATGGTGTCCTCTGGTTGGTGCGGGCGCAGCGGCGGACGCGTCCGGCTCGATCCGGACGTGTCCGGCGACGGAGAGGGAGCGGTGCTAGGGTTTTGGACCCGAGATTTGAACGGGGTGCACATATTTATAGGTAGGAGGAGGTAGGAGTGTCCAAATGGATTGTATTTTTTGACCACACGATCGTGATCCGGCGGCGGAGGACATGGAGATGGTTTGGAAGGGTTATTGGGCCTTTTTGGAAGGGTGTTGGGCTGCAACACACACGAGGCCTTTGCGGTTTCCCAGTTAACCGTTGGAGTATCAAACGGACTCCAAATGGAACGAAATTTGACAGGCGGTCTACCGGTGGTGTACCAAGGCCACTTGGCAAATCTTGGTCCATTCCGAGAACGTTTAACACCCGCTCACGAAAAGAGGCAAGAGAGGCACGCTGGTGCACGTAGGAGTGTCAGATTGCAAAACAGACAACGGGGAAAATGCTCGGATGCATGATACGAACACATATGCAACTGCGATGCACATGATGACATGATATGAAATGCATGACATGAACAAAATGCAAAATGAAGACAAAACCCAACCATGAAGGGAATCTCATAACTTAAAGCCGGAAATGGCAAAAGTTGGAGTTACAAATATGGCAAGTTACATCCGGGGTGTTACATAAGTGTGTGATTGAAACTCTACAATAAATCCCCGAGTACTGTGTGTGTCAGCAATACCGATCCAGGGATGACACTTAAGCACATAGACTTGACCGTCTGAGGTCTGGTCACTACAAGATGGTATTAGAGCACACGCTGACTATAGGATGTGACCACCAGGACACGCCACCGGATACTATTCTCTACTCATTTATGACTCTTCTCCATTTATTCTCTATAGATGGCGGACCCAAGGAACAAGTTCACTCAACCAGATGATGACACCCCTTTCGGACGACACTTGAAGGAAGTCACTAGGTACCTGAGCATCGGCATACCAAGCTTCATCGGAACCTACACCGCGACTCTACCTGAAGAAGAGCGTTGGATGATACGAGTTCATGTTCCAGGAAGGATGTTCACGCCAGTTACCGAGCCCATCGAGTTTTCCTTTGATGCACCAACCTGGAGTCTAGGAAAGAGCAAGGCTGCTCACATCACCATTGGATGCATCGGTGAAGTGTACAATAAGGAGCTTAAGGACACCATCTACCAGATATGTGGATGCCGAGATGAGCAATGGGAGATGATTTACACCAGGAAGGACAAATCCATTGCAGCTTACATACAGGAATTAAACCAGCACATACGTCGCCAAGAGAACCAAATGTGCGCTAGTATGATAGACATGAACAAGGTGATGACCTGGAACACGGAGATGGAGGAAGAACTCAAGTCTACATGCAATAGATATGAAGAAGAAATTGTTGTACTACTAGAGAAAAATGAAGACCTGCAGAAGAAGCTAGGAATATTCATGGGAGATCCCGAACCAAAAAAGGACATCCGTTCTGAAGACTACATCATACTCGACGACACCGACTCCGACCCCGACAGTGATGGTGATTATGAAGACAAAGCTGGAGCAGATATCATGGAGTCATCCACCGAGCAAAATTTCTAGTCGACCACCATATTATCAGCAGTATTCTTCCATGTATATAGTAATAGTCCGAGCTTTTGTAACTGTAGCTTAGATTGATTTATGATCTTGTTTGAATTGAATGGTGTGAAATGAATGTGTTTGTCTCATGTGCATATGGGTAGTGATATCTCTTTAGACCTCACTCTGTTCTATTCTCACCCCTCTAAACCTATCAGATGCCTCCGAGACGTGACCCCGGATTTGTCTTCCCACCGGAGCTCACCCAGCTGATCCAATAGCAAAATGCCTTGATGCAGTTGCTAGTCAGGTGCGCTTTGCCGCACATCAACTGGATGGACCTGCAGCCTCATGGTGGGAGAACTACACTGCCACTTTCCCCGTGGCTAATGTCGCTTGGGATCAGTTTCAGCAAGCATTCCGCACTGCACATGTCTCAACCAGAGCTATGAGCATGAAGAAGCATGAGTTTCGCAACTTACGCCAGGGAAATCGTACTGTGGGGTAGTACGTGGATGAGTTCAGCAAGTTAGCTCGCTATGCCCCAGATGATGTGGCCACAGATGCCGCGAAACAGGAGAAATTTATGGAGGGGATGAACAATGAGTTGAGTATGCATTTGATGGTGGCAACATTCGCCAATTACCAGGAGTTGGTAGATAGGGCTCTCATGATTGAAGGCAAGCAGCAGCAGATATAGAACTGCAAACGGAAGTATGGACAGGGGAAGTACAACTCTAGAGCTCAGCAGAAGCCTCGTTTTACCCCGAACTCGGGAGGACATAACCATCATAACCATGGAGGCCACACTCACAATGGAGGGAGTTCACACAACCACAGTGTCCCTAAGAATGGAAATGGGAATGGAGGAAGTAGCAGTCAGAACCGTTCCAACCCAGCAACACCCGCTAAGAAGGATCCGAGTCACGTTACCTGTTTCAAGTGCGGGAAGATTGGACATTGGAAGCTCTGGAAAGAAGCCCAATCCCTTCACCAGAGGTCAGGTGAACCACATCAACATGGAGGAAGTCGAAGAGCAGTCTAACGTAGTGATTGGTAAGTTTTTGATTAAGTCATTTACCGCTCTCGTTTTTTTGACACTGGTGCATTGCATTCACACATATAAAGGGGATTTGTGGACAAGTTTAAATTGCCAACCTTAGCCCTTCGGTCACCCATGTTAGTAAGCTCGCCAGGAGCGGAGTATATGGCCAGCCAATGGTGTGATCGGTTACCATTAACCATTGGAAGCCATGTTTTTCCCTCAGACCTAATAATTTTGGAGTCACAAGGATTGGATATAATACTAGGTATGGATTGGTTATCGAAGTATGGAGGAAACATCGACTGTGCTAGTAAGTCGATACTACTCACCACTCCTAAGGGAAAAAAGATCAAGTATGTATCTAGGCATGCGCCAAGGAGGACTCAAGTAAATTCACTTTTGGGAGTTGTTCAGGAGGAAGTGCCAGTTGTGAGGGATTATCCCGACGTATTCCCGGAGGAACTACCAGGCATGCCACCAGATTGAGATATAGAATCTTTGATAGAGTTGTTGCCAGGCACCGGACAAATACGGTGTTTATGGAGTTCTTGGATAAGTTTGTTGTGGTGTTCATTGATGACATATTGGTGTACTCAAAGAATGAAGAAGAACACAAGGAACATTTGCGCTTAGTTCTCGAGAAGCTCAGGGAACATCAGCTATACGCCAAGTTGTGGGATCGAAAGTATGTCTAGAGGGGGGGTGATTAGACTACTTGACCAAATAAAAATCTAGCCTTTTCCCAATTTTAAGTCTTGGTAGATTTTAGCAACTTAGCACTAGTCAAGTAAATAACCTACACATGCAAGTCTAAGAGTATAGCAGAGGAATGTAAAACATTGCACATGAAGGTAAAGGGAGGAGTTTGAGGGAGCAAACGCAATGTAGACACAGAGATTTTTGGCGTGGTTCCGATAGGTGATGCTATCGTACATCCATGTTGATGGAGACTTTAACCCACGAAGGGTAATGGTTGCGCGAGTCCACAGAGGGCTCCACCCACGAAGGATCCACGAAGAAGCAACCTTGTCTATCCCACCATGGCCATCGCCCACGAAGGACTTTCTTCACTAGGGTAGATCTTCACGAAGTAGGCGCTCTCCTTGCCCGTACAAACTCCTTGGTTCAACTCCACAATCTTGACACAGGCTCAGAGTGACACCTAACCAATCTAGGAGACACCACTCTCCAAAAGGAAATAGACAGTGTGTTGATGATGAACTCCTTGCTCTTGTGCTTCAAATAATAGTCTCCCCAACAACCAACTCTCTCTCATAGGATTGGATTTGGTGGAAAGATGATTTGAGTGGAAAGCAACTTGGGAAGGGATAGAGATCAAGATTTATGTGTTTGGAATGGAATATCTTGACTTCGACACAAGTGTATGTGGTTCTCTCTCAGAAAATGTATGATGGAAGTGTAGGCATGTTCAGATGGCTCTCTCCACGAATGAAGAGTGGGTGGAGGGGTATATATAGCCTCCACACAAAATCTAACCGTTACACACAATTTACCAAACTCGGTGGGACCGAATCAGAGAACTCGGTCAGACCGATTTAGTTCATAATCTGAACGTTAGGATTTTTGGTGGGACCGACATGTCAAGTCGGTGGGACCGATTCTATTAGGGTTAGGACATAACGTAATCTCGGTGAGACCGATTACACAAACTCGGTGGGACCGATTTTGGTAATAAGCAAACAGAGAGTTGGTCAGGCAAACTCAGTGGGATCGATTCGCTCATTTCGGTTGGACCGAAACGTTACGAAGGGGAAACAGAGAGTTTGCATTGCGAACTCGGTGGGACTGATCGCTCATATTAGATAGACCGAAACGTTACGAAGGGAAACAGAGAGTTTGCAATCCCATCTCGGTGAGACCGAGATCCCTATCGGTAAGACCGAAGTGACTAGGGTTTTGTGGCAGTGGCTATGTCAACTGAACTCGGTGGCACCGGATGGAAAGATTTGGTGGGGCCAAGTTTGACTTTTGGTTTGGGACATATGTGGATGTGAGAAAGTGGTTGAGGGTTTTGGAGCATATCACTAAGCATTTTAAGCAAGTAACCCATTAAGCAACACCTCATCCCCTTTTAATAGTATTGGCTTTTCCTATGGACTCGATGTGATCTTGGATCACTAAAAGGTAAAATGTAGAGTCTTGAGCTTGAGCTTGAGCCAATCTTTTGTACTTAGCATTTTGACGGGTCCACATTTCTAAACCATGCCATGCCAATCATTGAGCTTTCCTGAAATATTTATCTTGAAATAGTATTAGCTCAATGAGCTATATGTTGTTAGGAATTACCAAAACCACCCAGGGATAGTTGCACTTTCAATCTCCCCCTTTTTGGTAATTGAAGACAACATATAGACCAAAGCTTCGACAAATGATAATAAGATTGAAATACATTGTCTCTTTGAGAAGTATGTGATAACCAAGAGCTCCCCTAAATTTGTGCATTATTTAAAATTTGCTTTTGAATGCAAATGCACAATCGATTAGGATCGTGGATCACTCTTCCATGTCACATACATCTTGGTGGAGCGCTCAAAATGATATAACTTAAAAGCATGCACTCGTCACCAAGCAAAGTGAATGATCATATAGACATATAAAAGATAGTATCATCCAAGAAAGCATTAAAGTAGCATATGATCAATCACATGATCACACAAGTATCTCACACAAGCAATAAAAAGTTCAGCCAAATGCAAAGAAGAAAAGCACTCTCTCTCGAAGCCTATGATATATACATATTTCTCCCCCTTTGGCAACAAGTTACCAAAAAGTTCAAATATGCATAGTGCTATGCGTCTCTCAGGCTTGGCCTTCGGGAGGTGGTGTAGAGAGAACTCCAAGGACGAAGGCATCCGTTGATGTAGTTGGAGCTGGTGGCGTGGCTGCTGGAGGTGGTACTGAGGCTGTGGCTGCTGGTGCTGATGTTGTTGCTCTTGTATCAGGTACATGCACTACAGCAGACCACTGTCCTCTAGGCACTCGCTGAAATGCATCAGTAGTTGCCTTCCCTCTCTTCTCTTCTGCTTCCTCCTGGAGCTGCTCAACTGCTGTTTGAATCTCAGTTACCTTCAGATCAAGACCATAAAATTCAGTTTCTACGATCCTCTCCAAGCTCTCCTGATTTTGAATCAGGGTGGCCAAGCCCTTCTCAATCCTCAGTGTAGACTGGATCAGATATGCAAGTTGATCTTGCTTGCTCTTCAGGAAAACTTGAGATGCCTCTTCAACACTTGGCATCTTGGCAGCTTTCTCAGCCTTTGCTTTGGCTCTCTTCTCCTGTGCTTGAACTGATGATGGTTCCTCCTCATTCATCACTACAGTGTTGTCTTCAAAATCAGGATATAAGGGTAGATGCTCCTTATCCAACAGATATGTTCATGTGCCCATCTTGGAGTTGATGAGCTCCTGAATGTGTGGAGCATACCCACAGCTTCTCTTCTGGTCAGCGGCAGTCCTCACTACAAAAAACATACACTTCCGTGATGATACGTGTTTGTCACGGTAGGTCACTTTTTTGTCATGCATGTACATCCATGACAAATTTATGACAGAATCAAGATAGTCATACCTGTGTTGTCGTAGAAGTGTTCCATGACATTACCAAAATTATCATCACGGAAGTGTCCACTTCCATGACGATAAATCGCGCGTCACAGAAGTGCTTTCGTTAAGGGTGACCGACACGTGGCATCCACCATAACGGAACACCATTAAGCTATCGGGTCGGGTTTTGGATCTGATAACCCATTAACAGCCCCGACCAATGGGGATTTTCCACGTGTAAAATCATCATTGGCTAGAGGAAACACATGTCAGCTCGTCAGTGGGTCAGATAGGCGCCTATGATATGTCGACACGTGGCACGGCCCAACAGTGGCCCATTTAGCTTACAAAGCCGGCCCGTTTGACTTGGTCAAAAGTTAACGGGCTGGCCCATGAAAAGCCTGTTAACGGTCTCTTCGCAAATAGCCCATTTTACGGCCCGTTAACTCATGGCCCGTTAGGCCCTAAAGGAAATCGGCCCAGCAACGTCATGTGGGACGTTGAATATAATACCAGCCCATTTCACTTTCGGCCCATGTATGGCCCATGACGTCTTTCGGCCCATATGAGGCCTTCGTATCTTTCGGCCCATTATAGGCCCACGGTGACTCTAGCCCATAATGAACAGTAATTTTCTTTATACCCGTTAATGGCCCATGATTTACATGGGCCGTTTCCAGCCCGTGTTAGCTTTCGGCCTATTGACGGCCCATACGTTCTTGGGCTCCTTTTCGGCCCTCGATTACTTTCGGCCCGTTACTGGCCTGTTCCCCTAATGGGCCAAATTCGGCCCATGGCAAGAGTCGGCCCGTTACTGGCCTGTTCCACTAATGGGCCAAATTCGGCCCATGGCAAGAATCAGCCCGTTACTGGCCTGTTACCCTAATGGGCCAAATTCGGCGCATGGCAAGAGTCGGCCCGTTTCTGGCCTGTTAACCCGTTGCGCCGTTTCTGGCCCGTCCTATATTCTGGCCCATTAACGACCCGTTATGCCTGTGATAGAATTAAGCCTTTTCTGTCCTACGGCCTGTTAACGACCTGTTACCATGCTGGGCCGATACCAATTACGCCCAATTATGGCCCATGTAGACCCATTTATCCGACGGCCCGAGGCCCACCGGTTATAGGCCCATTTATCGACGGCCCATAGGAGACCCATGGATCCTACGGCCCGTATATGGCCCATGGTAGTTGCGACCACTAGCAAACCAGGGAAAAAGAAGACTAGGAAATAAATAAGGCCGAAACTAACGCTAGGCTATTAAGGCGATTGCACAGATTACATCCACTCGGCATCAAAGATCGCCACCAGTGCAAATATAGGGAACACCCTACACTATACAAAAATGGCTTGTTGTTTTCTTCAGGCGGTGGCTGCACGTTAAGAATAAATTTTGTATTGCACCAAAACAAATTACAACTATATAACAAAAGGAAGGTTGGCATAAAACTTAATAGTCTAGCAGATAAATGCACCACCAGAAGTTCAGAAGCTCAGTTCATTTGACCTGACTGTTACATTTTCATGCTGTATTGTCCGATGGAGCACCATAACCCTCGCCTTCATTTCCCCTAGGCTCCTGAACAACATAGCAAATGTCTGATAGTCTGGTTTCAAAACCATGCATATCTTGATGACATTGAGCAATGTTTCTCCTTGTTTCAAAAAGGGTCTCTGTTAGGGAATGGACTTGGTCTGGAGTGCAGATACAACATTGCTTTGAGCTTGCATATCTTGATCATGAGGCAGTTTGGATGATATTGCCTTAACAACCAACCCAGTATTACGCAGGAACTTGCTTTTGGCACTGTTAGTGGACATGTACTGACCCACTGCAGCAAGAGCTGACATTGCGATTATAGTTGCCTCGCCACCTTCAGAAGGTGGCGGTTCCACCATTTTTTCCATAGCTTGCTGAAAAGTTGAGGTTTTACATTAGTAGTACCAGAACAGAAGATATTAAGGAGGCAGCAAAACCAAACAAAATAGCTTTGGTCTATATACAAAACTTATTTTGGTGAACCCATGTAAAATATTAGTTGTATTTTATTGCAAAGTACATAATAAAACCAGGTTCCAAACATATGACCATGTACCATCGCTAATGTATTGTCTATTTCTTCACATTGTATTGAGGGCTAAGGATAAAGAGACGAAGTTTATAATACGGTAAGCATAGTATGATGTCATTCATATCACAAAACAACTGAGAACAGACAAACAGGCAATTGTAACGTTGTGTGGGCAAGTCCAGCATGGAACTAGATTACAGGTCAAGATCAAAGTAACATCACTCCTCTCTTTTAAACCTTGTAAGGTGCAATGATACGCTAAGAAAAATGTGTATAAAATTGAAAAGAGTAATAGACATTGGCTGCAAACCATGCAGTTCAAGGCACAAGTCAGAGTAAGTAGTAGTTAAAAGGCATGAGGATTAAGGACTTACAACAGCGGCTTTGACTGGTGTAGTCATGCCCTTCTTCTTGCTGGTGTGACAGTCCTTGAAGATTTCCACAACATTTGGTTCAGGTACTTTTTGGTCCTTGTGGGATTTCCTCTGCATTTGGAACAAGTCAATATAGATCTGATAATATGGTACAACGAAAAGAGTGAAACAACAGCTAATTACAAGAGCCTCGCAGTGTGCAATATAGCTACGAGATCCTATCGTCTGTTGGAATTTCACTTTCATACGGTTGGCCTTGTTCTTTGAACAGTTCACCTACAAGAAGATAGATTTGTGTGGCACATGCGTAAATAGGACTTCAACATGTGATCTGATGACATATATATAATGTACCTGATACTTCGGATCAGACCAGTGTTTAACGAGGCATCTCCAGTCTTCATCAGATATATTTTCCACTGGAGATGTTTGGGCAAGTTCACCGTTAGCCTTGCCTTCAAAGTGAGTTTTCCTCAAGTTATACCGATACTATCACAGAGCAGACTTGAAAACATGGGTGCAAGCTTGTCTGGTTGCATCATCTTGGCTATCCAACTTGAACCTCATCTGTTGAAAATTATGGGAGTCTCATTATCAGCAACCTAGAAAGTATTGGACAGAGCAAGACAATATTACTAGTTTCCATACATAACCATACTTACAGATAAATGGTCGAGGAAGATGTTGAACTGGGTTTCGTCTTTGTCATTCCTATATTGAATCCATGCTGGGAGGATACGTACATGACACCTAACAACAACCGCTGCCTCTGATACTAACTTGGCTGACTTTGTAGCATCACGTGGCCTTTTTAAACCTGCCTCAAAATGGATCTCCATTCTTCCTCCTCTAGATTTAGTTAACCTATCGAGCATTATCCCTGATGTTTGTTTCCTCTTGCGCCTAGGTGCTAGTCCAACAACAAACATAGGAAGTGTTAGTGTACATCAAACTGTGAGACTACATATAAAGAAGCATGCAACTGTAACTTGACTCCAGCAACTACCTTCTTGCTGTTGAAGCTCACAAGGTTCATCTGATATTGCCAACTCGTCTTGTGTCAAGAGTGCTTGGGAAGTAGTGTCAGGTGGCAAGGGAGCTTGGGAACGTGCTGCTAGCTTAGTTGACGCACGAGTATGTCGTGCAGCTGGTAGTACTGTGGTAGGTGTTGCAAGAACTAGGGCTGTCTCTGCTTGTTTGGTGGCAGCTATTTGTTTCTGTTTGTCTTTTTTTGCAACTCATGTAGCATGGAATGCCGTGTTTGTAGAATTTTCTGCTGGACTTTGACCTTCTATTGCACCATCAGTACCAGCAGAATCTGTAGGATTCATCCGCTTCTCATTCCCTACCATTCTTTGTTTCTTCCTCTTTCTCTGTGCCATGTTAAGTCAAGCCGACAAGAAAAACGAATAACAATTTAGTTCTTCAGAACAAATTGATGCGTGACGCAGACGAACTGAACTTTGATGTTAGACAACCACATGATAGGAGGATGTAATATGTATGAAAATCAGGACGGAAGAGATAACCAGAACTATGATGTGTAAACTAAGAAGAAGACATTTCACCAAATTAGAAGCAATGCAATGGAAGGTAGACACCATATGAAAGATGGTACAAATATCGCTCTGCCAAGTTAACAATGTCTCATCATAAATGGCGTTTAAACAAATGTGAAGCAGTACAAGAAATAAATCATATGCAAGATGCAAACAACATCACACTACCATGTTAGTGGTCTCTCATCATTAGTGCCATTACATATTCACAGCATCGCATATTCATAGCTTATGATGTGTAAACTAAGGAGAAGGCATTTCAACAAATTAGAAGCAAAGAAAGCTAGACACCATATGAAAGATGCAACGAATATCACTCTACCCAGTTAAAACTGTCTCGTCATAAGTGCCATTTCAACAAATTAGTAATACAAGCTAGAAAATAATGTGAGATGTAACCTATATCACACTCCGAAGTCAAACTTGTCTTATGATAAGTGATTGTTGCAGGTTACACAACAGTAGTAATTTGATGTAAGAGCATGGTGTGATAGACAGATATTGTATGTTCTAGAAACAGGAACACGTGTCTTATTCAAGTATAATGTGTAAAGTAAGCAGATGGAATTTAACAAAATTAGAAGCAATACAAGCTAGACATCACACATAACATGCAACCACATATAACAGTGCGAAGTTAGAGGGAGCACCGGTGATGCTGCACTAGGGGAGACGTGTTCATCATAAACACAGCTTTGTTGAGTGTCTATGCATGTGTTGTCTTGGAAATCATCTTGGGGGTGTGGAGGAGTAGAAACTGTAGAGGCCCTCCGTTCGGAAGGAGCACCTTTATCCGCTGCCTTGCTAACTTCCTTCCGCTTTATTGATTTTGAATTGTCAAGTAAAACCGACAAGAAAAAGCAATAAAATTCTCTCTTCAGAACTCATTCATGCATGATACTGACAATCACTACTTTGATGTAAGGCAAACACATGATACCAGGATGGAATATGTACGAAAAACAGGACGACATGGCATGTTCACAACTGTTTGTGTAAACTAAGCAGAAACCATTCCAGCAAATAAGAAGCAATGCAAGCTAGACACCACATGAAAGATGCAACCAATATGACTCTGCCAAGTTAAAAGCGTCCCATCATAAATGGAATTTCAACAAATTAGAAGCAGCGCATGCTATAAATCATATGAAAGATGCAACTAATATCGCACTGCATATACTAAAGGTGTCTCGTCATGCTGATTGATGCGGGATACAAAAAAACAATAGTTTTATGTAAGGACATGCTTAATAGATAGATGTACTATGTACTAAATACAGGAAGGCATGTCACATTAACAGGTATAATGTATAAGCTAAGCAAACTAGCACATGCAGTTTAACCAGATTGGAAGAATTACAATCTAGACACCATATGCAACATGCAACCACATATCACCCTGCCAAGTTAGAGCAAGCACCTGCGATGCTAGAGTAGGGGAAATGCTGTAATCAACTACAGAGCTACGTTCACTATCTTCATCTAGCATTTCTGTTTCCTGAGAATCATGTCGGGAGGCTGACACTGCATTCTTTAAATGAGGAGTAGTCCCCTTGCTTGCCTGCCTCGTCTTAAGTGATTGATGAGGGATACACAAGAACATTAGTTTGATGTCAGAACATGGTTAATACACAGATGTACTAGTATGTACCAAAAATAGAAAGGTGTGTCATATTCAAAGGTATAATGTGTAAGCTAAGCAGATGCAATTTAACCAAATTGGAAGCAATACAAGCTAGACATCCGGCTGGAGTGGTGAGCATGATCATCTAGGACTTGAGAGCCTGGTGGGAGGCGGGCTGCTTCGCCACCATCGCAGCTTTTTAGTTGGCTTCCAGGTGATGCCTATCTTTGCTGGGCTTGTCACTGGCTCAGCCAGTGCCCTGACTAGCTATTTGTCTTCTGGTTCTCACGGGATGGTGGTTCATGTAAAAAAATATCTTTCCTTATCTTACCGACTTCGGCCTTTCGAATACAAGCTAGACACCATATCGAAGATGCAACCACATATGACACCGCGAAGTTAAAGCAAGTACCTGGGATGGTGGTTCATTGAGAGCGAGGTCATCAACTCCAGAGCTACGTTCCCCATCTCCATCTGCTGACACTACACCCTTTAAAGCGTTGAAACATGTCTTGCCTAGCTGCACACCAAACTGGAGCGACTTCTCTTTTCTTTTTGGCTTCTCTCATGGCAGCAGAGTCTGAAATACCCTTGCATAAAAACACAACAGTGAGAGTAAGGGTGAAGTGTGTGCAGAACTAGTGCACTGTAAAAGTAGCAGATCGTAGGTGGCTGAAAAATAAATGACAGGAGACATGTGATAGCTCTACAACATTGCATAGCAAACAAAATTAGATTCTACTCTGTATGATTTTGTAATATATGAGCACAGGAAATGGAGGTACTCCTCCAGCACACCACCACATGTGGTCATATCTAAGATAACAGTCGACTGAAAATAAATAGGTCAGTCAATTTTTTTAATGAACCGTTCGATCTATAAGGAACGGCCAAATGGCCTTCGTCTACCTCCCGCCAGTCATAGTTGACGATCTTTCTCGAACCACCAGCGACCATCGGCCCAGACCCCTACCTCCGCCGCCCCGCCCTCCCATCGACCTCACACCACCGCCATGCTTGGCAGCGCCCCCAGGCCATCCCTTTAATCCCGGCCGACCTCCAGATCAGGCGCCAGTAGCTATAGGCCGCACACGCCCCTAAGATAAACACCAAGGCGTTGCTTCCCCGGTGTAATAGGCGTACTAGCGCCTGTTACACCGGGGAATGCTTCCGTTAATTGGGAATCAAGTGGCCAGAAATTGAAATTCAGGGGGGCGACGGACCTCTAGCTAAGGTGAAATAGTATATGAGGAGAAACCTTGTGCATCGCGAGTTACTAGGAACATCTAGTATCAAGAAGAAGCGGTCAACTAGTGTCTTCTGTGGGATGAATACCGTGCAAGCAGAGACGTAAGATTTGCACGAATAAGGGAAGAGGAGTACCTTTTTCGGTTGCCGGTGTGGTCACCTCCACAAGTCGCGCCGATTTTCTTCTTTTTACCGGGGAAACCGATGTTCTGGAGGGTGCAGGCTTGGACGGACCCATGGCCAAATTGTTGACTTTGTTGCCATGGCCATATGTCAGCGGAGGGGAAGCAGATCCGAGGCGGCGAAGGATGGCGTAGCAGGAACAGCTTCAGTGCGGTGGAGGGTGGCCAAGTTGGAGCGGCAGCGGTGAGGCGCAGGACGGCGTGGTTGAACTGGCTCGGGTACGGACGGCTCGGCCTCGGCTTCAACTACTAGCCGTGGAGGGCGTTGCGGTTGAGGTTGCGGTGGACGACGACGTCGGGGTATCGGCTCCGGCGTGATGGAGGAGGGCGGCGGTTGATGGGTGGGATGGGGTGGTGGACGGAGGATGCCGGGGTTTCGCGGCTGGTGGATAGGTAGTTTTGGCGCCCACGGAGTACGAATGGGGAATCGGACGGGTGGGGGAACCATGTTTCGGTCTGGGATGCGCTTGTTTTTGGCTTTTTTGAACAAAAGATGGGACGCGCTTGTTTGAAATTTTGGGAAAGTACAAACTTTGCCCCCCTCTTAAATTTTGGACCTACTACGGGTCGGGGGTAGGATGGTAATCCCAGGTGTGCCAAATAGTGGGCGGGAGCGATTTCGGCCGCGCGCATGTGTGCTTAGGCGGCCATTGTGTATGAATGTTTTTCAGATGCGGTTGCATGGCGTCTAGATGAAGCTACAAACCTACCCCGGTTTAGACCTTTGGACGTCGGGCCGGGAGGTTTCACGGGTCGGAGATAATAGAAAAGTAATTTCCTTGTACTACCAAACATTGGTCTCACGCGGTTTCGGGCGAGTAGAGGCTCTTTTGGCGCTTCGTTCGAAATTTTGAAACACAAGCATTCACGTTTAGAGTACTCTTGAACTATGAGGATTGACCTAAATATACAACGTTATATTTGACCTTGTATGTTTGAAAACCTCATTAAATTATCCGCTTCTTTTTGAAATTTTGACACTTGAAAAACCCTATAACTATGATTATTTTGGAATGGAGGAGCTAAATTTGAATCTATTTTGTACACGACTACATATGCTATTATGTACAAAATCAGAGCAAAGATTGGTGCCCCCATAATTTAGGTATGGTTTACAAATGCCATGATATCAAATTCAAATAATTGAATGGACTTCATGTTGAATTTGATTTTTTAAACCACCTTAAGTTGAATTCAAATGTATGCTAGTTCATAGGTAGTAGCTATTTATAATGTCCATTGTGTAACTTTCGTATGTATAATGTGCTTTACACACACAACATGAACTATACTCACGTTTATATTCGATTGCTAAAGCGATGCATTGTCTGGAGTTCAAAATACTAACTATGTGGATCAATTGTGTCGAATAATAACATAGACATGCTCAAATTCGATAGAATCTAGATGTCTGATGGATCAGTGACCGCTCCTTACGCGAATTGCAAATATCATGATCCCATCCTAATATTTGGATACAATTTATATCTTTAATCAATGTGTAGAGCAGTCTTTTACGTGTAGTTTCACTCTCCATCGGTGGTCTCTCACACATGCTCACACACTCTCTCCCGAGGTGTCTTTCTCGCACACATGCTCTAGATATAACCCTCCCTCCCTCTCATAACCATTTACAACTGTTTTCACTAACCTTTATCACAAGCACTCTTCCTCTCGCAAACATACACACGCACAATCCTCATCGACCCTTTCTATATACATGGACCTGCCTACGTGTCTCATGTACACACATTATCTTTACGCCTATCTCTCACGCATTGTCTCACACCTCTCTTCCTATTCGACGAGTATGATTCTAGCAGAGCATTCTATAGGATGCCCCTTAAAGTTAGGTTGGATGAATAGTAATATCAGAGATAAAGGGGTTACCTTAGTCCAAGAACCTAGGGTTACAAATCCTAGCCGGCTTTGTCAGTGGACACAGAGTCCTTCACAATTCTACTATCTTTGTCTTGTACGACTAGTCATCCATGGGTCTTCCTAAATGCGTCACGGGCCGACCAATGTGGCGCAGGATAGAACAAAACGAAGGGCCTCACCTCGACCCACCGGACCTCACGCGGTGACACACCCTCTGCCCCCACGTCTCATTATCTTCTCACACCCACACATACCAACACAAACACCACACACAGAGAAAATTTCTCCTGGTGCCTCTATTCCCCCCCTTGCATATACACACTCAAGGGAATGGAATCTCTTGTCGTGATGTCATATTGGTCTCTCTCTCTCTAGACCACTCTCATTTCTCGTGCAATCTCTCCCACGCCCCCCCGTCGGCCCCTCTATCCATGCCTCTCTTGAATACGTAATACACACACATACCTCTCTAGGCCCCGCCAAATGCATCAACTACACATTCACACATGTTACATCACGTACCCCATTGATCTAAAAAGCCCTCTCTTCACGTTTATTTTGCATACAACATTCCTTTTGAATAAAGTGTGGCCAAAAAATTATTTTAGAGTTTCTACATATGTAAAACATTACAAAGTTACATGGAGGAGTACGAACGCTAATTTGCATTGCATGGTGCCCACAATGATATTTATTCCGCACTGTGAATTTGTATATTTTTATACTATATACAAAGTTAGTCATAATAAAGAGAAACGAAGAGCAGCTCTCTCTCCATCGCATACCCCCCTGTACGCCCCTTTCACGTATGCACACAAAACTATCTCTAGGTCCTCTAAAAGTAAGCCCCCAGAAAATTCAAGCATGTTTCATCTTTCTCTCACGATATATGCAATGACGATCATTGTATTTGAAGCGAAAGAACGATATGTACATTGGACTTCAGAATCCACTCATTACGGTCACCATTTACGTTTAGTGGTTATTATGCAGTCACAGGCTCGCCGTACAACTCTGTATTTGCTCATGACATGACTAGTTGACCAGTTAAACGCTCCACGTGGCACCTCTAGTGTTGCATCACATTATCTCACTACCATCGTGCCCACCTGTCGACTTGTATCTACTCTACATCTACACTCTTATAAAATACATAAAATACACTCTTATAAAAACAGAGTTGGTGATGATGGTGTGCCTGCCATCCTGCAATATAGGCCGTTCGATTTATATCTGACGGATAGGAAAGAAACTATGGCAATTTTGCAAAAAGGTACCCACACGCCTCTCCACATTTGCAAATAAGGCCTTCCCTCGTTCATCCTTTTCTCTCACAAGATAAACAAGTCATACAAATGCATCTTGATGTTACATGCAACACACGGGCATCTTCCTAGTAAGAATGAAAACAAACGACAAAAATATATTTGGACGGTGGTTCGAAGTCATGACCGCGGGCACAGCGGACAAGGTGGCCTTGTATTGGTATGCTGAGCCGTCTGTTTTAACACACAGGAGCTGGTGTGGTGATTATACACACACGCACGCATGCACACGAACTGCATCCACGCAACACTCACACAAACGCATGCACCCACGCATGCACGCAACACTCACACGTACACACGCAGCCACGCACGCACACAACACTCACACGCACGCACCCAACACTCACACGCACACACACACGCATGCACGCACACACCAGTAGACCACACGACCAACAGACACTCTCACGCTCAAGTGCTCAACCTACACGTGCATGCGCACACATCAGGCCCTGACAGACACATACACAACCAGGTGATTCCCACGCACGGGTTGGAGCCTTGTCGCGCCTGCGTAAATTTGTGTTTATCTGACCTTTTGCCTATGCGAACTGACAGGTGGGACCCACAATGAACGTGGTCAATTTAACTAGTCAACATGGCGCCACGCAGACTATTTGGCCGGTCAACAGAGTGCAACCCGATGCTGAGCTGTGAGCAAGTGACCATATAATCACCGCAAAACGTATAATGTGACCGTAATCAGCTTATTCTGAAGTTCGGTGACCGTATTACGCTTTTCTCTCTGTAGGCTACATCTCTACACATTCTCGCATGTTACATCTAACAACTATGCAATACAGCACTACTACTACACTCTAACACAATAAATCATATGTGTTTTTAGTTTTACTAGATATCATATTGTTACTTATAATTATTCAGTTTGCATACATTAAAATTGCCTTTGAAATGTATGGCCAGTATCATCTACCGCGCGGGAAAAATCCCGCCCTTTCCTGTTTAATCGGGTTTGTATCGATGGATCATACGAAACAACAAAACTATAGTACTATACAGTACAAGTGACAGTTCACTGGGCCGTCGTGTCGTCTAATCCCCCGCCGTAAGAGTGGAGCGCTCGCTTTCATAAATCTTCTAGTCCCTTTCGCCGACATGTGGGACATCAAGCTACCGGGTCCACGTGCCATACCGGAATACAGTGCAGAGCAGCCGGGGTGAATCACCCCAGTCATGGCGCCGGCGTAGTAATGAGCAATGAGGCGTCAAATCACAAAGCTGCACCTTTCCCGCAGTTAAGTTGGAGGTACGAAGCAACCATCATTTCACTCGTTGTTGAACCCGCTTCTCCCTCATCTTCTTCAACTTAACCACGTGTTGCTTCTGCCGTTGTTCTGCCTCATGTGGGACACGAATCGCTTGGTAAAGCACTGGCACGTGGGACCGCATGTTAGCAAGCCGCCAGGACAACGTCCTCCGAAAATACGAAGCCTAATCCTAGACTTACAAAGGGCTACGTAGCTGCTACGTATACTTTCCATATAATCTATATATGCCCCCTGATTTTCAGGTGGGGTGGGCCTAATCCTCTCCTTTAATCCAATCAAATAGTCCCACATCACATCAGTTCGTAACTTTACGTAAACCATTACGTGGATGTAGCATTGCTCAAATACAAAACCTCCCCCGCCATCCGCGCGGCAAAATCACCTCCTTTTTACTAATCTCGATTCAATAATTTTTTAGATCAATATAATTGAGATTTGTATAGATAGCACACAGGAGCAAAACCAAGTGGTACGGTTAAGGGCATCCACAATGTGTAGCCAAATGTGAAAATAGCTTTTGGCATCGTGGGAACCATTGTGGACGGTGTTGCCAAAGCCAAAAAGATGGAGCCGAAGCTCCCTGATTGATTGATTGAAGGAATAAAAAATGCAACGTCTCTCCTCTTTCTCCCATGATTGGACGCATGTAGTACAGTATAGAGCACAGAGTCTACTCCCTTGTCCCTTCTATCACAAATCACAAAGCAGTGAGGCGTCAAATCACAAAAGCACGGACGAAGCAACCATCATTTCACTCTTCGGTGACTCCACTTCTCCGTCGTCTTCTTCGAGAAGCCATCTCACCGCATTAGTTACTCCTAGTAGTACTAGTAAAGGACTTCCTAGATGCAAATAAGGCGGTTGTCTCGGCTTGCAGGCGGCACTTGCGAACGACTTACCGTGGTCTCCCTCAATGGTGTTCTCCGTCGAACGCACTTCGCCAAACCACCAAAAAAAATATCGTCGACGTCACCGCAATGGGGAAGGAAGTCAAATATAGTTACTACCTCCATTTTTTGTACACAAGGCTAGTATATCAAAATTACAATTTGCAAAGGGCCACTAACACTAATCGAGGCAAAATCGATGGGGTTAGCAACCAAGGACATTAATATCCCATGCATGCATGCGGAAGTGAGAAGGTTGGTTTGCATGGCGCTGCATTAATCAAGCGATGAGGAGTGAGATGGTTAGCTCTTTGATCTTTGGAGAAAAAAATACACATTAATTGACACGTGAAACAAGGATTTGTATCGATTAAATACCGCGAAGGAAAACCCAGCCTTTCCTTTTTAACACTAGTACTCCTAGTACGTACGTACTTATCCTGTTTGGGTCTAGGCCTTGCATTGCCAAACTTCGCCACACATTTTTGCCAAGCTTGCCTAAAGTATTCAAAATGAGAAGGAGGTCCACTTGCGCACAGCTATCGCAGTCGCACCGCACCCTCATACGGTCGCTCCTGCACGCCGCGGTCGCACCGCACCCTCACATAGTCGCTCCTGCATGCCGCAAACCCAACCAAGGGAACGCACCCTCACTGACACGTGCTGTCGCATGTGAACACACGAAACTCAGCTATCCTATCGCTGACACGTAATTTTCATTTCATAGAGTATGTTTATCCAACCGCATGTTGGGGAGTATCCGTACGGCCCGTGCAGTGGTCTGTTGGGGAAGAAGAAGAGGTGAGGAAGAAGGAAAGAAGGGTTAGGAGACGTAGGATATTCATCCAACCGCCTGAAATGGTAGACTGACCCAAGTCAGGTGACTTGCATAACAAATATATGTTTTTACACAGCAAAAGATCCATAAAAACAACAACATAAAGAAAAACTATCACTGCTCGTGGAAAGAGACGACCTCGTCGTCTTTGGCTGCCGGCGCGAACCAGCCGTCGCTGCCAACGTGTGTCTCCGCACCGTGGTTGTCCTCGGCCTCCAGCTACTCGTTCAAGTGGAGCGTGCGGGCGCTCTGCAGGGACAAGAGCACAGCCCGGTTCAAGTTGAGGACGTCCGGTTCCGCCTGCAGGAGGGCCTCGATGGCAGCGGCATCCGCGTGCTCCGCGTCGAGTCGAGCCTCCACCGCCCGGTTCAAGTCTAGGACGTCCGGTTCCGCCTGCAGGAGGGCGTCAATGAGAGCGGCATCCGCGTGCTCTGCATCGAGTCAAGCCTCTGCCGACCGGTTTAAGTCTAGGACATTCGGTTCCGCCTGCAGGAGGGCCTCGATGGCAGCGGCATCCGCGCGCTCCACCTCAAGTTGAGCCTCCGCCGCCCGGTTCACATCCACGACATCCAGTTCCTCCTGCAGGAGAACCTCGATGGTAGTGGCATGCGCGCGCTCCGCGTCGAGTTGAGCCTTTGCCTCCCGGTCCTCCTTTAGTATCGCCATGTTGAACCGCTGGTCCGCCTGCACCATGGGGGACTCGGACGCCGGCACAAAGTCGACATCCATCGTTTCATACCCATCGGGGGCCTTCTGCGCCGCGACCTCTGCCATGAACATTGGATCGGCTTCCTCCTCCTCATAGCTTGGCTCCAGAGAACTCGGGGATTGGCCCGCCGCAAAGCGATCTTGGGAAAGGAGGTCTGTGGCGCCGACCGCCGCCGCGATTTCTGCGCGGCGCTCCGGTGTTAGCATCTTGTAGTAAGTGATCTTGCGGCGCACCATGGCTTTCCGGCAAACTAGGGGACACTTGATGCGGGCTAGGGGATCAAAAGGTGGGGGAATGGGCTGGAGATTTGGCGTGGTTTTAGGGCAGTGGCTGGCGTAGGCCGAGGAGCGAAGGTTCTGGTGTGAATAGTGGTTCCGGTGACGACCGGTCAATCAGTTTTGACTGTACATCGCTCTTGTCACGTTCGCGTTGTAGCCCGGCACGCTGGACCCTCCACGCCGCTCACCAAATGCAACACGCTTCGTCTTGCATTTTCGCTCGCTTGTGGGACTGCAGTTGAGAGCAAACCGACGTCCCTCCCCCGCCCCCGCCCGCGTCATTTATTATACCACCTGTTGAGGATATAACCACTGAGGGTAAACTGCCCAGAAGGGGCAGGTTCACCTTCAGTTATACTGAAGCCCAAGGAAACCCAGAAGATGGCGCTTTACGGATGAAGCTTAGAGGCCCAGAGCCCGCAGGCCGTTTAGGGCCCATGATAGTAAACCGCCATGATTGTATAAACTTGCATTGTAAGATAAGAAAGAAGAGATCGAGGCAGACACTTGTATGAGCCAGCCTCGGGACTCTGTAGACCGGCCGGTGTCCTCCTGAGTATATAAAGGGGTGACCCGGCGGTGGTTCAAGGACAGAAAACAACAACTCGAAGCCAGACAAAGCGGATTCGCTCCCTAGCCTTCGAACCCCCAGCAATACCAATCACAACTAGACGTAGGCTTTTACCTTCATCGAAGGGGCCGAACTAGTATAAAAATTCTCGTGTCCCCTTGTCCGGTTTAACCTCTTCAAGCTAACCTGTAGCGATGGCTCCACGACTAAGTCCTTTCATGAGGACATCTGCCATGACGATTCCACGACAGTTGGCACCCACCGTGGGTCTATCGCACGATGGTTTTGAGTTCTTGAAGGGCAGCTTCGATGGACTGAAGGGATACGCTGTGGGCTGGATGACGAAGAGTCGCCGCGGCAAGCTCTACATCGACAATGCAGGATGGGGTCCCGAGGCTGATTCAATCGAATATGGGTACCGGGGCCCCTTTGGTGGGATTCACGTCTTCATCGGCAAGATCGACGAACCGGCCCCCGAGCCGGACACCTGCACCAACATCATCGAGACGGCTCGGCGTGCAAATTCTTCACCGGTTCAGCCTGAGGCAAGGCATGTTTTCGTAGGTGTTATCCATGGTTCGGGGTACGAGGAGGAACCGGTCTCCGATGGAGAAACCATAGTCCGTAGTGGTGATGAGTCTTCCGGAGAAACTGAATCGCTTTACCAGTTGTACGACGACCGGATTGAGGGATGATCGGAGGGCAACAGTATTCCGGATTCCCCCGGTCTGCCAAACCGGGCCGCTGTCTTCATGGCCGGCACACGATCGGCACCTCATTCATCTACCGCCGCAGCAGTGCTCTCCGGTTCAACGAAGGCCACGCCAGCAGGGGCAGGAAGCTCGGCGCCGCCTCCGGCCCAAGTCTTGTCTGATTTGTTTGACGCTCTAGCGGCACTGATGTCCACGGAGGTAAACGCATCAGCCAGGGATCAGCACGATGCGGAGATTCTAAAAGTGAAAGATCAGATAGCCCAGGCTAAAGCGGACCTGGCAGCAGAGAATGCCAGGATGGCCACAGAGCAGGCCGAGTTGGAAGCACAGGCTTATCGGATTAGACTGGATCAGAATGCCTCGGAAGAGGTCATGAGAAGAAGGTACCGATCACGCCTCCCGTCGGTTTATGAGCCGCAGAATCTTTTCAACACGCCAGGTGCAGGAGCTGGTAACCAACCCATGCCAAACCGGGCGGGGGCACCGGAAGCAGGAGCGTCTGTTCTACCACGCGCAACAGACCTGCCTCGCCAGAACAATGTGGTAACATCAATGCCGCCCGGGCATTATTCCAACCCGTTGGATAATATTGTGGCTGCCGCTTCACGCCTGGCGGCCCTCCCAACCGATGGCGAGACACCAGTTGCAGTGGAGGCGCGTCGGGCCAGGGATATCCTTCAGACAGCACTAAATCAACAGCAAGCGTAGTCACACAGCCGTGAGAGGATTCATTCCACTCCCCGTCCAAGCCGGAGTTATAGCAGACACATGGAAGACGAACCGGCCGTGTCCAGTAGCGCACGCCACCGAAATTCGCTGCGGGAGAACAACCCGGCCGGGGGAGGTGCTAATGCGCAAGATGTTGTGGACCACGGCCGCGCACGACGGGAGGCCGAGTTGATAGCTCGACACGAAGCACGACATCATACTCTGGTTCACCCCACTGCCTCCGTGGAGCCAGGGGTAATGTTCAGTTCCCTAGGGGTACCATGTTTAACTCCCGCATTGCATAATGTGCGATTGCCCAAGGATTTCAAGGGACCCCGTAAGGTACCAAATTACAACGCCGATTTGCAGCCAGAGGCGTGGGTGGAGAGCTATGAGATGGCAATGGAGATGTTAGATGTGGATGAGGCGGTATGTGCTAAATATTTCACCATGATGCTGGAAGGAACAGCTCGCACTTGGTTGAAGAGCTTGCCAACCAACTGTATCGATTCATGGGCCGAATTAAAGCGCCGGTTTATCCAGAACTTCAAGGATACGTGCAAGCAGCTGATGTCAATTGTAGATCTGGCCGCTTGTGTCGAAGAGGAAGGGGAGTCCACGACCCATTGGGTTAAACGGGTCTCAACGATTTTGCATTCATCAGATCGTATTAATGCAGACACCGCCGTATTAACGTTAGAGGGCAATTGCCGTTTCAAGCCATCGAAATAGAAGTTGGGAAGGCTCAAACCTCATTGCAACGACATGTCAAAACTCATGGCCGCTTTAGTTAAGTATGCCGATTCAGATAATACCAAGGATCCGGATTCAGAGGAGGACAAACCGGAGAAGGGAAAGAAGAATGGCGGTGCAAAAGGGCAGCACCACAACCAAGGGGGCCATGGGAATAACAGTAAGCGTAAAGCGGATAATTCAGATTTTGTGGCTAACATGAATATGCAGCGTCACAAAGGTAAACCGCCCCAGCGCGGTGGAGGGATGAATCTGGAGCATTTGTTAAACCAGACCTGCCCGAAGCATGGAACCAAGGATGCCCCTTCAACACATCTTTGGAAGGATTGTCACATAATGAGGGAGTTCAAAAATTCTGATTTATACCGTTATGATCAGGATCCACCGGGCGGTTTAGGCCCAGGTTTCCACGGGGGCGGCGGTTCAAGCTCTGGATTTTAGAACAACCAGGGCCATCAGAACAACCATGGTAATAACCAGCAGAATAACCAAGGGAATCAACAACAGTCAGGTTACCAGAGTCACCCCAAGCAGTTGAACAGCGGACAGTACCATGTGTTCACTACCAGCATGTGCAAGCAGGATCAGAAACTTCACAAGAGGGCAGTCAATACTATTGAACCGGCTGTACCACATTATCTACGATTGTCGGAGCAGCCTATTGTGTGGAGCAGAGAGGATCACCCGCCCCGGGTTGAAAATCCGGGCCAACTAGCCTTGGTGGTAGCACCTCAGGTAGGGGGCTATAAGTTTACCAATGTTCTGATGGATGGAGGGAGTAGTATCAACATCCTGTATTATGAGACTTTCCGTCGCATGGGGTTGACAGATAAGAATCTTAAACCGTCAAACACTATTTTTCATGGTGTAGTACCAGGTAAATCGGCATACCCTATAGGGAAGATTGCTTTGGAAGTCGTGTTTGGAGATGAGCTTGATTCCAGGTCTGAGACTTTCACCTTTGAGGTGGTGAAAATCCAGAGTCCATATCACGCGCTATTTGGACGGCCGGCTTACGCGAAATTCATGGCGAGACCCTGTTATGTCTATCTACAGCTCAAAATGTCGGGTTATAAGGGGACGATCACAGTACATGGGAGTCAAAGGATTGCCTTGGATTGCGAGGAAGGTGAAGCGGCCTATGCTGAATCGGTTTGTGCCACAGAGGAGCTGAAATTCTATAAGGACAATGTTGATCCGCCGGACATGACCCCTCTGAAGAAACCTACGACGGAGCATGACCCGGACCTGACGTTCAAACCGGCTAATGAGACTAAACTCCTTGACTTCGTCCCTGGTCATTCATCCAAGCAGTTTAGTATCAGCACAAATCTGGATCCGAAATAGGAAAGCGCGCTCATCGAGTTCATCCATGAGAACCGGGACATCTTTGCATGGAAACCTTCTGACATGCCAGGTGTACCGAGGGAACTCGCTGAGCACACTCTAAATATTGATCCTAAGTTTAAACCGGTCAAGCAGTACCTTCACCGCTTTAACGAAGAAAGACGCAAGGCCATCGGCGAAGAGGTAGCCCGGCTACAGGCAGCTGGGTTTATTGTCGAAGTATTTCATCCCGAATGGTTGGCTAATCCGGTGCTTGTTCTTAAGAAAAACGGCACTTGGCTTATGTGTGTGGACTACACTGATCTGAATAGAGCTTGCCCGGCAGATCCTTTTGCTCTCCCGCGTATTGATCAGATCATTGATGCAACGGCGAGTTGTGAGCACCTGAGTTTTCTGGATGCTTATTCAGGTTATCATCAGATTAAGATGGCAGTTAAGGACCAGGAGAAGACAGCCTTCATCACTCCCTTTGGAGCCTTCTGCTATGTTTCTATGCCCTTTGGGCTCAAGAGTGCCCAAGCAACCTACCAGCGTTGTGTGCAAAATTTTCTTCACAATCAGATCGGGTGTAATGTTCATGCCTATGTGGATGATATTGTGGTGAAAACCAGGAAGCAGGAAACCCTGATAAATGATCTCAAGGAGACGTTCGACAATCTTCGGGTTTATAAAATGATGCTCAACCCGGACAAATGCGTTTTTGGTGTTCCGGCAGGCAAACTCTTGGGTTTTCTTGTGTCTAACAGAGGCATTGAGGCAAATCCGGAAAAGATCAAAGCAATCACATCCTTGGCTAAACCGGCGTGCATCAATGATGTTCAGCGTCTGGCGGGCCGGATTGCAGCTCTCAGCCAATTTATCAGCCGTTTGGGAGAGAAGGCGATTCCCCTGTATCAGATGTTGAAGAAAACGGATAAATTCGTCTGGACTGATGCCGCCAATGCGGCATTCGAGGAATTGAAGCGGCAGCTAGCTGAACCGCCAGTCCTCGCTGCTCCAGTTGATAATGAACCTCTATTGTTGTACGTGGCTGCCAATGCCCGAGCAGTCAGTGTGGCGATTGTGCTTGAGCGTAAGGAGGCCGGAAAAGAATATCCATTTCAGCGACCAGTTTATTATATCAGTGAAGTACTGATCGAATCAAAGCAAAGATATATGCATTGGCAGAAGCCAGTGTATGGAGTTTTTATGGCAAGTAGGAAACTCAAGCAATATTTTCAAGGCCATTCTATTACCGTGGTTAGTTCTGCTCCCTTGGGCGATATAATCTAGAATAGAGAGGCAACTGGCCGGGTTGCGAAGTGGGCGATCGAGCTTGGTCCCCATGGTTTGAAGTATACACCCCGAACAACCATCAAATCTCAAGCGCTTGTGGACTTCATCAATGATTGGACCGAATTACAGGCACCAGAAGACAAACCGGATAATACATACTGGACCATTCACTTTGATGGATCCAGGCAGCTGGAAGGCTCGGGGGCTGGAGTTGTCCTCACTTCCACTCAAGGAGATAAAATTTGTTATGTTCTCCGCTTAATGTTTCCTTGTACTAACAATGCAGCAGAGTACGAGGACTTGCTCCACGGTCTTCGTATAGCTAAGGAAATGAACTTAAGCCGGGTTCGATGCTTTGGAGATTCTGATCTGGTGGCTCAGCAAGTTTCGGGTACTTGGGATTCTAAGGACCCGCTCATGGCGGCTTATAGGCGCGAGGTGGATATTGTAGCAGGTCACTTTAAGGGTTATCAGGTGGAGCACATCGACCGGCGCAAGAATGAAGCAGCAGATGCTCTAAGCCGACTGGGATCTCAGCGTAAACCGGTACCACCTAATACCTTTCTAGATATCATGTATAACCCATCTGTAAAGTTGCCTACAGAGGAGGATTTAGCTGTTCCTGATCTGGAGGCCCAGTTGGTAGCCGTTTTACATGCCACTCCGGATTGGACGGTTCCATATTTGGCGTATCTGAACCGGGGCGAATTACCAGAAGACGAACTTTTCGCCAGGCAGATAGTCCGGCGGTCCAAGTCTATGGTTGTTCACAATGGCGAGTTGCACCGTTCTAGCATTTCAGGCGTATTCCAACGTTGTGTTTCTCCTGAAGAAGGACAAGAGATTCTACGGGAAATCCATGAAGGGGATTGCGATCATCATGCCGGCTCAAAGTCCTTGGTTGCTAAGGCTTTCCGACACGGGTTCTACTGGTTGACAGCTCATTCTGATGCGGAAGACTTGGTAAAGTGGTGTGATGCTTGTTAGAAATTTTCACGTCGAGCTCATATTCCTGCTCAGGAGTTACGCATGATCCCCATCACTTGGCCGTTTGCTACTTGGGGGCTTGATATGGTTGGACCCTTTAAGCGTTCTAAGGACAAGAAGACCCACCTATTGGTGGCGGTTGACAAGTTCACCAAGTGGGTTGAAGCGGAGCCCGTCAGTAAATGTGATGCTGCCACGGCGGTTCAATTTCTCAAAAAGATTATTTTCCGTTTCGGCTTTCCACATAGCATCATCACAGATAATGGTACGAACCTTTGTAAAAGGTGAGATGGAGGAGTTCTGCCAGCGAGAGCACATCCGGCTTGATGTAGCGTCCGTGGCTCACCCCCAGTCTAATGGTCAAGCTGAGAGGGCGAATCAAGAAATCCTGAAGGGTATCAAGCCTCGGCTCATGGTCCCTTTGAAGCGGACGCCGGTTTGTTGGGTGGAGGAATTACCATCTGTGTTATGGAGCATAAATACCACCCCAGACCGATCTACGGGATATACACTCTTTTTCTGATCTATGGGGCTGAGGCTGTCCGCCCAAGTGATATTCGTCACGACTCGCCCCGGGTCGCGAATTATGTTGAAGCGGACAACGAGCAAGCATGCCAAGAAGCACTGGACCTGTTAGATGAGAAGCGAGACATGGCTTTGGCTCGGTCGGCGGTTTATCAGCAAGACCTGCGGCGTTATCACAGCCGCCGGGTTAAGACAAGAACCTTTCAAGACGGCGATTTGGTACTTCGGCTCATTCAAGACCAGACTGATATGCACAAGTTATCCCCACCTTGGGAAGGGCCTTTTGTGGTCAGCAAAAATCTGCAAATGGATCATACTACCTCATTGACGTTCGAGAAGACTCACGTAGCTCTGAGGAGGAGACCCGGCGGCCATGGAACATAGCTCTCCTACAGCTTTATTACACTTGAAGCCACAGGCTTTTCATATGTACATATTTCAACAATGTATATATTATGATCAATATAATAAACCGGCATCCTTGCTATCAAGCAGGGCCTCTGCCATTTTTTCCTTCAAATATCTGTTAACTTGGGGGCTTCCTGTTCAAACATAGGTGTATTGACCAAAGAGAACATGGCGTTACTACCCTCTTGATGCGGCTATCACGCCACAACAAAGCAGGGAGCTTCACACCCAAGGGGCCAAAGAGAGTCTTGTTGCTACGCACAACTCAAACATAGGCACCCATTGAGCACAGCTCACAAAGTTACTTGAGGGCTCTTTGCGTCAAATACCAAAGAGTTTGAAAGGACCCTTGTAGCTGGGTATCGACCCACCGCTTGGAAGCCTGGTGTATTCACCTAAAACCCCGGGTTAACCTGCCTTCATCAAGTAAGCCACTCCTATCCAGGTAATCCTGGCACGACCCGTCGAACGTTTGACAGTTACTCTCATTGAGACCCTAAACTTGTCAAAGTTAAAACGACGATTGGTTAGTTGGAGGGCCATCTTAAAAGGCTTTGTCAAAATGGTTTAACTCAGTGGCCTGGCAGCCCACAAAAAGCCTCGATTTGGGCCTGACAGCCCTTGAAAAGCCTCGACTACGGTTTTCTGTTTGCTTTTTTTGCCAAGTTTTTGTTTCTCATGAGGTCTACGTTAAACCGGAGTTTTTTTAACCCGGCATGGCTTATGGATCTTCTGTTAAGGTATACAATTAAAGGTAATCCGGCATCCTTCAAAATCGGTCTGGCTTTGACACTTTGTCTCCAGCAATCAGCCGGTGTTCATCACAACCCGGTTCTATATCATATATATATATATATATATGCCAACATGGCATGGTGGAAGTTGGGTTGTCACCCTTCTTCAAATCACAATTGGTAAACCAACAACAATGTTTTCTATCACAGGTATGATTTATTATTGCTGCAACCATAGTTGCTTACCACGTTGTGTTGGGTATTTTGACCCGTCTGGTGGTAAGCCGCCTGGACAGATTTTCCTTATGCATGCACAGGGATTGCATAATATTGTAAAAATATATAAAGCAATGCTGAAATTCTCATGAAAAATCAACGCAAAGTGTATCCCGCTGCACGAGGGCAACGGATCAAAGTATTTTCACTAGCTTATTACAAGGCGCTTGAAGGCCCAAAATATGGTGTTTCCAGCAGAACAAGGTTTATGGAGCATCACTCTGATTGCCGGATTAAGTCTCATTACCATGTTGATGCGAAGTTGATGGATCATCTGGCGTCGGCTCAGCCTCCTCCTCCCCACCCAGCGGCTGGAAGTTGGTAGTGGTCCAGTCAATCCGGGTTAAGGCCTGAAAGATAGCTTCTTCACTGATAAGTTCTGACGGATCAATGTCAGGGGCATAAGTGTGATTACGGATTCCTGGAATAAGATTTTGCGCCTCCGGAATGATAGGGTTAACCCGTTTGTTGTTGGCATCATAATAAGATCAGTGAACCGTCAAGTTAGCGTCTTCTGCCAGCTGACTCGCCAGAGGATGCATTTCCCTTGTCACTCTTTTAAGGGTCGCATCATCGAAATCTGCTCCGTTTTCTTATGTGCTTGGAAAGCCTTTGGCAAGGTCGACCGGATCCAAATCAGCTATCCATGCTTTGGCTCGGGTAAGTGCTAACAAAGCGCCGGCCCTGGCAGCAGATCGCTTCACCTCTTCTAGCTGTGCTGGTACCATGGATAACCTTGCCAAAGTGTCCTTGATCAGTGTTGGGGCCGGATTGTCATAAGATGCTGCGCAAATAACCCGTTGAGCACCGGTGTATAGTTGTTCAAGAAGAGTATATGCTGCTTTCAGCTTCATCCGTACATCTGAGCCCATATGAGTAATGCGGCTACCTACAACGGTTTAAGAATTTCATATTTCAACCGGCACCTTACAAGATGGATGTTTCAAATACCTTGCCAGGAGTACTTACCAAATACTGCGGAGGTCATGGCGTTCACTTGACGTTTCAACCCAGAAAGTTCTTCTGCCACCGGTTTAAGAGCAGATTCGGCATCTTCTGCCCGTTTTAGCAATGTGCCCTTCTCAGTGTCCCAATTGGCATGTTCCGTCTTGAATTCTTCCTTCAATCGTTCTCTAGAAGTTAAAGCGGCTCGAAGTTCATCTTTGGCTTTGGACGATTCTTCTTGATGAGATTTGATACTCTCTTGAAGATTAGCAATTTGCGTCCGTTGATGGTTTATGTCAGCCTGTCAACATCAGAGGAGCACATCAATATTTTATCAAAAGTCCCAAGCATACAACTGGTTCTATACTTGGCACTTGGGGGCTAATGCGGATTGTTTCTTTCTTACTGCTTATTCAAAGTCCCAAGGGTTCGTACAAGTTTCAATCCTGGCACTTGGGGGCTAATGTGGATTGCTTCTTTCTTACTGCTTATTCAAAGTCCCAAGGATTCATACAAGTTTCAATCCTGGCACTTGGGGGCTAATGTGTATTTGTTCAAACTACTTAAAAGTCAACAATGTGCAGTTTGGAAATTCAAAGTCCCGGTTTGTTTTTACAAGCTAAACCGACCCTTGGGGGCTATAGGATACAAGGCAATTAAAATACAAAGATAAGGAGGAAAATGTTTACCTCATAACGTTCCTTCATCAGATTTACCAAGTCAGCCTCATTGTCTCGGCTTGTATAAAGCCGGTTCAAGAATCCGGAATGAAGATCCTGGGCAGAAAGATTAGCATATTTTGACATATCATTTTCCGTCTTCTTCTTGCCCATTGAAATAAACTCATCCTTGGCGGTATGTTTTGCCAAGATAACTGGATCACCCGGAGCAGTATAAGCAGTGCCAGTAACGATAACGTCATCGTCTTTGGCTGGACTTGGCGGATTAGCACTTGTCTTCAGTGGATCAGCAACCGGGCTTGCAGGTGTAGCATGTGGACTGGAGGTATTCTCATATCTGGCCGGATCAGCTTCTGGCGGATCAGCATTGATGGTTGACTCTGGCGGGACAAAATCATCCATGAGATTATCAAGATTCTGATCAGGATTTTCAGGAACTTTCTCCGGTTCAACCTCACTGGTAGGGGCACTGGTCTTGGCCTTCTTACTCAAACAAGCTTTAGCACTAATATTAAAATAGGGATTAGCATGGTCAACTGAGTTATGAAAGAGAAGGGAAGACTACACACTTACCCAGGGACGGTTTTCAGTGGAGGTAGCTAAGTGGTTGATGAACCGCCAGACGAATTAGAAGATGCCTGATAATTTGAATCAGATGAATGGAGAGGGCATCGGAAGAAACCTTTCAAAAGATAACGTTTTTCAGGAGAACAAGCAACCTCTGGACGACGTTTCCGGTTTGGGGTATGAGGTAAACCGGAAGAAGTGACCTGTTGACCACTGTGCCGGGTTGTGCAACGCCCTTCGGTTTGCTGTGTCTTCAAAGAAAGATTTTGATCCAAATAAGCAACAGGGTGAGAGCATTTCACTTTCCGAACTGCACGGCAAAATCGTTGAACCGGCACAAGTTCTGAGTCAGAAGAAAGACAAATTACCTCAACATGATCTACATGGCTGGCCTCCGCATCATCCTAGGAGTAATCATTATCAGTAAAATATATGGATAGAAGTTAAGGGAGTCAAACTTTACCTCTTCAGCCGAGTCATCGACATCTTCGGGCGGTTCCGAAGACTCAACAGTTTTCTTTTTGGCAGCTTTCTTGATGACCTTGGTCTTACCACGAGGAGCCTTAGCTACTTTGTCATGAGATTTCCTTTTCCAAAAGGAGCTACTGGCCTATGGGATTGCATAAAAGGATTATTATAGCAGTGTCAAAGCGGAGAAGGATCAGGAAAAGTACAAGGTTAAAATATTTACCGCTGGCGGTTTGTTGGAGGTGTAAAAAGGACGCAGACCAATTTGAGTACATACGGCGAGCGGTTCGTCAAGTATTTTCTTTACACTTTCACTGACTTCATCGTCCGTCAGTTCTATTGAATTAAACCGTTGTGGATCATTGGTGTTGCCGGTATATTCAAACATCAATCCGGGCCGGCGGCTTAAAGAGAGAATGCACCATGAAATCCAGCAACGGAAGAGATCAACACCAGTTAAACCGTTGGCAAGGAGAGCCCAGAGTTTGGCGAGTTGAGATGCATAAGCTTGTCGGTCTTTGGCGGGCAATCTCTGAGGTAAAGGGTGATTATTGCTGAGCCGGCGCGAACGGTAGCCCGGTAAAGGATTCTCTTCAGCAGGGGCAGTGTTCTGACAATAGAACCAGGTGTGGTTCCAGTCTTTTGGATGGCTGTGAAGTTTGGCATGGGGAAAGTCAACTTCTTTCCTCTTTTTAATCGACACACCGCCAAGTTCAGTATTAGGTCCATCAGAAAATTCCGTCCGGCGGTTTAAGTGAAAGAGATCTAGAAAGAGGTCGACGGTTGGTTCTTCTTGCAAATAAACCTCGCAGAATACTTGGAAATTGCATATGTTGGACACAGAATTTGGTCCAATATCTTGAGGATGAAGTTGGAGCCTGGCAAGAACATCCCGGAAATTTTTGATCCGGGAGGACTGAAACCTCGAGCTAAATATTGCAAGAATGCAATCACTTCTCCATCTTGAGGTTCAGGGGGGCACTCAGGGCCAGGAACTCGCCAACGGAGGACATTTTTTGAAGCTAAAGCACCAGTGGTAACATATTCATTGATTTGTGTTTCTGTGATCCGAGATGGAACCCAGTTGCAAGCAGCAAATTGCTTTGTCATCTTACAAAGTCTGTAAAAGGAAAATGGACGGTTTATGATTGGTGGTTCATATGTGGTTGTCAGATATTAAACCGGTAATTCAGAGTATATGTATGAAGTGAACCGGGCATGGATGCTCAAAGTCTACATGGCGGTTTAAGAGAGGGCTAATGACATACGACGGATTACCAACACTAAAGGATAAACCGCCCTTTGGAGGCAGAACCCCGAACTGAAAATTTGTTAAGTGTGGAACAAACAAGTTTCACAAGTTGCAATTATTATTTTGGATGATACGGTCGCTCTGGAAAGGAAAATCTTTAGACCTAAAACAGAGCAGAGAAGTTCATACACTCGAAGAGGACTTCCAAACAATGGAAATGAGATCTATTTTTATGCAAGATAAGCACAAACAATTGCCGCAGCAGCTCTACGTTGTTTTTATGATCTAAATAGAGCATTGGAGGTGAAAACTAACAAGGGTTTGCATCGGGCGGCGATGACCGCCGACGAACTTAACAAAGTTCCAATGCAGATCTAAGAAGGGGAAGGAGAAGAACTCACGGATGTGGACGAGCTGCGGAAGTTCGCCATCGATTTCTGGTTGGAGTCAGGTCGATGCAGCGGCCTGAGTCGGTGCGGACTGGAAGATCAACGACGGCGGCGGCGGCGATACTTGAGGTCTTCGGGTCGCGAGGAGGAAGACGATGCGGTTTGGAAAGGGGGAAAATGGAAGGCGCCCCGGTCTTATTTATAAGGAAGTAGGATAAAACAGCAGGCGCAAAAATCGAGGAATCGGAAGCGGCAAAAGAGGATGCAGCTGTCGCCTCGATCTTCGGGAATTAATTAAAGAGAAGGGAATCTTTATAAAACTTTTTTATACAGGAATGACGTCACAATGATTTACTATAGCAACAGGAGATGACGTCATGGCGATTCATCAAAGTTCACAGGGAGAAGACAATATGGCGGTTTACGAGAATTGCTAGAAATTCAAGGATTGAAGACTGACATGAATAGGTTCAAATCAATCTGGGGCCTAATGTTGAGGATATAACCACTGAGGGTAAACCGCCCAGGAGGGGCCGGTTCACCTTCAGTTATACTGAAGCCCAAGGAAACCCAGAAGATGGCGCTTTACGGATGAAGCTTAGAGGACCAGAGCCCGCAGGCCGTTTAGGGCCCATGATAGTAAACCGCCATGATTGTATAAACTTGCATTGTAAGATAAGAAAGAAGAGACCGAGGCGGACACTTGTATGAGCCAGCCTCGGGACTCTGTAGACCGGCCGGGGTCCTCCTGAGTATATAAAGGGGTGACCCGGTGGCGGTTCAGGGACAGAAAACAACAACTCGAAGCTAGACAAAGTGGATTCGCTCCCTGGCCTTCGAACCCCCAGCAATACCAATCACAACTAGACGTAGGCTTTTACCTTCATCGAAGGGGCCGAACTAGTATAAAAATTCTCGTGTCCCCTTGTCCGGTTTAATCTCTTCAAGCTAACCTGTAGCGATGGCTCCATGACTAAGTCCTTTCATGAGGACATCTGCCGTGACGATTCCACGACACCACCACTCCCTCCGTTTTATGCATAGTAAATAAAAATAGAGGGAGTATACTATGGATGAGGATCCCCTGACGTGGCCGAACCCATTGAGTAACTGACATGCGGGGCCTAGAAAGCATGGGGTCCGCCAGTAAGTGACCGAAAGGGAGGGTAAGGCAGGGATACCTACGTCAGAGGATCCACTTCCACTATACTACTTTGACCAAATGTTAGAGTAATAATATATGACATGGAACTTACACAAATGTTAGAGTAATAATATATGACATGCAACTTACACAAAGAATACAGGGTCTAATGCGTTTTTCGAGGCTAACTTTGACCAAATGTTAGAGTAATAATATATGACATGCAACTTACACAAAGCATACAGTCAAATTCGTATGTGAAAGGGGTTTCCAATGATATAATTTTCACATTATACATCTCACGTACTATTAATCTTGTCAATAGTCAAATTGGAAACCATCTCGAGTACAAATCTAGGAGTACGTACGAATCTAACAATATTGATTGGGCATTGTTGAATGTTGATACCTTTTTGATCAAAGTAGATATACTTTGACTACACATAAAACTTATATGTAAACTACAAAGGATAGGAGGGAGTATATTGTACGTTCAAAAATGAAACGAACATTGAATACCCTTTATATATGATTTGTGGATGCTATGATCACCGGTTCAAAATTTTGAATCCGCCTTAGGTATCACGTGCCCCCACTCATTCCCTCTCGATTTCATCTCGGGGTCCGGAGATCTATTGAAAGAGGACTAGGGTGGGTACATGCGAATGATACTCGGCGGGATGTTCAAATGAGGCATGCGGGAGGATGGACTCGACTGGAGGGCGACATGATCGATGGAGAAGAGGGTTGGAGAGGAATGAGAAATAAGAAAATGCCACATGATTATACTTGAATGGCTCAAATAAACAATAAGTTGTCTCGCTTGGCCTACATAGTGAAAGGCCTAATGCGCAACGCGGAGCACTGACGCTCGAATATGGCCGGGAAAACAGGGAAACAGACATGTGGGGCACACCCGTCGGGACGACGTAGCGCAGACTAGTCCAATGGAGGAGCTGGCCCACGACCTCCTCGCCACCGACAACCGTTCATGTGGGTCGTTGGGGCCAACAACGGGGCGCAGCTCCAGCACCGCCTCTGGACACGGCGACCGCGGTGAGCGACACGCTCTTATCATCGCTAGACACGGTCGGTTTCAGTTTGCCGAGGGTGGCGTTAGTGTTGTGGCATGACCAACGGTATTGTTGGGGATATCACTACTAGGCGTAAACCGGCCTATCTGGGCCGGGTTAACTTCGTCAGTAGTTAGGTATGTTAAAGCCCAAGAAGGCAGATGAGGGTTCAAGGCCCATAGTCGGTTTAAGGCCTGTAGCCGTAAACCGGCGTTGGTATTTAACTTGTATTGTAAGTTATGAATAAGTAGAGACCAAACCGGACACATCTATGAGCCGGTATTGGGACTCTGTGAACCGGCGGGCGTCACCCGTGTATATAAGGGGACGACCCGGCGGCGGTTCAAAAACAACAGACAACAACTCGAGACAGAGGCGAAGCTTGTTTGCTCCCTGGTCATCGAAACCCCATCAATTCCATCACAACTAGACGTAGGCTTTTACCTTCATCGAAGGGGCCGAACTAGTATAAACTCTCTTGCATCCATGTGTCCGCTTTAACCCCTTCAAGCTAACCCGTCGCGATGGCTCCATGACTAAGTCCTTTCTCTAGGACATCTGCCATGACAAAACCACGACAGTTGGCACCCACCGTGGGGCCATCGCATGATGGTTTCAAGTTCTTGGAGGGCTGCTTTGAAGGACTCGAGGGCTACGCCGTAGGCCGGATGACTAAGAGTCGTTGCAGCAAGATTTACATCGACAATGCAGGCTGGGGCCCCGAGGCCGACTCAGTTGAGTACGGGTACCGGGTCCCCTTTGGTGGCATACACGTTTTCATCGGCAAGATCGGAGAACCGGGCCCTGAGCCGGATATCTGCACCGACCTCATCGAAACGGCTCAGCGTGCGTGATCTGCCCAGGTTAAACCGGCCATGAAGCGTGCCTTCGTGGGAGTCATCCATGGAGGAGGTCATGAGGATGGATCGGGATCTGGCGGCGAGACCGTCATTTACTCCGGCGATGAGTCATCAACCGGAGAAACCGAATCTCTATATCAGCTACAAGATGGCCGGATTGGGGGCTGTTCTGACGGCGACAGTATTCCAGACCCCTCTGATCTGCCCAACCGAGTTGGAATATTCATGGCCGGCACACAAGCAGCGCTTCATTCTTTGACAGCTGCGGCAACAACCTCCGGTTCAGCAGCGGCGACGGCTGCCGGGGCAGGAGGCCCTGTGCGCCCGCCGGCTCAAGTTCTATCAGAGCTATTTGATGCATTGGCTGTGCTTATGGCGGAAGCTAATCCGGCGGATCAGGACGTCCACAACGCGGAGATTGCAAAGGTAAGGGAACAGATCACCCAGGCCAAGGCGGACCTGGCAGCTGAGGATACCAGGATGGCCACAGAGCGGGCCGCTCTAGACGCACAAGCCTACAGGCTCATGTTGGACCAGAACGCGTCGCATGAAGTCATGAGGAGGAAGTACCGATCCCGTTTGCCTCCGGTTTTTGAGGCCAGAGACCTTTTCAACACCCCGGGAGCAGGAACCAGTAATCCGCTGGAGGGAAACCGGGCGGAAGCTCCTGGGACCGGTGCGCCGGTTCAGCCTCATCGGATGGATCCGCCTCGTCAAAACACCGTTATGCCTCAGGCTGTTTCAACACCTCTGGGTCACCACTCCAACCCAATGGACAATCTCGTCGCCGCTGCTACACGGCTGGAGGCCATTCCAATTGAAGGTGACTCACCGCAGGCGATAGAGACGCGACGGGTCAAGGAGCTTCTTAGGACAACTTTGGACCAACAGGAAGCATACTCGTACAGCCGCGACCGGATCCACTCGACCCCTCGCCCAAGCTGGAGCTATAGCAGGCGTATGGAGGAACCGGCAGTGTCAAGTAATGAACAACGTGGAGCACCCCGCGGCAACAACCCGGCGGGTGGTGCTGATAACGCTCAGGAAGTGGTGGACCGGGCCCGAGCACGCAGGGAGGCCGAGTTAGCCGCACAATATCAGGCTCGGTAGCTTACGCCGGTTCGTCCAACTATTTCGGTCGAACCCGGTGTTACTTCTAGATCTTTGGGGGTGCCTTGCCTTGTCCCCGCTTTATGCAATGTGCGCCTACCCAAGGATTTCAAGGGCCCGCGCAAGGTACCAAATTACACAGCGGATCAACCCCCAGAGACATGGGTGGAGAGCTATGAGATGGCCATGGAGATGCTGGATGTGGATGATGCAGCATGTGCGAAATACTTCACCATGATGCTTGAAGGAATGGCCCGCACTTGGTTAAAAAGCTTACCGGCCAATTCTATCAGTTCATGGGCCCAATTACGAACCCGGTTTATCAATAATTTCAAGGATACATGTAAGCAGCCCATGTCGATAGTAGACTTAGCTGCCTGTGTCCAGGAGGAAGGAGAATCGACGACTCATTGGGTGCGCCGGGTCTCACAAGTGTTGCATTCATCAGACCGCATCAACGCTGACACCGCAGTCTTAACCCTAGAAGGCAACTGCTGGTTTGGGCCCCTAAAGCTGAAGTTGGGACGGATGAAGCGTCATTGCATTGACATGGGGACCCTCATGGCTGCTTTGGTAAAGTATGCTGATTCTGATAGTACCAAGGATCCCGAATCTGATGATGACAAGGCAGGGAAGGGAAAGAGGAACAACAACTCCAAAGGTCAGCAGCATCACTGGGCAGGCAATGGTGGTGGAGGCAAGCGTAAAGCGGATGGTAACATGGACTTTGTGGCTAATACCAACGCGCAGGACAATGGCCAGCGACGCAAGGGTAAACCAAAAAATCGCAGTGGGGCACCCAACCCTAACCCGGACCGCCTAAATTATCTACTGAGCCAGCCCTGTCCAAGACATGGGACGAAGGAGGTGCCAGCAAACCACCTTTGGAAGGATTGCTTCATTATGCAGGAGTTCAAGAATTCTAATTCTTTCCGGTATGATCACGGCTCCGGCGGTGGCTCAGGATCCGGGCCGAGTTACGGTGGAGGAAATTCTGGTTCAGGATTTAACGGTAATCCGGGCGGACATAACAGTCAAAATAATCAGAACAACCAGGGTCGTTACAACCAGCAGCAGCAACAGTCAGGTTACCAGAGCAACCCAAAGCAATTGAATAGTGGGCAGTACCATGTCTTTACCACTAGCTTGGACAAGTGAGACCGGAAGGTTCAGAGGCGGGCAGTCAACTCTGTTGAACCGGCCGTGCCCCGTTATCTATGCTGGTCTGAACAGCCAATCATATGGAGCAGAGAGGATCACCCTCCCCAGGTTGATAATCCGGGTCAGTTGGCTCTGGTGGTGGCGCCTCAGGTGGGAGGTTACAAGTTCACCAAAGTACTCATGGATGGAGGGAGCAGCATTAATATCTTGTACTATGAGACCTTCCGGCGTATGGGACTAACAGATAAAAATCTCAAACCGTCTAATACGGTGTTCCACGGTGTGGTACCTGGCAAGTCAGCATATCCTGTTGGTAAGATAGCTCTGGAAGTGGCCTTTGGAGATGATCATGATTCCAGGTCGGAAACATTGACGTTTGAAGTGGTGAAAATCCAAAGTCCATATCACGCCCTGTTTGGGTGACCGGCCTACGCCAAGTTTATGGCACGGCCCTGTTATGTGTATTTGCAGCTCAAGATGCCGGGTCACAAGGGGACAATAACGGTTCACGGAAGCCTAAAATTGCTTTGGAGTGTGAGGAAGGAGATGCGGCCTACGCAGAGTCGGTTTGTGCCACCGAGGAGCTGAAGTATTATAAGGACAATGTTGATCCGGCCGACATGACTCCATTAAAGAAGCCAACTATGGAGCATGATCCGGCCCTGAAGTTCAAATCGGCAGCAGAAACTAAGCTTGTTGACTTCGTACCTGGTGATTCGTCCAAGCAGTTCAGCATCAGTGCCAACTTGGATCCGAAATAGGAAAGCACACTCATCGAGTTCATCCGTGAGAATCGGGACATTTTTGCATGGAAGCCCTCTGACATGCCAGGTGTACCGAGGCAACTCGCTGAGCACACCCTTAATGTGGATCCTAAATACAAACCGGTGAAACGGTTCCTCCGCCGGTTTAATGAAGAAAGACGCAAGGCGATTGGAGAAAAGGTAGCCAGGCTCTTAGCAGCTGGTTTTATTGTTGAAGTTTTTCACCCTGAGTGGCTTGCCAATCCGGTGCCAGTTCTTAAGAAAAACGGCACCTGGCGCATGTGTGTGGATTACACAGATCTTAATAAGGCTTGTCCAGTAGATCCTTTTGCCCTCCCCCGTATTGATCAAATCATTGATGCTACGGCGGGTTGTGAGCGTTTAAGTTTTTTGGATGCATATTCTGGCTATCATCAGATCAAAATGGCAGTTAAGGACCAGGAGAAGACGGCATTTATAACTCTCTTTGGAGCCTTCTGCTATGTGTCTATGCTCTTTGGGCTCAAAAGTGCCCAGGCAACTTATCAACGGTGTGTACAAAATTGTCTTCACAAGCAGATTGGCCGTAATGTACATGCTTACGTGGATGATATCATGGTTAAGTCTAGGGAGAAGGAGACTCTGGTTGACTATTTGAAGGAAACCTTTGATAACCTAAGGACGTACAAGATGATGCTTAATCCGGAAAAGTGTGTCTTTGGTGTACCGGCGGGCAAGTTATTGGGTTTTCTGGTGTCCAACAGGGGAATTGAGGCTAATCCGGAGAAGATCACAGCCATCACCTCCCCGGCTAAACCGAAGTGTATCAATGATGTTCAACGCCTGGCAGGCCGGATTGCCGCGCTAAGCCGGTTTATCAGCCGCCTTGGTGAGAAGGCAATCCCTTTGTATCAGATGTTGAAGAAGACAGATCAGTTCGTCTGGAGTTCTGCTGCTGATGAAGCATTTGAGGACTTAAAGCGGCAATTGGCTAATCCGCCTGTGCTCGCCGCTCCCATTGACAAGGAGCCGTTACTGCTATATGTTGCTGCTAATGCTCGTGCGGTCAGCGTGGCTATTGTGGTGGAGCAAAAGGAGGCAGGTAAGGAGCATCCGGTTCAATGTCCGGTCTATTATATCAGCGAGGTACTCATTGAGTCCAAGCAAAGGTATCCGCATTGGCAGAAGCTGGTGTACGGAGTTTTTATGGCAAGCCGGAAGCTTAAGCAATACTTCCAAGGGCACCCAATTACGGTGGTCAGTTCTGCTCCTTTGGGGGATATCATCCAGAACCGGGAAGCGACTGGCCGGATTGCCAAGTGGGCTATAGAGCTTGGGCCGCACGGATTGAAGTATGTGCCTCGGACAGCAGTGAAGTCTCAAGCACTAGTTGATTTCATCAATGATTGGACGGAAATGCAAGCACCTGAGGAAAAGCTAGATCACACATATTGGACCATCCATTTTGACGGATCCAGGCAATTGGAAGGCTCGGGGGCTGGAGTCGTATTAACTTCCCCACGAGGTGATAAGTTTTGTTACGTTCTCCGCTTAATGTTTCCTTGTACTAACAATGCAGCTGAGTATGAAGCCTTGCTCCATGGTCTCCGGATGACTAAGGATATGAACCTAAGTCGAGTTAAGTGCTTCGGTGACTCGGACCTCGTGGCTCAACAAGTGTCTGGCACTTGGGACTCCAAGGACCCACTCATGGCAGCATATCGTCGTGAGGTGGATATTGTTGCAGGTCATTTTAAAGGATATCAGGTGGACCACGTGGACCGACGGAAGAATGAAGCAGCGGACGCTTTAAGCCGGCTGGGCTCTCAGCGCAAACCGGTCCCGCCCAATGTTTTTCTGGATGTGCTGCACAACCCGTCGGTCAAGCTCCCTGGTGAAGCGGATGTAACGCCCCGAGACCGATGTGCCAGGTGTCGTTCAGTTATTCGCTGTTGTTGCCTTGTCATTGCTTGCGTGTCATGCATTGCATATCATGTCATCATGTGCATTTCATTTGCATATGTGTTCGTCTCACGCATCCGAGCATTTTCCCCGTTGTCCGTTTTGCAATCCGGCGTTCCGTTCTTCTCCGGTGGTCATTTCTACCTTTCTTTCATGTGTGGGGATTAAACGTTTCCGGATTGAACCGAGAGTTGCCAAGCGGCCTTGGTTTACTACCGGTAGACAGCCTGTCAAGTTTCGTATCATTTGGACTTCGTTTGATACTCCAACGGTTAACCGAGGGACCGAAAAGGCCTCGTGTGTGTTGCAGCCCAACACCCCTCCAATTTGGCCCAAAACCCACCTAACTCTGCTCCATCATCTCGGTCGTTCGATCACGATCGCGTGGCCAAAAACCGCACCTCGTTTGGACTCTCCTAGCTCCTTATGCCTATAAAAACGTGATCCCTTCCAAAATTTCACGGTGCAACCCTAATCCTCTCCCCTCTGCCTCGTTTTCCGCGCCCGACCACATCGCCTCCGCCACTTGGCGCCGCCTGTGCGGCCAGCGCCGCCGCAGCCGCCGCCCTCCACCACCAGGAAGCCGCCACGTCGCCCCTGTCCTCCCCAAACCTCCCGCGGCCCTACCAGGCCCGAGAGGGGCCCGCGGAGCCCATCTGCAGCGCCGTCGCAGCCCACGCGCGCCCGCCTCCCCTTCGCCTTGCCGGATCTGCGCAGCGCCGCCGCCCCTTTGCCGGTCATCACCGGAGTTCCCCGCCGCCACCTCGTTCGTCGCCGGATCTTCACCACCGCGGCCAGATCCGGGCTCCCCGTGCCCGGATCCGTCCATTCCCGCAGGCCCCGCCGTGCCCGCCTGCCGGATCTGCCTCGCCCCGCCGCCTCAGGCCATCACCGAACTCTGCCGCCGCCACCATGGGTCGCCTCGGCCTCGGCGGGAGGTCGGGGAAGAGATCCCCTTCGCCAGGCCCAACTCCCCTTCGTCCAGGCCCAGCTCCCCTACGTCCGACCCAGCGCGCCGCCCGCGCCTGGCCTGCCTCCTACGCGTCCCGGTCCGCGCCTCAAGGCCCAGCGCCTCCCAAGGCCATCTCCAGCTCCTGCCTCCTCCTCTCTGCTAACGGGCCGAGGCCCAGGGTGAGCCGCCCCAGCGCCCCCTCCTCTTGCTATTTTTTCCCTGCTGCTGGGCTAAGCCAGATTTGGCCCGTGATGTTTTTTTCAGCGTCTGGACGATTTGTCTATTATTCCGGAGGTTGCAGTTTTACAGTTTAGACCCTCATGTTCATGCATTTTATAACTCATGAACCGTGCATCGGATTAAAATGTTTTATATATGAAACTTGCTCAGAATTTTGCGTAGATTAATAATATGTCATTTTCATCCATGTTTAAAATAATTAAAATGTTGTTTGCATTAATTTTCTCCAATGCCATGCTAAAATGATTTAATTCATAACTAAATAACCGTAGCTCCGATTTAAATAAACTTTATATGTAAATGGGGTAGAATTTTGCCTAGTTTAACATGATGGCATCATCTTGCATGTTTAACAACTCTAAAATATTGTTTAGGGCAGAACAGTACCAAACCTAATTTATGCTCATGAGGAGTTTCCGGAATTGTTGTTCGTTGCTTCCGGCCTCATTTAAACTTGACTAGTTGGGTAGTGTTCATTTGCTTCACCCTCTTGCCATGTTTAACAACATTTAATATTGTTGGGGTACATAAACGAGAGAGAACTAAATAATTGATGTGGTGTTTCGTCAATATGCAACCCGTTGCATATTGAACTCCACTTAATTTGTAGGATTGCTTGTGCTCTTTGCCTTGCCATGCATACTTAAACCGGACATGCATCATACTTGTTGTGCATCATGCCATGATCGTGTGATAGTTGTTTACTATGTTGTTTGCTTCTTTCCGGTGCGCTTCTTCGGCTTGTTTCTGGTAACGTCGTGTTGTGAGGATCCGTTCGACCACGTCCGTTTGTCTTCTTCATGGACTCGTTCTTCTTCCTTGCGGGATTTCAGGCAAGATGATCATACCCTCGAAATCACTACTATCTTAGCTATGCTAGTTTGCTCGCTCTGTTGCTATGCCATTGCTACGATGCCTACCATTTGCTTGTCAGCCTCCCAAATTGACATGTCAAACCTTTAACCCCCCATGTCCTAGCAAACCATTGATTGGCTATGTTACCGCTTTGCTCAGCCCCTCTTATAGCGTTGCTAGTTGCACGTGAAGATTGGAGGCCGTTCCTTGTTGGGGTTTTTATTTACTTGTTGGGATATCACGATGTATCTTATTTAATTAATGCATCTATATACTTGGTAAAGGGTGGAAGGCTCGGCCTTATGCCTGGTGTTTTGTTCCACTCTTGCCGCCCTAGTTTCCGTCATATCGGTGTTATGTTCCCGGATTTTGCGTCCCTTACGCGGTTGGGCTATTATGGGAACCCCTTGACAGTTTGCCTTAAGTAAAGCTCCTCCAGCAATGCCCAACATTGGTTTTACCATTTGCCACCTAGCCTTTTCTTTTCCCTTGGGAGTCGCGCTCCTGAGGGTCATCATTATTTTAACCCCTCCGGGCCAGTGCTCCTCTGAGTGTTGGTCCAAACTAGAGCCCCTTGCAGTGCCACCTCGGGGAAACTCGAGGGCTGGTTTTAGTTGTACGGATTGCTTATCTGAGTGTGCCCTGAGAAAGAGATATGTGCAGCTCCCATCAGGATGTCGGCGCATCGGGCGGTGTTGCTGGTTTAGTTTTACCCTGTCGAGATGTCTTGTTGTACCGGGATACCGAGTCTGATCGGAACGTCTCGGGTGGAGGTCTATTCCTTCGTTGACCGTGAGAGCTTGTGATGGGCTAAGTTGGGACACCCCTGCAGGGATTTGAACTTTCGAAAGCCGTGCCCGCGGTTATGGGCAGATGGGAATTTGTTAACGTCCGGTTGTAGAAAACCTGAACTTGACCTTAAATTAAAATGAATCAACCGCGTGTGTAACCGTGATGGTCTCTTTCCGGCGGTGTCCGGGAAGTGAACACGGTTGTTGGAGTTATGCTTGACGTAGGTAGTCCAGGATCACTTCTTGATCATACTTTTATCGACCGTGCTTGCCTTCTCTTCTCGCTCTCATTTGCGTATGTTAGCCACCATATATGCTAGTCGCTTGCTGCAGCTCCACCTCATACCTTTTTACCATACCCATAAGCTTAAATAGTCTTGATCGCGAGGGTGCGAGATTGCAGAGTCCTTGTGGCTCACAGATACTTCCAAAACCAGCTTGCAGGTGCCGATGAGTCCGTGCAGATGACGCAACCAAGCTCAGGAGGAGCTCGATGAAGATCGTGTCCTTGGTGTTGTTTCGTTCTAGTTGATGAGTAGTGGAGCCCAGTTGGGGTCGATCGTGGACCTTTTGTCGCATTTGGGGTTCTTCTTTTATTTTGGTTCCGTAGTCGGACCATGAGTCTATTGATTGATGTAATGCTTTATTCATGTAATTGGGTGAAGTGGCGATTGTAAGCCAACTATGTATCTCTTTCCCTTATTATATTACATGGGTTGTGTGAAGATTACCTCACTTGCGACATATGCCTTCAATGCGATTATGCCTCTAAGTCGTGCCTCGACACGTGGGAGATATAGTCGCATCGAGGGTGTTACAAGTTGGTATCAGAGCCTTCCCCGACCTTAGGAGCCCCATTGCTTGATCGTTATTAGCGGCTGAGTTGTGTCTAGAAAAAAATGTTTTGAGTCAATTAGGAATTATATATCGGAGAGTTTAGGAATTCTTTTTACTTCCCAGTCTCCCCATCGCTCTGGTAAGGCATCCTGACGTAGAGTTTTGACTCTTCTCTTCTCAAATTTCACTAAAAAATTTTTTTAGGATCACGCGGGTATCTTGGAATCGTTCCGATGGTTTTATGATGAGAACATTGTCTTGGTGCCTCCTGTCAGGGGTTTAGTGGAAGTGTCCCGGGGAGTTGAGCTCTGAGGTGTTGTCGTCATAATTCTATCGTTGCAGTTCTGGAATACCTGAGTTTAGTTCGCCGACATCGAAAATCTCTTTTATGCAGTTCGTTGGTGAGATAACCTCGACGCCACCCAGTACTGGGGCGGGAGTTCGGGAGTATCGCCATAACTTGTATAACAGATGCTTTTCGAAGGTTGAGGTAGATGATTTCCGAAGGTTTCTTGGTTATGTGTTGAAGGATGGATACAGCTGGATGTAGGATTTGCTAGTTTGGGTGAGATATTATGCTTCCCCTGTATCCCCAACACCTGATTGCATAACCGGAAAATTTCGGGAGTTTCATAGGTGGGAATTCAAGTAGCTCTTAGGATATCTTTCCGACAGATGCATGATATGAAATTGGGGTTCGACGTCTAGTGGTCCGCCTATTCACGGTCGGTTTTACAGTGGTCTCGTTGTGTCTTAAAGAGTCCTTGGCTATGCCGACTCGGGGACGCTTCGTATGTCATGTGCACTGCCTTGTACATGATGGTGCTGTACGATCGAGCCCGTGTAGGCCCCACCACGAAAACTTCGGGCGAAATCTCTATCATATGTTTGTTCTGGCTTATTCCGCAAGCCAACCCTTTGTTTTTGTTTTGAGTTGTGTTATTCAAGTTGCTTCAATGTCAAGTGTTGATTCCATACCTTTTTGAAACGGTGTTCTCATACTTCGATGTGAATACTAATCCTTCTTGATCATCGAGATTGTGCTGTCAATCCTTTTTAACCGGTGTGCTCCTCCTCAAGTGGATCCGATCATTTCAACAACCGCAAGATCAAGTATCAGTTCTTCTTAACGGTGTTTGTTTCATCCGTCTCCAAATTGTCTTTGTTTTTCCCACCCTCCCTCCCTTTGTTTTCTCCAAGGATTCAGATTTCTTATCCAAGTATCATTTATTGATGGAAAGCATCTCCATTCCTTTTCGTCAATTTTCTTATCCGGTGATGCTCATGAAGATGCTAACGAAGTTTCTAGTTCATCATTCTTCATTCTTTTTCTTCTCCGGTGGAACCAATTCAAGCTTTCGGTGTTGATCATATCCTTTTTCCTCGTTTCAAATACCTTCTTATGCCGGTGCACCTCTTAATCATCCATCTCTCGCTATTCAATTGTTCCGGAGTGCTCAAGAAATCCCAAAGATTTGTGCTTACACTCTGCTTTCGTTCAAGCTCTTTCAAGGATGTTATCTCATTCAAGCCATTTAAATTCAACCGGTGCAATCTCTCTTTGAAATCGTTCTACGGTGTATCTTTTCAGTGGGCCCTAACCCACAGGTCTTTTCCCAGGATCTTACCTGACTCTTCTAATTCTCCCGGAGCTATCCTCAAAAATTCTTTTCGAAGTTTCGACGTAAGAATGAATTGCCATCAGTCAAATGTCCTCCTCTAAAACCTTTCAAATTCTTTTCATCGTTGGCTAAACCTTTCCATTATTCATTCCGGAGTGCCTCAACAATTCACGGTGGTGTTTCTCGTTGTCATTTGAAGACCGAAGAAGAGTTTCTCCTTAATCTTGCTCTTTTCTCTTCAAGATTCGTGATTCTAGCGTGTTGCCATCCTCTCGTAATTGTTTTGTTTGTGAGAATTCTTTTTCACCTATACGGAGTAATTCAAGAGTCTTCTCAGTCTGTTATCCGGAGCCCATCATCGAAGATTATCCATTTCAGCTTCAGCTCTCGTTCTCCTAATTTTTACCGGTGCTTCGTTCAAGTGATCTTTAATCGGCTCGTGATCTCTTCGTTCTCATGTATCTAAATTCTCTCAAGCTTCTTCATTCATTTGCTTATTCTTCCCATTGTTCCTTTATCTTTTCTTCGTTCATCTTAATTCTTATGGTGGTTCTTTCAAGATCTCTCTTCCTTATTCATCATATCAATTCATTTGTTGTTCCAATCCTACCGGTGGTTCGTTGAAGACGTTCTCAAGATTATGTTATATCTCTCTTAATCCTTGATACGAGAATAAGTAGTATGCCAAATCCATTGTTTGTCATCAATTTAATTGGTGAAGGATAAACATAATGTAATTCTTATTCTTGTTTCATCGAGTTTATTCAATTCCTGTTTTCCGGAGTGGCTCATCATACTTTTCTTGGCTTCAAGTGCTCATCTTTCTTTCCCGGAGTTCCAAGCTCTAATTATCACGGAGATCCATCTAAATCATTATAAGGTTTCACCTTGTGTTTTCAACTTCTCTCGCTTTTCGTTATCTTTTGTTTACCGGAGTCCTTTATCAAGGTTCTACATGATGGTTCATCAAGGATTTAATTTCTTCTTGAAGTGTTCATCAATATTCTGTTCAGGGGAACACAAGCTTTCATCATCTTCCTATCCGGAGTGCATTTCTTTCTAACGTATCTTTGGAGGTGGTATTATGTCCTTCTCGATAATTCCCCTTCGAGTCACAAGTTATCAAGAATGAGATATTTTAAATCCATCAATCTCTTCTTTGGAGTTATCTTGGGTTATATTTCACCTATAGCCTTCCCTAAGGATTGTTGCTAATTTTGGTGCTTATAAATGATCCAAGTTCTTCATTTATCCTTTCCGGTGCGATATACTTTCTCGTCTCCTTGTTCTTATCAATCCAATTCTTTTTCCCGTGAGTGGCAGGTTGTCACCTCATAAGTTGAGATGCATTTCACAAGACCATATCAAGCTTATTCTTTTCGTTGTTGGTGTTCCAACTACTCCGTTCGACCCTTTTCTTAAAGATGCCTTTTCAAGCTCTTTTGTGGCATAAGATGGCATTTTCTTCTCCATTCCTTTATTTCAATTATCAATCTTCTATTCTTTTGTTCCGGAGCCATTGTGATGTTGCTTTCTTCAACCATCATCCCGCTTCATCAAAGATCATGTTCTTTTCATGATTGTCCATTTAACCGGAGTGTCATGCCCTCTTTGCAAGTTATATCATCTTATCAAATTCTTATTCAATTTCTGTTATTTTCAACCGGAGTGCTGCCCGAATTTGGTCTTCCTTGATCCCTTTCTTTAACCGGAGTGTTTTCAATAAATATCTTGCCCTTCAACCTCAAGGTTTTTCGCATGTGCTTTGTTCCTCTTTTTCTAGCGGAGTGTTTTTAACTTCGTCATCTCCGTTGCTTGTTTCTGTCTTTTGTTCAAACTATCGAGGTCCTTTGGTTTCACTCATTGGTCAAAGAAGCAACTTAGTTTTACCTCCTCTCTTTCTCTTCCGTTTTCCCTCCGGTGACATTCTAGATCTCGGGACGAGATCCTCTCGTAGTGGTGGAGTGTTGTAACGCCCCGAGACCGATGTGCCAGGTGTCGTTCAGTTATTCGCTGTTGTTTCCTTGTCATTGCTTGCGTGTCATGCATTGCATATCATGTCATCATGTGCATTTCATTTGCATACTTGTTCGTCTCACGCATCCGAGCATTTTCCCCGTTGTCCGTTTTGCAATCCGGCGTTCCGTTCTTCTCCGGTGGTCATTTCTACCTTTCTTTCATGTGTGGGGATTAAACGTTTCCGGATTGAACCGAGACTTGCCAAGCGGCCTTGGTTTACTACCGGTAGACAGCCTGTCAAGTTTCGTATCATTTGGACTTTGTTTGATACTCTAACGGTTAACCGAGGGACCGAAAAGTCCTCGTGTGTGTTGCAGCCCAACACCCCTCCAATTTGGCCCAAAACCCACCTAACTCTGCTCCATCATCTCGGTCGTTCGATCACGATCGCGTGGCCGAAAACCGCACCTCGTTTGGACTCTCCTAGCTCCTTATGCCTATAAATACGTGATCCCTTCCAAAATTTCACGGTGCAACCCTAATCCTCTCCCCTCTGCCTCGTTTTCCGCGCCCGACCACATCGCCTCCGCCACTTGGCGCCGCCTGTGCGGCCAGCGCCGCCGCAGCCGCCGCCCTCCACCACCAGGAAGCCGCCACGTCGCCCCTGTCCTCCCCCAACCTCCCGCGGCCCTGCCAGGCCCGAGAGGGGCCCGCGGAGCCCATCTGCAGCGCCGTCGCAGCCCACGCGCGCCCGCCTCCCCTTCGCCTTGCCGGATCTGCGCAGCGCCGCCGCCCCTTTGCCGGTCATCACCGGAGTTCCCCGCCGCCACCTCGTTCGTCGCCGGATCTTCACCACCGCGGCCAGATCCGGGCTCCCCGTGCCCGGATCCGTCCATTCCCGCAGGCCCCGCCGTGCCCGCCTGCCGGATCTGCCTCGCCCCGCCAGCCTCAGGCCATCACCGGACTCTGCCGCCGCCACCATGGGTCGCCTCGGCCTCGGCGGGAGGTCGGGGAAGAGATCCCCCTCGCACAGCCCACCCCCGCCTTCGGCCCAGATCCGCGGCCAGCATCGCCGGCCCAGCTCCCCGCGGTCCAGCACGAGCGCCCCAAGGCCCAGCTCCAGCCGGCCTCGCCTTGGCCTGCCTCCTCCTCCAGCCGGGCCGAAGCCCACTGGGTGAGCCGCCCCCAGCGCCCCCTCCTCTTGTTATTTTTTTCCCCTGCCGTTGGGCTTGCCCAGTGCACTGTTCACATTCGGCCTGATTCATGTTTTTTCCTGCGGAACGATTTTGCCCATTTATCCAGAGATTGCCAATTTTGCACATTAGTCCCCCTAGTTCATGCATTTAATAACTCACTAACCGTGCATCGGATTAAAATGATTTATATATGAAACTTGCTCAGAATTTTGTGTAGATTAATAATATCAAACTTTCATCCATGTTTATAATATTTAAAATGTTGTTTGCATTAATTTGCTCCTATGCCATGCTAAAATGATTTAATTCATAACTAATTAACCGTAACTCCGATTTTAATAAACTTTATATGTAAATGGGGTAGAATTTTGCCTAGTTTAACATGTTGGCCTTATTTTGCATGCTTAACAACTCTAAAATTATGTTTAGGGCAGATCAGTACCAAACCTAATATATGCACATGAGGAGTTTCCGGAATTGTTGTTCGTTGCTTCCGGCCTCATTTAACCTTGACTAGATAGGTAGTTTTCATTTGCTTCACCTCTTGCCATGTTAATCAACATTTAATATTGTTGGGGTACATAAACGAGAGAGAACTAAATAATTGATGTGGTGCTCCGTCAATATGCAACTCGTTGCATATTGAGCTTCCACTTAATTTGTAGTTTTGCTTGTGCACTTTGCCATGCCATGCATCATTAAACCGGACATGCATCATACTTGTTTGTGCATCATGCCATGATTATGTGAAGGTTGTTTACCATGATTGTTTGCTTCTTTCCGGTGTGCTTCTTCGGGTTGGTTCCGATAACGTCGTGTTGTGAGGATTCGTTCGTCTACGTTCCGTTTGTCTTCTTCATGGACTCGTTCTTCTTCCTTGCGGGATTTCAGGCAAGATGATCATACCCTCGAAATCACTACTATCTTTGCTATGCTAGTTTGCTCGCTCTTTTGCTATGCCAATGCTACGATGCCTACCTTTTGCTTGTCAGCCTCCCAATTGCCATGTCAAACCTCTAACCCACCATGTCCTAGCAAACCGTTGATTGGCTATGTTACCGCTTTGCTCAGCCCCTCTTATAGCGTTGCTAGTTGCAGGTGAAGATTGGAGGCCGTTCCTTGTTGGAATATTTGTTTACTTGTTGGGATATCACTTTATATCTTATTTAATTAATGCATCTATATACTTGGTAAAGGGTGGAAGGCTCGGCCTTATGCCTGGTGTTTTGTTCCACTCTTGCCGCCCTAGTTTCCGTCATATCGGTGTTATGTTCCCGGATTTTGCGTCCCTTACGCGGTTGGGCTTTGACAGTTCGCCTTAAGTAAAGCTTTTCCAGCAATGCCCAACATTGGTTTTACCATTTGCCACCTAGCCCTTTTTTCCCTTGGGAGTCGCGCATCCCGAGGGTCATCTTATTTTAACCCTCCCGGGCCAGTGCTTGTCTAAGCGTTGGTCCAAACTAGAGCCCCTTGCAGCGCCACCTCGGGGAAACTCGAGGGCTGGTTTTAGTTGTACGGATTGCTTATCCGGTGTTGCCCTGAGAACGAGATATGTGCAGCTCCTATCAGGATGTCGGCACATCGGGCGGTGTTGCTGGTTTAGTTTTACCCTGTCGAAATGTCTTGTTGTACCGGGATACCGAGTCTGATCGGAACGTCTCGGGTGGAGGTCTATTCCTTCGTTGACCGTGAGAGCTTGTGATGGGCTAAGTTGGGACACCCCTGCAGGGATTGAACTTTCGAAAGCCGTGCCCGCGGTTATGGGCAGATGGGAATTTGTTAACGTCCGGTTGTAGAAAACCTGAACTTGACCTTAATTAAAATGAATCAACCGCGTGTGTAACCGTGATGGTCTCTTTCCGGCGGTGTCCGGGAAGTGAACACGGTTGTTGGAGTTATGCTTGACGTAGGTAGTCCAGGATCACTTCTTGATCATACTTTTATCGACCGTGCTTGCCTTCTCTTCTCGCTCTCATTTGCGTATGTTAGCCACCATATATGCTAGTCGCTTGCTGCAGCTCCACCTCATACCTTTTTACCATACCCATAAGCTTAAATAGTCTTGATCGCGAGGGTGCGAGATTGCAGAGTCCTTGTGGCTCACAGATACTTCCAAAACCAGCTTGCAGGTGCCGATGAGTCCGTGCAGATGACGCAACCAAGCTCAGGAGGAGCTCGATGAAGATCGTGTCCTTGGTGTTGTTTCGTTCTAGTTGATCAGTAGTGGAGCCCAGTTGGGGTCGATCGTGGACCTTTTGTCGCATTTGGGGTTCTTCTTTTATTTTGGTTCCGTAGTCGGACCATGAGTCTATTGATTGATGTAATGCTTTATTCATGTAATTGGGTGAAGTGGCGATTGTAAGCCAACTATGTATCTCTTTCCCTTATTATATTACATGGGTTGTGTGAAGATTACCTCACTTGCGACATATGCCTTCAATGCGATTATGCCTCTAAGTCGTGCCTCGACACGTGGGAGATATAGTCGCATCGAGGGTGTTACAGCGGATTTGGCTATTCCTAATCCGGAGGCTCAATTGGTGGCAGCTCTTCATGTCATTCCGGATTGGACGCTTCCTTACCTGGCGTACATGAACCGGGGCGAGTTACCAGAGGATGAGATTCTGGCCCGACAAATAGTCCGGCGATCCAAGTCCATGACTATTGTCAATGGTGAGTTGCATCATTGCAGTATATCAGGGGCGTTTCAACGCTTTGTGTCTCCTGAAGAAGGCTGTGAAATTTTGCGTGTGATCCACGAAGGAGATTGTGGTCACCACGCCGGTTCAAAATCTTTGGTAGCTAAAGCGTTTCGCCATGGCTTCTATTGGTTAACTGCTCATGCTGATGCGGAGGATCTGGTCAGACGATGTGACGGTTGCCAAAAGTTTTCAAGACGTGCTCATGTGCTGGCTCAAGAATTGAGAATGATTCCAATTACTTGGCCGTTTGCGACTTGGGGGCTGGATATGGTTGGGCCTTTCAAAAGGTCCAAAGATAAGAAGACCCACCTCCTGGTGGCGGTTGACAAGTTCACAAAGTGGGTGGAGGCAGAACCGGTTAGCAAGTGTGATGCGGCCACGGCGGTTCAGTTTATCAAAAAAGTGATTTTCTGATTTGGCTTTCCACACAGTATCATTACAGATAATGGTACCAATTTGTCCAAGGGTGCCATGAAGGAGTTCTGCGAACGGGAGCACATCCGGCTGGACGTTTCATCAGTGGCACACCCACAGTCCAATGGTCAAGCAGAAAGGGCTAATCAAGAGATCTTGAGAGGCATCAAGCCCTAGCTCATGGTTCCTTTGCAGAGAACGCCGGGTTGTTGGGTAGAAGAATTACCATCTGTGTTATGGAGCATCAATACCACACCCAACAGATCAACAGGATACACACCGTTCTTCATGGTTTACGGAGCGGAGGCGGTTCTCCCCAGTGATATCCGTCATGATTCACCTCGTGTGACGGCTTATGTTGAAGCGGACAACGAGACAGCACGGCAAGATGCTTTGGACCGGTTGGATGAAGATCGTGACATAGCAGCCGCCCGATCGGCGATTTACCAACAAGATCTTCGTCGTTATCACAGTCGCCGAGTCAGAACCAGAACCTTTCAGGAAGGAGATTTGGTGCTTCGGCTCATCCAAGATCAGACTGATATGCATAAGCTATCCCCACCTTGGGAGGGGCCTTTCGTGGTCAGCAAGAATCTGCACAACGGGTCATACTATCTGATCGATATTCGAGAGCATAAAGACTCACGTACATCAGAGGAGGAGACCAACAGGCCGTGGAACATAGCTCATCTTCGGCCTTACTATACCTGAGCCATTGGCTCTAATTATGTACATATTACGACGATGTATATATTATGATTAAATATAATAAACCGGAACCTCAGCTAAAGCGGGGTATATGTTCTTTTACATCATGTGTGGTTACACGGAGTTGTTCTAAAGCGGCCTCCGGTTTACCCCTTGAGTTAGCTTTTCAAAAGCATCATGTTATATCACTTGGGGGCTTGGTCGTGTCCGAACCAATGCAATACCTCTTGATAGGCAAGACGAAAGATACCTTAAAATCTAGGATTGATTTGACACACCTGGGTATCAGAAAGGATTTGCAGGTGCAAGATGAAGGTAAACCACGGGATATGGCACCAACTGTGTACGTCTTGGACAAGGTAAAAAGAAAAGAATTCTGCGAGGTCCTGTCATGTGTGAGATTCCCACATGGATTTGCTTCCAACCCTGAAAGGAGAGTCAGTGCAGATGGAAACAAGGTACAAGGGTTGAAAACTCATGACTGCCACGTCCTACTTCAAAGGGTTTTACCTGTTATCCTTAGAGGATTGGGCCGCCCTGACTTATACAGAGCAGTTGCAGAGTTGGGACAATTCTTTAGGGAACTCTGCAGTAGGAATATTAGGATAGATGCTTTGGAGCGTCTTAGAGACAAGATACCAACTATCCTAAGTGACCTTGAGAAGATATATCCTCCAGCCTTCTTTGATGTGATGGTGCATTTGGTTGTTCATCTACCTGATGAGGCACTACTTAGAGGTCCAGTACAGTATGGCTGGATGTACCCTATTGAAAGGCGGCTAGGCACTTTCAAGGGCTATGTTAGGAACAGAGCTAGACCCGAGGGTTCCGTTGTAGAGTCCTACATTGCTACGGAAGCGTTGACATTCTGCTCAAAATACATTGAAACAGCTGATCAGCTTAGCAAAGAGGTGGGTGAAGACAATCTCGGGCTCAATGTTTTCGATTATTCTGTTCGAGTTACAGGGAAGAGTCGACAAGAGGAGAAACCTAAAGATTTGGACAAAATGGTTTGGTATGTGTTGAATAACTGTCCTGAGATACTACCTTATATCAAGTAAGTGCAGTACTACAACTTATACATCGTAATATACTAAACTTGCAGCACATTCTTATATATTTAGATGTTTGACGCGATCACTATGTTGTGCAGCATCTATAAAGAGGAGTTACTACCGCAAAATCCAAGAAACATTGACATACTGGTTATGGCAGGATTTGCGAAATGGTTCAAGAACCATGTGAGCTTTTGAAGTGCACTGTTAGTTTTTTTAATATATTGAGTACATAAGATGATCAGCTTGTCTATTTTCTAACCATCGGTTAAGAAGATGCGGGAGGATGGGCAGGCAGTTGATGATGCCCTTTACTCACTAGCAATGGGTCCTGATACTCGGGTAAGACATTATGAATCTTGCGTTGTTGGAGATGTGCACTACAACACCCTTGCACGAGACGAAGGCAGGAAGACACAAAACAGTGCCATCATGAGCACGGATATGTATGACAAAGAGACAACTGAAATGTATGCTAACATAACAGACATTATTCAGTTGCAGTATATCTCCAGTTTCGAGGATCATCGGTGTGTGGTTCTGTTGTACTGTTGTTGGTATAACATGTTTTCCAGGATCGCAAAACCCAGAGCTGATGATTATTTCAAATCCATCAATGTCAAGGCGGCGTACCAGACCAACGAGCCTTTTATTTTGGCAAATCAAGCAACACAGATATTTTTCTTGGAAGACACATTTGCACGTAGCGATGACTGGAGAGTATTGCAAAGGTTTGAGCAGAGGAATTTGTTTAATGAAGTTGCACAACAAGATGATGCTTACACTGCTCCTGATGTACAAGATAACATAGATGTTCCTAATATCTTTGAGAACCATCACGTCAGTGACGCCGGCAAAAAGATTTCCTGTCATGCTATGGACATACAAGAGTTGATCAAGAAGAAGCCAACGTTCGAGGACGTTGAGGACGAAGAAGAAGATGACACTGTGGGGAATTATGATTCAGACTGATGCACATGGCGAAGATATTGACGTTGCTGCTGCGGATGATGATTACATTGCTTTTGTCGTATTTGCCTGTCAGAAGACGTTTTTTTATCTACTATGTGAAATTGTGTTTGCTATGACAACTGAAACCTGATGAACATGTTGTTTAGTACTTTGCTGTGAGAACATCACTTGTTATGTATGCAGATTTGTGTTTGGTGATTGTATGACATCTAAAACATGATGACATTGTTGTTTAGTTGTACTCATATTTGGCTGCGAAACTTGAATTTAATGGCATAGTTTGCTGTTGGACTGCAATTTGCTCGACGTCTTCGAATGAGAACAAAGCTGACCCGACAGGGCCTCTGCTATTTATTTATTTATATGAGAGAAAGGGGATACCCCCTGATTTCCGTTAATAGAAATCATTAGATGTTCACAACACTACGCCCAGCCTGCTACACAGGTTTCATTCATTACTAGTTTCAGCAAAGTGCTCATGTCGTAGCCACTGAATACATCACGAGTGCTACATACACTGCAAATAAAGAGACAATCATCCTACAGAGCACATCGATTTTGCCCATTATCTTCACAAGCTCTTTCATCTCCTCATTGCTGTCAAGGCCGTTCAGCAGCTGTTGCTTGGCCATGATCAGAGGAACTACATCTTTAACCGTCTGGTCTGCATCTTCCTCTTCTGCCGTTCCTTCAGTTACTTGTCCAACACCCCAACCTGCTGGTATTGGGATTCCTCGGCTAACCAAATAATCAGCGTAGTTGCATTCCCCCACATCAGCAACTTCCTAGAAATACAAATCACACAAATCTTCCCTTTTCTACACGAATCAAATTGGTAGATCATCAACCAAACTATTAAAAAAATCAGCAACTGAAAGCAGTAGAACAACACTTAAACATATTATTACCCCATGATTCGGGCATTTGTAGAAGACTCGGCCAGGGTTGCAGATTGTGGTTGAGACGCGACGGATGACTCTGCGTGATTTGTAGCAGTGGCACCACACCAACGGCAGCGGGTTCCGATGAGCAATCGGCTGCGGTGCGCGTGCCGGCGAGGGTGTGATGAGACCCACAGGCGATGGTACGGGTTGCGACTTGGCGCATATCTGGTTGTTGCCTGCTGAAGAGCAGGTGGACGAGCAGCTAGCGAACATGGTTGCTGCGGCCAGAGCTTCTGATGCTAGGCAGAGTAAGTAGAGAAGAGGAGAAGCGAACGTTGGATATGTCAGTTTCATTAGTTGTAGAGTAGCATAGCACCATATATAGTCATAGTCTAGGTTTGGATTCGAACTAGCTACAGGAGCACGTCTTTCTTTTTTCTAAAACTCGGCAACGTCTCATTACTAGTACACTAGCTTGTTCTGTACGCCTTCCCAAGTCTTTGATTTTCTTTCCCTTTTTTGCGAGGAAGGAAGGAGGACAAAATTGAGAGTTCCTGCGACTCGAACCCAAGACCTCTCGGTTGAAAACCAAGGGGGCTAGTCACTTATGTGGCGAACGTTCCCTGTGAGGAGGACGGCAGACGAAGGCATTTTCCTCACAATTTTCTTCCTATATATAAAAAGTATGCTACTTGGTGTCCGCTTAGTCAACAAATGATTGTGCCAACCTTGACCGTTGGATTGACATTCAACATCTGTCGCGTTTCTTCAGTCTCTTCTTCCTCGAGCTGCCAAAGCCAAACCAGCGTCGGCGGGACCGCCTGCTCCCGCCTCCCACGGCTGGCTGTGATCTGCCCCGGCTCCTGTCCGTTCCATCCGAGGCCTCACCATCGTCCTCCGCCTTGGTTCACTCGCCGTGGCACCGCCCTACGGTGTTGTCAACATGGTCAACAACCGAGAGGAATAATGAGATGACTGTACATGGTGAGGATGACAGTAGGGACCCAGCAGCGTGCGCAGTAATTTTGTTTTTTCGAAACGGAGAAGGGTATCAACTGGGTTGTGCGGGACCCGTGGCCCGTCTAGCCCAGGCTTTTATTTCATATGTTTAGCACATGACCAACCCAGTTTGTTTTTTTCCTTTCTGAAAATTGCTAGCCAGCTATTTTTGTTTTTGCAGAATAACCAACATAGGCCTACTTGCTTTTCTATGCCCTGCTAGGCCGGAAATCTTTCAAGACGAGGAGGGATGCATTTTGCCCAGAAAATGGGCTATAAGTAATAAGAAATGGGTTATAAGTAATAATAAATGGGATGTAAAATGAAAAAAATACAGCAAACAGACAATTAGTTCCAAAATACTGTTTTCTTTCGGATTTTAATATTTTAAATTTCATTGTTTTTGTGCGGGTAAAATTTCATTGAATTTAAATTAAGGTATATTTAGATTTAAAATTAATTTGAATCTGGCTAGAAATTTCGGGTTGTATGCTGTTTGGGACAGATTTGGAGGCTGACTTGTGGGTCTACTAGGTTGACGTGTACTTTGGCTTTGTCAACTTAGTCCACAAATGATTCTAGCAGCAGAGACTGTTGGATGTTAATCCAACGGCCGTGCTGCTTCTTCAATATCTGATCTTCTTGCTCCAGCCGCCCAAACCAGCTCCGGTGGGACTGCATGCTCCCGCCTCCCGTGGCCGGCTGTGCTGCCGCACAGGCCGCACCGCCCCACCCTACTTCATTGCTGGCCATACCATTCCTCTACTCACCCACACCTCCTGTTATTTTCCGGCGATGGCAGCCGGACCAGTAAACCCTCGTACTCCCCACCGCGTGGGCAACCATTGCCGAGTCTTCCCTGGCTCCGTGTCGTTCCCTTCCTAGGCCTCGCCGTCATCCACCGCCATGGTGCTCTCGGCGCGGCCTGGTCAACTTGGTCAACAAACGACATCCATCGGCCGTGGACTATACGCGCAAAATAATGATTCCTCCACCTTACAGCTGGGACCCACCGGAAGGGCCTCTGTATTTCGCGAAAAAACGTTCCCCCCGCTGACATGTCGGACCCACCAGCTATATCTTCGCACGCAAGGAAGTGCCTCCTTATTACGCACAAAAAATGAATACCCCCTGCTAGCTGGGACCCACCATAGAGGATGACTTGTGGGCCAACAAAGTTGACGGGGACGGAGGGCTTTGTCAACTTAGTCAATATGAATGATTCTAGCTCCAGTGACCGTACGATGTCCATCCAACGGCCGTAGTGCTTCTTCAACCTCTGGTCTTCTTGCTCCAGCCGCCCAAAGCAGCGTCGGTCATGTCGCATGCTCCTGCCTCCCGTGGCCGGCTGTGCTGCCGCGGAGGCCTCACCGCCCCCTACTATTCCCACCGCTGGCCAGGCCATGCGGCGACGGCAGCCTGACACCGCAGCTGAACCAGTGAACCCTCGTACTCCTCTCCGTGCAGGCTTCCACTGCTGCATCTTCCCCGGCTCCGCGTCGTCCCCTTCCTAGGCCTCACCGTCGTCCACCGCCGTGGTGCTCTCCGCGCGGCGTGGTCAACGTGGTCAAGGAACGACTTCCATCGGAAGAGTACTGTACGTGGAGAGGCTGACAGCTGGGTCCACGGCCACAGCCCAGTTTTTTTGTGATTTGGCAAGTAAGTCGCTTTGTCAGGCCTGTTGGGCTGCAAATCTTTCAAGACGAGGAGAGATTTCATTCGGCTGGCCGAGAAAATGGCCCATCAGTAATGAGAAATGGGATGTACATTTTCTAAACACATCAAACCGGCAATTAGTTTCAAATATCTTTTTTTCATTTCAAGATTTTAAATTACATTAATTTTTATGCATGGAGAATTTGTTGGATTTTATATTGATAACATTTATTTTTAAAATCAGTTTGAATGTGAGTCGAAATTTCGGGATTAAAAACAGTTCGGACCGCACCGAAATATGCAAAATTTCGTATACTTTTTTAACCATGGCCACAATTTGGGCTGTAATGCTAACCAAAAGAACATGGGCTCCAAAAAAACCTTAAGAATTAGCAAATGGGCTGAAAATTATTAGAAATTATGGCAGATGGGTTGTATGCTGTTTTCCACAGATTTGAGGCTTTCCTAAAAAAGGTTGACACACAAGCAATGACTGTTGGATGTCCATCCAACGGCCGTCGTGCTTCTTCAATCTCTTCTCTTCCTGCTCCAGCCGCTCAAACAAGCACCGGCGAAACTGCCTGCTCCCTCCTCCCCGCGGCCGGCTGTGCTGCCGCGCAGGCCTCACCGCCCCACCATACTCCCATCGCTGGACTAGCCATCCCTCTACTCACCCACACCTGCTGTTATTCTCCGGCGACGGCAGACGAACCAGTAAACCCTCGTACAATCGTACTCCCCTCCGCGTGGGAAACAACTGCCGAGTCTTCCCTGCCTCTGTGTCGTTCCCTTCCTAGGCCTCGCCATCGTCCACCGCCCTGGTGCTCTAGGCGTGGCCTGGTCAATGTGGTCAACGACCGACATGCATCTGAAGTGGACTGTACGTGGAGAGGCCGACAGCTGGGTCCACGGCCGCATGCAAGGAAATGCCTCCTTATTACGCGCAAAATAATGATTCCTCCACCTGACATCAGGGACCCACTGAAAGGGCCTCTGTATTTCATGAAAAAAATGTACCGCCGCTGACAGCTCGGACCCACCAGCTATATCTTCACACGCAAGGAAGTGCCTCCTTATTACGCACAAAAAAATGAATACTCCCCCTGTTAGCTGGGACCCAGTATAGTGGCAGGCTGACTTGTGGGCCTACTAAGTTGACGAGGACAGAGGGCTTTGTCAACTTAGTCAATATGCACGATTCTAGCTCCAGTGACTGTACGATGTCCATCCAACGGCCCTAGTGCTTCTTCAACCTCTGGTCTTCTTGCTCCAGCCGCCCAAACCAGCACCGGTCGTGCCTCGTGCTCCTGCCTCCCGTGGCCGGCTGCGATGCGGCGGGGGCCTCACCGCCCCCTACTACTCCCACCGCTGGCCAGGCCATCCCTCTACTCACCCACACCCCCTGTTATTCTACGGTGACGGCAGCCTCACACCGCAGCGAACCAATGAACCCTCGTACTCCTCTACGCGTGGGCATCCACTGCCGCGCCTTCCCCGGCTTCGCGTCGTCCCCTTCTTAGGCCTCGCCGTCGTCCACCGCCCTGGTGCTCTCAGCGCGGCGTGGTCAACATGGTCAAGGAACGGCTTCCATCGGACATGGACTGTACGTGGAGAGGCTGACAGTTGGGTCCACGGCCGCAGCAAGGAAGTGCCTCCTTATTACGTGCAAAATAATCATTCCTCCACCTGACAGCGGGGACCCACCGGACGGGCCACCGTATTTCGCCCCCATGACTGCTGGGACCCACCAGCTACATCTTCGCACACAATGAAGTGCCTGACAATCGGGACCCACCTGGTCGAAGCATACGTAGCGTTGTCATTTTGGCCATGAACGTGTATGTACATATATACTGGTGGATGTAGAGGCGCGCACGTGTCGTAGTAGAGGCGGACAGGGTGCAAGAAAGAAAATACGGCCACGTATGTGTACATACGGGCGGGGTCTCGAACGCCTACTCGCGCATACGTACGGCGAGGACTCATTGACATGGCTGCGTCGGAACGGAGAAACAGCGTCGTCGTCGTGTTCATGGGGAGGCAACGGAATGCGTCGTGTTCATGGGGAGGCAACGGAATGCGTCGTGTTCATGGGGAGGCAACGGAATGCGTCGTGTTCATGGGGAGGCAATGGAATGCGTCGTGTTCATCGAGAGGCAACGGAACGTGTGGGAGCCAACCGGCTGGGTCGGAACGGAATGCGTGGTCGTGTTCATCGTGAGGGCTTTGACGAAACAAGCGATGGAAACGAGGCCTGGCGTACTGCAAACCGGTGGAAACGGCCTTGTGTTCGACCGGCCACGTTCGAAACGGGATCCTGTTCATCGGGAGGGGTCTGGCGTACCGCAAAACGGAGGAAACGGACCTCCTACGGTCGAAACGGGGGTCTTGTTGATCGGGAGGGGTGTTGCATACCGCAAAATGGACGAAACGGATTTTGTTGGAGCGCTATGGTCGAAACGGGGGTCCTGTTCATCGGGAGGGTGTGGCGTACCGCAAAACGGGACTCCACGGGATACTCTTCATCTCCACCGTCGACCCCCTCCAGCCTCCACGAGCTACTGTTCATCCACCGTCGACCTCCTCCAGCCTCCACCTGCGACTGTTCATCCACGGGCTCGTGTTCATCCAGCCTCCACTGCGCGCTACTCCACCGACTACTGTTCAACCAGCCCTCTCCACGGGCCCCTGTTCAACCACCCCTCCACGGGCTACTGTTCATCCAGCCCTCCACCATCTACTATTCATCCTGCGCTCCACGGGGTGGTCCTGTTCATCCAGCCCTCCACGGGGTCCTGTTCATCCAGCCCCAACCGGCTCGATCGATCGAGGTCATGTTCATCCAGAGGCAGCACCACGGGGTCATGTTCATCCACCCCCACCGGGAACTGTTCATCCACCCCCCTGCAACGCTCACTGTTCATCCAGAGGCAACATCGATCGGTTTCAGTTAGCAGCTGTAGCAAAGAAATCGCTCGATCGGGTTCAGTTAGCAGCCATCGATCGATCGCTCGGGTTCAGTAACGCGTAGCCTGCAGTGCAATCGCTCGGGTTTAGTTAGAGCCCAACGCCTTGCTCGGTTTTAGTTAGAGCCAACGCCTCACACACACGCACGTACATGTACGAGAGAAACGCGCATCGCTCGGCCCCCGACCTCCCACCGTAACCGGGAACTCCCCGAAATTTTCCTCCCCCTCGCTTCTACCACGGTTTTTTCCATCATGGACGGCCCAAAGAATGTCATGCGGCTGCGTCTCCGGCCTGCCCAGGACGAAAAGCCCATTTTCTGTCATGATTTTTTGTCATAGAAGTAGGAGCCCACCACATCTATGATGATACCGGGTTTTGTCACAATTATCGTCATAGAAGTGTTATATGTATGACAGAAAAAATTTCGTTCGGCCCAAAATGTCACGGTTGTGTCTTTTTTTTGTAGTGCCTCTTGATTGTCTCTACAATCAGACTCATGACCTTGAACTTCTGAGGGACATCAAAAAGCTGTAGGAGGTTGATAGAATGCCCTCTGATCATCTTGTGATCTCCTGACTTGGGTAGCAATGTGTGCCTAAGGATCCAGTTGATGGTAGGCAGACTAGACAACAAGAAATGTACTGATCCAAGCTTGTGAGTCTCCAAAGCTTTATCTGGGATCTCCTTGTACATGTTTGCCATAGTGTTGTGGTCTTTCTTGTTCTTGGCATACACATCCAAGTCATCCTCATGTTCTTCTAGGGCATTTATCATCTTGGCCCATTCTTCAATAGTGGAGTGGTACCTAGTACCTTCTCACATCCAAATGATCTTCCCATCTGGGTAAAAGTGATCAGTGGAGTAAAACTGCATGATCAGCTCATCATTCCATTTTGTGAGCTTCTGTCCAACAAACTCATCTACTCCACATGCTTTGAAGCTATCATAAACTACTGGGAAGTGATGTTCATTCTCCTTGATGAATTCCCAATCAACCCATCTCATGTCACACACAATGGGCTTCTTGTCAAGCAAAATAGTTTCATAGAAGTCTTGCTGTTCTTTTGTGTGAAACCTGTAGTCAAATGCAGTCCTTCTCCTCACAGCATAGGGATCAGACTGTCTCCACAATCTCAGTCCAGCATCTTTTCTGATGTTCATGTCTTTAGCTACTGGATGAGTATCATTGTGGTCTGGGATCTTGGGTTTCAACTTTCTCAAAATAAGAGACTCGCCATCCTCTTCTTCAGCTTCAGGCACTAGTGCCTTGTTCTTCTCTTCAGCAGGAATACTTCTGGTGTTCCTCTTGGGCTTAGGAGGATTCTGAGCTTGAGCTTTGGGGGCAACTTTGGGCTTTGATGTTGCAGCCCCTGACTTTATAGCATCTCCCATAAGCTTCTGAGTTTGGGTGCTGGAGCATCCTCTTCTTCTTCATCTTTAGAGGGATCTTTCATCATGGAGGGCTTGCCAATGACTCTGGCAATGGTCTTCTTGACTCTTTCCTTTCTCTTCTTTCCCTCTCCATCTTCTTTGGGTTCAAGAGTGAACTCCATTGTTTCTTGAGTAGAGGCTCTGGCCTTAGACATAGGAATCCTTTTTGCTGGAGCCTTCCTATTCATCCCTGGCTTAACTGTAGCAGTTGTGCCATACTCCTTTTTCAGCACCTTCTTCTTGGAGCTTACTTCCTCCTCAGTAGCCAAATAGTCCTCATCCTCTGAATCTGAGGTTCTCTTCTTCCTTGTAATGGTGGCTGCCTTTGGCAAGTTACTTGGAGTGCTCCTGCTGCCATCATCAGATGTGCTTGAGGGATCTGAACCCTCACTCAGCTGCACATGTTCCTTAACCTGTTCTGACTGTCACTCCGATCAAATATCTTTGCAAACTTACTGACAGCAGACCCTGTGAATAGATGTAGATGAGGTAGAGTGGATGAGCATCACAAAGTGCAGAGGTTTTGCAAAACATATGACTTAAAAACTTAGTTTTAGTTCTCCACGGAAAGCATTTCGGAGCTACCGATTTGTAAACTCGGTGATACCGAACCAGCTTTTGGAACCTAAACTAGTGAACTCAGTCAGACCGACTCACAGTTCGGTGGCACCGAGACTGCTAGGGTTTCACAAAGAATCAAACTCGGTCACACCGATTTGCAATTTTCGGTCAGACCGAAAATGCATGTGCTATGGCCTAAGCCAAATCGGTGAGACTAATTTCTACAATTCGGTCGGTCCGAGATGAGTTCGGCGGAGACCTAACCCTAAATTTTCAAATTGAATCTAACCTAAAGAATGTTTTCAGTGGATAGAGTGTTTGCATATGTGGTAAGGATCACGGAAAAACAATGTGCTATGAATCAGAGGTAAAGGAATATAAAAAAGGGTCGAACCCATACCATAGTTCGGCGGGAGTTCGCTACGGCGACAATGGTGGGGTAGATATCCGTTGACGACGATGGGGACCAGCGGCGGGAGGTCACTAGCGGCGAGGAGACGATCCGGAGACCCGAGAAGGCAGAGCAGGACACGCGCGGGATGAAGAGTTTTGGAGAAATTTCCAAAATTCAACCCGTGAGTATATATATCCCGACCCTGTCGGTGTGACTGAGTGGAACAACTCGGTGGCACCGAGATGCAGAATCACGAGCGGTTACTGCAACTCGGTGTGACCGAAAAGTTCAAATCGGTTGCACCGAGATGGAAAACCTAGATCAACTTAGTGAAATCGGTGTGATTGAAGTGGATGACTCGGTCATACCGAAATGCACAAAGAGGTTTTGGAAGTTTAAGCCTATGATGAATCGGGGACTCCGAGTGCTCCTCACACAGAGTGGTTCAAATCTGACTTGATCAAACTTTGTGATGTAGCATGAATAGAGTTTGAGACGAGAAAAGCATAGATAGCTAAAGGAGGTTCTTAGGCATTCTTGTCCATCCATTTGGCGAAAGATAAAAAGCCAAACAATCAAAACAACAAATGGATGTCCTTGAATGAGTAAAATATACAACCAACATGCCCACACAATAAGATGGGAAATAAAATATGTGACAAAGCATGCACAATCACTCTTGCATCTATTAATCAATTTGTGATGACTAGGTCATCTATATATGAGTATATTGACTAAGGAGTCAAATGAGAACATTTCATCGTAGGTCATACTCATCGTTTAAGCACAAGTGGGGTTGCCACTTTTACATAGAGCATTGTTGTGTTCACACCATTAGAGTTTCTTTAGCTCAATTGATTAGAGTAAAGCTCCCCCTAGATGTGATATCCCCCCTAAGAGGGATGAACTAACCTTGGGTTTTGTCGATGATGACTTCATGTAGGTGTTGAAGACGTAGATGCTCAATGTTGATGTAGATCATTTGGAGCAATCCATAATAGTGAGTTGCACTTTCAATACCTACACGGGTTAGTCCCACAAGGAACAAACAAGGATATCCATAGACATAGAGTGATGTTCACATAGGATGATATCCAAGAAAACATTAGGTTACCTTGTCCCTTGTCGTACCAACAAGAGGATTTGTGACTCCTTGAACTAGTGCAAGATGTGGAAGTTGTTTGCACTTGTCCTCGCCAAAATGAAATGAGTGAAGTATGTTGGCGGAGTCACCTTCAAGAACTCTCTAGTTCTTCTTCTTTGGGATCCACACCATCTTGATGGGAATCCTTGGAGTTGTAGCTGTACTTGATGAAGTAGAACTTGATGTAGTGTTGGGAACCCACTTGACCAAGGCTTTGGGAGCTTCCTCAAATGCATCAATCTCCTCTTGAAGCTTGTCCTTCCCTTTTTGCTTGTGGTCTAGTGGTGGAAGATCATCTTGAGCTTGTGTTCCTTGGAAAGAAGTAGGATCATACTTCTCTTGTTGAGGAACAAACTTTGTCTTGGGGTATTGATCTTCTTCCCACTCAACTCCATTGGCATTGAACTTTTGTTCAAAACCAACACCTTGATTCTTCCGGTGTCTTCCTTGCTTCCGTACAATTTCCTCAAATTGCTTACTTCCGGCAAGGCTCTTGTAAACACCTTTCTCTATAATTCCCTTCAATAAGCTATTTTCTTGCTCAAGTGTAACTTGGCTAAGAGAATCATTAGTGGAATCAAGAGAACTACTAGAAGCAACATCATTGGATTTAGCATGATTATTGTTACTACTAGAAGAAGAATCTTTCTTACTCTTGTTGCTAGATTTAACTTGAGGCATGTAAGTAGACAAGAGTAAACGCTTAGCAATGTAAGAAGAACTTTTCTTGCGAAGATCATCATTGATCTCTTTTAAGAACTCATTCTCTTGATCAAGGTTGAGCTTTTCGAAGCGTAACTTCTCATGAGTCTTTAAAAGCTCTCGATGATTTTCCAAGGTAGTTTCATGAGCTAACTTAAGAGTGGTTAGTTCTTTAGTTAGATGCTCAATCTCCTTCTTATCATCGTCATTTGTTTTATCTTGATTAGCATGATTAATAGCAAGTTCATCATAGTTTTCATCACTAGAATTGTCAACAAGTAAATCATCATCACCTAGCAAATCATCTTCATCACTATTGAAATCAACATACTCAGGATGTGATACCTTTAGGCCTTTAGCCATGAAGCATCTTCCAATTCCTTCATTTGGTGACTCAAATATGTCGTAGGAGTTGGTTGACACAAGTGATAGACCGGCAACACCTTCATCTTGAGTATATTCGGAGTCGGAGTGATAACTTCTCTCGGAGTGATTGTCGGAGTCGGAGCCGGATACCCATTCACCAACATGAGCTTGATGTCTTCGTTTTGTGTAGCTCCTTGATGATTTGTCCTTCCTTTCTGAATCCTTGCTTCTCTGTGATGTTCTTCGTTCATAACGGTCATCTCTACTCCTTCTCTCTCTTGGTGGTGATTCTTCTCTCCTACTCCTTCTTTTGGGAGAATCTTCTCTTCTTTTGTAGGGAGCCTTACACTCATTGGAGTAGTGTCCGGCTCTTCCACAATTGTAGCAATTACGTTCACGACTTGAAGATCTTTTGTCATTGTAGGACCTTGACCTGGAACTTCTTTCCTTGCTTTTCTCTTGTAGAACTTGTTGAAATTCTTAACCATTAGGCTCAATTCTTCATTGAAGGCTTGTTTATCACTTGATGATGTGGGCACATCACATGAGGCTTTTTAAGCACCACTTGACTTGTTGTGGAGCTCTTCCTCATCTTTAAGTGACATCTCATGAGCAATAATTCTTCCAATGACTTCCATTGGCTTGAGATCTTTGTAATTGGGCATCATTTGGATCAATGTGCACACGGTATCATATTTTCCATCCAAGGCTCTTAGGATCTTCTTGATGATGAATCTATTGGTCATCTCTTCTTGATGATCTTCTTGAGTTCTCATATAACAACATCTACCATGCTAGTTTGAAGATGGCCCCTTTCGAAGCCTTGTATGGAAGGAGGTGCAGGACACCATTGATGTGGGATGAAGTTGGAGACTGTCAGTTGTTCGGACCAGATTTAATCAAAGAATCTGAAGAGAAGGTTAAGTTGATTCATGATAGACTGAAGGTAACTCAGTCCAGGCAGAAGAGTTATGCCGATACTAAATGCAAGGAGGTAGCCTACGAAATCGGAGACAGAGCATATCTCCGTGTGTCACCACTTCGAAGAGTTAAACGATTTGGAGTCAAAGGAAAGTTAGCCCCAAGATTTGTAGGACCATACCGAGTTTTGGAACATATGGGAGAAGTGGCCTACAAGTTGGAGTTACCCGAAGGTTTGTCAGGAGTTCATGATGTGTTTCACGTTTCCCAGTTGAAGAAGTGCCATGCAGAGATGGCAGATATTCGTGTGAGAGATACAGTGCCCCTGGAAGCAATTCAATTGGAGAGTGACCTAATCTACGAGGAGAAACCCGTCAAGATTCTCGAGTTTGCTAGCCGAGTTACAGCATCAAGGTCATCAAATTTTGCAAAGTTTAGTGGAGCCACCATACCAAGGAAGATGCCACCTGGGAGTGAGAAGAAGACCTACGGAAAGACCACCCACACCTATTTCCTAGCCAAACCGAATCTCGAGGGCGAGATTCATCTTAAGGGCGGTAGGTTTGTAACATCCCAATTTTCAATTTGGATGTTAATCATTAGGTCATCATTTGCATTCATGCTCTTTGCATTTTTAATTTGTTTTGTTGGGACATTTTCATCCTAGAGGCCTTAAGCAACTCAAGGACCATTTGAGAGAGTTGGAGGTTTTTCATAAAATCCATTTTTGATTTTTTTTCAAAATTGGTGAATTGGATCAAAGTGATTTTTATTTGAAATTATTTTTCCAATTATTTCAAAATAAATAAAATAATGAAAGAAGATAATATGACTTATTCAAATCAGAGGAAATAATGAAATTTAATTTTAAATAAAAAAATTATCTGATTTTTATTTGAGTTTTTATTAGAGTAAATTAGGGAAAATTGCATTTTTATAAATTGCATTTTAGCCCAGAAAAATGTTCATGTTGTCCTAAATATTAGTAGACGACCGTGAAAATTGTTTTGGGGATTTTAGGGTTTTATTTATTTTATTTTTGGATTTTTCCATTCGGCAAAATTATTTTAAAAAAACTTTCACGCGCGTCGTCGCCTCCCCGGAGTCCGCCTCCAGCACGCGCCGCCGCCGCCAGAGAGTCCGACTCGTACTCCCACCGCTGCGGTCGCCCCCTCCCCCAAGCAGGCCCCCTCCCTCGACCTTTATAAGTCGGAGCCCCGCCGCCCTCTCCCCCTTAGCCACCGCCGCCTCCCACCGCCCGTCGCTCGCTGCCGAGCCGCCGCCGCACACCGCCACTGCCTGCCTCGCGCCGCCGCCCGCGCTGCCGACGCCGCCCGACGTGCTGCCGCCGCTCGCCAGAGCAAGACGCCGCCGCCGCCGATTTTTCCGCCCCGAACCACGTCGAGCCGGTAGAAAACCGAACCGCCGCCCTAGTTTTTTGGTTTATCCGTCTAGATTGGTTTTATTTTTAGGGTTCGCTAATTAGTGAACGTTCACCCGATCTTCTCTATAAGTGAACGAATTCGTTCGTTAGTTTCTGTTAGCGAATGTTCATTCGTTAGGTTTTTTTAGTTTTATTTTCGGCCAGCGACCTATCTGTAATTACTTTTATCGCAGATTAGTCCCTGATCTTTAAACCCTCACTACTTTTTGCTCGTTTGTCCTAATCCAGTGAAACCAATGCCAAAATCTTCATCTTCTTCCCTCTCTCCAGATAATCAACTTGAACATGATTTTGGAAACTTAAAATTTGGTTTCAAGCAAATTTGATTTTGAACTTCTTTTGATCGTAGTTTGAGTTTCGTAACTCCGATTCCATTGATTCTTTTTGCAAATCGAAGCTCTTCACTTGGACTTTCAGTTTACTTCTTTTCTTTTGGGTTTTACCTTTGCATATTATGATTGAGTGCTTATGTATGCTATTGTTTGTTCATGATATAATTTTTGGAGTGCGAGGCTTGCTACTATGAATCTCTAGGGTTTTCAGATAGTCAGCAAGGCAAGTAACACTTTGATCATATCCCTTTATTACCCAGTTTTTATGCATTAGTTTCAACCCTCAAACATTGCATGAGTAGGATTTGATAACATGTGGGTATTGGGATGTAGTTGATGAGGTAGGAACCTATTATCTTACATTCAAACCTGGGGTGTTACTACGTTGTGCTTATACTACTTTGTTATGCTAGTAGACGTGGTTTGGTTTGAGAGAATTCATGGAAGATGTGAGAGTTATTATTAATTAAGGGAACTTAAGGTGGCTACTTAATACACATCTGGGTGGATTGGTTGTGGGCACCTGGGGATATACCAGTGTTGTCCAAGGAGATCCTGGGGGACCCGTGTGATCATCCTATGGTTTGCCACCCAGGCTCAAAGGGATCATAATGTTATTCATGCTAGAAACTTCCGTGTGTAGCCACAAGCCATTATGGGCTCTGGCATAGTTCAGTATGTTGCATGACCTCTTTCAGTGGTAGGCTAGCAGATGTAGGGGATGTAGGTGGTACTGTCTACCCATAGTAAAGAGTTAATGCTTCTGAAAGACTATGTCTCAGTCATTCGTTTCTCAAACATCATGTAGTGCGAGAAATTCAACGGAGGAGATCGAGTCTTGTGGAGAGAAGTGCGCAAACCTCTGCAGAGTGTATAAACTAATCATGATTAGCCGTGTCCCTGGTTATGCACATCTTGAGTATCCGGTGCTTGAATTATTATGTTGATCTCATCACTTTACTTAATTAATTTTGATGGGTTATTAATTTCTTTAATTTTGGGATTGAGTTGGGGTTACCTTCTCAATAATTTCAAAAAACTTTGTAGTTAAATAAAATATATTCCTTTGTTATAGGGAAAACTAGCTTTATGCAAATGATAACCATAGAGCCTCCACCAGCCATATATGCATGTAGTGATAGCTGTTATTCTGGTCATTGCTCGATAGTGTTATCTTGCCAGCATATTCCATGTGCTGACCTACACGGCTGCAACGTATCATGTTGCGGAATTTTCAGATGAAGAGTAAGGTGCACTAGGTCGTTGTCGTGCACTCAGTTTTGCCGTGGAGTTGGATGGACTCATTTATCTTGAAGCTTCCGCAGTTATCTTATTTAGATGGCCTTCAACCATATTATTGAGATTCTCGATGTAATAAGTGTGTGATTGAAACTCTGCAATAAATCCTCAAGTACTATGTGTGTCAGCAATACCGATCCAGGGATGATACTTAAGCACAGAGACTTGACCGTCTGAGGTCTGGTCGCTACAGGAACTTATGATCTTACTTATCTCAATAATATCAAGTTTCTTCTATATGTGTTGATTCCTTTGAAGTTGCACTTGTTTTGCTTTCCTATGCTAGTTGATTCTTGTTCCCATAAGCTGTTTGCTCACAAAATCCCAATGCATAGTAAGTGGGTTATACCTAAATGTGCTAGTCATATGCTTCACGATGCCCTCTTCATGTTTCAATTCTTATCTTTTATGCGAGCATCATTGAAATCATCATGCCTAGCTAAAAGGCATTAAAGAAAAGCGCTTGTTGGGAGACAACTCAACAGTTTTACCTAACTATTGTGTGTGTTCACATGATTAGGATACTGTAGTAATCATGTTTTATTGCTTTTGTTTCAATAAAGTGCCAAGTAAGACCTTTGGGATGGCTTACGGTGATAGTTGATTTGATCTTGCTGAAAAACAGAAACTTTTGCGCTTAGTAAAATAAATCTCATTTTTAACAGAAGCGTGATAAAATGCTGATTCTTTTCGTAGATGATCAATAGACAAATTTCTCAAGTTGTCCTAATTGTTCAGAATTTTTGGAGTAGCAGAAGTATGGTTTGAGTACATATTACTACAGACTGTTCTGTTTTTGACAGATTCTGTTTTCAATGCATAGTTTGCTTGTTTTCTAGTTTCCATGGCTTATATTGCTCAATATAAATTGTGGAAATTATATGCTAAAGTAGGCATTGTGTGAGAAAAATTATGAATATTGTCTTTGGCAGTACCAAAAGTGGAATGGTTTGCTCTTTATCATACTAACCTATCTCACAAAGTTTCGTTAAGTTTTGTGTGATTGAAGTTTTCAAGTTTAGGGTGAGATGTCGATATGAGGGGAATAAGGAGTGACAAGACCCTAAGCTTGGGGATTCACAAGGCACCCCAAGTTGATATCTAAGGAATATTGATACGTCCATTTTGCATCATGCTTTTATATCAATATTTATTGCATTATGGGCTGTTATTACACATTATGTCACAATACTTATGCCTATTCTCTATTATTTTACAAGGTTTACATAAAGAGGGAGAATGCCGGCAGCTGGGATTCTGGGCTGGAGAAGGAGCAAATATTAGAGACCTATTCTGCACAACTCCAAAAGTCCTAAAACTTCACGGAAGATGTTTTCCAAATATATAAAAAATATTGAGAGCAAGAACTTCACCAGGGGGGCCACACCCTGCCCATGAGGGTGGGGGCGTGCCCTACCCCCCTGGGCGCACCCCCTACCTCATGGCCCCCCTGGTGGCCCTCCGGTGGCCATCTTCTGCTATATGGAGTCTTTCGATGGAAAAAATAATAAGCCATCTTCTCGGACGAAACTCCGCCGCCACGAGGCGGAACCAATCTAGGGCTCTGGCGGAGCTGTTCTACCGGGGAAACTTCCCTCTCGGAGGGGGAAATCATCGCCATCATCATCACCAATGCTCCTCTCATTGGGAGAGGGCAATCTCCCTCAACATCTTCATCAGCACCATCTCATCTCAAAACCCTAGTTCATCTCTTGTATCCAATTCTTGTCTCCATGTCCGGGATTGGTGCTAGTAGGTTGCTAGTAGTGTTAATTACTAATTGTAGTTGATGCTAGTTGGTTTAATTGGTGGAAGATCATATGTTCAGATCCTATATGCATATTAATACCCCTCTGATTATGAACATGTTTATGCTTTGTGAGTAGTTACTTTTGTTCCTGAGGACATGGGAGAAGTCCTGCTATTAGTAGTCATGTGAATTTGGTATTCGTTCATATTTTGATGGGATGTATGTTGTCTCTCCTCTAGTGTTGTTATGTGAACATCGACTACATGACACTTCACCATTATTTGGGCCTAGAGGAAGGCATTGAGAAGTAATAAGTAGATGATGGGTTGCTAGAGTGACAGATGCTTAAACCCTAGTTTATGCGTTGCTTCGTAAGGGGCTGATTTGGATCCATATGTTTCATGCTATGGTTAGGTTTACCTTAATACTTTTGTTGTTGTTGCGGATGCTTGCAATAGAGGTTAATCATAAGTGGGATGCTTGTCCAAGTAAGGGCAGCACCCAAGCACCGGTCCACCCACATACCAAATTATCAAAGTACCGAACGTGAATCATATGAACGTGATGAAAACTAGCTTGACGATATTCCCATGTGTCCTCGGGAGCGCTTTACATCATATAAGAGTTTTTCCAGGCTTGTCCTTTGCTACAAAAAGGATTGGGCCACCTTGCTGCACCTTATTTACTTTTGTTACTTGTTGCTCGTTACAAATTATCTTATCACAAAACTATCTGTTACCACTTATTTCAGTACTTGCAGAGAATACCTTGCTGGAAACCGCTTATCATTTCCTTATGATCCTCGTTGGGTTCCACACTCTTACTTATCGAAAGGACTATGATAGATCCCCTATACTTGTGGGTCATCAAGACTCTTTTCTGGTGCCGTTGCCGGGGAGTGAAGCGCCTTTGGTAGGTGGAATTTGGTAAGGAAAAATTTATATAGTGTGCTGAAATTTACTGTTCTTGTCACCATGGAAAGTAATCCTCTGAGGGGCTTGTTCGGGGTATCTTCACCACGACCAGTAGAGCAAAGAGTTGCTCCTCAACCTACTGAACCTACTGAAAATGAAAATGAAAATGCTTGCTTTGAATTTCCTTTGGGTATGATAGAAAAACTACTAGCTAATCCTTTTTTAGGAGATGGAACGAAACATCCTGATGAACATCTGATATATGTGGATGAAGTTTGTGGATTATTTAAGCTTGCAGGTGTACCCGGAGATGTTGTTAAGAAGAAGGTCTTCCCTTTATCTTTGAGGGGAGATGCATCAACATGGTATAGGCTATGTGATGATATGAGGTCCTGGAATTACAAACGATTGAAATTGGAATTTCATTAGAAGTTTTATCCTATGCACCTTGTTCATCGTGATCGCAATTATATATATAATTTTTGGCCTCGCGAAGGAGAAAGCATCGCTCAATCTTGGGGGAGGCTTAAATCAATGTTATATTCATGCCCCAATCATGAGCTCTCAAGAGAAATGATTATTCAAAAAAATTATGCTCGGCTTTCTGGTAACAATCGCACCATGCTTGATACTTCTTGTGCTGGCTCTTTTATGATGAAGACTATTGAATTCAAATGGGATTTATTGGAAAGAATTAAACGCAACTCTGAAGATTGGGACCTCGACAATCGTAAGGAGTTAGGTATGACACCTAGTTTTGATTGTGTTAAATCTTTTATGGATACCGATAATTTTCATAAATTTAGCACTAAATATGGACTTGACTCTGAGATAGTAGCTTCTTTCTGTGAATCTTTTGCTGCTTATGTCGATCTCCCCAAGGAGAAGTGGTTTAAATATCATCCTCCCATAGAAGTAAAAGTAGGTGCACCTATTAAAGTTGAAGAAAAGACTATCACTTATAATGATCCTATTGTTCCTACTTCTTATGTTGAGAAAACAACCTTTCCCTGTTAGGATAAAGGATCATGCTAAAGCTTCAACTGTGGTTCGTAAAAGCAATATTAAAACATATACACCTCCTGAGCAAGTTAAAGTTGAACCTAATATTGCTATTGTTAAATATCTCTTGTCTGATAATATAGATGGGCATGTTATTTATTTCTGTAATGAAACTGCTAGAATTGCTAAACCCCGTGATAAAGATAAACCTAGACCTATGGTAGGCATGCCTGTTATTTCTGTTAAAATAGGAGATCATTGTTATCATGGCTTATGTGATATGGGTGCTAGTGCTAGTGCAATACCTTATTCCTTATACAAAGAAGTTATGCATGATATTGCACCTGCTGAGATGGAAGATATTGATGTCACAATTAAACTTGCCAATAGAGATACTATTTCACCAATGGGAATTGTTAGATATGTTGAAGTCTTGTGTGGGAAAACTAAATATCCTGCTGATTTTCTTGTTCTTGGTTCCCCACAAGATAACTTTTGTCCCATTATATTTGGTAGACCCTTCTTAAATACTGCTAATGCTACCATAGATTGCAAAAGAGATGTTGTTACTATCGGTTTAGATGATATGACTCATGAATTTAATTTTTCTAAATTTAGTAGACAACACCGTGAAGAAGAATTACCTAGTAAGGATGAAATTATTGGTCTTGCTTCTATTGCCGTACCTCCTAGTGATCCTTTAAAACAATACTTGCTAGACCATGAAAATGATATGTTTATGAATGAAAGAAGGGAATTAGATGAAGTATTATTTAAACAAGAACCTATTCTAAAAAACAATTTACCTGCTGAAATCCTAGGGGATCCTCCTCCACCCAAGTGTGATCCCGTATTTGAGCTTAAACCGTTACCTGATACTCTTAAATATGCTTATCCTGATGAGAAAAAGATATATCCTGTTATTATCAGTGCTAACCTTTCAGAGCATGAGGAAGAGAGATTATTGAAAACTCTGAAGAAGCACCGCGCTGCTATTGGGTATACTCTTGATGATCTTAAGGGCATTAGTCCCACTCTATGTCAACACAAAATTAATTTGGAAGAAGATGCTAAACCAGTTAGTGATCATCAACGCCGGCTGAATCCTAAAATGAAAGAAGTGGTAAGGAAGGAGATACTAAAGCTCCTTGAGGCAGGTATAATTTATCCCATTGCTGATAGTGAGTGGGTAAGCCCTGTCCATTGTGTCCCTAAGAAGGGAGGTATTACTGTTGTTCCTAATGATAAAGATGAATTGATTCCTCAAAGAATTATTACAGGTTATAGGATGGTAATTGATTTCCGCAAATTAAATAAGGCTACTAAAAAAATCATTACCCCTTACCTTTTATCGATCAAATGCTAGAAAGATTGTCCAAACATACACATTTTTGCTTTCTAGATGGTTATTCTGGTTTCTCTCAAATACCCGTGTCAGCCAAAGATCAATCAAAGACTACTTTTACATGCCCTTTTGGTACTTTTGCTTATAGACGTATGCCTTTTGGTTTATGTAATGCACCTGCTACCTTTCAAAGATGCATGATGGCTATATTCTCTGACTTTTGTGAAAAGATTTGTGAGGTTTTCATGGACGACTTTTCCGTCTATGGATCTTCTTTTGATGATTGCTTGAGCAACCTTGATCGAGTTTTGCAGAGATGTGAAGAAACTAATCTTGTCTTGAATTGGGAAAAGTGCCACTTTATGGTTAATGAAGGTATTGTCTTGGGGCATAAAGTTTCTGAAAGAGGTATTGAAGTTGATAAAGCCAAGGTTGATGCTATTGAAAAGATGCCATGTCCCAAGGACATCAAAGGTATAAGAAGTTTCATTGGTCATGCCGGTTTCTATAGGAGGTTCATTAAGGACTTCTCAAAAATCTCTCGGCCTCTGACTAATTTATTACAAAAAGATATACCATTTGTCTTTGATGATGATTGTGTAGAAGCATTTGAAATACTTAAGAAAGCATTGATCTTTGCACCTATTGTTCAGCCACCTGATTGGAATTTACCCTTTGAAATTATGTGTGATGCTAGTGATTATGCTGTAGGTGCTGTTCTAGGACAAAGAGTTGATAAGAAACTAAATGTTATTCAATATGCTAGTAAAACTCTAGACAATGCTCAAAGAAATTATGCTACTACTGAAAAAGAATTCTTAGCAGTTGTATTTGCTTGTGATAAGTTTATACCTTATATTGTTGATTCTAAAGTAACTATTCACACTGATCATGCTGCTATTAAATATCTTATGGAAAAGAAAGATGCTAAACCTAGACTTATTAGATGGGTTCTCTTACTACAAGAATTTGATTTGCATATTGTTGATAGAAAAGGAGCTGAGAACCCCGTTGCAGACAACTTGTCTAGGTTAGAAAATGTGCTTGATGACCCACTACCTATTGATGATAGCTTTCCTGATGAGAAATTAAATGTCATAAATGCTTCTCATACTGCTCCATGGTATGCTAATTATGCTAATTACATTGTTGCTAAGTTTATACCACCTAGTTTCACATACTAGCAAAAGAAAAAGTTCTTCTATGATTTGAGGCATTACTTTTGGGATGACCCACATCTTTATAAAGAAGGAGTAGATGGTGTTATTAGACGTTGTGTACCTAAGCATGAACAGGAACAGATCCTACGCAAGTGTCACTCTGAAGCTTATGGAGGACACCATGCTGGAGATAGAACTGCACATAAGGTATTGCAATCTGGTTTTTATTGGCCTACTCTCTTCAAGGATGCCCATAAGTTTGTCTTATCTTGTGATGAATGCCAAAGAATTGGTAATATTAGTAGACTTCAAGAAATGCCTATGAATTATTCACTTGTTATTGAACCATTTGATGTTTGGGGCTTTAACTATATGGGGCCTTTTCCTTCCTCTAATGGATATACACATATTTTAGTTGTTGTTGATTACGTTACTAAGTGGGTAGAAGCTATTCCAACTAGTAGTGCGGATCATAACACTTCTATTAAAATGCTTAAAGAAGTTATTTTTCCAAGATTTGGAGTCCCTAGATATTTAATGACTGATGGTGGTTCACATTTTATTCATGGTGCTTTCTGTAAAATGCTTGCTAAGTATGATGTTAATCATATAATTGCATCCCCTTATCACCCTCAGTCTAGTGGTCAAGTAGAATTGAGTAATAGAGAGCTCAAATTAATTTTGTAGAAGACTGTTAATAGGTCTAGAAATAATTGGTCCAAGAAACTTGATGATGCATTATGGGCCTATAGAACTGCATATAAAAATCCTATGGGTATGTCTCCGTATAAAATGGTCTATGGAAAAGCATGTCACTTACATCTCGAACAAGAACACAAGGCTTATTGGGCTATTAAAGAGCTTAATTATCATTTTAAATTTGCCGGTGAGAAGAGGTTATTTGATATTAGCTCACTTGATGAATGGAGAACCCAAGCCTACGAAAATGCCAAGTTGTTTAAAGAAAAAGTTAAAAGATGGCATGACAAAAGGATACAAAAGCGTGAGTTTAATGTAGGTGATTATGTATTGCTATGCAACTCTCGTTTAAGATTTTTTGCAGGAAAACTTCTCTCTAAATGGGAAGGTCCTTACGTTATCGAGGAGGTCTATCATTCCGGTGCCATAAAAATCAACAACTTCGAAGGCACCAATCCGAAGGTGGTGAACGGTCAAAGAATCAAACACTATATCTCAGGTAATCCCATAAATGTTGAAACCAATGTTATCAAAACCGTAACCCCGGAGGAATACATAAGAAACACTTTCCGGAACGTTTCAAACTCCGAAAAGGAATAGGTATGTGGTACGGTAAGTAAACCGACTCCAAAACAGTTTTTAAGGCAATATTTCTCCGTTTTGGAATATTTAGAAAAATAGAAAAATAAGCAGTAGTCCGGGAAGGACACGAGGGCTCCACGAGGGTGGAGGGCGCACCCTACCCTACTGGGTGCGCCCCCCTACCTCGTGGGCACCTCGTGTGCTCTCTGGACTCCGTTTTCGTACACAACACGTATTTTGGTCGGTAAAAATTCATTATATAACCTCCCGGGGGTTTTGACTCCCGTATCACGCAAAAATCTCCTATCTTTGTTTTGAGCTGTCCTGCTGCAGACAGAGCAACATGTCGTCCCAGGATTCGGAGGAGAAAGCTACGTGGCTGATTACCTTGCATATCCTAAGGTCTATGGGGATGTGGAGCATTGCGGTTGGACTACGAAAGAAGAAGAGGATTATGAACCCAAGGGAAAGGAGGAGACGAGCGCAGATGAAGATGAAGTCCCACTACCTCAACCTGGGGACATGAATGTGGAGCTCATAAAGTCAATCCTCCCGGATAGGGTAAAGAAACCTAAGATCGAGTTTATCCCTTTTCTCCTCTTGCAGGAGAACAAGCAGGAACTATGCAAAAAGATACTAAGCATGGAGCAGGAGATCGAGGACCTAAGGGACCAAAATTCTGTCCTCAAGCGCAAATTAAGGAAGAAGCCTACGTCATCAACAAAATCACCACCGTCTCCACCAACAAAGAAGAATCGAGTATCTGGTATGGGCACTCCACTTGGCAACTGCCAAGCTTGGGGGAGTGCCCCGGTATCGTATCACCATCACTTTCATCTTTACCGTTTTTCTTAGTTCGATCCTTTTGGTAATATCTTGATCTAGTAGAATAAAAGTTCTTAGTGTGATCTAGCTGTGAGTTTTGCTTTATTATCCTTCTATGTAATCGAGTCTGTGAGTTATATAATAAAGATTAGTGTTGAGTCAAGGGCTTGATTATTTTGCCATGATCCTAAGTGAATAAAAGAAAAGAGAAAGAAATAAAAAGAAACAAAGAGATCATGTGAGTCTTATGGAGAGTAATGAGCTCACATAGAAAGAGTATGATGAATAAAAGTTGTTGAGGGTTGACAACCACAGTTTTGGTCATCGTTGCAATTAATAGGAAGTAATAAAGAAAGAGAAGTCTTCACATATAATATACTATCTTGGACATCTTTTATGATTGTGAGCACTCATTAAAATATGACATGCTAAAGAGTTGACATTGGACAAGAAAGACAACGTAATGGGTTATGTTTTCTTACATCTGAGATGAATTATATTGTCGTGGATCTTCCAACATGATGAGCTAGCTTTTCCCCTCATGCTAGCCAAATTCATTGCACCAAGTAGAGATACTGCTTGTGCTTCCAAATACCCTTAAACCAGTCTTGCCATAAGAGTCCACCATATCTACCTATGGATTGAGTAAGATCCATCAAGTAAGTTGTCATCGGTGCAAGCAATAAAAATTGCTCTCCAAATATGTATGATTGGTTGGTGTGGAGGAAATAAGCTTTAGACGATCGTGTGATATGGAAGTAATAAAAGCAACAGACTGCATAATAAAGGTCCATATCACAAGTGGCAATAGAAAGTGACGTTCTTTTGCATTAAGATTTTGTGCATCCAACCATAAAAGTGCATGACAATCTCTGCTTCCCTCTGCGAAGGGCCTATCTTTTACTTTTATCTCCTACATTGCATAAGAGTCATGGTGATTTTCACCCTTCCTTTTTACACTTTATCCTTTGGAAAGCACAATATGTTGGAAAGATCCTAGTATATATGGCTAATTGGATGTGAGTTTTCATGAACTATTACTGTTGACATTACCCTTGAGGTAAAACGTTGGGAGGCAAGACTATAAGCCCCTATCTTTCTCTGTGTCCGATTAAAACTCCATACCCATAAGTATTGCGTGAGTGTCAGCAATTGTGAAAGACTATATGATAGTTGAGTATGTGGACTTTTTTTTGAAAAGCACTTATACATTGACTCTTTCCTATGTTATGATAAATTGCAATTGCTTCAATGACTGAGATTATAGTTTGTTAGTTTTCAATTAAGTTTACGATTCATACTTGATATTGTGATTGAATTATTACTCTAGATTAGAGATTATATGACAAGAATTATATAAGTTGTTGTTCCAAGAATGATCATGATGCCCTCATGTCCATATTTTATTTTTTATCGACACCTCTATCTCTAAACATGTGGACATATTTTTCGATTTTGGCTTTTCGCTTGAGGACAAGCGAGGTCTAAGCTTGGGGGAGTTGATATGTCCATTTTGCATCATGCTTTTATATCAATATTTATTGCATTATGGGCTGTTATTACACATTATGTCACAATACATATGCCTATTCTCTCTTATTTTACAAGGTTTACATAAAGAGGGAGAATGCCGGCAGCTGGGATTCTGGGCTGGAAAAGGAGCAAATATTATAGACCTATTCTGCACAACTCCAAAACTCCTGAAACTTCACGGAAGATGTTTTCCAAATATATAAAAAATATTGAGAGCAAGAACTTCACCAGGGGGGCCACACCCTGCCCACAAGGGTGGGGGCGCGCCCTACCCCCCTGGGCGCGCCCCCTACCTCATGGCCCCCCTGGTGGCCCTCCGGTGGCCATCTTCTGCTATATGGAGTCTTTCGATGGAAAAAATAATAAGCCATCTTCTCGGACGAAACTCCGCCGCCACGAGGCGGAACCAATCTAGGGCTCTGGCGGAGCTGTTCTGCCGGGGAAACTTCCCTCCCGGAGGGGGAAATCATCGCCATCATCATCACCAATGCTCCTCTCATTGGGAGAGGGCAATCTCCCTCAACTCTTCATCAGCACCATCTCATCTCAAAACCCTAGTTCATCTCTTGTATCCAATTCTTGTCTCCATGTCCGGGATTGGTGCTAGTAGGTTGCTAGTAGTGTTAATTACTCATTGTAGTTGATGCTAGTTGGTTTAATTGGTGGAAGATCATATGTTCAGATCCTATATGCATATTAATACCCCTCTGATTATGAACATCTATATGCATATTAATACCCCTCTGATTATGAACATGTTTATGCTTTGTGAGTAGTTACTTTTGTTCCTGAGGACATGGGAGAAGTCTTGCTATTAGTAGTCATGTGAATTTGGTATTCGATCGATATTTTGATGGGATGTATGTTGTCTCTCCTCTAGTGGTGTTATGTGAACGTCAACTACATGACACTTCACCATTATTTGGGCCTAGAGGAAGGCATTGGGAAGTAATAAGTAGATGATGGGTTGCTAGAGTGACAGAAGCTTAAACCCTAGTTTATGCGTTGTTTCATAAGGGGGTGATTTGGATCCATATGTTTCATGATATGGTTAGGTTTACCTTAATACTTTTGTTGTAGTTGCGGATGCTTGCAATAGAGGTTAATCATAAGTGGGATTCTTATCCAAGTAAGGGCAGCACCCAAGCACCGGTCCACCCACATACCAAATTATCAAAGTACCGAACACGAATCATATGAACGTGATGAAAACTAGCTTGACGATATTCCCATGTGTCCTCGGGAGCGCTTTACATCATATAAGAGTTTGTCCAGGCTTTTCCTTTGCTACAAAAAGGATTGGGCCACCTTGATGCACCTTATTTACTTTTGTTACTTGTTGCTCGTTACAAATTATCTTATCACAAAACTATCTGTTACCACTTATTTCAGTACTTGCAAAGAATACCTTGCTGGAAACCGCTTATCATTTCCTTCTGCTCCTCGTTTGGTTCGACACTCTTACTTATAGAAAGGATTACGATAGATCCCCTATACTTTTGGGTCATCAAATATCCAAGCAAGTAAGCTTGGGGATCCCCCGGAAGGCATCCCCTCTTTCGTCTCCAACATTATCGGTAACCTCACTTGGAGCTATGTTTTCATTCATCACATGATATGTGTTTTGCTTGGAGCGTCATTTTATTTTGTTAGGATTTTCTTGATATTATTTAGAATAATGTTTTGCATCTTTTATTTCAGTAAAAGTGGCATGTATAGCCTTTACTATGCTTATTTTACAAGTCTACATGTTGCTGTTTGAAAACAGAAAGTTTACCGCTGTTGCAAAAATTCCCTAGAAAAGTCAGAATGTGATAAAATGTTGAAACTTTTTGCAAAATAAGCTCTGATAAATTTTCTACAGCGTGGTAAATTTTCATAATTTTTGGAGTTTAAGAAGTATTTATACTCTTGCATTCTTTACAGACTATATTGGTTTGGCAGATTACTGTTATGTTTGCATTATTTGCATATGTTTGCTTGTTTAATGATCCTTTTTGTGGATAGGAGTATTAAATATGCATAGGAATTTGGTATGCAATGTTGAATAATAATTTTAGTGATTCTCTACAGTAGAGGATGATAAGGTTTTTGCATTGGTTTATACTAACTTATCCCACGAGTTCTTGTTGAGTTTTGTGTGGATGAAGCTTTTGAGATTTAGGAAAACCGTGACATGAGAAGAATTAAGGAGACAAAAAAGCTCAAGATTGGGGATGACCAAGGCACCCCAAGATAATATTTGAAGGATTCTAAAGCATCTAAGCTTGGGGATGCCCCGGTAGGCATCCCACCTTTCTTCATCAACAATTATCGGTTAGTATCAGTTGAGCCTAAGTTTTTGCTTCTCCAAATGAGTTGTGCTATTATTGGAATGTCATTTTTTTGTTTTTTTTTTGCTATTTTAATAAAGTACTTAGATCTGAAAGTTTTAAATAAAATAGAATCCTCAAATAGTTGCCAAGGAGGCTAAGTAAGCGACATTCACATCCCGTCAATGAAGCTATTTCCTATGTCATTTACTCGTGTGCTTCACTTATATCCTATGAATTAATTGTTGAATAAATTGAATGTCATGAAGTTGAAATCATATCATGCCTAGTGGTAGCTTCACATTGGGTTTAGAAAGTGAAACCTTTTGAGGCTTCACAATCACAATATTGGTCATATAAGCAATTCATGAATAATTAGTATAAGGAAGAGAACTTTCACATACAAATACACCATCATGGAAATCTTTTGTGATAGTGAGCCCCCATCAAAATATTATATGCCAAAATTGTTGATGTTGGACAAGGAAGACAATGTAATGGTTTATGTTTGTTCATATTCACATAGAAGTTATATTGTCATATATCCTTCAACATGCGATGCTTGCCACCATCTTTGCTAGCCAAAAATTCCGCACCAAGTAGAGATAATACTTGTGCATCCAAAAAACCCTTAAAACCAAATCTTATTTTCAAGAGTCCAGCATACCTACCTAAGGATTGAGCAAGATCCTTCAAGTAAGTTTTCATAGGTGCAAAAAGGCAATAAAAATTGCTTCTAAAAGTGTGAGATCATTTAATGTAAGAGAAAATTGAGCGTTGCACGAACTTGTGACGGTGAAGAATAAAAGCGACAGACTGCATAATAAAGGACACTATCACAAGGGGCAATGTAAGATGACGTTCTTTTGCACTAAGGGGTTGAGCATACAAACAAATAAGCGAATGGCAACCTCTGCTTCCCTCTGCGAAGGGCCTATCTTTTACTTTTATGTATTTACTTATATGCAAAGAGTCAAAGTTCTTCTCTCTATTACTTTTTATTTTTCTCTTTTGGCAAGAATCATGTGGTGAGGAAAGATCTAGGCACATATATCCAGTTGGATATGGGTAGCATGAGTTATTATTGTTGACATCACCCTTGAGGTGAATAAGTTGGGAGGCAAAATTATAAGCCCCTATCTTTCTATGTGTCTGGTTGAAACATTTTTCTCATGTGTACAAGGTGAGTGTTAGCAATCATAGAAGACTATATGATGGTTGAGTATGTGGAGCTCTTACTTAAACTCTGTTGAATAAGTTGAATTGCAATTGCTTGGTGACTGAGAACATAGGTTGTTGGGTTTCAAGAGAATTCATTGTTTGAACCTTAACATGTGAATTGGTTGCCACTATAACATGAAAAGTTTTATCAGAAAGAATTGTTGTTATGATGCTTGGAAAAGTGACTGAAATTATCGTTGATCAAACTTGCGCACTTTGCTAGCATTCACACTTCATAAATTATTTCTTTTATCATTTACCTACTCGAGGGTGAGTAGGAATTAAGCTTGGGGATGCTGATACATCTCCAACGTATCTATAATTTATGAAGTATTCATGCCAATATATTATCATTCTTGGATGTTTTACAATCATTTTATAGCAACTTTATATCATTTTTTGGGACTAACCTATTGATCCAGTGCCCAGTGCTAGTTGCTGTTTTTTGCTTGTTTTTTACATTGCAGAAAATTAATATCAAATGGAGTCCGAACACCGCGGAACTTTTTGTGGATTTTTATGGACAAGAAGACTCCGGATGGGCCAGAGCAGCACCTGGGGGGTGCCCCGAGGGGGCACAACCCACCAGGGTGTGCCAGGGCCCCCTGGCGCGCACAGGTGGGTTGTGCCCACCTCGGTGGCCTCACGCACCCCTTCTTTGCACTATAAATTCCCAAATATACCAAAACCCTTTGGGGTTAACCTAGATCAGAAGTTTCGCCGCCACAAGGCTCCGTAGCCACCGAAAACCAATCTAGACCCGTTCCGGCACCCTGCCAGAGGGGGGAATCATCTCCTGTGGCCATCTTCATCATCCCGATGGCCACCATGATGAGGAGGGAGTAGTCTACCCTCGGGGCTGAGGGTTTGTACCAGCAACTATGTGTTTAACCTCTCTCTCTCTCGTGATCTATATCATGGGCTTTGTTAATATAGTCGGATCATATGATGTTTCTCCCCTCTATACTCTTGTTGTGATGAATTGAATTTACCCTTTGAAGTTTTGTCTTGTTGGATTGAATATTCAGATATGAGAACACATGATGTATGTCTTGCGGTATGAATACTTGAGGTGACAATGAGGTATCATATTGATTCACTTGATATGTGTTTTGGCATTTAACTCACGGATTCCCGCGGTGATATTGGGGTAATCTATGCATAGGGGTTGATGCATGTTTTTATTATCTTTTCTCCGATAGAAACTTTGGGGTCTCCTTGTATTTCTTTGTGTTGGATTGAGTATTATGAATATGAATTTGCGTTGGTGTTATTTTAGTACGATCTCTAGGATAGATCGAACGAAAAGAATAGCTTGGTGTTATTTTAGTACGAACTCTTGAATAGATCGAACGGAAAGAATAGCTTTGAGTTGGTTTCATACCCTACAAACAATTTATATCTTTTGTTCTCCGCTAATAGGAACTTGGGAGTGATTCGTTATTGCACTTTGAGGGATAATCATATGATCCAACTATGTTAGCATCGTTGAGAGGTTGCACTAGTGAAAGTATGGACCCTAGGGCTCATTTTTAAGCATTGCAATACCATTTTTGTGCCCATTTACTATTTTCTACCTTGCTGTTTTTATTTATTAAGATTATGAAAATATATTTCTACCATCAATATTACACTTTTATCACCATCTCTTCGCTGAACTAGTGCACCTATACAATTTTCCATTGTATTGGGTGTGTTGGGGACACAAGAGATTTCTTGTATTTGGTTGCAGGGTCGTTTGAGAGAGACCATCTTCATACTAGACCTCCCATGGATTGATAAACCTTAGGTCATCCACTTGAGGGAAAATTGCTACTGTCCTACAAAACTCTGCGCTTGGAGGTCCAACATGAGTCTACAAGAATAAAGTTGCATAGTAGACATCAGTGTCCTATGTGTCGTGAAACCATATGGTATTACCACTGTAGGGTGTTGCAATACGTTCATGATTCGCTTATAGTGGGTGGCGAGAGTGACAGAAGCTTATACCCAAGTAAGGGGGTTGTTGCGTATGGGAGTAAATAGGACTTGTTACTCAATGCTACGGTTGGGTTTTACCTTAATGATCTTTGGTAGTTGCGGATGCTTGTTAGAGTTCCAATCATAAGTGCATATGATCCAAGTATGGAAATTAGGTTAGATCATGCCTCTCCTTCATATAAAATTGTAATAATGATTACCGGTCTAGTTATCGATTGCCTAGGGACAATTCCTTCTCTTGTGTTACAAATAGCTTTCTACTAAACAACTAACTTTTATTATCTTGCAAATTACTCGTAGTTTTATTCTCGCTAAGTACTTCTACTTTTATCCTTGCAAACTTATCCCACACCTACAAAATAGTTTCATACTTGTTCTAGGAAAAGCGAACGTTAAGTGTGCATAGAGTTGTATCGATGGTCGATAGAACTTGAAGGGAATATAAATCCTACCTTTAGCTCCTTGTTGGGTTTGACACTATTATTTATTGAAAAAACTACATTTGATCCCCTATACTTGTGGGTTATCAGGTATCGAAGTCCCACTTCTAAAGATCGACATAACACTGACCAATCAAATTGTATTATCACTATGTGCTTTTGTCCGGCCTGTGCCTTGGGGCCAGTAATGATGTCCCATCAGAAGACAGACTAGTTGACCCGTCTATGATAATGGTCACACACAAACCGCTAGACTAGTCAGAGATAAAAAAAATAATGTACAAGCAAATTAGGACTCCACTGCTAGCAATAAGTTTCTAGCCGTGAAGCCCCAAGATGCACCAAGGAAGAAAGTTATACATAGGCACATACAACGAAATTGCATTGCATTACATTTCATACATACATCCAAATGTTTAACGTTACAAATTCTACTAAGTGCTAACGTTGATCTATAAGTAGACGAATCTTGTTGTCGAAGAATTAGCCATGCCACCGGAGCTAACCTGGCACTTGAATGAGTCCTTCAACTCACTGGAAATGCCCCTCGAATTGTCAGATTTGCGGTCGAGATTACACATAAAACTGCCATTTTTTGTGTACTGCACCTAAAATAGATCATCATCACTAATGTGTCATTTTAGTTGCACTACACAAAACACTTTTTTTGTAAAAAATCTTTTATGCAGTAAAGTAAAGGTCAAAACAACAATGATGTTTGTCCATCCCCTGTTCATATAAAATAAACAACATATTAGTTTTATGTACTTAATATCATACATACATAGGAATTACTAAGATGATAGAAAACAAGAAATAACATCTATACAAATAAAAATAATAGATGGGGAGAGGGGGGAGAGAGCCCCCTCATTCTTGTTCTTCCTTGGCCTACCCCCTAGATGGGAGGAGGGTTTTCCCTCTGGTCCTTGGCCGTCATGGTTCCCGGAGGGCAGGAGCCCCTTCCAGATTGGAGCTATCTCTCTATTTCTCTTCTGTTTCACGTTCCTATTTTCTGGCTCTTCATTGTTTCTTATATTCCCGAAGATCCATAACTCCTATTGGGCTGAAATTTTGAGGGGATTTTTATCAGGATATTAGCTGCCTTGCGGCAGAATGACACGCCCAACCAACCTTCGAGGTGTCCACAAGCATTATCTTTTGTTGATTCTTTTTCCCCAAAGTCACATATACTCCAAAAAATTGTAAAATTTTATCGCATTTGGATTTCGTTTGATATGGATTTTTTCGAAACAAAAGACATGAAACAAACAGGAAGTGGCACTAGGCACTAGATCAATATGTTAGTCCAAGAAAATCATATAAATTGTTGACAAAAGTATGTGGAAGTAGTTACATATTGGCATGAAAGAGTAAAAAAATTATAGATACGATGGAGACGTATCAAGCATGTGGATTACACCATGGGGCTAGTTGTATGTTGATAGGAATATGCATTGGAGGGCAAGAGTGACAGAAGCTTCTTCCTACCATAGAAATTGATTCATACGGGATTGAAGGGGAGTGTCGGTGTCAAAACCGGCAGATCTTGGGTAGGGGGTCCCGAACTGTGCGTCTAAGGATTGATGGTAACAGGAGACAAGGGACACGATGTTTTACCCAGGTTCGAGCCCTCTTGATGGAGGTAATACCCTACATCCTGCTTGATTGACTTTGATGAGTATAGGGGTTACAAGAGTTGATCTAACACGAGATCGTAATGGCTAAACCCTAATTGTCTAGCTTGTATGATTATGATTGCCTCTACGGACTAAACCCTCCGGTTTATATAGACACTGGAGGGGGCTAGGGTTGTACAGAGTTGGTTTACAGAGAAAGGAATATTCATATCCGCATGCTAAGCTTGCCTTCCACACCAAGGAGAGACCCATCCGGACACGGGAGGAAGTCTTCTGTCTTGTATCTTCATGGCCCATTAGTCTGGCCCACGTCACACAGCTCGGACGCCCGAGGACCCCCTAATCCAAGACTCCCTCAGTAGCTCCTGAACCAGGCTTCAATGATGATGTGTCCGGCATGCAGATTGTCTTCGGCGTTGCAAGGCGGGTTCCTCCTTCGAATACTTCAAAGTAGTCCTTGAACATAGAAAACATGGCTGGCTCTACGAAGCATACACCACATACAACCACAACAGGATATAATATTTAACAAGTCCCATCTACTAACGGCTTTCGAGGAGAGATGTTACGTCCCCTGCCTGGTTATTATTTCGAACCATGTTTCAACCTCTCGTTCCATGTTATGAGACGCGGTCTTTATTGGCATATCTTGTCAAAGCAGAGATCGTGCCCGCTTATCACGGGATTCTTATCAATATGGGTGTGGGTAATCCAACCATGTCGTTGGCTCGATCCCTTGGGAATAGGCGAGCTTTAAGGCCCGTGAGGAGGCATTCAATATTCATCGCCTTTATAAAGGGGTACAGACCCACCTTTCTCCCCCACGCCTACCTCTTCCTTAGCCTTTCCAGCCCCGAGCTCCAATGCCCAAGTCTCGATTTCTTTCATTGCTACCAAGCCTTCTAGTCATGTCCGAATCTAGCTCCCAAGGTAGGTGGACGGCCTCCTCGGTCACTGAGGAAGATATCATGAAGCTCCGGGAGGCGAGGTACCTGACTGCGGAAATCCCCCACAGGCTTCCTGCAAAGGGGCAGGTTATCCCCACGCCAAAACCTGGTGAGAGGGTTGTATTCATCTCTCACTTCCTCCGCAGGCTAGTGTTCTCTCTCCACCCCTTCGTTTGCGGCCTTATGTCCTATTATGGGCTATATTTTCACGACCTAGCCCCGGAATCCTTTCTCCACATCTCGGCGTTCATCATTATGTGTGAAGCCTTTCTCCGCATCCCCCCACACTTCGGCCTATGGCTCAATACCTTTAGTGTGAAGCCGAAGATAGTCGACGGGGAGCAAGCGGAGTGCGGCGGTGCTATGGTGAGCAAGCTCGCCAATACTGTCTGGCCAAAGGGCACCTTCTCGGAAACCTCCAACTTATGGCAGCGGGAGTGGTTTTACATCACCAAACCTCGCGGTACCAAATGGGCAACCACGCCTGCGTTCCGATCTGACCCCCCCATTCCGACTCACGTCATGGATTATTAAGGGGCTTGACTGGGGATCAACTGATGAAGTGCAGACGCTGCAAAGTCGTATCCAGAGCATCCTCAAAAAGGACACCGACCTCATTAACGTGATCCAAGTGATGCTAGTCCGTCGGGTTCTTCCGTGTCAGCGATGGCCTCTCCGCATGTGGGAGTTCAATCCGGAAGGGCCGCGGACCCTTCAGCAATTCGTCAACACAATGCACATAGGGATGTGGAAACTATTCTTCAAGACTCGAAAGTAGTGGCCGGACACATCCGAGGACATCGGCCTTGACTGCAACCATCCGGATACCCTCGTTAGTACCCCACTCCTGAATGCAATTTGGTTAATTATCCCATAGCGATGTACTGAGAAACCTATCTTCAATCAGGGTTGGATAAAGAAGGCGGAGCGAATCAGGTGTTCGACTCCACTTCCCGAAGACTCAGCTGATCCTGTGTTAATGAGGATGCTAGCCCCGGCGTCGTATCAAATGCCGGTGAGGGAGGACAAGAAGAAGAGCAAGAGGGCTGAAGGTGACCCATGCTCTAAAGGTGTAATGGACGCTACGTCCGGGGAGACTGAAGTTCCCTCTTCCGAAGACGAAGACAAAGGAGAAGAATAAGAAAGGGATATCCCTTCCCCCCACAGGAAGAAAAGGACTGCCCCCGAAGACTTGGAGGTGGGGGCACCCAAGAGAGGGAAGATATCCCTGTCAGATGGTTCGGGTTCGGAGGACGATGTTGACGCAAAGCTCCTTTTTAGCAAGCCCTTTGCCGAATCGTAAGTGAACAAGGATGCTCTAGACATATCCTATTTTTTGGTTTTGCAAGGGTAACATTTAAACCATATGTTCGCAGTCCAGCCCGCTATGTACCTCCACAGTCCTCCTCATTGGGGGACTTGCCTCCGGAGATGATGGAAAGCGAGACGCCTCCACAAGCTTCACCGCCCCTAAGGACGGACGACTTCGAGGTGTCATCCCGGAGGATCTCTCCTGATCCTCCAGCGGTGTGGGAGATAGAGGAGACAGCACCCGAAGGTGATATTTCGTCTGTCAAGGGTCCAGGGGAAGCGGCCCCCGCGGGGACCAACAATGAGGGCCCCGAACTATCCGGTTTACAGCAGGAGACAACTCTAGGGTCGAGTAAGCGTACCCTTTTGAAGGGAGTCCACACTCCCACGGCAACCTCCGGGAATCCAGAGGTGCCGGGTACATTGATGGGCACATTGCAAAGTGCATCCATCGCAGAGGAACATCGTACCTTAATGGGTACGGTAGTTGAGAGGATTCTATCCGCGAGAAGCGGATTGAACAAAGCCTTCACGAGCCTACTGAGAGGCTTTGAGGTATGCAATGTAATAACCGCTCTTTTCATGCAAAGATGCGCCTGTGTATAGATAGTAGCCCCTGATACTCTGGTTGACCTCCACATGGAGGCGATCAGAGGATCAAAAAAAGATATGATCAGGAAGTAACATGATTAATTTGAAAACAGGCTGCTATGTTAAAGGCTACTGCCCAATCTGCGGAAGTTGCATATTTAAAGCAGAAACTTGAATTAGCTGATGAAGACATTACCCATATTAACAGGCGGGTCGACGAGGCACAAGGTATGTTTTGGGACGGCCCACTTACGCATGTATAAAAGTATGAGCATCAAGCTGAAAACTATACACTGTGATATGCATAACTGTAGATGGTGCTACCGCGGTTGAGACCCTTCGGGCCGAGCTTGCCAAGGCCAAGGAGCAGGACAGAATGAGTAATGCGGCTGCCCAGAAGGCGACTGCTAGTTTAAAGGCCGAACAGGCCACTCGGCGCCAGTGCGAGGAGAGAATATTTGTCATGGAGCGAGAGCTAGAAGATGCCACTGGCAAATGCAAATCACTCGAGGAGGATAGCAAAGCCAAGGCCACCGAACTCGACAAGGCCATACAAGAGGCGAGAGAGGCACGGTCCGAGTCTAGAGTGGCTCGGGATAAGATCCGGCAAGCTGGGGAGATAGCGGTTGGTAAGCCCTTTCTTTTATAGACTAAATTCGGCGACCCAAAGTATGCTCCCCGTAATCAATTGTGGAGTTCTCCGGACGCGTTCTTGGACCTGCCGAAGAGTATCTCCGACGCGGCGCAGTTCTTCCAAGCGCGAGAAGGACGTTCTGCAGAGAAGATTTTTTGGTCACAATTCAATGTGCCACGGCGTCAGGCGTTGCTGAACAAACAGATGGCACAGTGGGCCGAGCTCCACAAGACGTCCAGGGCTGCCATGAAGGACGTCGTGGTCCGGCTATGGCCGGCTGAACCCATTCCGAACAGCTACTTCGGTTTGGTGCAGTGACTTGTCGATGCAGTGCCGCGTATCGACGCCGTCAAGTGGTCGGCGTGCATAGAAGGTGCTTGGATGGCCTTCGCCCGCGTCAAGATGTACTGGGCAAAGATGAAGGCCGCCAATGTTCTGGCTAAGGGCCCACCCGGCGGCAAGGACCACCGCATGCCAGAGCATTATTTGGAGGACATCCTAGAGGGTGCCCGCTTGATAGAGGGTCAGTGCTCGAAGGATATTATGTTCGAATAGGTGCACTGGAATTGTGAGAACAATATTATGATACATTAAGGCTATGTTATATTCATACCTTTACCTAAAAGTTATTTCCTCCTGTGTGGCCATTTTTTTATAATCTGAAAGTTTTCCAGTCGTCGGTTTCAGCCCCCTCGCATATAATACGGGGGTGTTCGGACTAGCACCTGATCACTCTTGACCCAACGTCTTGGTCCGTAACAGAGGTGTCAGTGCAGCGAACTAGGCAATCGGATTATAGGGCTTCAACACTTTCACTTAGCCGTAGGAGTTTTATGATGGGTCTACGATGTAGCCCCTGGTATGTACGCGATGATCCGAATACGGTTGTGTTACATAGGTGACCGGGCAACGGTACCTCGTGTAATACGGAAAAATCGCTAAGGATTGTAATGAATCGCCGAGTGGCTGACCAGCTCTCGCCGCATCATGACAGTCAGTTTTCGGCTTTCTCTACCGAGGTGCTTAACCAGATGAACCAGAAAAACAATCGCAGTAGTTCTCCCTTTACCACCCTAGCCGATCAGACGGAACGTAAGGTAGCAAGCACAGGAGCCAGGCAACCCAACTATTGACCAAAGACATGATTCGGAGATTATGCATATAATGACGAACTCGGGACGCTGAATTGTGCTGAAAAGCTGTTCGGACTTTTGTTTGGCAACACATATGTTGCCTTATAGAGCCCCTGGCAGTTTTATGCCGAGGTGTGTACGTGGAACCACACAACAGACGGAATAAAAAACGATACCGAATAAGAATTTTGGTTCACTGAGATCTGATTGATACGTCAAAACGTAATCTTATAGAAGGTACCATAATCACCAAGGCCATTTTACATGCCGGGGGTCTAGGGCTAAGGGAAAAGCTCTATATAGGTCCTTGAGCGAAGTTGTGGTCTTCCTGCCGCACGTCTGCGTCGCTTTCTGCCCAAATAGGAAAGATTTCTTTAAAGGAATGGTCTTCAGCCATGTATGTGGAACCGGGCTTGAAAAGAGTCTTCGTGGGTCCGAAGAATGAGTAGGTGTTGGTTCACCTGTGGTAAAAGGAAGGAAAGGATGATTAAAGAAAGGGCAAGGCCGTATAGGGTCGAACCTTTGTATAGGCCTGTCCGTATGTTGCCTCCACCGATGCCCAAGGTATTTTGAGTGTATAATTGTGCACGCGGGGTACGAATCCCGCTGATGTACGTGGCGGTCGACGGAGGCTAGGCTGCTAATCCAACCCAGAAGTTGCCGGGCTGCCGGTATGTACGACTGATCGGTCCTGCGTGGGGAAGTCCGATGGCCTGACAGGCGAGGGGCTGTGCGGCTTGATAGGGCCACTTTGTACTTCGGCCACAATGGCCACTGTATGCTCCTTAGTACGGAGGGAGCACTCCCTGTTTCCATTGATTGTAATGACGCCACGTGGACCGGGCATCTTGAGCTTCATATAGGCGTAATGCGAGACCGCATTGAAGCGGGCAAAAGTAGTTCATCCGAGCAGTGCGTGATAGCTGCTGCAGAAGGGGACGATGTTGAAGATCAAGTCTTCACTTTGGAAGTTGTCCGGCGAGCCGAAGACTACTCCCAGCGTGATTGAGCCCGTACAGCGGGCCTCTTTTCCAGGTATTACTCCCTTAAAGGTAGTTCTAGTGGGTTTGATTCTTGACGGATCAATACCCATTTTGCGGACAGTGTCCTGATAAAGTAGGTTGAGACTGCTGCCACCATCCATGAGGACTCGCATAAGATGGAATCCGCTGATGATTGGATCGAGGACCAAAGCTGCCGAACCTCTGTGCCGGATACTGGTTGGGTGGTCCTTTCGATCGAAGGTGATCGGACAAGCCGACCATGGGTTAAATTTGGGGGCGACCGGCTCCATGGTGTAGACGTCCCGTAGAGCGGATTTGTGCTCCCTCCTAGGGATATGTGTGACATATATCATATTCATTGTTTTTACCTTGATAACCCACAAGTATAGGGGACCGCAACAGTTTTCGAGGGTAGAGTATTCAACCCAAATATTAGCAGCTGAGTTGTCAATTCAACCACACCTGGAAACTTAGTATCTGCAGCAAATTGTTTAGTAGCAAAGTATTATGATAGTAGTGGTTATGATAGCAAAAGTAACGGTAGCAAAAGTAATGTTTTTGTTATTTTGTAGCGATGATAACAATAGCAACGGGAAAGTAAATAAGCAAAGAACAATATATGGAAATCTCATAGGCAATGGATCGGTGATGGAGAATCATGCCGGATGCGGTTCATCATGTGATAGTCATAACCTAGGGTGACACAGAACTAGCTCCAGTTCATTGATATAATGTAGGCATGTATTCCGAATATAGTCATACGTGCTTATGGAAAAGAACTTGCAAGACATCTTTCGTCCTACCCTCCCGTGGCAGCGGGGTCCTAGCGGAAACTAAGGGATATTAAGGCCTCCTTTTAATAGAGTACCGGACCAAAGCATTAACACATAGTGAATACATGAACTCCTCAAACTACAGCCATCGCCGGAAGTGGTCCCGATTATTGTCACTTCGGGGTTGCCGGATCATAACACATAGTAGGTGACTATAGACTTGCAAGATAGGATCAAGAACTCACATATATTCATGAAAACATAATTGGTTCAGATCTGAAATCATGTCACTCGGGCCCTAGTGACAAACATTAAGCATAGCAAAGTCATAGCAACATCAATCTCAGAACATAGTGGATACTAGGGATCAAACCCTAACAAAACTAACTCGATTACATGATAAATCTCATCCAACCCATCACCGTCCAGCAAGCCTACGATGGAATTACTCACGCACGGCGGTGAGCATCATGAAATTGGTGATGGAGGATGGTTGATGATGACGATGGCGACGGATTCCCCTCTCCGGAGCCCCGAACGGGCTCCAGATCAGCCCTCCCGAGAGAGTTTAGGGCTTGGCGGCGGCTCCGTATCGTAAAACACGATGAATCTTTCTCCCTTATTTTTTTCTCTCCGAACACGAATATATAGAGTTGGAGTTGAGGTCGGAGGAGCTCCAGGGGGCCCACGAGGTAGGGGGGTGCACCCCCACCCTCATGGATAGGGTGTGGGCCCCTGGTCTTGATCTTTTGCCAGTATTTTTTATTATTTCCAAAAATAATCCCCGTGAAGTTTCAAGTCATTCCGAGAACTTTTGTTTCTGCACATAAATAACACCATGGTAATTCTGCTGAAAACAGTCGGTCCGGGTAAGTTCCATTCAAATCATGCAAGTTAGAGTCCAAAACAAGGGCAAAAGTGTTTGGAAAAGTAGATACGATGGAGACGCATCAACTCCCCCAAGCTTAAACATTTGCTTGTCGTCAAGCAATTCAGTTGACAAACTGAAAGTGATAAAGAAAAACTTTTACAAACTCTGTTTGCTCTTGTTGTTGTAAATATGTAAAGCCAGCATTCAAGATTTCAGCAAAGATTATAAACTAACCATATTCACAATAACGCTTAGGTCTCATGTTTACTCATATCAATGACATAATCAACTAGCAAGCAATAATAATAAATCTCGGATGACAACACTTTCTCAAAATAATCATAATATGATATAACAAGATGGTATCTCGCTAGCCCTTTCTGAGACCGCAAAACATAAATGCAGAGCACCTTTAAAGATCAAGGACTGACTAGACATTGTAATTCATGGTAAAAGAGATCTAGTCAAGTCATACTCAATGTAAACTAACAGTAATGAATGCAAATGACAATGGTGCTCTCCAACTGGTGCTTTTTAATAAGAGGATGATGACTCAACATGGAAGTAAATAGATAGGCCCTTCGTAGAGGGAATCAGGGATTTGTAGAGGTGCCAGAGCTCGGTTTTGAAATAGAGGTGAATAATAGTTTGAGCAATATACTTTCATTGTCAACATAACAACCAAGATATGGCAATATCTTCCATGCTACACACATAATAGGTGGTTCCCAAATAGAATGGTAAAGTTTATACTCCGCCTCCACCAACAAGCATCAATCCATGGCTTGCTCAAAACAACGAGTGCCTCCAACTAACAATAGTCCCAGGGGGAGTTTTGTTAGTAATTATTTTGATTTTATTTGCATAAAGCATGGGACTGGGCATCCCGGTGACCAGCCACTTTCTCATGAGTGAGGAGCGGAGTCCACTCCTCTTGAGAATAACCCACCTAACATGGAAGATACGGACAGCCCTAGTTGATACATGAGATATTCGAGCATACAAAATAGGATATTTATTTGATGGTTTAGAGTTTGGCACATACAAATTTACTTGTAACGGCAGGTAGATACTATATATAGGTAGGTATGGTGGACTCATATGGAATAACTTTGGGGTTTATGGGATTGGACGCACAAGAAGTATTCCCGCTTAGTACAGGTGAAGGATAGAAAAAGACTAGGAAGCGACCAGCTAGAGAGCGACAACAGTCATGAACATGCATTAAAATTAATCAACATCGAATGCAAGCATGAGTAGGATATAGTGCACCATGAACATAAATATCATAGAGGCTATGTTGATTTTGTTTCAACTACATGCGTGAACATGTGCCAAGTCAAGCCACTCGAATCGTTCAAAAGAGGATACCACCCTATCATACCACATCACGACCATTTTAATAGCATGTTGGCATGCAAGGTAAACCATTATAAGCTCCTAGCTAATTAAGCATGGCATAAGAAACTATGATCTCTAATTGTCATCGCAAACATGTTTATTCATAATAGGCTGAATCAGGAACGATGAACTAATCATATTTACAAAAACAAGAGAGGTCAAGTTCATACCAGCTTCTCCCATCTCAATCAGTTCATTATATATCGTCATAATTTCCTTTCACTTGCACGACCGAATGATGTGGATAATAATAGTGCACGTGCATTGGACTAAGCTGGAATCTGCAAGCATTCAATAAACAGGAGAAGACAAGGAAATATGGGCTCTTTTGTCAGATCAACAATAATGCATATAAGAGCCACTTCAACAATTTAATTATGGTCTTCTCCTATCGACCCCCAAGAAAAGAAAAGAAATAAAACTATTTACACGGGAAAGCCCCCAACAAGCAAAAGAAGAACAGGAAATCTTTTTGGGTTTTCTTTTTAATTACTACTACAAGCATGGAAATTAAAACTAGCTACAAGTTACAACTATTTTTTTCGTTTTTCTTAATGTTTATTAACACACAAGAAGAAAGCATAAAAAGAGAAAATAAACTAGCATGGATATTACAATGAAAAAAGTATGAGCACCGACAACTAGCAATGAGTGTGTGAACATGAATGTAATGTCGGCGAGAAATACGTACTCCCCCAAGCTTAGGCTTTTGGCCTAAGTTGGTCTAATGCCACGGATGTCCTGGCGGATATCCAAAGTTGTAGTTGGGGTTGTACTGAGATGCAACAGTCATTGCATCGTGGGCTGCAACTTGGAGGCGAGCTATATCAGCCCTCTTCTTATACTCTTCCGCCTCCTCTCTGGTTATAAAATATCTCCCTTCTGCCTGAAAGTCAAAGAAAGTAGAGGCAGGGAGAGCGATGTGATAGGTGCGTCATCTGTCAAAGATTAGTTGGTACTGGAGGAACTGATCTTTCCTCTCAACAAACTGATGACGAACCATAGCCTCATAATCCAAATAAGCAGGGGGCAACTCAATATCATCCTCACGTATGGTTATACCAAGAAAATTAGCTATGCGGGTTGCATAAATTCCACCAAAGAAATCTCCATTAAATCTATTAAGATGCAACCTACGTGCAACAATGGCTCCCAAATTATAAGATTTATCTCCTAACATAGCACTCCTAAGAATACTGAGGTCAGGCACACACATGTGACATGCTTCATCTTTACCATTAATGCATCAACCTATGAAGAGAGCAAAATAATGTAGAGCAGGAAAATGAATGCTCCCTATGGTATCTTATGCTATATCTCTAGACTCTCCCATAGTTATACTAGCAAGAAAATCTCTAAATTCAGATTTGCGAGGTTCACTAGCACTACCCCACTGTGGAAGTTTGCAAGCAGTAGTAAAATCCTCTAAGTCCATAGTATAAGAATTTTCATAAAGATCAAACAGGACAGTTTGAGAATTGCGTGAAGATGAAAATTCAAACCTCCTCACAAAGGAGCTAGTGATATAGTGGTACTGACGGCATTTTTCTGCCTCGAAGCTCACAAGATCACCATTACACAAATATGCATTAAATTCTTCCTTAATTCCTGCTCGATCCATGAAGTCCTCTGAAGGCCATTCACAAGGCCGCACTGGAGCATCCCTTGGTGGCTCATCATCAGCATCACGCATTGCAAGCCTGGGTCCTTGTTTCCTTGAAGAACCACCTTGGTACATTTTCCTAAACATATTTCTTCCTCTGAAAAATTTCTGAAATTTTTAGTAACTTCAAAATAAAAGTGAACCAAACTCAACAAAATTGATAGCAACTACTCCTACAAGTGCCTAGAGCTTATATCATGAATCAAAACTACTTGGAACCACATAAATTTGACATGCAAGCTCAAGAACAGGGTCACCTAAGCAGCACAAATCTGCAGTGAATAAAGCACTAGAACAAAAACTAATTGGACCATTGGAGGAGTCACATGCTGAGGAACTGAAGGAAATATGCCCTAGAGGCAATCATAAAGTTAATATTTATTTCCTTATATCATGATAAATGTTTATTATTCATGCTAGAATTGTATTAACCAGAAACATGATACATGTGTGAATACATAGACAAACAGAGTGTCACTAGTATGCCTCTACTTGACTAGCTCGTTGATCAAAGATGGTTATGTTTCCTAGCCATAGACAAAGAGTTGTCATTTGATTAACGGGATCACATCATTAGGAGAATGATGTGATTGACTTGACCCATTCCGTTATCTTAGCACTTGATCGTTTAGTTTGTTGCTATTGCTTTCTTCATGACTTATACATGTTCCTATGACTATGAGATTATGCAACTCCCGTTTACCGGAGGAACACTTTGTGTGCTACCAAACGTCACAACATAACTGGGTGATTATAAAGGTGCTCTACAGGTGTCTCCAAAGGTACTTGTTGGGTTGGCGTATTTCAAGATTAGGATTTGTCACTCCGATTGTCGGAGAGGTATCTCTGGGCCCACTCGGTAATGCACATCACTATAAGCCTTGCAAGCATTGTAACTAATGAGTTAGTTATGATACATCTCCAACGTATCTATAATTTTTGATTGCTCCATGCTATATTATCTACTGTTTTGGACATTATTGGGCTTTATTATCCACTTTTATATTATTTTTTGGACTAACCTATTAACCGGAGGCCCAGCCCAGAATTGCTGTTTTTTGCCTGTTTTAGGGTTTCGAAGAAAAGGAATATCAAACGGAGTCCAAACGGAATGAAACCTTCGGGAACGTGATTTTCTCAACGAACAAGACAGAGGAGACTTGGACCCTACGTCAAGACACAAAAGAGGAGGCCACGAGGTAGGGGGCACGCCTACCCCCCTCCCCCCCCAGGCGCGCCCTCCACCCTCGTGGGCCCCCTGTTGCTCCACCGACGTACTCCTTCCTCCTACATATACCTACATACCCCCAAACGATCAGATACGGAGCCAAAAACCTAATTCCACCGCCGCAACTTTCTGTATCCACGAGATCCCATCTTGGGGCCTGTTCCGGAGCTCCGCCGGAGGGGGCATCGATCACGGAGGGCTTCTACATCAACACCATAGCCCCTCCGATGAAGTGTGAGTAGTTTGCCTCAGACCTACGGGTCCATAGTTATTAGCTAGATGGCTTCTTCTCTCTTTTTGGATCTCAATACAATGTTCTCCCCCTCTCTTGTGGAGAAGTTTTTGATGTAATCTTCTTTTTGCGGTGTGTTTGTTGAGACCGATGAATTGTGGGTTTATGATCAAGTCTATCTATGAACAATATTTGAATCTTATCTGAATTCTTTTATGTATGATTGGTTATCTTTGCAAGTCTCTTCGAATTATCAGTTTGGTTTGGCCTACTAGATTGATCTTTCTTGCAATGGGAGAAGTGCTTAGCTTTGGGTTCAATCTTGCGGTGTCCTTTCTGTTGGGGAACGTAGTAATTTCAAAAAATTTCCTACGCACACGCAAGATCATGGTGATGCATAGCAACGAGAGGGGAGAGTGTAGTCTACGTACCCTCGTAGACCGACAGCGGAAGCGTTATGACAACACGGTTGATGTAGTCATACGTCTTCATGGCCCGACCGATCAAGCACCGAAACTACGGCACCTCCGAGTTATAGCACACGTTCAGCTCGATGACGATCCCCGGACTCCGATCCAGCAAAGTGTCGGGGAAGAGTTCCATCAGCACGACGGCGTGGTGACGATCTTGATGTTCTACTGTCGGAGGGCTTTGCCTAAGCACCACTACAATATTATCGAGGACTATGGTGGAGGGGGGCAACGCACACGGCTAAGAGAACGATCTTGAAGATCAACTTGTGTGTCTAGAGGTGCCCCCCTGCCCCCCGTATATAAAGGAGCAAGGGGGAGGCCGGCCGGCCCTTGGGGCGCGCCAAGGAGGAGGAGTCCTCCTCCTAGTAGGAGTAGGACTCCCCTCTTTCCTACTCCTACTAGTCGGGGGAAAGGAAGGGGGAGAGGGAGAAGGAAAGGGGGGCGCCGCCCCCCTCTCCTAGTACAATTTGGACCAGAGGGGGAGGGGGCGCGCGGCCCACCCTGGTCGCCCCTCTCTCTCCACTAGGGCCCATAAAGCCCATTACTTCTCCCGGGGGGGTTCCGGTAACCCTCCGGCACTCCGGTTTTCTCCGAAATCACCCGGAACACTTCTGGTGTCCGAATACAGCCGTCCAATATATAAATCTTTATGTCTCGACCATTTCGAGACTCCTGGTCATGTCCGTGATCACATCCGGGACTTCGAACAAACTTTGGTACATCAAAATATATAAACTCATAATGAAACTGTCATCGTAACGTTAAGCGTGCGGACCCTACGGGTTCGAGAACAATGTAGACATGACCGAGACATGTCTCCGGTCAATAACCAATAGTGGAACCTGGATGCTCATATTGGCTCCCACATATTCTACGAAGATCTTTTATCGGTCAGACCGCATAACAACATACTTTGTTCCCTTTGTCATCGGTATGTTACTTGCCCGAGATTCGATCGTCGGTATCTCAATACCTAGTTCAATCTCGTTACCGGCAAGTCTCTTTACTCGTTTCGTAATACATCATCTCGCAACTAACTCATTAGTTGCAATGCTTGCAAGGCTTATGTGATGTGCATTACCGAGAGGGCCCAGAGATACCTCTCTGACAATCGGAGTGACAAATCCTAATCTCGAAATACGCCAACCCAACATGTACCTTTGGAGACACCTGTAGAGCTCCTTTATAATCACCCAGTTACGTTGTGACGTTTGGTAGCACACAAAGTGTTCCTCCGGCAAACGGGAGTTGCATAATCTCATAGTCATAGGAACATGTATAAGTCATGAAGAAAGCAATAGCAACATACTAAACGATCGGGTGCTAAGCTAATGGAATGGGTCATGTCAATCACATCATTCTCCTAATGATGTGATCCCGTTAATCAAATGACAACACATGTCTATGGTTAGGAAACATAACCATCTTTGATTAACGAGCTAGTCAAGTAGAGGCATACTAGTGACGTTTAGTTTGTCTATGTATTCACACTAAGTATTATGTTTCCGGATAATACAATTCTAGCATGAACTAATAAACATTTATCAATGATATAAGGAAATAAATAATAACTTTATTATTGCCTCTAGGGCATATTTCCTTCAGTCTCCCACTTGCACTAGAGTCAATAATCTAGATTTACACAGTAATGATTCTAACACCCATGGAGCTTTGGTGCTAATCATGTTTTGCTCGTGGAAGAGGCTTAGTCAACGTGTCTGCTACATTCAAATCCGTATGTATCTTGCAAATCTTTATGTCTCCCACCCGGACTAGATCCCGGATGGAATTGAAGCGTCTCTTGTTGTGTTTGGTTCTCTTGTGAAATCTGGATTCCTTTGCCAAGGCAATTGCACCAGTATTGTCACAAAAGATTTTCATTGGACCCGATGCACTAGGTATGACACCAAGATCGGATATGAACTCCTTCATCCAGACTCCTTCGTTTGCTGCTTCCGAAGCAGCTATGTACTCCGCTTCACATGTAGATCCCGCCACAACGCTTTTTTTAGAACTACACCAACTGACAGCTCCACCGTTTAATGTAAACACGTATCCGGTTTGCGATTTAGAATCATCCGGAGCAGTGTCAAATCTTGCATCAACGTAACCATTTACGATGAGCTCTTTGTCACCTCCATATACGAGAAACATATCCTTAGTCCTTTTCAGGTATTTCAGGATGTTCTTGACCACTGTCCAGTGATCCACTCCTGGATTACTTTGGTACCTCCCTGCTAGACTTATAGCAAGACATACATCAGGTCTGGTACACAGCATTGCATACATGATAGAGCCTATGGCTGAAGCATAGGGAACATCTTTCATTTTCTCTCTATCTTCTGCAGTGGTCGGGCATTGAGTGTTACTCAATTTCACACCTTGTAACACAGGCAAGAATCCTTTCTTTGCTTGATCCATTTTGAACTTCTTCAAAATTTTGTCAAGGTATGTGCTTTGTGAAAGTCCAATTAAGCGTCTTGATCTATCTCTATAGATCTTAATGCCCAATATGTAAGCAGCTTCACCGAGGTCTTTCATTGAAAAACTCTTATTCAAGTATCCCTTTATGCTATCCAGAAATTCTATATCATTTCCGATTAGTAATATGTCATCTACATATAATATCAGAAATGCTACAGAGCTCCCACTCACTTTCTTGTAAATACAGGCTACTCCAAAAGTCTGTACAAAACCAAATGCTTTGATCACATTATCAAAGCGTTTATTCCAACTCCGAGAGGCTTGCACCAGTCCATAAATGGATCGCTGGAGCTTGCACACTTTGTTAGCTCCCTTTGGATCGACAAAACCTTCCGGCTGCATCATATACAACTCTTCTTCTAGAAATCCATTTAGGAATGCAGTTTTGACATCCATCTGCCAAATTTCATAATCATAAAATGCGGCAATTGCTAACATGATTCAGACAGACTTAAGCATCGCTACGGGTGAGAAGGTCTCATCGTAGTCAATCCCTTGAACTTGTCGAAAACCTTTTGCGACAAGTCGAGCTTTGTAGACAGTAACATTACCGTCAACGTCAGTCTTCTTGTTGAAGATCCATTTATTCTCAATTGCTTGCCGATCTTTGGGCAAGTCAACCAAAGTCCATACTTTGTTCTCATAGATGGATCCCATCTCAGATTTCATGGCTTCAAGCCATTTTGCGGAATCTGGGCTCACCATCGCTTCTTCATAGTTCGTAGGTTCATCATGATCTAGTAGCATGACTTCCAGAACAGGATTACCGTACCACTCTGGTGCGGATCTTACTCTGGTTGATCTACGAGGTTCAGTAGTAACTTGTTCTAAAGTTTCATGATCATCATCATTAGCTTCCTCACTAATTGGTGTAGGTGTCACAGAAACCGGTTTCTGTGATGTACTACTTTCCAATAAGGGAGCAGGTACAGTTACCTCATCAAGTTCTACTTTCCTCCCACTCACTTCTTTCGAGAGAAACTCCTTCTCTAGAAAGTTTCCGAATTTAGCAACAAAAGTCTTGCCTTCGGATCTGTGATAGAAGGTGTATCCAATAGTTTCTTTTGGATATCCTATGAAGACACATTTCTCTGATTTGGGTTCGAGCTTATCAGGTTGAAGCTTTTTCACATAAGCATCGCAGCCCCAAACTTTCAGAAATGACAACTTTGGTTTCTTGCCAAACCACAGTTCATAAGGCGTCGTCTCAACGGATTTTGATGGTGCCCTATTTAACGTGAATGGGGCCGTCTCTAAAGCATAACCCCAAAACAATAGCGGTAAATCAGTAAGAGACATCATAGATCGCACCATATCTAGTAAAGTACGATTACGATGTTCGGACACACCATTATGCTGTGGTGTTCCGGGTGGCGTGAGTTGCGACTATTCCGCATTGTTTCAAATGTACACCAAACTCGTAACTCAAATATTCTCCTCCATGATCAGATCGTAGGAATTTTATTTTCTTGTTACGATGATTTTCAACTTCACTCTGAAATTCTTTGAACTTTTCAAATGTTTCAGACTTATGTTTCATTAAGTAGATATACCCATATCTGCTTAAGTCATCTGTGAAGGTGAGAAAATAACGATATCCGCCACGAGCCTCAACATTCTTCGGACCACATACATTTGTATGTATGATTTCCAACAAATTTGTTGCTCTCTCCATAGTACCGGAGAACGATGTTTTGGTCATCTTGCCCATAAGGCACGGTTCGCAAGTACCAAGTGATCCATAATCAAGTGGTTCCAAAAGTCCATCAGTATGGAGTTTCTTCATGCGCTTTACACTGATATGACCTAAACGGCAGTGCCACAAATAAGTTGCACTATCATTATCAACTCTGCATCTTTTGGCTTCAACATTATGAATATGTGTGTCACTACTATCGAGATTTAATAAGAATAGACCACTCTTCAAGGGTGCATGACCATAAAAGATATTACTAATATAAATAGAACAACCATTATTCTCTGATTTAAATGAATAACCGTCTCACATCAAACAAGATCCAGATATAATGTTCATGCTCAACGCTGGCACCAAATAACAATTATTTAGGTCTAATTCTAATCCCGAAGGTAGATGTAGAGGTAGCGTGCCGACCGCGATCACATCGACTTTGGAACCATTTCCCACGCGCATCGTCACCTCATCCTTAGCCAATCTTTGCTTAATCCGTAGTCCCTGTTTCGAGTTGCAAATATTAGCAACAGAACCAGTATCAAATACCCAGGTGCTACTGCGAGCATTAGTAAGGTACACATCAATAACATGTATATCATATATACCTTTGTTCACCTTGCCATCCTTCTTATCTGCCAAATACTTGGGGCAGTTCCGCTTCCAGTGACCAGTCTGCTTGCAGTAGAAGCACTCAGTTTCAGGCTTAGGTCCAGATTTGGGTTTCTTCTCCTGAGCAGCAACTTGCTTGCTGTTCTTTTTGAAGTTCCCCTTCTTCTTCCCTTTGCCCTTTTTCTTGAAACTAGTGGTCTTGTTGACCATCAACACTTGATGCTCTTTCTTGATTTCTAGCTCCGCAGCTTTCAGCATTGCGAAGAGCTCGGGAATTGTCTTAACCATCCCTTGCATATTATAGTTCATCATGAAGCTCTTGTAGCTAGGTGGAAGTGATTGGAGAATTCTGTCAATGACGCAATCATCTGGAAGATTAACTCCCAATTGAATCAAGTGATTATTATATCCAGACATTTTGAGTATATGCTCACTGACAGAACTGTTCTCCTCCATCTTGGAGCTATAGAACTTATTGGAGACTTCATATCTCTCAATCCGGGCATTTGCTTGAAATATTAACTTCAACTCCTGGAACATCTCATATGCTCCATGACGTTCAAAACGTCGTTGAAGTCCCGATTCTAAGCCGTAAAGCATGGCACACTGAACTATTGAGTAGTCATCAGCTTTGCTCTGCCAGACGTTCATAACATCTGGTGTTGCTCCAGCAGCAGGCCTGGCACCCAGCAGTGCTTCCAGGATGTAATTCTTCTGTGCGGCAATGAGGATAATCCTCAAGTTACGGACCCAGTCCGTGTAATTGCTACCATCATCTTTCAACTTTGCTTTCTCAAGGAACGCATTAAAATTCAACGGAACAACAGCACGGGCCATCTATCTACAATCAAACATAAACAAGCAAGATACTATCAGGTACTAAGTTCATGATAAATTTAAGTTCAATTAATCATATTACTAAAGAACTCCCACTTAGATAGACATCCCTCTAATCCTCTAAGTGATCACGTGATCCAAATCAACTAAACCATGTCCGATCATCACATGAGATGGAGTAGTTTCATTGGTGAACATCACTATGTTGATCATATCTAGTATATGATTCACGCTCGACCTTTCGGTCTTCGTGTTCCTAGGCCATATCTGTATATGCTTGGCTCGTCAAGTATAATTTGAGTATTCCGTGTGTGCAACTGTTTTGCACCCATTGTATTTGAACGTAGAGCCTATCACACCCGATCATCACGTGGTGTCTCAGCACGAAGAACTTTCGCAATGGTGCATACTCAGGGAGAACACTTCTTGATAATTAGTGAGAGATCATCTTAAAATGCTACCGTCAATCAAAGCAAGATAAGATGCATAAAAGATAAACATCACATGCAATCAATATAAGTGATATGATATGGCCATCATCATCTTGTGCTTGCGATCTCCATCTTCAAAGCACCGTCATGATCACCATCGTCATCGGCGCGACACCTTGATCTCCATCGTAGCATCGTTGTCGTCTCGCCAATCTTATGCTTCTACGACTATCGCTACCGCTTAGTGATAAAGTAAAGCATTACAGGGCGATTGCATTGCATACAATAAAGCGACAACCATATGGCTCCTGCCAATTGCCGATAACTCAGTTACAAAACATGATCATCTCATACAATAAAATTTAGCATCATGTCTTGACCATATCACATCACAACATGCCCTGCAAAAACAAGTTAGACGTCCTCTACTTTGTTTGTTGCAAGTTTTACGTGGCTGCTACGGGCTTAAGCAAGAACCAATCTTACCTACGTATCAAAAACCACAACGATAGTTTGTCAAGTTGGTGCTGTTTTAACCTTCGCAAGGACCGGGCATAGCCACACTTGGTTCAACTAAAGTTGGAGAAACTGACACCCGCCAGCCACCTGTGTGCAAAGCACGTCGGTAGAACCAGTCTCGCGTAAGCGTACGCGTAATGTCGGTCCGGGCCGCTTCATCCAAAAATACCGCCGAACCAAAGTATGACATGCTGGTAAGCAGTATGACTTATATCACCCACAACTCACTTGTGTTCTACTCGTGCACAACATCAACGCATAAAACCAGGCTCTGATACCACTGTTGGGGAACGTAGTAATTTCAAAAAAAATCCTACGCACACGCAAGATCATGGTGATGCATAGTAACGCGAGGGGAGAGTGTAGTCTACGTACCCTCGTAGACCGACAGCGGAAGCATTATGACAACACAGTTGATGTAGTCATACGTCTTCACGGCCCGACCGATCAAGCACCGAAACTACGGCACCTCCGAGTTCTAGCACACGTTCAGCTCGATGACGATCCCCGGACTCCAATCCAGCAAAATGTCGGGGAAGAGTTCCGTCAGCACGACGGCGTGGTGACGATCTTGATGTTCTACTATCGCAGGGCTTCGCCTAAGCACCACTACAATGTTATCGAGGACTATGGTGGAGGGGGGCACCGCACACGGCTAAGAGAACGATCTTGAAGATCAACTTGTGTGTCTAGAGGTGCCCCTGCCCCCATATATAAAGGAGCAAGGGGGGAGGCCGGCCGGCCCTTGGGGCGCGCCAAGGAGGAGGAGTCCTCCTCCTAGTAGGAGTAGGACTCCCCTCTGTCCTACTCCTACTAGTCGGGGGAAAGGAAGGGGGAGAGGGAGAAGGAAAGGGGGGCGCCGCCCCCCTCTCCTAGTACAATTTGGACCAGAGGGGGAGGGGGCGCGCGGCCCACCCTGGTCACCCCTCTCTCTCCACTAGGGCCCATAAAGCCCATTACTTCTCCCGGGGGGGTTCCGGTAACCCTCCGGCACTCCGGTTTTCTCCGAAATCACCCGGAACACTTCTGGTGTCCGAATACAGCCGTCCAATATATAAATCTTTATGTCTCGACCATTTCGAGACTCCTCGTCATGTCCGTGATCACATTCGGGACTCCGAACTAACTTCGGTACATCAAAAATCATAAACTCATAATATAACTGTCATCGAAACCTTAAGCGTGCGGACCCTATGGGTTCGAGAACAATGTAGACATGACCGAGACACGTCTCCGGTCAATAACCAATAGCGGAACCTAGATGCTCATATTGGCTCCCACATATTCTACGAAGATCTTTATCGGTCAGACCGCATAACAACATACGTTTGTTCCCTTTGTCATCGGTATGTTACTTGCCCGAGATTCGATCGTCGGTATCTCAATACCTAGTTCAATCTCGTTACCGGCAAGTCTCTTTACTCGTTTCGTAATACATCATCTCGCAACTAACTCATTAGTTGCAATGCTTGCAAGGCTTATGTGATGTGCATTACCGAGAGGGCCCAGAGATACCTCTCCGACAATCGGAGTGACAAATCCTAATCTCGAAATACGCCAACCCAACATGTACCTTTGGAGACACCTGTAGAGCTCCTTTATAATCACCCAGTTATGTTGTGACGTTTGGTAGCACACAAAGTGTTCCTCCGGCAAACGGGAGTTGCATAATCTCATAGTCATAGGAACATGTATAAGTCATGAAGAAAGCAATAGCAACATACTAAACGATCGGGTGCTAAGCTAATGGAATGGGTCATGTCAATCACATCATTCTCCTAATGATGTGATCCCGTTAATCAAATGACAACACATGTCTATGGTTAGGAAACATAACCATCTTTGATTAACGAGCTAGTCAAGTAGAGGCACACTAGTGACATTTAGTTTGTCTATGTATTCACACAAGTATTATGTTTCCGGATAATACAATTCTAGCATGAATAATAAACATTTATCATGATATAAGGAAATAAATAATAACTTTATTATTGCCTCTAGGGCATATTTTCTTCAATCTTGCGGTGTCCTTTCCCAGTGACAGTAGGGGCAGCAAGGCACGTATTGTATTGTTGCCATCGAGGATAACAAGATGGGGTTTTCATCATATTGCATGAGTTTATCCCTCTACATCATGTCATCTTGCTTAAGGCGTTACTCTATTTTTAACTTAATACTCTAGATGCATGCTGGATAGCGGTCGATGAGTGGAGTAATAGTAGTAGATGTAGGCAGGAGTCAGTCTACTTGTCTCGACGTGATGCCTATATACATGATCATACCTAGATATTCTCATAACTATGCTCAATTCTGTCAATTGCTCAACAGTAATCTGTTCACCCATCGTAGAATACTTATGCTCTCAAGAGAATCCACTAGTGAAACCTATGGCCCCCGGGTCTATCTTTATCATATTGATCTCCTACTACTTAGTTATTTCCTTTGCTATTTACTCTCCTTTATTTTACTTTGCATCTTTATCATAAAAAGACCAAAAATATTATCTTATCATATCTATTAGATCTCACTCTCGTAAGTGGCCTTATAGGGATTGACAACCCCTATTTGCGTTGGTTGCGAGGATTTATTTGTTTTGTGCCGGTACGAGGGACTCGCGCGTAGCCTCCTACTGGATTGATACCTTGGTTCTAAAAACTGAGGGAAATACTTTCGCTACTTTGCTGGCATCATCCTTCCTCTTCGGGGAAAACCAACGCAGTGCTCAAAGAGGTAAGCAAGAAGATTCCTGGCACCGTTGCCGGGGAGGTCTTACGCAAAAGTCAACATACCAAGTAACCCATCACATACCCTTATCTCCCGCATTACATTATTTGCCCATTTGCTCTTCGTTTTCTCTCCCCACTTCACCTTGCCCTTTTATTCGCCTCTCTCTCTATCCTCCCTCCCTTCTTTCTCTATTTGCCTCTTTTTCCGCTTGTTTTTGTTTGCTTGTGTGTTTAGTTTGCTTGTTGTCACAATGGCTCAGATAATACTAATTGTGTGACTTCACCAATACCAACAACAATGATTTTATTAGCACTCCGATTGCTCCTCTTACTGATGCTGAATCTTGTGAAATTAATACTGCTTTGCTGAATCTTGTCATGAAAGATCCGTTTTCCGGCCTTCCTAGTGAAGATGCCGCTACCCATCTAAATAGCTTCGTTGATTTGTGTGATATGCAAAAGAAGAAAGATGTGGATAATGATATTGTTAAATTGAAGCTATTTCCTTTTTCGCTTAGAGATCGTGCTAAAGCTTGGTTTTCATCTTTGCCTAAAAATAGTATTGATTCATGGAACAAGTGCAAAGATGCTTTTATCTCTAAGTATTTTCCTCCACTAAGATCATCTCTCTTAGAAATGATATTATGAATTTTAAGCAACTTGATCATGAACATGTTGCACAAGCTTGGGAGAGAATGAAATTAATGATACGTAATTGCCCTACTCATGGTTTGAATTTGTGGATGATTATACAAAAAATTTATGCCGGATTGAATTTTGCTTCTAGAAATCTTTTAGATTCGGCCGAGGCACTTTTATGGAAATCACTTTAGGAGAAGCTACTAAACTCCTAGATAATATTATGGTTAATTATTCTCAATGGCATACTGAAAGATCTACTAATAAAAAGGTGCATGCGATAGAAGAAATTAATGTTTTGAGTGGAAAGATGGATGAACTTATGAAATTATTTGCTAAAAGAGTGTTTCTTCTGATCCTAATGATATGCCCTTGTCTACTTTGATTGAGAATAATAATGAATCTATGGATGTGAATTTTGTTGGTAGGAACAATTTTGGTAACAACGCGTATAGAGGAAATTTTAATCCTAGGCCTTATCCTAGTAATCCCTCTAATAATTATGGTAATTCCTACAACAATTCTTATGGAAATTATAATAAGATGCCCTCTAATTTTGAATCTAATATTAAAGAATTTATTACTTCGCAAAAGAATTTTAATGCTTTGATTGAAGAAAAATTGCTTAAGATTGATGAGTTGGCTAGGAACGTTGATAGAATTTCTCTTGATGTTGATTCTTTGAAACTTAGATCTATTCCACCTAAGCATGATATCAATGAGTCTCTCAAAGCCATGAGAATTTCCATTGATGAGTGCAAAGAAAGAACCGCTAGGATGCGTGCTAAGAAAGATGCCTTTATAAGAGCGTGTTCTTCTAGTTCCTATGAAAATAAAGATGAAGATCTAAAAGTTATTGATGTGTCCCCTATTAAATCTTTGTTTTGCAATATGAATCTTGATAATGATGGGACTGAATATGATCCACCTTTACCTAGAAGGTGTTCCAAGAATTCGGAATTTTTGATCTTGATGCTAAAATTGATAAAAGTGGGATTGAAGAAATTAAAACCCTAGATGTTGCTAAACCCACTATTATGGATTTCAAGGAATTTAACTATGAAAATTGCTCTTTGATTGATTGTATTTCCTTGTTACAATCCGTGCTAAATTCTCCTCATGCTTATAGTCAAAATAAAGCGTTTACTAAACATATCGTTGATGCCTTGATGCAATCTTATGAAGAAAAACTTGAATTGGAAGTTTCTATCCCTAGAAAACTTTATGATGAGTGGGAACCAACTATTAAAATTAAAATTAAAGATCATGAATGCTATGCTTTTGTGATTTGGGTGCTAGTGTTTCCACGATTCCAAAGACTTTGTGTGATTTGTTAGGTTTCCGTGATTTTGATGATTGCTCTCTAAACTTGCACCTTGCGGATTCCACTATTAAGAAACCTATGGGAAGAATTAATGATGTTCTTATTGTTGCAAATAGGAATTATGTGCCCATATATTTATTGTTCTTGACATAGATTGCAATCCTTCATGTCCTATTATTCTTGGTAGACCTTTCCTTAGAACGATTGGTGCAATTATTGATATGAAGGAAGGAAATATTAGATTCCAATTTCCATTAAGGAAAGGCATGGAACACTTTCCTAGAAAGAAAATTAAATTACCTTATGAATCTATTATGAGAGCCACTTATGGATTGCCTACCAAAGATGGCAATACCTAGATCAATCCTTGCTTGTTATGCCTAGCTAGGGGCGTTAAACGATAGCGCTTGTTGGGAGGCAACCCAATTTTATTTTTATTCCTTGCTTTTTGCTCCTGTTTAGTAATAAATAATTTATCTAGCCTCTGTTTTGTTGTGTTTTTTGTGTTTAATTAGTGTTTGTGCCAAGTAGAACCGTTGGGAAGACTTGGGGAAAGTCTTGTTAACTTGCTGTAAAAAACAGAAACTTTAGCGCTCACGAGACTACTGCCATTTTTATTTGGAGAGTGATATTTAGTTAATTCTTTTTGAATATGATTAATAGATAAATTACTCACGTCCAGAAATTTATTTTAGAATTTTTGGGGTTCCAGATCTTGCGCTAGCTACAGATTACTACAGACTGTTCTGTTTTTGACAGATTCTGTTTTTCGTGTGTTGTTTGCTTATTTTGATGAATCTATGTGTGACAGACTGGTTTTTGCCCTCTTTCATTTGTTTGAGTTTTCATTTGAATTTTTTTGAAACTTGGAGTTTTTGAATCTTTTCATTTGGAATTAAACACTTGGGCATCCTTGGCTTTCACTAAAGTGTTCTTTTCTCTCCCAAACCATCATTTCACTTCTGATCCACCTCAAAATAACCTTTGGAATATTTTTCTTAAATGAAAATTATTCAATTTCTCTCTAAAACCCTAAGACAAACCTATTTGCTCCAAAGCAACCCTAATTTTCATGGCTCAGAAAATTCTGAGATAATTCACAAATATTCTAGAGACCCTAGGGCACATTCCTGAGCAAAAAATATTTCATCACTTTTTGGGATATTTTTGCTACAGAAAATCTTTTCTGTTCTGGAAAGAAATGGTGGTTTCTACAGCAACTACCATTTTACTTTATCCGTTTGACCTGATCTTTCTTGTGCTTATTTACCTTAGTAACTCTAAGCTAGCCTCCAAAGCACAGCTTCAAACTCCCAGCCATTTGACCACAGTAACACCTCAAAGTTACTGTCCGGAAACTTACCAGACTTGTAAAACTTTCTCTACTGCACCTGGATCCAAACCCAACCGTGGTAAACTTCAAAAACACCACGAACAACATGCCAGACATGGTTTTTGGACGAAGGCCAGCCTGTGGAGGGAGTTCACGCGGTGACCACGCGTGTCCATGATGCCAGGCATGCGTGTCGACGCGCTCTGGGAGCCGCCGAGCGCTCTGTTCGCGCGTGCTCGCTTCCCCCGCCTACCAAACCTAGCCAAAGCTCTCCACTATCATCGTCTCGACACCATTAACTCCACCCTGGCACTCGCCGACGCCGGAGCTCGCCGCAGCGAGCACGGGCAAGGTCCGGCCAGCCCAACAGTGCGTGCGCACTGTGCTCGTCGTCACCCCCCTCGACCCTGTGCTCGTCTCCGCTCGTCCACAGTGGCCGCGTGACCTATGTCGCCTTCTCCCCCTCTCACTAACGCCGCTCGTCGCCGGGCGGTATGGACAGGTGTCCACTGGCGGAGCCCGAAGCACCCTCGCCGCTCGCCTATATATAGAGCCCCTCCCCACCCTCTCCGAGCATCCTCCAGCACTCACACACACTCCACGGTAGAGTAGGAAGCCGTAGCCCGGCCGGGCAGGCCTCGGGCCACCGTCCCCGAGCTCGAGCTCGCCAGCAATCCCCTTTGGTCGCTGCGGCAGCTCCAGCCCCTCCCAGGCCTGGGCGACCTCTCCAGGGCCTCCGCCTCTCTCCGGTGAGGCCGTCTCGCCCGCTTGGAGCCCCTGGAACGGCCTCTGCTCGCCGTCTTCCCCAACTCCGACGACCTCCACGTTCTGCCTCCGCCTGCGAGCAAGATTCCGACGATGTCCGACCACCCCTAGCTACACTACAGGTACGGGCAGGTGCGCCTCGACCTCCTCTTGCCATCCCTCCCTCTCGTTTTGGCCAAAGAGCCCTCGTCGCCGGGGAGAGCTCCGGCGAAGCCACGGCCGTCTCTGTTTCTCTCTCCCTCTTCCCCCACCTGACTAGCGGGGCCCACTAGTCAGTCTCTCTATACACGCGCGAAGCGGTACGAGTGGTAGCGCCCCTGGGCTTTTACGCCTTCGACGTCACCCCCGAGTCTTTTTCTTTTTATTCAAATTCATTTGAATTTACAGAACACTTCAAACAGTTATAACTTTTTAACCATAAGTCCAAATGAATTGATTCTATTTGCATTGTGTTCTTTGAAAGAAAATATAACAGCTCACCAAAGATGAGGTTTTTCTGAGCTGTTTAGAATTTCTGGTGAATTTTAGAAGTGTTCTTGATATTTTCCTTGTGTGTTTAAAATTATTTTCAGAAGGTGGGGCTTGTCTTGAGGATCACCAGGAGGCTTGTGAACCTCACCTGCACTAAGGCAAGCCACAACAACATTTTTATTATGCCATTTCAATATTTGTGATTTTCTTACTTGGATGAAATAATTAACCCATGCATCTAAATAATTATTGAGTTATTTGTATTCTGTTAAAGGTTGAATAGTTGTTATGCTTGATTTATAGAATAGTTGAAACTAGTTTAGTGGATAAAGCAAGTTAAGAGTTATTTGAGGTGATATTAGAAATAATTTTGTTATGCATGATAGTTATCTTAACTATATTTTTGCCTTCCTAAAATTGATAAGAATTTGTTAGAAAATATTCTGTTAAATATTCTGTTAAATCATATTACTTGTTTTACAGAAAGTTTGAACTTAATTTAGTGATAAAGAAAGTAAGAATTGTTGATAGTGAAATCTTTTGTCATGCATATGAAAAAGTTATCGGAATTGCTTTCTTGCGTAAGAAATCAATGAAACTTGTTGCAAAATATTTTGATTAAGTTGTGAGTCATCTGTAGAGTAACATGAGTTGTTGACGGTTATGCTTGGTGCATATATGACATCGGTTATTTTTACATGTGTTATTTTGCATTTCATGGCATGCTATGACACCGGTCATTGTTAGTTTAAAGTTGAAACTAAAAATAACTCAACTTGAATACACCGTTGACTGGGTCATGGTGCCGCTGGATCGAGTCTTTCCAGTGCAACCACATTTGCCTTTATGGGGGGCCTTGATTCGGTCCATTGACACGGCCTCTGGTCGGTGCCTCCATCTAGGGAAGGTTATGTCGTGTTTGCCCTAGCCCGATAAGCAGACTTAACCTTGTGTGCTCATTGATAAGATTATGGTACTGATTCCCTGAGTGGGAGTTTGACCACGACGGTGGTCAGGGTGTCTTTGGTAGACACGGGGCCACCCAAGACCAGCCCGTTGTGGATTTGGGTCGGAGTGGCCGGGAGAGTGTTGTGGCAATGGAGGGGTTTCGTTGGAATGCCGTTGGTCCACCCGAATGGGAGTGCGAGGCCATGGGTTCCGTGGTGTGGGTCTAGTGTGCTACCTCTTCAGAGTGTATAATCTATCGATAGCCACGTCCACGGTTAAGGACACCTCGTAGTAGGTCCCACCATGAGTCAACGAATGATAAAAATTGCACACTAAGCTATAAACTTTGCATTGTCAAGGATGGCAGAAAGGCCATCACGGAATTTGGGACCAGATATTGGTCGTGGTTGTGATCGTCGTAAGGATCACGAGTCATTTTGTTAAAGACCACATTAGTGGTGTGTTTTACCACGTTGGTGGTGTATCTTACCATGTCGGTGGTGTGTTTCACCACATTGGTGGTGTTTGTGATCAGAGGATGATCACGGTTGGTAAGTTGTCCTGAGGGACGTTCGAGCATGATCACAACATGTTGAGATATAGTGTTGCATCTTTAATAATTGGCTAAATATCATGATATTGTTTGTCATTATGATTATGCTTGTTGTGAGCTTGCAAGTACATTCAATGTACTGACCTGGCGTGTCATGGCAGATTTCAGGAAAGTCTCGTTGGAAAGGAGCGTTGTTCGAGTATAGATCGTGTCCACATCGGTGTCCCTGTGACATGGAGCTTCCGCTACGACATTATTCCGCTGCCACGTAGTTGTTCGGATCGAGGCCCCTTTTATGTTCACTAAATAATGTACATATTGTTCGGCCGCACCGAGTGTGCTGCTTGGCCTCGACCGCTGTTGTAATTTGAAGTCTGTTCTGCTAGTATCAATAAAGCGGTTGTTTTCTGTACCAATTTGTTGTGTGTTGCCAGAAGACATGGTCTCTAGGCTGGCAATGCAAGGTAAAACGGTCTCTCTGAGCCGGGGTGCCACAACGATTGGTATCAGAGCCGCGATGACTGTAGGCCACGCTAGACTACGACGTGTTAACTGGATGCTAGGTGCAAGAAAAATTGAGTGCCGGTAGCAGTTATAGCTGGTTGTTGCATTCTAGTCATTTGATTATTATTGTTATGCTAACCTGTTAATGGTTGTGAGTGTATATGGCTCCGGTGCCGTATCCGTGCCAGTTGCAGCTGATGCCGTACACGTCACCGCACCTTCTCCGCAACGTGTGGCGTCGGCTGTACCCTCACGGAGACGAACCAATCTAACGTGTGTACTGGGAGCGTCTAGCAGACTCAGTGTATGAGTATCACGCAGTGGTTACTCTACGCACCAGTTCCGATTCTGGCTCTTACACTCGCACTTCTCAGAGCGGTTACGCCTCCACCGCTTCTCAGGCTATCCAGTTTGCCGCATTTGAGATCCTTGTCGAGCTTCGTTATACCGAGGTTCAAATGCAGCACCACCCAGGTTTCTATTACTACCCATCTCTGCACGACAATGATCGTGTCCGTTTTCCCCTCGTTGACCTGGAGTTTGATAGTGTTGCTAGCCATCTTGCTTGTTATATCACTGCTAGCTATCTAATGATCCACGAGCTGGCTCGAGAGCTGACTCGTGCCCGTACTGCTTTAGCCGCTACCATGGTCACTACTAGATCCACCACTACTCCGTCCTCTTTGGGATTTACCCCATATGTCCCAGTTAGTTCTAGCTCTCCTCTTTCGCCGGTTACTCCCCCTAGTAGCACAGGCGTCTCCGTCGTGAACCCTCTCAGTGCTCCTGCCAAGTGGGTCTCACTTCTCGCTACCCCTGCAGCCCCGATGCTTCATCCTACCCCTGCCCCTGAGGGAGAGCCCTTGAGGCAGCGTCGTCGCGTTACCTTTAACCCGGAGGTTTCCGTTAACCACGTCAGTTCGGGATCTGAGACTGCTTCAGGGGAGGACACCACAACACCAGCAGAGCGGTAGTATCTTTGAGTATTCGCAGTCATCTAGATGGTGCACAGATGTAGTTGTATGAGTTATGATGCTTCATGTATGAGAGTAGTGGAACCAGCCTTGTAGTTTAATTGTCATGTATGATTCTATGTATAATTATGTTGGGACTTTAATCGCCGTATTTTCTTCACTCTTTTTGGTCTTTTTCAAGAGTTGTTGCTGGCTTTTCCCCCAATTTTATTCTTGGATGTCTCTCATCTCGATTGCGTTGCCTTGGGAAAAATACTCAATAGGATGACGCGGGGAGGCAGTAGTAGCAACGTTCGTGCAAGAACTCCTGTTCATCATTCCGCATGACAGGCAGGATATTCTCTCGAGCCGAATGTTCAGCCACCACCTCCACCGCCTGATCCTCCATCCACCGAGCAAGTTCTGCGTATGTTTGAAGAGAAAAGGAACAATGATCTGATTGAAATATTGAGAAGTGTACAAGCTATGGTTGGACAGAATGGAAATCAGAATGGTCACCACTCAAAGCTGTCAGATTTTCAGAGGACCAGTCCACCCAGTTTCAGTCAGGTTGTTGACCCATTGGATACAGAAGATTGGTTGCGGACCATGGAGAAAAAGCTTGAGATTGCCCGTACTGAAGGAAATGATAAAGTCCCATTTGCAATCCATTACCTTGAGGGTGTAGCTGCCATATCGTGGGAAAATACAAAAGCCATGTGGCCGATTGATGAGGAAGTCACCTGGGAAAAATTCAAGGATAAGTTCCACAAGTATCACATCCCTACTAGAGTTATGAAGGCCAAACAACGTGAATTTATCGCGCTCGTCCAAGGAAATCAGTCTGTGGCTGAGTATCTGCAAAAATTCAATCATTTGTCCCGTTACTCTCTGTATGACGTGGCCACTGAAGAAAGGGAGATTGTCAGATTTCTTGGAGGTTTAAATCCACAACTTCGGTGTGCTCTCAGTATGTTTGATTTCCTCGATTTCCAAACTCTGGTGGACAAAGCGTTCATTGTTGAATGGGAGCACAAGCTTATATCGGATAATAGGTCTACTAACAACGACAACAAGTGCAAGTTTGAGCCAAAGAAGGATGGACAACCTATGCAAAAAGCTCGTACCTGGCAGCCGACTCAGGTGGAATACGGGCCAAATTGGCAGCAGAATGTTAATAGGACCACCACTCAAGTCAAGAATATTGTAACCAGTCCAACACATCAGGAGTGCCAGCGCAATAATACTTGTTTCATTTGCGGGCAGGACGGACATTATGCCAAACAGTGCCCCAAGAACAACAAGGTGAATGCCTTGAGCAGGCCACAAGTCAACTTTATGGAGTCAGGGCCAACTGGGCACGTGAATCATATCTCCGCCGAGGAAGCCCAAGAGAAGCCAGAAGTCGTCATTGGTATGTTTTATGTTAATTTCATACCTGCAGTAATTTTATTTGACTCTGGGGCTTCCCATTCTTTTATCTCTCGGAGTTATGCCGCCCAAAACAATTTTCCTTGCACCATTTTGGGCAAAAATATGCTGGTACAAACCCCGGGATCTATAATCAAGAGCAATCTAGTCTGCCATGATCTGGAGATCAATATCAACGGGGTCCACTTTCCAACATCTCTCATAATCAATGAGTCTGAATAGTTGGATATTATATTGGGGATGAATTGGCTGACCAAGTACCAAGTTTTTATAAACTGTGCAACCCGAGAAGTCAGTTTGACCGGTCTAAATGGGAAGCTCATCAGATTCTATGCTCGCAAGCATGTGCCCAAGCCAGAACTAGTTTGCACCGCTGTGGTTGAGTTGGAATTTATTCATGTGGTCAGTGAGTACCCTAATGTGTTTCGAGAAGAACTGCCTGGCATGCCACCAGATCGGGAACTGGAGTTTGCCATAGATCTTGTGCCCGGAACCGCACCAATATACAAGAAGTATTACCGGATGCCCTCATCAGAATTAGTGGAACGAAAGAAATAGCTTGACGAATTACTCCAGAAGGGTTATATTCGTCCCAGCTCTTCACCGTGGGGGTCACCTGCAATTTTCGCGGGCAAAAAGGATGGCAGTCTCCGTATGTGCATAGATTACCGTCAGCTGAATGAGGTCACCATCAAAAATAAATACCCACCACCAAGGATTGATGATCTGTTTGATTAGCTCAGTGGGGCTGAAGTATTCTCAAAAATCGATTTACGAACCGGATATCATTAGCTCAAGATTAAAAAGGAAGATATTCCTAAGACCGCATTCACTACATGATACGGTCTTTACGAATATACTGTGATGTCCTTTGGTCTCACCAATGCCCCTGCCTTCTTCATGCATATGATGAACAAAGTGTTCATGGACTTCCTCGACAAATTCATGGTAGTCTTTATCGACGATATCCTCATTTACTCCAAGAGTGAAGAAGAGCATAAAGATCACCTCCGAGCAGTGCTACAATGGCTCTGCAACCATCAGTTATACGCCAAATTCAGTAAGTGCGAATTTTGGCTCAAGAAAGTCGGGTTTCTCGGACATGTACTATCCATCGAAGGTATAGCCGTGGACCCAAGCAAAGTAAAGGATGTGCTCGATTGGGTACCACCCACGACTGTAACACAGATCCGGAGTTTTCTCGGATTAGCTGGATCCTATCGTCGTTTCATTGAAGGGTTTTCCAAAATTGCTAAACCGATGATGGAACTGCTCAAAAAGGATACAAAGTTTGAGTGGAAAGAGGACTGTGAGAAGAGTTTTAATGAGCTAAAGACGCGTCTGACGACCGCACCGGTATTGACTCTTCCAGACATTTATTGCAGCTTTGATGTATACTGCGATGCCTCTAGACAAGGTATTGGTTGCGTATTGATGCAAGACAGCAAGGTAGTAGCATATGCCTCACGACAGCTACGACCACACGAGGGAAATTATCCTACTCATGATTTGGAATTGGCTGTAGTGGTTCATGCATTAAAAATTTGGAGACACTATCTCATTGGAAAAAGGTGCCAAATTTTTACTGACAACAAAAGCCTCAAATACATCTTCACTCAGCCAGATTTAAATCTCCGTCAGCGAAGCTGGTTAGAATTGGTCAAGGATTATGACCTTGGAATAAATTACCATCCAGGCAAGGCCAACGTCGTTGCGATGCGCTCAGTCAAAAGCCTGTCAGCTTAAATGTCATGTTAAAATCATTGCCTACCGAACTTCAGGAGGAGATCGCTCGGCTCAACTAGGTCATCATTGATGCTGGCCTCACTAATATTTTGGAAATTACCCCCACACTCGAGATGGATATCCACAAGGCCCAGCCAGAAGACGCCGAGCTACAAAAACATGCAAAGCAATCCCCATATTTCTTCAAGGACAACTTCGGTACCCTCCGATTCCGTGGACGAATTTGTGTACCAGATCAACCAGACTTGAAGAAGAAAATCTTGTCAGAAGCACACGAATCCTCGTATTCCATTCATCCAGGAGGTACGAAAATGTATGAAGACCTTAAACGGATATTCTGGTGGGATGGGATGAAGAAAGACATTGCATATTTTGTAGCCTGTTGCGACATATGCAACAAGGTGAAAGCAGATCATCAGAAGCCAACTGGACTTCTCCAACCATTGCCAGTTTCACAATGGAAATGGGATGATGTTTGCATGGATTTCATCACTGGATTGCCTAGGACTCAGCGAGGCAAAGACGCCATCTGGGTTATAGTGGACACCCTCACCAAGGTTGCTCACTTCATCCCGATCAGCACCAGATACAGAGCAGACGAACTTGCACAATTGTATGTATCCCGAATCGTCAGTCTGCATCGAGTACCCCGAACCATCACTTCCGACCGAGGATCTTTGTTTACCTCCGCTTTCTGGTCCCGTCTTCATCAAGCCTTGGGGACAGCACTGAAATATAGTACTACTTATCACCCTCAGACAGACAGTCAGACAGAGCGAGTAAATCAAATACTCGAAGATATGTTGCGAGCCTGTGTACTAGCCAACGGGGAAAAATGGGAAGATTGTTTGCCATACGCTGAGTTCTCATATAACAACAGCTTCCAGACCAGTCTGAAGATGTCGCCATATGAAGCTCTATATGGTCGTAAGTGCCGCACTCCTCTAAATTGGTCTCAAGCTAGAGATAGCCATATCTTCGGAACCGATCTCATGATGGAAGCTAAGAGACAAGTCCGAGAAATCAGAGACCGACTGCAATTAGCCAAATCCCGTCAGAAGAGTTATTATGACGCAAAGCACCGACAGGTCAGTTTTGAGCCCGGAGAACACATGTACCTCCGAGTCACTCCTATGAAAGGAGTTAAGAGATTTCAGACTCGTGGAAAGTTGGCACCCAGATTCATTGGTCCATTCCCAATTATGTCTCGAGTGGGTACGATCGCATACCAATTGGAACTACCCCCGGAGTTGTTGGATATACACAATGTGTTCCATGTTTCGCAATTGAGACGATGCAAATCCCCGCCTGAGAAAAGGACTGCAATGACTGAGATAGAATTGGCAGAGGATTTAACTTATGAAGAAAGACCGTTCAAAATTTTGGATCAAATGGAAAGGGTCACTCGCAGCAAAGCCAGAAAATTTTACAAGGTTCAGTGGGAGCATCACACAGAGTCAGAAGCAACTTGGGAGCAGGAAGAATTCCTTAAGGGTCAGTATCCAGAGTGGTTTTCCCAAGCAACTGAATCTCGAGGACGAGATTCATTCTAAGTGGGGGAGGTTTGTGACAGCCTAGTTTTTGCCCTCTTTCATTTGTTTGAGTTTTCATTTGAATGTTTTTTGAAACTTGGAGTTTTTGAATCTTTTCATTTGGACTTAAACACTTGGGCATCCTTGGCTTTCACCCAAGTGTTATTTTCTCTCCCAAACCATCATTTCACTTCTGATCCACCTCAAAATAACCTATGGAATATTTTTCTTAAATGAAAAATATTCAATTTCTCTCTAAAACCCTAAGCCAAACCTGTTTGCTCCAAAGCAACCCTAATTTTTATGGCTCAGAAAATTCTGATATAATTCGCAAATATTCTAGAGACCCTAGGGCACCTCCCTGAGCAAAAATATTTCATCACATTAGGATAGAAATGGTGGTTTCTACAGCTACTACCATTTTACTTGCTCCATTTGACCTGATCTTTCTTGTGCTTATTTACCTTAGTAACTCTAAGCTAGCCTCCAAAGCATAGCTCCATTTGATTTGAGTCTTTTCTTTTTAGTTTACCACAATCATCCTTGCTGTACACACCTTTTGAGAGAGCCATACATGATTTGGAATTTGTTAGAATACTCTATGTGCTTCACTTATATCTTTTGAGCTTTATAGTTTTGCTCTAGTGCTTCACTTATATCTTTTAGAGCATGGTGGTGGATTTGTTTTATAGAAACTATTGATCTCTCACGCTTCACTTAGATTATTTTAAGAGTCTTAATAGCATGGTAATTTGCTTAAAATCCTAATGTGCTTGGTATGCAAGATTAATAATAAAACTTTCTTATGAGTGTGTTGAATACTAAGAAAAGTTTGATGCTTGATGATTGTTTTGAGATATGGAGGTAATAATATCAAAGTCATGCTAGTTGAGTAGTTGTGAAATTGAGAAATACTTGTGTTGAGGTTTGCAAGTCCCGTAGCATGCACGTATGGTAAACGTTATGCAACAAATTTGAAACATGAGGTGTTATTTGATTGTCCTCCTTATGAGTGGCGGTCGGGGACGAGCGATGGTCTTTTCCTACCAATCTATCCCCCCTAGGAGCATGCGCGTAGTACCGAGGTTTTTGATGACTTGTAGATTTTTGCAATAAGTATGTGAGTTCTTTATGACTAATGTTGAGTCCATGTATTATACGCACTCTCACCCTTCCATCCTTGCTAGCCTCTTCGGTACCGTGCATTGCCTTTTTCACATCGAGAGTTGGCGCAAACTTCGCCGGTGCATCCAAACCCCGTGATATGATACTCTCTTTCACACATAAACCTCCTTATATCTTCCTCAAAACAGCCACCATACCTACCTATTATGGCATTTCCATAGCCATTCTGAGATATATTGCCATGCAACTTTCCACCATTCCGTTTATCATGACACATTCATCATTGTCATATTGCTTAGCATGATCATGTAGTTGACATAGTATTTGTGGCAAAGCCACCGTTCATAATTCTTTCATACATGTCACTCTTGGTCCATTGCATATCCCGGTACACCGCCGGAGGCATTCATATAGAGTCATCTTTTGTTCTAGTATCGAGTTGTAATCATTGAGATGATCATCATTTTTTAGAGCATTGTCCCAAGTGAGGAATAAAAAAAGAGAAAGGCCATAAAAAAAGGGAGAAGGCCCAAAAAATGAGAGAAAAAAGAGAGAATGGACAATGTTACTATCCTTTGCCACACTTGTGCTTCAAAGTAGCACCGTAATCTTCATGATAGAGAGTCTCTTGTTTTGTCATTTTCATATACTAGTTGGAATTTTCATTATAGAACTTGGCTTGTATATTCCAACAATGGGCCTCCTCGAGTGCCCTAGGTCTTCGTGAGCAAGCAAGTTGGATGCACACCGACTTAGTTTCTTTTGTTGAGCTTTCATACATTTATAACTCTAGTGCATCCGTTGCATGGCAATCCCTACTCCTTGCATTAACATCAATCGATGGGCATCTCCATAGCCCATTGATTAGCCTCGTTGATGTGAGACTTTCTCCTTTTTTGTCTTCTCCACATAACCCCCCTCATTATATTCTATTCCACCCATAGTTCTATGTCCATGGCTCGCGCTCATATATTGTGTGAAAGTTTATAGGTTTGAGATTACTAAAGTATGAAACAATTGCTTGGCTTTTCATCGGGGTTGTGCATGATGAGAGTATTCTTGTGTGACGAAAATGAAACATGACTAAACTATATGATTTTGTAGGGATGAACTTTCTTTGGCTATGTTATTTTGAGAAGACATAATTGCTTAGTTAGTATGCTTGAAGTATTATTATCTTTATGCCAATATGAACTTTTGTCTTGAATCTTTCGGATCTGAATATTCATGCCATAATTAAGAAGAATTACATTAAAATTATGCCAAGTAGCACTCCGCATCAAAAATTCTGTTTTTATCATTTACCTACTCGAGGACGAGCAGGAATTAAGCTTGGGGATGCTTGATACGTCTCCAACGTATCTATAATTTTTGATTGCTCCCTGCTATATTATCTACTGTTTTGGACATTATTGGGCTTTATTATCCACTTTTATATTATTTTTGGGACTAACCTATTAAATAGAGGCCCAACCCAGAATTGCTGTTTTTTACCTATTTTAGGGTTTCGAAGAAAAGGAATATCAAATGGAGTCCAAACGGAATGAAACCGTCGGGAACGTGATTTTCTCAACGAACAAGACCCAGGAGACTTGGATCCTACGTCAAGACACAAAAGAGGAGGCCACGAGGTAGGGGGGCGCGCCTACCCCCCAGGCGCGCCCTCCACCCTCGTGGGCCCCCTGTTGCTCCACCGACGTACTCCTTCCTCCTATATATACCTACGTACCCCCAAACAATCAGATACGGAGCCAAAAACCTGATTCCACCGCCGCAACTTTCTGTATCCACGAGATCCCATCTTGGGGCCTGTTCCGGAGCTCCGCCGGAGGGGGCATCGATCACGGAGGGCTTCTACATCAACACCATAGCCCCTCCGATGAACTGTGAGTAGTTTTCCTCAGACCTAAGGGTCCATAGTTATTAGCTAGATGGCTTCTTCTCTCTTTTTGGATCTCAATACAATGTTCTCCCCCTCTCTTGCGGAGAACTATTCGATGTAATCTTCTTTTTGCGGTGTGTTTGTTGAGACCGATGAATTGTGGGTTTATGATCAAGTCTATCTATGAACAATATTTGAATCTTCTCTGAATTCTTTTATGTATGATTGGTTATCTTTGCAAGTCTCTTCGAATTATTAGTTTGGTTTGCCCTACTAGATTGATCTTTCTTGCAATGGGAGAAGTGCTTAGCTCTGGGTTCAATCTTGCGGTGTCCTTTCCCAGTGACAGTAGGGGCAGCAAGGCACGTATTGTATTATTGCCATCGAGGATAACAAGATGGGGTTTTCATCATATTGCATGAGTCTATCCCTCTACATCATGTCATCTTGCTTAAGGCGTTACTCTGTTTTTAACTTAATACTCTAGATGCATGCTGGATAGCGGTCGATGAGTTGAGTAATAGTAGTAGATGCAGGTAGGAGTCGGTCTACTTGTCTCGGACGTGATGCCTATGTACATGATCATACCTAGATATTCTCATAACTATGCTCAATTCTGTCAATTGCTCAACAGTAATTTGTTCACCCACCGTAGAATACTTATGCCCTCGAGAGAAGCCACTAGTGAAACCTATGGCCCCCGGGTCTATCTTTATCATATTAATCTCCTAATACTTAGTTATTTCCTTTTCTTTTTTACTTTGCCTTTATTTTACTTTGCATATTTATCACAAAAATACCAAAAATATTATCTTGTCATATCTATTAGATCTCACTGTCATAAGTGGCCGTGTAGGGATTGACAACCCCTATTCGCGTTGGTTGCGAGGATTTATTTGTTTTGTGCAGGTACGAGGGACTCGCGCGTAGCCTCCTACTGGATTGATACCTTGGTTCTCAAAAACTGAGGGAAATACTTACGCTACTTTTCTGCATCATCCCTTCATCTTCGAGGAAAACCAACGCAGTGCTCAAGAGGTAGCAAGTTACGGGATGATGTATTATGAAACAAGTAAAGAGACTTGCCAGTAACGAGATTGAACTAGGTATTGAGATACCGACGATCGAATCTTGAGCAAGTAACATACCGATGACAAAGGGAACAACGTATGTTGTTATGCGGTTTGACCGATAAAGATCTTCGTAGAATATATGGGAGCCAATATGAGCATCTAGGTTCCGCAATTGGTTATTGGCCGGAGACGTGTCTCGGTCATGTCTACATAGTTCTCGAACCCGTAGGGTCTGCACGCTTAAAGTTCTGGTGACGATGGTATTATGAGTTTATGTGACTTGATGTACCGAAGGCAGTTCGGAGTCCCGGATGAGATCGGGGACATGACGAGGAGTCTCGAAATGGTCGAGACGTAAAGATTGATATATTGGACGACTATATTCGGACATCGGAAAGGTTCCGAGTGATTCAGGTATTTTCGGAGTACCGGGGAGTTACGGGAATTCACCGGGAGAAGTATTGGGCCTTATTGGGCCATACGGGGATAGAGGAGAGAGGCCAAAAGGAAGGAGGCACGCGCCCCCCTCTGGTCCGAATTGGACAAGGGGTGCAGCCCCCTTTTCCTTTTCCCTCCCCCCTCTTTCCTTCTCTCCTACTCCGGAAAGGAAAGGGGAATCCTACTAGGACTTGGGAGTCCTAGTAGGACTCCCCACACTTGGCGCACCCCCTCTAGGGACAGCCTCTCCCTCCCTCCTTTATATACAGGGGCAGGGGGGCACCTCTAGACAGAGAAGTTGATCTTTTGATCTCTCCCAGTCGTGTGCGGTGCCCCCTCGGTATTTGATGCTGGTTCAGTTGCTATGAGTAGTAACTCCTCGGTATTTGATGTTGGTTCAGTTGCTATGAGTAGTAACTCGAAACGGGAGTTGCAGAATGAACAGAGACTAGTTAAGGGTGAAGTGACGATGAGTATTGGAAGTGGTTCCAAGATTGATATGATCATCATCGCACACTACCTATACTTTCGGGATTAGTGTTAAACCTAAATAAATGTTATTTGGTGTTTTCGTTGAGCATGAATATGATTTGATCATGTTTATTGCAATACGGTTATTCATTTAAGTTAGAGAATAATTGTTGTTCTGTCTACAAGAATAAAACCTTCTATGGTTATACACCCAATGAAAATGGTTCGTCGGTTCTCGATCGTAGTGATACACATATTCATAATATTGAAGCCAAAAGATGCAAAGTTAATAATGATGGTGCAACTTATTTGTGGCACTGCTGTTTAAGTCATATTGGTGTAAAAGCGCATGAAGAAACTCCATGTTGATGGGCTTTTGGAATCACTTGATTATGAATCATTTTGATGCTTGCGAACCATGCCTCATGGGCAAGATGACTAAGACTCCGTTCTCCGGAACAATGGAGCGAGCCACTGACTTGGAAATAATACATACCGACGTATGCGGTCCAATGAGTGTTGAGACTCACGGCGGGTATCATTGTTTTCTGACCTTCACAGATGATTTGAGCAGATATGTGTATATCTACTTGATGAAACATAAGTGTGAAACATTTGAAAAGTTCATATAATTTCAGAGTGAAGTGGAAAATCATCGTAACAAGAAAATAAAGTTTCTACGATCTGATCGTGGAGGAGAATATTTGAGTTACGAGTTTGGTCTTCATTTGAAACAATGTGAAATAGTTTTGCAACTAACGCCACCTGAAACACCACAACGTAATGGTGTGCTCGAACATCATAACCGTACTTTATTAGATATGGTACAATCTATGATGTCTCTTACCGATTTACCACTATCGTTTTGGGGTTATGTATTAGAGACAGATGCATTCACGTTAAATAGGGCACCATCTAAATCCGTTGAGACGACACTATATGAACTGTGGTTTGGCAAGAAACCAAATTTGTTGTTTCTTAAAGTTTGGGGTTGCGATGCTTATGTGAAAATTTTCATCCTGCTAAGCTCAAACCCACATCGGAAAAGTGTGTCTTCATAGGATACCCAAAAGTTACTGTTGGGTACACCTTCTATCACAGATCCGAAGGCAAGATATTCGTTGCTAAAAATGGATCCTTTCTAGAGAAGGAGTTTCTCTCGAAAGAAGTGAGTGGGAGGAAAGTAGAACTTGATAAGGTAATTGTACCTTCTCCCGAATTGGAAAATAGTTCATCACTGAAATCAGTTCCAGTGATGCTTACACCAATTAGTGAGGAAGTTAATGATGATGATCATGAAAGCTTCGGATCAAGTTACTACCGAACCTCGTAGGTCAACCAGAGTATGTTCCGCACCAGAGTGGTACGGTAATCTTATTTTGGAGTTCATGTTACTTGACCATGACAAACCTACAAACTATGAGGAAGCGATGATGAGCCCAGATTCCGCAAAATGGCTTGAGGACATTGAATCTGAGATTGGATCCATGTATGAGTACAAACTATGGACTTTGATTGACTTGCCCGATGATCGGTGAGTCATTAAGAATAAATGGATCTTCAAGAGGAAGATGGACGCTGATAGTAGTGTTACTATCTACAAAGCTCGAATTGTCGCAAAATGTTTTCAACAAGTTCAAGGTGTTGACTACGATGAGATTTTCTCACTCGTATCGATGCTTAAAAGTCTGTCTGAATCATGTTAGCAGTTGCCGCATTTTATGAAATCTGGGAAATGGATGTCAAAACTGTATTCCTTCATGGATTTCTTAAAAAGAAGAGTTGTACATGATGCAACCAGAAGGTTTTGTCAACCCTAAAGGTGCTAACAAAGTGAGCAAGCTCCAGCGATCCATCTATGGACTGGTGCAAGCATGTCGAAGTTGGAATATATGCTTTGATAAAGTGATCAAAGTATATGGTTTTATACAGACTTGCGGTGAAGCCTGTATTTACAAGAAAGTGAGTGGGAGCACTACAACATTTTTGATAAGTATATGTGAATGACATATTTTTGATCGGAAAGAATGTAGAATTTTATGGAAAGCATAAAGGAGTATTTAAAAGGAGTTTTTTCAAAGAAAGACCTCGATGAAGCTGCTTACACATTGAGCATCGAGATCTATAGAGATAGATCAAGACGCTTGATAAGTTATTTCAATGAGTACATACCTTGACAATATTTTGAAGTAGTTCAAAATGGAACAGTCAAAGAAGGAGTTCTTGCCTGTGTTGCAAGGTGTGAAGTTGAGTAAAGACTCAAAACCCGACCATAGTAGAAAATAGAAAGAGAATGATAAGTCATTCCCTATGCCTCAGTCATAGGTTCTATAAAGTATGCTATAATGTTTACCAGTCCTATTGTATACATTAGCATCTTTCTAGCAAGGGAGTACAATAGTGATCTAGGAGTAGATCACTGGACAGCAGTCAAAATTATCCTTAGAGGACTAAGGAAATATTTCTCGGTTATGGAGGTGATAAAAGAGTTTGTCGTAAATATTTACGTCAATGCAAGCTTTTTACATCGACCTAGATGACTCTAAGTCTCAATCTGGATACATATTGAAAGCGGGAGCAATTAGCTAGAGTAGCTCCGTGCAGAGCATTGTAGACATAGAAATTTGCGAAATACATACGGATCTGAATGTTGCAGACCCGTAGACTAAACTTCTCTCACAAGCAAAACATGATCACTCTTTGGGTGTTAATCACATAGAGATGTGAACTAGATTATAGACTCTAGTAAACCCTTTGGGTGTTAGTCACATGGAGATGTGAACTAATCACATAAAGATGTGAACTAGATTATTGACTCTAGTGCAAGTGGGAGACTGAAGGAAATATGCCCTAGAGGCAATAACAAAGTTATTATTTATTTCCTTATATCATGATAAATGTTTATTATTCATGCTAGAGTTGTATTAACCAGAAACATGATACATGTGTGAATACATAGACAAACAGAGTGTCACTAGTATGCCTCTACTTGACTAGCTCGTTGATCAAAGATGGCTATGTTTCCTAGCCATAGACAAAGAGTTGTCATTTGATTAACGAGATCACATCATTAGGAGAATGATGTGATTGACTTGACCCATTCCGGTAGCTTTGCACTTGATCGTTTAGTTTGTTGCTATTGCTTTCTTCTTGACTTATACATGTTCCTATGACTATGAGATTATGCAACTCCCGTTTACCGGAGGAACACTTTGTGTGCTACCAAATGTCACAATGTAAATGGGTGATTATAATGGTGCTCTACAGGTGTCTCCGAAGGTACTTGTTGGGTTAGCGTATTTCGAGATTAGGATTTGTCACTCCGATTGTCGGAGAGGTATCTCTGGGCCCACTCGGTAATGCACATCACTATAAGCCTTGCAAGCATTGTAACTAATGAGTTAGTTACTGGATGATGTATTATCGAACGAGTAAAGAGACTTGCCAGTAATGAGACTGAACTAGGTATTGAGATACCGACGATCGAATCTCGGGCAAGTAACATACCGATGACAAAGGGAACAACGTATGTTGTTATGCGGTTTGACCGATAAAGATCTTCGTAGAATATGTGGGAGCCAATGTGAGCATCCTGGTTTCGCTTTTGGTTATTGGCCGGAGACGTGTCTCAGTCATGTCTACATAGTTCTCGAACCCATAGAGTCCGCATGCTTAAAGTTTCGGTGACGATGGTATTATGAGTTTATGTGATTTGATGTACTGAAGGTAGTTCGGAGTCCTGGATGAGATCGGGGACATGGCGAGGAGTCTCAAAATGGTCGAGACATAAAGATTGATATATTGGACGACTATATTCGGACATCGGAAAGGTTCCGAGTGATTCGGGCATTTTCGGAGTACCGGGGAGTTACGGGAATTCACCGGGAGAAGTATTGGGCCTTATTGGGCCATACGGGGATAGAGGAGAGAGGCCAAAAGGAAGGAGGCGCGCACCCTGATACGTCTCCAACGTATCTATAATTTTTTATTGCTCCATGCTATATTATCTACTGTTTTGGACTATATTGGGCTTTATTTTCCACTTTTATATTATTTTTGGGACTAACCTATTAACCGGAGGCCCAACCCAAAATTGCTGTTTTTTGCCTATTTCAGTGTTTCAGATAAATGAAATATCAAACGGAGTCCAAACGGAATAAAATCTTCGGGAACGTGATTTTCTCACCGAACGTGATCCAGGAGACTTGGACGCTGCTCCAAGGAATAAAAGAGGCGGTCACGAGGGTGGGGGCCGCCCCCCCTAGGGCCCGCCCCCAAGCCTCATGGGCCCCTCGTTGTTCCTCCGGCGTACTTCTTCCTCCTATATATACGCACATACCCCCAAACGATCAGAACAGGAGCCAAAAACCTAATTCCACCGCCGCAACTTTCTGTATCCACGAGATCCCATCTTGGGGCCTGTTCCGGAGCTCCGCCGGAAGAGGGTCATCATCACGGAGGGCTTCTACATCATCCTAGCCCCTCCGATGAAGTGTGAGTAGTTTACCTCAGACCTTCGGGTCCATAGTTAGTAGCTAGATGGCTTCTTCTCTCTCTTTGAATCTCAATACAAAGTTCTCCCCCTCTGTTGTGGAGATCTATTCAATGTAATCCTCTTTTTGCGGTGTGTTTGTTGAGACCGATGAATTGTGGGTTTATGATCAAGTCTATCTATGAATAATATTTGAATCTTCTCTGATTCTTTTATGTATGATTGGTTATCTTTGCAAGTCTCTTCGAATTATCCGTTTGGTTTGGCCAACTAGATTGGTAGTTCTTGCCATGGGAGAATTGCTTAGCTTTTGGTTCGATCTTGCGGTGTCCTTACCCAGTGACAGAAGGGGCAGTAAGGCACGTATTGTATCATTGCCATCGAGGATAACAAGATGGGGTTCATTTCATATTGCATGAATTTATCTCTCTACATCATGTCATCTTGCTTAAGGCGTTACTCTGTTTTTAACTTAATACTCTAGATGCATGTTGGATAGCGGTCGATGAGTGGAGTAATAGTAGTAGATGCAGAATCGTTTCGATCTACTTGTAACGGACCTGATGCCTATATACATGATCATGCCTAGATATTCTCATAACTATGCTCAATTCTGTCAATTGCTCAACAGTAATTTGTTCACCCACCGTAGAATACTTATGCTCTTGAGAGAAGCCACTAGTGAAACCTATGGCCCCCGGGTCTATTCTCATCATATCAATCTCCATCACTTTAATCTTGCTTTGCTTTTTTACTTTGCCTTTACTTTTTACTTTGCATCTTTATACCAAAAATACCAAAAATATTTTATCTATCAGATCTCACTCTCGTAAGTGACCGTGAAGGGATTGACAACCCCTAATCGTGTTGGTTGCGAGTAGCTATCGCTTTGTGCTGGTACGAGGGACTTGAGCGTGGGCTCCTACTGGATTGATACCTTGGTTCTCAAAAACTGAGGGAAATCCTTACGCTGCTCTGCTGCATCATCCCTTCCTCTTCGGGGAAAACCAACGCAAGCTCAAGACGTAGCAAGAAGGATTTCTGGTGCCGTTGCCGGGGAGTCTACACAAAAAAGTCAACATACCAAGTACCCATCACAATCCCTATCTCTCGCATTACATTATTTGCCATTTGCCTCTCGTTTTCCTCTCCCCCCAATTCACCCTTCCCGTTTTATTCGCCCTGTCTCTCTATCCTCCCTCTCTATTTGCCTCTTTTTGCCCTTTGCTTTTTGTTTGCCTGTGTGTTAGATTGCTTGTTTGTCGTGATGGCTCAAGATACTACTAAATTGTGTGACTTCACCAATACCAATAATAATAATTTCCTTAGCACTCCGATTGCTCCTCTTACCGATGCTGAATCTTGTGAAATTAATACTGCTTTGTTGAATCTTATTATGAAAGATCAATTCGCCGGCCTTCCTAGTGAAGATGCCGCTATTCATCTGAATAGCTTCGTTGATTTATGTGATATGCAAAAGAAAAAAGATGTCAATAATGATGTCGTTAAATTGAAGCTATTTCCTTTTTCGCTTAGAGATCGTGCTAAAGCTTGGTTTTCGTCTTTGCCTAAGAATAGTATTGATTCATGGAACAAGTGCAAAGATGCTTTTATCTCTAAGTATTTTCCTCCCGCTAAGATCATCTCTCTTAGAAACGATATTATGAATTTTAAAAAACTTGATCATGAACATGTTGCACAAGCTTGGGAGAGAATGAAATTGATGATACGTAATTGCCCTACTCATGGTTTGAATTTGTGGATGATCATACAAAATTTTTATGCCGGATTGAATTTTGCTTCTAGAAATCTTTTAGATTCGGCCGCGGGAGGCACTTTTATGGAAATCACTTTACGAGATGCTACTAAACTCCTAGATAATATTATGGTTAATTATTCTCAATGGCATACTGAAAGATCTTCTAATAAAAAAGTGCATGCGATAGAAGAAATCAACGTGTTGAGTGGAAAGATGGATGAACTTATGAAATTATTTGCTACTAAGAGTGTTTCTTCCGATCCTAATGATATGCCTTTTTCTACTTTGATTGAGAATAACAATGAATCTATGGATGTGAATTTTGTTGGTAGGAATAATTTTGGTAACAACGCTTATAGAGGGAATTTTAATCCTAGGCCATATCCTAGTAATCCTTCTAATAATTATGGGAATTCCTACAACAACTCTTATGGAAATTATAATAAGATGCCCTCTGAATTTGAGACTAGTGTTAAAGAGTTTATGAATTCACAAAAGAATTTTAATGCTTTGCTTAAGGAGAAATTGCTTAAAGTTGATGATTTGGCCAGAAACGTTGATAGAATTTCTCTTGAGATTGATTCTTTAAAGCTTAGATCTATTCCTCCAAAGCATGATATCAATGAGTCTCTCAAAGCCATGAGAATTTCCATTGATGAGCGCAAGGAAAGAACCGCTAGGATGCGTGCTTCCAAAGATGCCTTTATTAAAGCGTGTTTTCCAATACCTATGAAAATCAAGATGAAGATCTAAAAGTTATTGATGTGTCTCCTATTAAATCTTTATTTTGCAATATGAATCTTGATGAAACTGAATATGATCTTCCTTTACCTAGAAGGCGTTCTAAAAATTCAGAGTATTTAGATCTTAATGATGAAATTGATGAAAGTGGTATTGAAAGAAATAAAAATCTAGATGTTGCTAAACCCACTATATTGTATTTCAAGGAATTTAATTATTAAAGTTGCTCTTTAATTGATTGTATTTCCTTGTTGCAATCCGTGCTAAATTCTCCACATGCTTATAGTCAAAATAAAGCCTTCACCGAACATATTGTTGATGCCTTGATGCAATCTTATGAAGAAAAACTTGAGTTGAAAGTTTCTATCCCTAGAAAACTCTATGATGAGTGGGAACCAACTATTAAAATTAAAATTAAAAATCATGAGTTTTATGCTTTGTGTGATTTGGGTGCTAGTGTCTCTACTATTCCCAAGACGTTGTGTGATTTACTAGATTTTCGTAATTTTGATGATTGCTCTCTAAACTTGCAACTTGCGGATTCCACTATTAAGAAACCTATGTGAAGGATTAATGATGTTCTTATTGTTGCAAATAGGAATTATGTGCCCGTAGATTTCATTGTTCTTGATATAGATTGCAATCCTTCTTGCCCTATTATTCTTGGTAAACCTTTCCTTAGAACGGTTGGTGCGATTATTGATATGAAGGAAGGGAATATTAGATTTCAATTTCCATTAAAAAAGGGCATGGAAAACTTTCCTAGAAATAAAATAAAATTACCATATGAAAATATCATGAGAACCACTTATGGATTGCCTACCAAAGATGGCAATACCTAGATCTATCCTCGCTTTTATGCCTAGCTAGGGGCGTTAAACGATATCGCTTGTTGGGAGGCAACCCAATTTTATTTTGATTCCTTGATTTTTGTTCCTGTTTAGTAATAAATAAATTATTTAGCCTCTGTTTTGGTTGTGTTTTTTGTGTTTAATTAGTGTTTGTGCCAAGTAGAACCGTTGGGAAGACTTGGGGAAAGTCTTGTTGAACTTGCTGTAAAAAACAGAAACTTTAGCGCTCACGAGAACTGCTTTCATTTTTATTTAAAGAGTGATATTTAGTTAATTCTTTTTGCAGATGATTAATAGATAAATTACTCACGTCCAGAAATTTATTTTAGAATTGTTGGGGTTCCAGATCTTGCGCTAGCTACAGATTACTACAGACTGTTCTGTTTTTGACAGATTCTGTTTTTCGTGTGTTGTTTGCTTATTTTGATGAATCTATGGCTAGTAAAATAGTTTATAATCCATAGAGGAGTTGGAATACAGTAGGTTCAACACCAATATAAATAAAGAATGAGTTCATTACAGTACCTTGAAGTGGTATTTTTTTTCTTTCGCTAACGGAGCTCACGAGTTTTCTATTTTGAGTTTTGTGTTGTGAAGTTTTCAAGTTTTGGGTGAATTCTTTTGATGGATCATGGAACAAGGAGTGGAAAGAGTCTAAGCTTGGGGATGACCATGGCACCCCCAAGATAATCCAAGGACACCAAAAATTCAAAGCTTCGGGATGCCCCGGAAGGCATCCCCTCTTTCGTCCACTTCCGTCGGTAATTTACTTGGAGCTATATTTTTATTCACCAACATGATATGTGTTTTGCTTGGAGCGTCTTGTATTATTTGTGTCTTAGTATGCCACAATCATCCTTGCTGTACACACCTTTTGAGAGAGCCATATATGAATTAAAATTTGATAGAATACTCTATGTGCTTCACTTATATCTTTTGAGCTAAGTAGTTTTGCTCTATGTGCTTCACTTATATCTTTTGAGCTAAGTAGTTTTGCTCTATGTGCTTCACTTATATATTTTGAGCTAGATAGTTTTGCTCTATGTGCTTCACTTATATCTTTTGAGTGTTATAATTTTGCTCTATGTGCTTAACTTAGATCTTTTAGAGCACGGTGGTGGATGTGTTTTAAAGAAACGATTGATCTCTCATGTTTCACTTAAATTATTTTGAGAGTCTCTTAATAGAATGGTAGCTTGCTTAATAATAAGATGCTTGGTATTCAAGATTTGTGAAACTTTCTTTTGAGTGTGTTGAATACTAAGAAAAGATTAAAGCATGATAATTGTTTTGAGATATGGAGGTGATAATATTAAAGTCATGCTAGTTGAGTAGTTGGGAATTTAAAGAATACTTGTGTTAAGGTTTGTGATTCTCGTAGCATGCACGTATGGTGAACCGTTATGTAACGAAGTCGGAGCATGATTTATTTATTGATTGTCTTCCTTATGAGTGGCGGTCGGGGACGAGCGATGGTCTTTTCCTACCAATCTATCCCCCTAGGAGAGTGCGCGTAATACTTTGCTTTGATAAGTTCTAGATTTTTGCAATAAGTATATGAGTTCTTTATGACTAATGTTGAGTCCATGGATTATACGCACTCTCACCCTTCCACCTTTTCTAGCCTCTCTAATACCGCGCACCTTTCGCCGGTATCATACACCTACCATATACCTTCCTCAAAACAGCCACCATACCTACCTATTACGGCATTTCCATAGCCATTCTGAGATATATTGCCATGCAAATTTCCACCATCTAGTTCATCATGACACATTCATCATTGTCATATTGTTTAGCATGATCATGTAGTTGACATAGTATTCGTGGCAAAGCCACCATTCATAATTTCTTCATACTTGTCACTCTTGATTCATTGCATATCCCGGTACACTGCCGGAGGCATCCATATAGAGTCATACTTTGTTTTAGAATCGAGTTGTATTCATTGAGTTGTAAATAAATAAAAGTGTGATGATCATCATTCAATAGAGCATTGTCCCAAAAAAAAAAAGAGAAAGGCCAAAAAAAGAAGGCCCAAAAAAAATAAAAAAAATAAAAAGGGGCAATGCTACCATCCTTTTTCCACACTTGTGCTTCAAAGTAGCACCATGATATAGCAAGTCTCATATATTGTGCTTCAAAGTAGCACCATGTTCTTCATATAGAGAGTCTCATATGTTGTCACTTTCATATACTAGTGGGAATTTTACATTATAGAACTTGGCTTGTATATTCCAATAATGGGCTTCCTCAAATTGCCCTAGGCCTTCGTGAGCAAGCAAGTTGGATGCACACCCACTAGTTTCTTTTGTTGAGCTTTCATACATTTATAGCTCTAGTGCATCTGTTGCATGGCAATCCCTACTCACTCACATTGATATCTATTGATGGGCACCTCCATAGCCCGTTGATACGCCTAGTTGATGTGAGACTATCTTCCCCTCCTTTTTTTCTTCTCCACAACCACCATTCTATTCCACCTGTAGTGCTATATCCATGGCTCACGCTCATGTATTGCGTGAAGATTGAAAAAGTTAGAGTATGAAACAATTGCTTGGCTTGTCATCGGGGTTGTGCATGATTTGAATACTTTGTGTGGTGAAGATGGAGCATAGCCAGACTATATGATTTTGTAGGGATAACTTTCTTTGGCCATGTTATTTTGAGAAGACATAATTGCTTTATTAGTATGCTTGAAGTATTATTATTTTTATGTCAATATAAACTTTTGTCTTGAGTCTTTCTAATCTGAATATTCATACCACAATTGAGAAGATTTGCATTGAAATTATTCCAAGTAGCACTCTGCATCAAAAATTCTCTTTTTATTATTTACCTACTCGAGGACGAGCAGGAATTAAGCTTGGGGATGCCTGATACGTCTCCAACGTATCTATAATTTTTGATTGCTCCATGCTATATTATCTACTGTTTTGGACTATGTTGGGCTTTATTTTCCACTTTTATATTATTTTTGGGACTAACCTATTAACCGGAGGCATAGCCCAGAATTGCTATTTTTTGCCTATTTCAGTGTTTCAGATAAACGGAATATCAAAGGGAGTCCAAATGGAATAAAATCTTCGGGAACGTGATCCAGGAGACTTGGACCCTGCTCCAAGGAACAAAAGAGGCGGTCACGAGGGTGGGGGGCGCCCCCCCCCTAGGGCGCGCCCCCTGCCTCGTGGGCCCCTCATTGCTCCTCCGGCGTACTTCTTCCTCCTATATATACACACGTACCCCCAAACGATCAGAACAGGAGCCAAAAACCTAATTCCATCGCCGCAACTTTCTGTATCCACGAGATCCCATCTTGGGGCCTGTTCCGGAGCTCTGCCGGAAGAGGGCCGTCATCACGGAGGGCTTCTACATCATCCTAGCCCCTCCGATGAAGTGTGAGTAGTTTACCTCAGACCTTCGGGTCCATATTTAGTAGCTAGATGGCTTGTTCTCTCTCTTTGAATCTCAATACAAAGTTCTCCCCCTCTCTTGTGGAGATCTATTCGATGTAATCCTCTTTTTGTGGTGTGTTTGTTGGGACCGATGAATTGTGGGTTTATGATCAAGTCTATCTATGAATAATATTTGAATCTTCTCTGAATTCTTTTATGTATGATTGGTTATCTTTGCAAGTCTCTTCGAATTATCCGTTTGGTTTGGCCAACTAGATTGGTAGTTCTTGCCATGGGAGAAGTGCTTAGCTTTGGGTTCGATCTTGCGGTGTCCTTACCCAGTGACAGAAGGGGCAGCAAGGCACGTATTGTATCGTTGCCATCGAGGATAACAAGATGGGGTTTATTTCATATTGCATGAATTTATCTCTCTACATCATGTCATCTTGCTTAAGGCGTTACTCTGTTTTTAACTTAATACTCTAGATGCATGCTGGATAGCGGTCGATGAGTGGAGTATTAGTAGTAGATGTAGAATCGTTTCGATCTACTTGTCACGGACGTGATGCCTATATACATGATCATGCCTAGATATTCTCATAACTATGCTCAATTCTGTCAATTGCTCAACAGTAATTTGTTCACCCACCGTAGAATACTTATGCTCTTGAGAGAAGCCACTAGTGAAACCTATGGCCCCCGGGTCTATTCTCATCATATCAATCTCCATCACTTTAACCTTGCTTTGCTTTTTACTTTGCCTTTACTTTTTACTTTGCATCTTTATACCAAAAATATTATATCTATCAGATCTCACTCTCGTAAGTGACCGTGAAGGGATTGACAACCCCTAATCGCGTTGGTTGCAAGTAGCTATCGCTTTGTGCAGGTACGAGGGACTTGAGCGTGGGCTCCTACTGGATTGATACCTTGGTTCTCAAAAAGTGAGGGAAATACTTATGCTACTCTGCTGCATCATCCCTTCCTCTTCGGGGAAAACCAACGCAAGCTCAAGACGTAGCACGCCCCCCTCTGGTCGATATATTGGATGACTATATTCGGACATCGGAAAGGTTCCGAGTGATTCGGGTATTTTCAGAGTACAAGGCAGTTAGGGAATTCACCGGGAGAAGTATTGGGCCTTATTGGGCCATACGGGAATAGAGGAGAGAGGCCAAAAGGAAGGAGGTGCCCCCCCCCTCTGGTCCGAATTGGACAAGGGGTGCAGCCCCCTTTTCCTTTTCCCTCTCCCCCTCTTTCCTTCTCTCCTACTCCGGAAAGGAAAGGGGAATCCTACTAGGACTTGGGAGTCCTAGTAGGACTCCCCACACTTGGCGCGCCCCCTCTAGGGCCGGCCTCTCCCTCCCTCCTTTATATACGGGGCAGGGGGCACCTCTAGACACATAAGTTGATCTGTTGCTCTCTCCCAGCAGTGTGCGATGCCCCCCTCCACCATAATCCATTTCGATCATATCATAGCAGTGCTTAGGCGAAGCCCTGCGTAGGTAGTATCATCATCACCGTCATCACGCCGTCGTGCTGACGGGACTCTCCCTCGAAGCTCTGCTGGATCGGAGTTCGTGGGACGTCATCGAGCTGAACGTGTGCTGAACTCGAAGGTGCCGTGCGTTCGGTACTTGGATCATTCGGATCGTGAAGATGTACGACTATATCAACCACGTTGTGCTAACGCTTCCGCTTTCGGTCTACGAGGGTACGTGGACAACACTCTCCCCTCTCGTTGCTATGCATCACGATGATCCTGTGTGTGCGTAGGAAAATTTTGAAATTACTGTGTTCCCCAACAGTGCATCCGAGCCTGGTTTTATGCGTTGATGTTATATGCACGAGTAGAACACAAGTAAGTTGTGGGCGATATAAGTCATACTGCTTACCATCATGTCATACTTTGGTTCGGCGTATTGTTGGATGAAGCGGCACGGACCGACATTACGCATACGCTTACGTGAGACTGGTTCTACTGACGTGCTTTGCACACAGGTGGCTGGCGGGTGTCAGTTTCTCCAACTTTATTTGAACCGAGTGTGGCTACGCCCGGTCCTTGAGAAGGTTAAAACAGCACTAACTTGACGAACTATCGTTGTGGTTTTGATGCGTAGGTAAGAACGGTTCTTGCTCAGCCCGTAGCAGCCACGTAAAACTTGCAACAACAAAGTAGAGGACGTCTAACTTGTTTTTGCAGGGCATGTTGTGATGTGATATGGTCAAGACATGATGAAATATAAGTTGTTGTATGAGATGATCATGTTTTGTTGAAGTTATCGACAACTGGCAGAAGCCTTATGGTTGTCTCTTTATTGCATAAGATGAAAGTGCCAAATAATTGCTTTACTTTATCGCTATGCGATAGCAATAGTTGCAAGAGAAATAGTTGGCGAGACGACCATGTGATGACACATTGATATAGATCAAGACGATGGAGATCATGGTGTCATGCCGGTGACGATGAAGATCATGACGATGCTTTGGAGATGGAGATCAAAGGCACAAGATGATGATGGCCATATCATGTCACATATTTTGGTTGCATGTGATGTTTATCTTTTATACATCTTTTTTTGCTTAGATCGACGGTAGCATTATAAGATGATCTCTCACTAAATTTCAAGGTATAAGTGTTCTCCCTGAGTATGCACCGTTGTGAAAGTTCTTTGTGCTGAGACACCACATGATGATTGGGTGCGATAAGCTCTACGTTCAAATACAACGGGTGCAAAACAGTTGCACACGCGGAATACTCAGATTAAACTTGATGAGCCTAGCATATGCAGATATGGCCTCGGAACACTGAGACCGAAAGGTCGAGTGTGAATCATATAGAACATATGATCAACATAGTGATGTTCACCATTGAAAACTACTCCATATCATGTGATGATCGGACATGGTTTAGTTGATTTGGATCACGTGATCACTTAGATGATTAGAGGGATGTCTATCTAAGTGGGAGTTCTTAAGTAATATGATTAATTGAACTTTAATTTATCATGAACTTAGTCCTGGTAGTATTAGCATATCTATGTTGTAGATCAATAGCTCGCGTTGAGTTCCCCTATTTTATTTTTGATATGTTCCTAGAGACAACTAAGTTGAAAAATGTTAGTAGCAATGATGCGGATTGGATCCGTGATCTGAGGATTATCCTCATTGCTGCACAGAAGAATTATGTCCTTGATGCACCGCTAGGTGACAGATCTATCGCAGGAGTAGATGCAGATGTTATGAACGTTTGGCTAGATCAATATGATGACTACTTGATAGTTTAGTGCACCATGCTTAATGGCTTAGAATCTCGGCTTCAAAGACATTTTGAACGCCATGGATAATATGAGATGTTCCAGGAGTTGAAGTTAATATTTCAAGCAAATACCCGAGTTGAGAGATATGAAGTCTCCAACAAGTTCTACAGCTAAAATATGGAGGAGAATAGCTCAAGCAGTGAGCTTGTGCTCAGATTGTCTAGTTACTACAATCACTTGAATCAAGTGGGAGTTAATCTTCCAGATAAAATAGTGATTGACAGAATTCTCTAGTCACCATCACCAAGTTAGTAGAACTTTGTGATGAACTATAGTATGCAAGGGATGACGAAAATGATTCCCGAGCTTTTCATGATGATGAAATCGATGAAGGTAGAAATCAAGAAAGAGCATCAAGTGTTGATGATTAACAAGACCACTAGTTTCAAGAAAAGGGCAAAGGGAAAGAAAGGGAACTTCAAGAAGAACGGCAAGCAAGTTCTGCTCAAAGTGAAGAAGCCCAAGTCAGGACCTAAGCCTGAGACTAAGTGCTTCTATTGCAAAGGGACTGGTCACTGGAAGCGGAACTTCCCCAAGTATTTGGCGGATAAGAAGGATGGAAAAGTGAACAATGCTATATATGATATACATGTTATTGATGCGTACTTTACTAGTGTTTATAGCAACCCCTCGGTATTTGATGTTGGTTCAGTTGCTATGAGTAGTAACTCGAAACGGGAGTTGCAGAATGAACAGAGACTAGTTAAGGGTGAAGTGACGATGAGTATTGCAAGTGGTTCCAAGATTGATATGATCATCATCGCACACTCCCTATACTTTCGGGATTAGTGTTAAACCTATATAAATGTTATTTGGTGTTTTCGTTGAGCATGAATATGATTTGATCATGTTTATTGCAATACGGTTATTCATTTAAGTTAGAGAATAATTGTTGTTCTGTTTACATGAATAAAACCTTCTATGGTTATACACCAAATTAAAATGGTTCGTTGGATCTCGATCGTAGTGATACACATATTCATAATATTGAAGCCAAAAGATGCAAAGTTAATAATGATGGTGCAACTTATTTGCGGCACTGTCGTTTAGGTCATATTGGTGTAAAAGCGCATGAAGAAACTCCATGCTGATGGGCTTTTGGAATCACTTGATTATGAATCATTTTGATGCTTGCGAACCATGCCTCATGGGCAAGTTGACTAAGACTCCGTTCTCCGGAACAATGGAGCGAGCCACTGACTTATTGGAAATAATACATACCGATGTATGCGCTCCAATGAGTGTTGAGACTCACGGCGGGTATCATTGTTTTCTGACCTTCATAGATGATTTGAGCAGATATGTGTATATCTACTTGATGAAACATAAGTGTGAAACATTTGAAAAGTTCATATAATTTCAGAGTGAAGTGGAAAATCATCGTAACAAGAAAATAAAGTTTCTACGATCTAATCGTGGAGGAGAATATTTGAGTTACGAGTTTGGTCTTCATTTGAAACAATGTGAAATAGTTTCGCAACTCACACCACCCGGAACACCACAGTGTAACGGCGTGTCCGAACATCATAACCGTACTTTATTGGATATGGTATAATCTATGATGTCTCTTACTGATTTACCACTATCGTTTTGGGGTTATGTATTAGAGACAGATGCATTTACGTTAAATAGGGCACCATCAAAATCCGTTGAGACGACACTATATGAACTGTGGTTTGGCAACAAACCAAAGTTGTCGTTTCTTAAAGTTTGGGGTTGCGATGCTTATGTGAAAAGTTTCATCCTGATAAGCTCAAACCCAAATCGGAAAAGTGCGTCTTCATAGGATACCCAAAAGTTACTGTTGGGTACACTTTCTATCACAGATCCGAAGGCAAGATATTCGTTGCTAAAAATGGATCCTTTCTAGAGAAGGAGTTTCTCTCCAAAGAAGTGAGTGGGAGGAAAGTAGAACTTGATAAGGTAATTGGACCTTCTCCCGAATTGGAAAGTAGTTCATCACTAAAATCAGTTCCAGTGATGCTTACACCAATTGGTGAGGAAGTTAATGATGATGATCATGAAAGCTTCGGATCAAGTTACTACCAAACCTCGTAGGTCAACCAGAGTATGTTCCGCACCAGAGTGGTACGGTAATCTTATTCTGGAGTTCATGTTACTTGACCATGACAAACCTACGAACTATGAGGAAGCGATGATGAGCCCAGATTCCGCGAAATGGCTTGAGGCCATGAAATCTGAGATTGGATCCATGTATGAGTACAAAGTATGGACTTTGATTGACTTGCCCGATGATTGGTGAGTCATTAAGAATAAATGGATCTTCAAGAGGAAGACGGACGCTGATAGTAGTGTTACTATCTACAAAGCTCGAATTGTCGCAAAGTGTTTTCGACAAGTTCAAGGTGTTGACTACGATGAGATTTTCTCACTCGTATCGATGCTTAAAATTTTGTCTGAATCATGTTAGCAGTTGCCGCATTTTATGAAATCTGGGAAATGGATGTCAAAACTGTATTGCTTCATGGATTTCTTAAAAAGAAGAGTTGTATATGATGCAACCAGAAGGTTTTGTCAACCCTAAAGGTACTAACAAAGTGAGCAAGCTCCAGCGATCCATCTATGGACTGGTGCAAGCATCTCGGAGTTGGAATATATGCTTTGATACAGTGATCAAAGTATATGGTTTTATACAGACTTGCGGTGAAGCCTGTATTTACAAGAAAGTGAGTGGGAGCACTACAACATTTCTGATAAGTATATGTGAATGACATATTTTTGATCGAAAAGAATGTAGAATTTTCTGGAAAGCATAAAGGAGTATTTGAAAGGAGTTTTTTCAAAGAAAGACCTCGATGAAGCTGCTTACACATTGAGCATCAAGATCTATAGAGATAGATCAAGACGCTTGATAAGTTATTTCAATGAGTACATACCTTGAAAAGATTTTGAAGTAGTTCAAAATGGAACAATCAAAGAAGGAGTTCTTGCATGTGTTGCAAGGTGTGAAGTTGAGTAAAGACTCAAAACCCGACCACAGCAGAAAATAGAAAGAGAATGATAAGTCATTCCCTATGCCTCAGTCATAGGTTCTATAAAGTATGTTATGATGTTTACCAGTCCTATTGTATACCTTAGCATCTTTCTAGCAAGGGAGTACACTAGTGATCTAGGAGTAGATCACTGGACAGCGGTCAAAATCATCCTTAGAGGACTAAGGAAATATTTATCGGTTATGGAGGTGATAAAAGAGTTTGTCGTAAAGATTTACGTCGATGCAAACTTTTTACATCGACCTAGATGACTCTAAGTCTCAATTTGGATACATATTGAAAGCAGGAGCAATTAGCTAGAGTAGCTCCGTGCAGAGCATTGTAGACATAGAAATTTGCGAAATACATACGGATCTGAATGTTGCAGACCCGTAGACTAAACTTCTCTCACAAGCAAAACATGATCACTCTTTGGGTGTTAATCATATAGCGATGTGAACTAGATTATAGACTCTAGTAAACCCTTTGGTTATTAGTCACGTGGAGATGTGAACTAATCACATAAAGATGTGAACTAGATTATTGACTCTAGTGCAAGTGGGAGACTGAAGGAAATATGCGATGGAGGCAATAATAAAGTCATTATTTATTTCCTTATATCATGATAAATGTTTATTATTCATGCTAGAATTGTATTAACCAGAAACATGATACATGTGTGAATACATAGACAAACAGAGTGTCACTAGTATGCCTCTACTTGACTAGCTTGTTGATCAAAGATGGTTATGTTTCCTAGCCATAGACAAAGAGTTGTCATTTGATTAACGGGATCACATCATTAGGAGAATGATGTGATTGACTTGACCCATTCCGTTAGCTTGGCACTTGATCATTTAGTTTGTTGCTATTTCTTTCTTCATGACTTATACATGTTCCTATGACTATGAGATTATGCAACTCCCGTTTACCGGAGGAACACTTTGTGTGCTACTAAACGTCACAAAGTAACTGGGTGATTATAAAGGTGCTCTACAGGTGTCTCCGAAGGTACTTGTTGGTTTGGCGTATTTCGAGATTAGGATTTGTGATGATCCACAAGTATAGGGGATCTATCGTAGTCCTTTCAATAAGTAAGAGTGTCGAACCCAACGAGGAGCAGAAGGAAATGATAAGCGGTTTCCAGCAAGGTATTATCTGCAAGTACTGAAATAATTGGTAACAGATAGTTTTGTGATAAGATAATTTGTAACGAGCAACAAGTAACAAAAGTAAATAAGATGCAGCAAGGTGGCCCAATCCTTTTTGTAGCAAAGGACAAGCCTGGACAAACTCTTATATGATGTAAAGCGCTCCCAAGGACACATGGGAATATCATCAAGCTTGTTTTCATCACGTTCATATGATTCGCATTCGGTACTTTGATAATTTGGTATGTGGGTGGACCGGTGCTTGGGTGCTGCCCTTACTTGGACAAGCATCCCACTTATGATTGACCTCTATTGCAATCATCCGCAACTACAACAAAAGTATTAAGGTAAACCTAACCATAGCATGAAACATATGGATCCAAATCAGCCCCTTACGAAGCAACGCATAAACTAGGGTTTAAGCTTTTGTCACTCTAGCAACCAATCATCTACTTATTACTTACCAATGCCTTCCTCTAGGCCCAAATAATGGTGAAGGGTCATGTAGTCGACGTTCACATAACACCACTAGAGGAGAGACAACATACATCCCATCAAAATATCGAACGAATACCAAATTCACATGACTACTAATAGCAAGACTCCTCCCATGTCCTCAGGAACAAAAGTAACTACTCACAAAGCATAAACATGTTCATAATCAGAGGGGTATTAATATGCATATAGGATATGAACATATGATCTTCCACCAATTAAACCAACTAGCATCAACTACAAGGAGTAATTAACACTACTAGCAACCTACTAGCACCAATCATGGACTTGGAGACAAGAATTGGATACAAGAGATGAACTAGGGTTTTGAGATGAGATGGTGCTGATGAAGATGTTGATGGAGATTGCCCTCTCCCGATGAGAGGAGCATTGGTGATGACGATGGCGATGATTTCCCCCTCCGGGAGGGAAGTTTCCCCGGCAGTACAGCTCCGCCAGAGCCCTAGATTGATTTCACCAAGGTTCTACCTCGTGGCGGTGGAGTTTCGTCCGAGAAGATGGCTTATGATTTTTTCCCATCGAAAGACTCCATATAGCAGAAGATGGCCACCGGAGGGCCACCAAGGGGCCCACGAGGTAGGGGGCGCGCCCAGGGGGTAGGGCGCGCCCCCACCCTCGTGGGCAGGGTGTGGCCCCCTGGTGAAGTTCTTGCTCTCAGTATTTTTTTATATATTTGGAAAACATCTTCCGTGAAGTTTCAGGACTTTTGAAGCTGTGCAGAATAGGTCTATAATATTGGCTCCTTTTCCAGCCCAGAATCCCAGCTGCCGGCATTCTCCCTCTTTATGTAAACCTTGTAAAATAAGAGAGAATAGGCATAAGTATTGTGACATAATGTGTAATAACAGCCCATAATGCAATAAGTATTGATATAAAAACATGATGCAAAATGGACGTATCAACTCCCCCAAGCTTAGACCTCACTTGTCCTCAAGAGAAAAGCCGAAATCGAAAAATATGTCCACATGTTTAGAGATAGAGGTGTCGATAAAAATAAAATACGGACATGAGGGTGTCGGCGTTCTGGGAACGGGGGTCCCCAGGCTTGCCTGCCTGCGGCCTGCGGCGTGTCTCAAAGGGGGCCCAGCGCGGCCCGTCTTCATCAACACAGACCCAAGACCCTCGTGAGGGGCCAAGCCTCGCGGGGCGGACGACACGGAGCTTCCTCAGGCACGGCCTCATCAGGCTGGCTCGCGAGGAGGCGGAGAGATCAAGGCGGGGTACCTCACAAGGTGCCCGTGACGCAAGCCATGACGACCAAGGGTGCCAGGCGGGCGCCAGCCCGCGCAGTGTCCTCCTTTCCTCTTCGGTGCAAAGGGAGCAAGCGCAGGCGAGAGCATCAAGCAAAGGCACCCGTTTCGGTTCAACGAGACCAAGACCAGTCCAACGGCAGGGAGGAAGTCATTGTGTAGCCCAAGCCAGCGTCACCACCAGAGCCTTTGGCAGGCGAGGACCAACTTTAGTCAGGATAAGTGTACCAGATGTTCCCCTTCAAAATGGCCAATTGTTGGCGCCCTTCCCGCTCAATATTTGGGAAGAGGCCCAGGGCCTTTGCCTATAAATAGGACTAGCCACCCACAGGGTAGAGGGGAGATGGGAGATCGCAATCAAGAAGGGAATCTCTAGAAGCCAAGAGAGAAACTAGCTAGGATCGAAATGGAAATCAGAGAGAGAATCGAGAAGAGAGAGAGAGAGAGAGAAGGGTGACTGAACTCCTCCTAGCAGTTCATCCCCCAGCCAAGAACAGACCCTCGCGAGGATGTTCTTCCTTGTATTGCTCATCATCATCAGCCCAAGAGGCAATCCACCACACCACACACTGGAGTAGGGTATTACACCACAACGGTGGCCCGAACCAGTATAAACCCTGTGTCTCTTGTGCTGTTATTTCCATAGCTTAGATCTTAGTGAGGCGGAGGGGTGCAGGTAGGTAGAAGGCGAAATCTCCGCGCGCACCCCAATGTTCGAACCTTAAGGGTCTGCCGGAACCCGAAATCTGACATTTGGCGCGCCAGGTAGGGGTGCGCCGGAATTCGTCTTCCACCACCCTGTTCTCCTCCGATCATCGTGTCCATGTCTGACGCTCGTCGGGCCCGCGCCGAGCGCCGGGCCGCTCTCACTTCCCGCGTCGCCCAGACAGCTCCTGTCGGCGGGCGTCCTCGCCGTTCCCCGTCACCTGCCGTCAACGCCGCCACCGGCCCGGCGGGGGACGAGCAGCAAGCGTCGTCTCAGCATCCGTCCGTACGGCAAGACGGCCGCACCGCCACTCCCTCGCTCACCCCAGCTGGTTCTTCGTCCCGCGCGCTCCGCGCACCCATGGAGGCTCGAGCTGAGCTCATCGCGGCAAACGAGCTCCTGCGCTACCATCCCGTCGACGACGTCTACGAAGAATGTCTCGACCGCGTCGCCGAGCTCGTCCGTGCCGCAGGGGGCTCTCCTGCGCCGTCCGTTCCGCTGCACCGCACCCCGCCCCGCGTGGGCGACGAAGCTCCGGGGGCGCCCCAGCCGCCTCCTCCTCAAGAAGGCGCCATGGCTCCAAGGCGCGCGGCCCCTGGGCGGAACCCGCTCCGTCAGGTGCCAGCGCGGCAAGAGCAGAGCTGCCAAGAAGTCCCTCGCCCGCAAGAAGCTGCCCGGACGCTCCCTGCTCCGGCACGTCGCGACCATGTTCCTCCTCCCGCACGTCAAGACCCCGCGCTGCTCCCAGCCGCAGCGCGTGGGGACATGCAAGACCAAGCCCTCCGTCACCCAAGGCCTCCCATGGCCACAGCAGGCTGCCGTGCCTTCACCACCGAGCTACGCAGCGTCGCGTGGCCCGGCAAGTTCAAACCAGACCTGCCTCCTCATTACGACGGCACGGCCGACCCTGCGGAGTTCCTCCAGCTCTATGAGCTGGGCATCGAAGCTGCCAACGGAGACGAGAAGGTCATGGCGAACTGGTTTCCCATGGCGCTCAAGGACGGGGCCCACACCTGGCTCCTGAACCTGGCTCCAGGCACGATCTCCTCCTGGGACGAGATGCGCACCCGCTTCATCGCCAACTTCCAAGGTACTCGCGACCGGCCACCCGCCGTGAGCGACATGCGCCGCATCAAGCAACAACCCGGAGAGACCCTGCAGGAGTACATCCAGCGCTTCAACAACGCACGCCTCAAGATTCCCAAGGTGACCGAGGAGGCCATCATCTCAGCCTTCTCCGACGGCGTGCGCGACGTCAAGATGAAGGAGGAGCTGGCGATGCATGAAGACCTGTGCACTTCCTTGGAGTTGTTCAACTTGGCAACCAAGTGCGCCAGGGCTGAAGAAGGGCGTCTCTCCCTCCTCGAGCTGCCTGCCGCGGACCCAGAAGAGAAGAAGCCCAAGGCCAAGGATGTGAAGCGCAAGGGGGCTGCCGTGCTCGCGGCAGAACCAGACACCAAGCGGGGCAGAGATCAGTCCGAATCTTCCAAGGGCAGTCGGTACTGTGTGTACCACGACCTCCACACCCACAACACCAACGAATGTCAAGAGCTCCGAGCTGTGCGAGAAGGAAGGATCGGCCGTCGCCCCGACCGCGGTGACCGGGGCTACGGTCGAGGAGGAGGAGGAAGGAACGCAGGATGCTGGGAAGACCGCTGCCCGCGCCAAGGGTGGCACGATCGACCTCGCGAGGATCACTGGCAAGACCTGCCTCACGAGGGAGACTGGAGGGATCAACCTCGCGAGGATCGCCCGCCAGGCAACGCAGGCCTCCCTCCACTGCCGCCACAGCCAAGGAGAAACGAGGACCGCCATCAGGACGAGGGGGCTGGGGGCTTCCAGGAGCCGCGCGCGATCGCCTGCATCCTGGGCGGGGCTCAAGCCCCAGCCTCTCAATGCATCTTGAAGCAGTTCGCCCGCGAAGTGAATGCAGTCCTCCCCAAGCTCGAAGCCACGTGCCCTCTCAGGTGGTCGGCGTGCGCCATCACGTTCAGCTCAGCAGATCAGCTCAAGTGTGCGGCCACAGCCGGAGTCCTCCCGATGCTTTGTTCCCCAATCATCAGCAACGTGGTGGTCACCAGGACCCTCATCGATGGCAGGGCAGGGCTCAACGTCCTGTCCGTGGAAACATTCAACAATCTCCAAGTGCCCTACAACCAGCTTCAGCCAACCAAGCCTTTCTCCGGAGTCACCGACGGCTCCACGGTCCCGATTGGGCAGGTCCGCCTCCCTGTCACCTTCGGGGCACGCGACAACTACCGCACCGAGCTCATCGACTTCGACGTCGCTCCCATTCGCCTGCCGTACAACGCCATCCTTGGGTACCCAGCGCTGGCCAAGTTCATGGCCGTAACTCACCACGGCTACAACATCCTCAAGATGCCAGGAAGTGGCGGAGTCATCACGGTGCCCTGTGAAGAGAAGGACGCGGTGTGTTCCCTGGAACGAGCCTTTCAGGCCGCATCGCTGGAAGACCCGGATCGCGGAAGCAGGAGGCTTCCCGAGACCGCCCCTAAGAAGAAGAAGACATCGTCCAGCCCGGCCCCTCAGGAGGCAGGCCCCTCAGGGCCCGCGCCTGCCCAGGGGGAACCTCCTTCCATCGCATAGGAAAGTGCGCCCGGCGCCCTCCTCAGGCAGGGCTCGGGGGCTCTCCCCTGGAGGGCCACCGACCTGGCTAAGGTCACGAGGGAGGCACTTGGGCACCACTTGGAGGCGTGTTTCGAAGCACGTTTCCCTCAAGAAGGAGTAAGGCAAGGAGGGCCAGACCCTCAGGAGTTCGTCAGCAAGGCCATTCAGGAGCTACAGGAGTCAAGAGTCATGAGAGGCGGCCGCCGCCTACCAGCTGTGGCTCCCCATCCAGGCGAGGATGGTGGGCTGCGCGTCTGCATCGACATACCAGGGCTCAATCGAGTCGCCTCTCTGGAGCGCCTCTAGCCCTCACGAGTGGGGCGCTGTGAAGGTCCACCCCACAGCTACGTTCACATGCCTTACGGCTTGCCGAACGCGGCTGCCACGTACCAGCGCCTCATGAGGGGCATCATGGAGGCTCAAGAGGCCAGGCGTTCCGCAGCCCTGGCGGAGATGGAGATGGTTCGTGAGGAGCCACCAGCGCCTCCGGAGCCTCCCGAGGCCCCTGGGCCTGGGGGCTCGTGAGGATCGGCTTCCGCAGCCCACTGAGTCTGCTACGCCAACACTCCTTCGTCCTCAACATCATCAGGTGACATCTTTCAAGTTTCATTTCCAGCTGGGAGCGCCCCCAGGGCTGCATTATTCCCAGGCCGCGTGGGTCCGTCCCTGCGGCATGAATCCCTTTTATTTTACGTTGTTAGCTTACCTTGTTGGGGGCGCCCCCCGAGCTGCATCATCCCTCAAGTCGCTCGGGCCAGACCCAGCGGCATGTATCCCTTTTGCGTTTATTTCCGGCTATGCGTTCGACCCACCATGCTTGATTACTTGATGCCTGTCCACGGCACCTCTTCTTCTCCATGCCGACCACTTGCACGTTAAAGGGGGGGTACCTGAGCATCACGACTCATGGCTCTTACTGGCTCTCCAGCCCTCACCCTCTGGCCTTGTCCACGGCATCATGACCTGGCATACCAGTGACGGCTGAGACCAGCTCGAGGGCCGGGACCCGAGGACGTAGAGTGCCGGCATCTAACCAAATTTGCAGGGACACATCACAAGATAAGGCCCAGTGCCAGGCGCAACCCGCCTAGAGGTAGGGCCCCGTGAGTCCCGCGCGGGCTCACGGTTGCCCAGATACACCTCGCCAGGCCCTACCGTGCCAGCCACGTGTCAGGGCGGGGCTGTACACGCCCCAGGGGCTCCTCCCAGAGGGGAGCCCCTCCCACGTACCAGTTGAAGCACCATGCTCCGCGCTGGCTGACGACACTGCCGAGGAGCGGCTATGCCCATACACATACGGAAGCTCTATGCTCTGCGCTGGTGATAAACAACTGAGGGTGGCCCCCGGGCCGCATCAACCTCAGGGAGCCCAGAGCTCAGTGTCTAGCCTCATCGTAACGCCTCCCCTCGGGAGTGCCGCGCGAGGGGGCTGGGCACAGGGGCTGCGCCTGGGTCACGCCCAGGTGCACGCCACCCAGCTAGGCCCCCCCCCCGGGCCTGGTTCGTCGCACGTCTCTCCCCGAGCGGAGCCAAGGTACGAAGGCCGTTTAAGCGTCAAATGGGACTCCTGAGCATCGCGACTCAGGAGCCTAACTGGTCACGTAGCCCCTCACTCCTTAGTTTTGAAAGGCTAACGGCGGTTGAGGTATGCGCGCGGCCGGGCTCTGCAGACGTAGAACGGTAGATCCATCCACATCACACCTCCCTACTTGCTGTTCGTGCGCCAAGGGGGACTCCTGAGCATCGCGACTCAAGAGCCTAACTTGTCACGTAGCCCCTCACTCCTTGGTCCCGTCCTGGTTTCCGGTCGGGGCTAACGGCGACTGAGGTATGCGCGGGGCCGGGCTCTGCCGGTGTAGAACATAAGCAAGTAGGAAGGAAAAGCGTAAATTTCAAGGAATTCAAAAGCAAATATTACAGTCCACACTGTTATCTCAATGCCAAACGCAAGTTTAAACGCCTCCCCGAGGCATGATACATGTGCAGGAATTAAAGGCAGGACAGGAGCCACAACGGAGTCACTTGTCGGCGGTGGAGCAGCGCGGAGTGGGTTCGCCTCATGGAGCAGCGGGGTCGGCAGCGCCTTGCTTCGGCTTGGTGCTGAAAGCCCTGAACTTCCCCAGCAGAGCCTCCATGCGACCCTTCACGGCCTCGGCCGCGGCAGTGGCACGCTCGCCGCTTACTGGCTCCAGCAGGCTGTCGAGGTCGACGCCGGGATCACGAAGGAAGATGTGGGTGAGGACCCACGTCAGCGCTGCAGAAGACAGGACACGCGCCTCGGCCTTGGCCGTGGGGCCAAGGCCAAGGGCGACATCTTCAAGAGCGTGAACCGGGAAGGGAAGCAGCTTGGCGGGGCCGTCCTCGGCGCCAACCAGCGGGCTCTCCAGGCCGCTGTTGTAAAGCGTCCTCAGCGAGGAGCGAGCCATCGCCTCCATCTCCGCAAAGGCCACGCGGTCCTCGGCAATAACCTGGGCCTTGTCGTCCAGCTCGACCTTCCTCGCCCCCAACTCCTGCTCCAGCGTGCCTAGGCGGTCACGACGCCTCCTGAGCTTGACCTCCCTCCCCTTGACAGCCGCCTCGCGAGCCTTCACGCCTTCTTCCTGCTCCTGGTGAAGGCGGGCCTCTTTCGCGAGCTGGTCCCGCAGGCCTTGCAGCTCGTCCTCCAGCGCCTTGCAGCGACCACGGACGTCGACCACCTCCCCCAGGGCTGCGTCACAAGCAGCCTTCGCCTCAAGGACGGCCTGCCTCTCCTCATCGCAAGCAGTCGAGGCCTGGACCAGCGCCGCCCAAATCAAAGCGTCGGAGCGAATCCATCCTGAAGCCAGCTCCAAGCGCCCGGCCACCAAGCGAGGGTCGGCGCCAAGAAGATCCTGCCGCAGCCGGTCCAGCTCAGCAGCAGCACGATCCAGAACGGTAGGAGGAGCCGGAGAAATAGCATTCGGTGGAGTAGGAGGAGAAGGCGGCAGCGTGACCACAGCATCCTGAGGCGGAGCCTACTCCGCCCCAACGGCTGTAGTGGCGGCAGCAAGCAAAGGCACCTCGGGAGTCACTTGGGCCATGGGGGCTGAGCTCGCCCCAGCCGGCTCAGCCAGGCCTCGCGAGGACGACCGGGCAGGAGAAGCCCGTGCGTCACGGTCACCTTCCTTCGCGGGCAGAGGCGCTGCCACGGATGGAACCTCAGGAGCTCCCTTCGGCTTGTTTGCTGCGGGCGCCAGCCTGTCCAAAAGATGTGTACGTCAAGCCTCAGCAGCAGAACAAGAAATAAAGACAAGAATCAAGCGCTTACGGGTCGTCGCCAGTGAGCTCAGGCAGCCTCCGGCCAAATTTGAAGCCTGAAAGCCGGCTGGAAGGGTCAACCTTGGGAAGCTCGGGAGCGGAAGGCGCGTCTGCGGTCCGCCTCGGGGCCGGGGCAGACCCGCGGGAGATCAGCCCGGTCCTTTCCTTCTTCGAGTTCGGGGGCAAGCTCCCGTCGCCCTGCTCGTCATCATCCTCGTCGTCATCACTCAGAGAGAGGCGGAGAGCGCGGGACCTGCGCCGGGGGAGGGGAGCCCTCGACTCTCCATCAGTCGCCTCGGAGTCAGGATCTTTTTCCCGCTCCCCTCCTTCCTCCTCTTCGCTGGAGTCGTCGGAGGACACGTCCACCGATTCCCTGGGAGTTTCCATGGGCACGGGCCTGTCCCCGTTGAAGACGGGCATGGACTCCACTACCTGCTCCCAGTCGTCGCGGAGGAACAAGGGCGTAGGAGCGCCCTCCAACCTCGCCACATCGCCCCCGACCAGAGATTGGAGGACCGCAGCCAGATCTTCGTCGGCCATGGCCGCGGGGATCGGATGGGGCCTCCACATAGGAAGTGAGTACTGCCGAAGCGAAGCCAGCTGGTGCTCCAGGAATTCCCTCAGCAGCGACGCGCCGGTCAGCTTCGCCGCTGCCATGTTGGCCGGCCTCAGATCCGCGTCCATCTTCTCCAACACCAGCTTCATGCGGGGGTCCACGCGCTCCGCTCGACCCCAATCGTTGGAGCTCGTGGGTTGCTCCATGGGCAAGATCAGCCGAGGGTGGATGCGCCCAGCATCTGCCAAGACCCACTTGCTCCTGAAGATCAATCCTTTTCCTGGGGTTCAAAATGGCAATGGCGCCACCGTACGCGATGAAGCTCGCGCACGCGGAAGCAGGACCGTGAGAGGTCCGGAGGTAGAAGTAGTGGCACAGCAAGGCGACTGAGGGCTGCACCCCTACATGAGCCTCACAGTAATAGGCGAAGATTGCCAGGAGAAGGACGGAGTTGGGGTGGAGATGCAGAGCCTGTAGCTTATAATGGCGGAGGACAGAGAATAAGAACTCGGAGAAGGGAGGCACCAGGCCAGCAGCAATGGCTCTTACAAAGAACGGATAGAAGGTGCTCCCTTGGCCCTCAGGGGTGGCGGAGCCGGCCTTGAACACCTTCCCCCCATCGATGCCCTGCGCCACCGCCATCCGGTGCAACCGGGCGAGGCTCGCCTCCAAAACGTTCGGCGAGTCCAGGGCAGACGAGTACCAAGCTCCGGCCGAGGACTGACGAGGCGCCATGGCTTCCTAGGTCACGCGGTCGGAGTAGATCTGGAAATTTTGGAGGAAGGAAGGAGAGGCGCAAGAAAGGGGATCTGAGCAGCAACCGGAGAAAGCAAAAAAAAGCAAAGCCTAGGCAGATGCTGCTCCCTTATCAACTCGCGCGGTTGCTGAGGCGCCCACGTCCAGTCAACCGCCACGCGGCGCCCAAGGCCGCAGGCTGTTAGGGCCCGCGGCGCTTCGCCCTTGCCCTTTTGCCTCCCTGCACGGCCAAGTCCGGGCGCGCCTTGGGCCCGGGGGCTATTGTCGGTGTTCTGGGAACGGGGGTCCCCAGGCTTGCCTGCCTGCGGCCTGCGGCATGGCTCAAAGGGGGCCCAGCACGACCCGTCTTCATCAACACAGACCCAAGACCCTCGCAAGGGGCCAAGCCTCGCGGGGCGGACGACACGGAGCTTCCTCAGGTACGGCCTCATCAGGCTGGCTCGCGAGGAGGCGGAGAGATCAAGGCGGGGTACCTCACAAGGTGCCCGTGACACAAGCCATGACGACCAAGGGTGCCAGGCGGGCGCCAGCCCGCGCAGTGTCCTCCTTTCCTCTTTGGTGCAAAGGGAGCAAGCGCAGGCGAGAGCATCAAGTAAAGGCACCCGTTTCGGTGCAACAAGACCAAGACCAGTCCAACGGCAGGGAGGAAGTCATTGTGGAGCCCAAGCCAGCGTCACCACCAGAGCCTTTGGCAGGCGAGGACCAACTTTAGTCAGGATAAGTGTACCAGATGTTCCCCTTCAAAATGGCCAATTGTTGGCGCCCTTCCCGCTCAATATTTGGGAAGAGGCCCAGGGCCTTTGCCTATAAATAGGACTAGCCACCCACAGGGTAGAGGGGAGATGGGAGATCGCAATCAAGAAGGGAGAATCTAGAAGCCAAGAGAGAAACTAGCTAGGATCAAAATTGAAATCGGAGTGAGAATCGAGAAGAGAGAGAGAGAGAAGGGTGACTGAACTCCTCCTAGCAGTTCATCCCCCCAGCCAAGAACAGACCCTCGCGAGGCTGTTCTTCCTTGTATTGCTCATCATCATCAGCCCAAGAGGCAATCCACCACACCACACACTGGAGTAGGGTATTACACCACAACGGTGGCCCGAACCAGTATAAACCCTGTGTCTCTTGTGCTGTTATTACCATAGCTTAGATCTTAGCGAGGCGGAGGGGTGCAGGTAGGTAGAAGGCAAAATCTCCGCGCGCACCCCAGTGTTCGAACCTTAAGGGTCTGCCGGAACCTGAAATCCGACAGAGGGCATCATGATCATTCTTAGAACAACAACTTATATAATTCTTGTCATATAATCTCTTATGCTAGAGTAATAATTCAATCACAATATCAAGTATGAATCGTAAACTTCATTGAAAACTAACAAACTGCAATCTCAGTCATTGAAGCAATTGCAATTTATCATAACATAGGAAAGAGTTAATGTATAAGAGCTTTTCAACAAGTCCACATACTCAACTATCATATAATCTTTCACAATTGCTGACACTCGCGCAATACTTATGGGTATGGAGTTTTAATTGGACACAGAGAAAGATAGGGGCTTATAGTTTTGCCTCCCAACGTTTTACCTCAAGGGTAATGTCAACGCTAATAGTTCATGAAAACTCACATCCAATTAGCCATATATACCAGGATCTTTCCAACATATTGTGCTTGCCAAAGGATAAAGTGTAAAAAGGAAGGGTGAAAATCACCATGACTCTTATGCAATGTAGGAGATAAAAGTAAAAGATAGGCCCTTCGCGGAGGGAAGCAGAGGTTGTCATGCACTTTTATGGTTGGATGCACAAAATCTTAATGCGAAAGAACGTCACTTTATATTGCCACTTGTGATATGGACCTTTATTATGCAGTCTATCGCTTTTATTACTTCCATATCACACAATTGTATAAAGCTTATTTTCTCCACACCAATCAATCATACATATTTAGAGAGCAATTTTTATTGCTTGCACCGATGACAACTTACTTGATGGATCTTACTCAATCCATAGGTAGATATGGTGGACTCTTATGGCAAGACTGGTTTAAGGGTATTTGGAAGCACAAGTAGTATCTCTACTTGGTGCAATGAATTTGGCTAGCATGAGGGGGAAAAGAAAGCTCATCATGTTGGAAGATCCAAGACAATATAATTCATCTCAGATGTAAGAAAACATAACCCATTATGTTGTCTTGCTTGTCCAATGTCAACTCTTTAGCATGTCATATTTTAATGAGTGCTCACAATCATAAAATATGTCCAAGATAGTATATTTATATGTGAAGACCTCTCTTTCTTTATTACTTCCTATTAATTGCAACGATGACCAAAACTGTGTTTGTCAACCCTCAACAACTTTTATTCATCATACTCTTTCTATGTGAGCTCATTACTCTCCATAAGACTCACATGATCTCTTTGTTTCTTTTTATTTCTTTCTCTTTTCTTTTATTCACTTAGGATCATGGCAAAATAATCTAGCCCTTGACTCAACACTAATCTTTATTATATAGCTCACGGACTCGATTACATAGAAGGATAATAAAGCAAAACTCACAACTAGATCACACTAAAAACTTTTATTCTACTAGATCAAGATATTACCAAAAGGATCGAACTAAGAAAAACGGTAAAGATAAAGTGATGGTGATACGATACCGGGGCTCTCCCCCAAGCTTGGCAGTTGCCAAGTGGAGTGCCCATACCCATGTGATTATGTATCTCTTTTCAGGTATAGTGATGTGATGTTCTTGGCGATGATGCCCCTCAAGATACGATTCTCCTCCTCAAGCTTGTTGACTTGCTGCTTGAGGTCCATTATTTACTTTCGGAGTTTTCCTGTAACAGCCAAAGCTCCCTGCGCCCAAGGGTGCTGCATAGCTGCGGGAGACCCAGTGACACTCTTTTTCATATTCTCATAAGAAAGAAATCTAACATTGGAAGGGATAACCGAGTTTGGAATAGCTGAGCTCTGTAGTTCTCCCATTGTGGATCCATCTTGGAGGCGGGAAGTAACTTCTTGATCTTCTTCCATAGCATCTATCCTCTTCAAATTAGCCTCCATCTTTTCCTCCATTGCTATCCCAAAGGGGTCAACATGATTGTTTGTCGTTGACCTCTGTGCCGGATGAGACACACGGCTCTCCCCGACCGGCTCTTGCGAAGACATCCTGCTCTAATATGCAGCAGCAACAGCTCGAAACAAAGACAGGGGATTTTTGCGTGATACGGGAGTCAAATCCTCCGGGAGATTATATAATGAATTTTTACCGACCAAAATACGTGTTGTGTACGAAAACAGAGTCCGGAGAGCACACGAGGTGCCCTCGAGGTAGGGGGCCCGCCCAGTAGGGTAGGGCGCGCCCTCCACCCTCGTGGAGCTCTCGTGTCCTTCCTGGACTGCTGCTTATTTTTTTATTTTTCTAAATATTCCAAAACGGAGAAATATTGCCTTAAAAACTGTTTTGGAGTCGGTTTACTTACCGTACCACATACCTATTCCTTTTCGGGGTCTGAAACGTTCCAGAAAGTGTCCCTTATGTATTCCTCCGGGGTTATGGTTTCGATAACATTGGTTTCAACATTTATGGGATTACCTGAGATATAGTGTTTGATTCTTTGACCGTTCACCAACTTCGGATTGGTGCCTTCGAAGTTGTTGATTTTTATGGCACCGGAACGGTAGACCTCCTCGATAACGTAAGGACCTTCCCATTTAGACAGAAGTTTTCCTGAAAAAAATCTTAAACGAGAGTTGTATAGCAATACATAATCACCTACATTAAACTCATGCTTTTGTATCCTTTGTCATGCCATCTTTAAACAACTTGGCATTTTCGTAGGCTTGGGTTCTCCATTCATCAAGTGAGCTAATATCAAATAACCTCTTCTCACTGGCAAGTTTAAAATCATAATTAAGTTCTTTAATACCCCAATAAGCCTTGTGTTCTAGTTCGAGAGGTAAGTGACATGCTTTTCCATAGACCATTTTATACGGAGACATACCCATAGGATTTTTATATGCAGTTCTATAGGCCCATAATGCATCATCAAGTTTCTTGGACCAATTCTTTCTAGACCTATTAACAGTCTTTTGCAAAATTAATTTGAGCTCTCTATTACTCAATTCTACTTGACCACTAGACTGAGGGTGATAAGGGGATGCAATTCTATGATTAACATCATACTTAGCAAGCATTTTACGGAAAGCACCATGAAGAAAATGTGAACCACCATCAGTCATTAGATATCTAGGGACTCCAAATCTTGGAAAAATAACTTCTTTAAGCATTTTAATAGAAGTGTTATGATCAGCACTACTAGTTGGAATAGCTTCTACCCACTTAGTAACGTAATCAACAACAACTAAAATATGTGTATATCCATTAGAGGAAGGAAAAGGCCCCATATAGTCAAAGCCCCAAACATCAAATGGTTCAATAACAAGTGAATAATTCATAGGCATTTCTTGACGTCTACTAATATTACCAATTCTTTGACATTCATCACAAGATAAGACAAACTTACGGGCATCCTTGAAGAGAGTAGGCCAATAAAAACCAGATTGCAATACCTTATGTGCAGTTCTATCTCCAGCATGGTGTCCTCCATAAGCTTCGGAGTGACACTTGCGTAGGATATGTTCCTGTTCATGCTCAGGTACACAATGTATAATAACACCATCTACTCCTTCTTTATAAAGATGTGGGTCATCCCAAAAGTAATGCCTCAAATCATAGAAGAACTTTTTCTTTTGCTGGTATGTGAAACTAGGTGGTATAAACTTAGCAACAATGTAATTAGCATAATCAGCATACCATGGAGCAGTATGGGAAGCATTTATGACATTTAGTTGCTCATCAGGAAAGCTATCATCAATAGGTAGTGGGTCATCAAGCACATTTTCTAACCTAGACAAATTGTCTGCAACGGAGTTCTCAGCCCCTTTTCTATCAACAAAATGCAAATCAAATTCTTGTAGTAAGAGAACCCATCTAATACATCTAGGTTTAGCATCTTTCTTTTCCATAAGATATTTAATAGCAGCATGATCAGTGTGAATAGTTACTTTAGAATCAACAATATAAGGTCTAAACTTAACACAAGCAAATACAACTGCTAAGAATTCTTTTTCAGTAGTAGCATAATTTCTTTGAGCATTGTCTAGAGTTTTACTAGCATATTGAATAACATTTAGTTTCTTATCAACTCTTTGTCCTAGAACAGCACCTACAGCATAATCACTGGCATCACACATAATTTCAAAGGGTAAATTCCAATCAGGTGGCTGAACAATAGGTGCAGAGATCAATGCTTTCTTAAGTATTTCAAATGCTTCTACACAATCATCATCAAAGACAAATGGTATTATCTTTTTGTAATAAATTAGTCAGAGGCCGAGAGATTTTTGAGAAGTCCTTAATGAACCTCCTATAAAAACTGGCATGACCAAGGAAAGTTCTTATACCTTTGATGTCCTTGGGACATGGAATCTTTTCAATAGCATCAACCTTGGCTTTATCAACTTCAATACCTCTTTCAGAAACTTTATGCCCCAAGACAATACCTTTATTAACCATAAAGTGGCACTTTTCCCAATTCAAGACAAGATTAGTTTCTTCACATCTCTGCAAAACTCGATCAAGGTTGCTCAAGCAATCATCAAAAGAAGATCCATAGACGGAAAAGTCGTCCATGAAAACCTCACAAATCTTTTCACAAAAGTCAGAGAATATAGCCATCATGCATCTTTGAAAGGTAGCAGGTGCATTACATAAACCAAAAGTCATACGTCTATAAGCAAAAGTACCAAAAGGGCATGTAAAAGTAGTCTTTGATTGATCTTTGGCTGACATGGGTATTTGAGAGAAACTAGAATAACCATCTAGAAAGCAAAAATGTGTAGGTTTGGACAATCTTTCTAGCATTTGATTGATAAAAGGTAAGGGGTAATGATCTTTTTTTGTAGCCTTATTTAATTTGCGGAAATCAATTACCATCCTATAACCTGTAATAATTCTTTGAGGAATCAATTCATCTTTATCATTAGGAACAACAGTAATACCTCCCTTCTTAGGGACATAATGGACAGGGCTTACCCACTGACTATCAGCAAAGGGATAAATTATACCTGCCTCAAGGAGCTTTAGTATCTCCTTTCTTACCACTTCTTTCATTTTAGGATTCAGCCGGCATTGATGATCACGAACTGGTTTAGCATCTTCTTCCAAATTAATTTTATGTTGACATAGAGAGGGACTAATGCCCTTAAGATCATCAAGAGTATACCCAATAGCAGCGCGGTGCTTCTTCAGAGTTTTCAATAATCTCTCTTCCTCATGCTATGAAAGGTTAGCACCGATAATAACAGGATATATCTTTTTCTCATCAAGATAAGCATATTTAAGAGTATCAGGTAACGGTTTAAGATCAAATACGGGATCACCCTTCGGTGGAGGAGGATCCCCTAGGATTTCAACAGGTAAATTGTTTTTCAGAATAGGTTCCTGTTTAAACAATACTTCATCTAATTCCCTTCTTTCATTCATAAACATATCATTTTCATGGTCTAGCAAGTATTGTTCTAAAGGATCACTAGGAGGTACGGCAATAGAAGCAAGACCAATAATTTCATCCTTACTAGGTAATTCTTCTTCACGGTGTTGTCTACTAAATTTAGAAAAATTAAATTCATGAGTCATATCATCTAAACCGGTAGTAACAACATCTCTTTTGTAATCTATGGTAGCATTAAGAGTATTTAAGAAGGGTCTACCAAATATAATGGGACAAAAGCTATCTTGTGGGGAACCAAGAACAAGAAAATTAACAGGATATTTAGTTTTCCCACACAAGACTTCAACATCTCTAACAATTCCCATTGGTGAAATAATATCTCTATTGGCAAGTTTAATTGTGACATCAATATCTTCCATCTCAGCAGGTGCAATATCATGCATAACTTCTTTGTATAAGGAATAAGGTATTGCACTAGCACTAGCACCCATATCACATAAGCCATGATAACAATGATCTCCTATTTTAACAGAAATAACAGGCATGCCTACCACAGGTCTAGGTTTATATTTATCACGGGGTTTAGCAATTCTAGCAGTTTCATTACAGAAATAAATAACATGCCCATCTATATTATCAGACAAGAGATCTTTAACAATAGCAATATTAGGTTCAACTTTAACTTGCTCAGGAGGTGTATATGTTTTAATATTGCTTTTACGAACCACAGTTGAAGATTTAGCATGATCCTTTATCCTAATAGGGAAAGGTGGTTTCTCAACATAAGAAGTAGGAACAATAGGATCATTATAAGTGATAGTCTTTTCTTCAACTTTAATAGGTGCAGCTACTTTTACTTCTATGGGAGGATGATATTTAAACCACTTCTCCTTGGGAAGATCAACATAAGCAACAAAAGATCCACAGAAAGAAGCTACTATCTCAGAGTCAAGTCCATATTTAGTGCTAAATTTACGAAAAAATCAGTATCCATAAAATATTTAAGACAATCAAAACTAGGTGTCATACCTGACTCCTTACCATTGTCGAGGTCCCAATCTTCTGAGTTGCGTTTAATTCTTTCCAATAAATCCCATTTGAATTCAATAGTCTTCATCATAAAAGAGCCAGCACAAGAAGTATCAAGCATGGTGCGATTGTTACCAGAAAGCCGAGCATAATTTTTTTGAATAATCATTTCTCTTGAGAGCTCATGATTGGGGCATGAATATAACATTGATTTAAACCTCCCCCAAGCTTGAGCGATGCTTTCTCCTTTGCGAGGCCAAAAATTATATATATAATTGCGATCCTGATGAACAAGGTGCATAGGATAAAACTTCTGATGAAATTCCAATTTCAATCGTTTGTAATTCCAAGACCTCATATCATCACATAGCCTATACCATGTCGATGCATCTCCCCTCAAAGATAAAGGGAAGACCATCTTCTTAACAAAATCTCCGGGTACACCTGCAAGCTTAAATAATCCACAAATTTCATCCACATATATCAGATGTTCATCAGGATGTTTTGTTCCCTCTCCTAAAAAAGGATTAGCTGGCAGTTTTTCTATCATACCCGAAGGAACTTCAAAGCAAGCATTTTCACTTTCATTTTTAGTAGGTTCAGTAGGTTGAGGAGCAACTCTTTTCTCTACTGGTCAGGGTGAAGATACCCCGAACAAGCCCCTCAAAGGATTACTTTCCATGGTGACAAGTAACAGTAAATTTCAGCACACTATATAAATTCTTCCTTACCAAATTCCACCTAGCAAAGGCGCTTCACTCCCCGGCAACGGCGCCAGAAAAGAGTCTTGATGACCCACAAGTATAGGGGATCTATCATAGTCCTTTCGATAAGTAAGAGTGTCGAACCCAATGAGGAGCAGAAGGAAATGATAAGCGGTTTCCAGCAAGGTATTCTCTGCAAGTACTGAAATAAGTGGTAACAGATAGTTTCATGATAAGATAATTTGTAACGAGCAACAAGTAACAAAAGTAAATAAGGTGCAGCAAGGTGGCCCAATCCTTTTTGTAGCAAAGGACAAGCCTGGACAAACTCTTATATGATGTAAAGCGCTCCCGAGGACACATGGGAATATCGTCAAGCTAGTTTTCATCACGTTCATATGATTCGCGTTCGGTACTTTGATAATTTGGTATGTGGGTGGACCGGTGCTTGGGTGCTGCCCTTACTTGGACAAGCATCCCACTTATGATTGACCTCTATTGCAAGCATCCGCAACTACAACAAAAGTATTAAGGTAAACCTAACCATAGCATGAAACATATGGATCCAAATCACCCCCTTACTAAGCAACGCATAAACTAGGGTTTAAGCCTTTGTCACTCTAGCAACCCATCATCTACTTATTACTTACCAATGCCTTCCTCTAGGCCCAAATAATGGTGAAGGGTCATGTAGTCGACGTTCACATAACACCACTAGTGGAGTGACAACATACATCCCATCAAAATATCGAACGAATACCAATTCACATGACTACTAATAGCAAGACTTCTCCCATGTCCTCAGGAACAAAAGTAACTACTCACAAAGCATAAACATGTTCATAATCAGAGGGGTATTAATATGCATATAGGATCTGAACATATGATCTTCCACCAATTAAACCAACTAGCATCAACTACAAGGAGTAATTAACACTACTAGCAACCTACTAGCACCAATCCCGGACTTGGAGACAAGAATTGGATACAAGAGATGAACTAGGGTTTTGAGATAAGATGGTGCTGATGAAGATGTTGATGGAGATTGCCCTCCCCGATGAGAGGAGCGTTGGTGATGATGATGGCAATGATTTCCCCCTCCGGAGGGAAGTTTCCCCAGCAGAACAGCTCCGCCAGAGCCCTAGATTGGTTCCACCAAGGTTCCACCTCGTGGCGGCGGAGTTTCATCCTAGAAGATGGCTTCTGATTTTTTCCCATCGAAAGACTACATATAGCATAAGATGGCCACCGGAGGGCCACCAGGGGGCCCACGAGGTAGGGGCGCGCCTAGGGGGGTAGGGCGCGCCCCCACCCTTGTGGGCAGGGTGTGGCCCCCCTGGTGAAGTTCTTGCTCTCAATATTTTTTAATATATTTGGGAAACATCTTCCGTGAAGTTTCAGGACTTTTGGAGTTGTGCAGAATAGGTCTCTAATATTTGCTCCTTTTCCAGCCCAGTATCCCAGCTGCCGGCATTCTCCCTCTTTATGTAAACCTTGTAAAATAAGAGAGAATAGGCATAAGTATTGTGCCATAATGTGTAATAACAACCCATAATGCAATAAATATTGATATAAAAGCATGATGCAAAATGGACGTATCAATTTGTCACTCCGATTGTTGGAGAGGTATCTCTGGGCCCACTCGGTAATGCACATCACTATAAGCCTTGCAAGCATTGTAACTAATGAGTTAGTTACGGGATGATGTATTACGGAACGAGTAAAGAGACTTGCCAGTAACGAGATTGAAGTAGGTATAGAGATACCGAGAATCGAATCTCGGGCAAGTAACATACCGATGATAAAGGGAACAACGTATGTTGTTATGCGGTTTGACCGATAAAGATCTTCGTAGAATATGTGGGAGCCAATATGAGCATCCAGGTTCCACTATTGGTTATTGGCCGGAGACCTGTCTCGATCATGTCTACATAGTTCTCGAACCCGTAGGGTCTGCACGCTTAAAGTTTCGGTGACGATGGTATTATGAGTTTATGTGATTTGATGTACCTTAGGTAGTTCGGAGTCCCGGATGAGATCGGGTACATGACGAGGAGTCTCGAAATGGTCGAGACGTAAAGATCGATATATTGGACGACTATATTCGGACATCGCAAAGGTTCCGAGTGATTCGGGTATTTTCGGAGTACAAGGCAGTTACGGGAATTCACCGGGAGAAGTATTGGGCCTTATTGGGCCATACGGGAATAGAGGAGAGAGGCCAAAAGGAAGGAGGCGCCCCCCCCTCTGGTCCGAATTGGACAAGGGGTGCAGCCCCCTTTTCCTTTTCCCTCCCCCCTCTTTCCTTCTCTCCTACTCCGGAAAGGGAAGGGGAATCCTACTAGGACTTGGGAGTCCTAGTAGGACTCCCCACACTTGGCGCGCCCCCTCTAGGGCCGGACTCTCCCTCCCTCCTTTATATACGGGGGAAGGGGGCACCTCTAGACACAGAAGTTGATCTGTTGATCTCTCCCAGCCGTGTGCGGTGCCCCCCTGTAACACCCCGGTGTAATGATGCTACAGTAACCCCTGGGGTTAAGTTAATTATTCTACTAAAGAAGTGCTTGATCATCTTTGTCTCCTCTCTCTTTCAAATTCCAGTTGAATTCAAATTCAAATTTTGTGTGAAATTCAAAATGCTCAAACATGAAAACTAAAATGTTCATCATGTGGAAAGTATTCTTCTAGTAATATTGGTGGTGAACCAACATTTTTGCAAAATGTGTAGGTGGCCTAAAATAGCTAAAACATAAAAGAAAAGGGGAAAGCAAAAAAAGGAAAGGGCCAGAGCCCCTGGCCTCCCAGTGGGCCTCGGCCCACTCGAGCCGGCCTAGTGGCCCACTCCCCCCGGTAAACTCTCTCTTCCCCCTATTCCCCTGAACCGAGCCGGGCGCCCATTCCCGTCGGACCACCTCGCAGGCTCCGTCGCTACAGCGCGCGCCGCGGAGGGGATAAGGCCGCCACGAGCGCGCCTCGGAACGCCTCCCCACCCCCACTTGCATCTCTCCTCCCCCAGATCCAGCTTTCTCCTCTCCCTCTCCTTCGTTCTGGAGAGGAGACCGACGTGGTCGCCGCCGTTCTCCGTCGTCCTCACGGCCACCAAGACTCGTTCGCCTCGCCAACCTGTCCAACTGCTCTGCCTCCCTCGGCTACGCCTCCCTGACGAGCCGCAATACACCGGTGCCTCTGAACACTCCCCCGGCCTCGTCTTCCACTTCGGATCACAGGAGCTCGCCGGTGTCGATCCACTGCACTGCAGCTCCTAAACCTCCGAGGGCCACCATGTGTGCCGCCTGGTGAGCCCCGCTTCTTCTCCCCTCGCTCCCCTAGCCTCTTCCGCTACCGTAGCCACCGCACCTCCATGGCCGAGCTCGGCTCCTCCGAGCAGCTGGCCGTCGTCGTTGCCATGCTCGCCTGAGCACGGGAACGTGCTCAGTGCAGCCCGCCGAGGCCGCCCGTGCTGCCTGCCCACCTCCTCGACCCCCGTAGCATGATCCCGACAAGGTCCCGAACCCCACTGGCGCCTCCACTCGTCGCCGATGTAGTTTCAGCCAGTCGCAAGCCCAACCGACCACACCACGCGACGCGGCGTTGAGCCCTCGTTCGAACACAAGCAAAACCGCACGAAACGGTGCCCCGTAGCGATTTTCCGAACGTCTCCGGCGAGCTCGCCACCGCGGGAGGCCACCAGAGCAACTCCGGCACCGGCCATCTGCGTGGCTCGGTGGCCCCGCCCCTGGGTCGCTAACTAGTGGGCCCTGGGGTCCCTGTTGACTGGGTTGACCCAGTCAACGTGCTGACTGAGCAACCCCAGCCACTGACATGTGGACCCCCCTCTGTTATATTAGTCTCATAACATTTTATAAATAAAAACGATTAGTTAACCTAAAACACTCACTGACGCCCGGGGCCCACTCCCTTAATTGACCATGTTAGTTTAGTTAATCCACTGTTAAGCCAGCAGAGGCTGACATGTGGGTCCCAGTGGCCCCATTGGTCAGCTTTGACCAGTCAACCAGACTATTGACTGCTGACGTCACACCTATGTCATACTGATGTCATAATTCCTTTTCTGTTAATTTAAATAATTCCAGAAAAGGCTTTAAACTTTAGAAATTCATATTATTTAAACCGTAGCTTGGATAAAAATGTTTTCTACATGAAAGTTGCTCAGAACGACGAGACGAATACGAATACGTGGTCCGTTCATCTGTCACATGCCCCTAGCATGCTGAACATGGAACCGTCCCCTCTCTTTCATCTGTCCGGAATCCGCCTAACACCGGGAATTCATCCTCGGATGTTTATCCCGTCCGTCTGCAACGTGTAGTACTACGTTAGGGCAACCCTAGCTCTGCCCTATTAGAGTTGTGTCGAATATAGTGTACAAGGTAGGTTACAGTTGGACTTGTAGTTGTATTGTGTTTATATAGGATATGGAGTCGTGTCCTAGCAGGACACTTGTATCCTAGGCCTCTCATATATAGCGGGGGTAGACACACGATGTAACCTATGCCAACATAATAGCACAGGCGTGCAAGGGGGAGCCAGCGGCGTGTGCCGGCGCCCGGGTGGCCGGTGTGCGGTATTATGATGGTGTCACGGGGAGGAGCGCCTGTAGTCAAGCCCCGGGGATGTAGCCACGATGGTGAACCTCGTTAACAAATCTCGGTGTCATGCTCGTGTGATTGCTTGGTCCTCGGAGGATCGACGATATGGCCTCGGATTTATTCTAACAAGTGGTATCATGAGCTAGGTTGTTCGAAGGCTGCGGATTGTTAATCTAGAGGAAGTATCGAGGTCGAGATGCAGTCGGTTTCGATGTGGTTCTCGACGAGATTGGAAAAGGGAATGGAAGCGGGAGTCGACGAGATTGGATCGAAAGAAGCAGGAGCTAGACGTGCGGCGATCGGTTGGTGGACCGGTCAGGCGAGCGTATAGGCTATGTGCTGTGCTCGAGGTCTGATCGTAGCGACGACGTAATGCAGCGCAGGGCAGCAGCAAGACTCTTAGCGGCAGCGGCGCATGTGCGGAAGGACCAGGGGCGGCAGCTAGCGCGATGCTTGGCTGGACGTGAGGCTGCAGAAGCTGCGTACTGTACGCGAGATTTGTTTGAAAAAAAATGGGCACGTGCGTTCAGGCAAGAGGCAACAGCAGCGGATCAAATCGGCGCAAGAGAAAATCCATTGTGGTGATACGCATCTAGCGGAATTAGCAAGGGAGTTGGCAAGCAAAAGCTAGCATTGTGGTTTGAGCCAAAGCAAGAGCCGTCACGTGAAGACCAGCTAGTTGATCGCTAGTAGTACACGGAGGTTCTGTTCGTTCACTTGGGGATCACGGAAAGACTGCTCGGTTATTTTTCGCAGGGTCAGCTATACAAAGAACCATGGCGCCATCAGGTACCAGGTTTGAGGTGGAGAAGTTCAACAGAACTGGAAGCTTTGGGTTATGGCAGACAAGGGTGAAGGATTTGTTTGGCACAACAGGTATGCTTGAAGGCGTTACGGGAAGTCATGTCAGCTGTGATGGAATTATCATGTGATGGATGGAAATTCTTGAAAGACGATTTGGGAGCCTCGAGCGTGTCATGTAGCCAGACATGTTCGGTTGGGTCGGCCTAGACAGTCTGACGGATCGACGCGAGTCGATTGGTAGAGAAGACGGTGGTGGAATCAGCGATGACGACATAGGTGCATGATGCTGATAGTGACCGACTTCTGGGGCATGGAAACATGTGGTGCAGGCCCCGAGGGCTTGTGTGGTTTTGACAAGACTATGGCGCGGGGTTGATTCAAGGTGTTGTCTACACGGAGCTTGAAGTCGATGAGGCGCGGGGGTGGACTGATCATCTACCATGGAGTCGTGTTGAAGGTGGAGCTGAGGTCGGACGGCAGACTTCACTTGGTGCTGATTGAGGGGCTACGGCGTAAGAGCTCAGAGAGTCAAAGCCTATTCAGCGGGGAAAAGCGAGTGACGCGTAGTTCGGACTAAAGCCCAGTGGTCTAATGGAAGCATGAAACTCGTCATCGGTCGGTGATGATCGGTGGTACTCTGCAGTGGGGGTTGAGTGGTGTGATTTCACGACCCTTGAGACTTGACCGGGACAGCGGAGGCTCGACGCGGTAATAGCGGCGAGGCGTGCGGTATGCACGGACATGGAGACGGGCCAGGGCTCTGGTGGTCATACATGTGGTGAGACAACTGCGAATTTCACTCGGGATGACTACAAGAAACGGTGAAATTCCTTCAAGTTTCAGATAGACGGTCAAGAAAGGAGCGGTGATGTTGAGTTCAGGTAACTCTTATGTGTGACACCCAATATGTGAGTTGTTCACTTTCACGCAGGTCAGTGATCAGTGTGTGATGACATTGGACTGATACTCTGGAAGTTGGGAGCACCTAGAGTAACAAGGAACTTAATTTTGCTCGAGCGTTGAATGTGGTCAAGAAAAGAAGGGACTACAAGTTGCAGGTGGAGTCATATGGAGTCTTTCGAGTAGCAGCGGTGCTCATGGGATAAGCTCAAGTCCAATGTACATGGAAGTTTGATGCATTGACGAATTCAAGGTGGTGGAGAATATTTGCCAAGGTGGAGTTTGCTGGAGTTGTGTCGAATATAGTGTACAAGGTAGGTTACAGTTGGACTTGTAGTTGTATTGTGTTTATATAGGATATGGAGTCGTGTCCTAGCAGGACACTTGTATCCTAGGCCTCTCATATATAGCGGGGGACACTTGTATCCTAGCAGGACACTTGTATCCTAGGCCTCTCATATATAGCTGGGGTAGACACACGATGTAACCTATGCCAACATAATAGCACGGGCGCGCAAGCGGGAGCCAGCGGCGTGTGCCGGCGCCCGGGTGGCCGGTGTGCGGTATTATGACTGTGTCACGGGGAGGAACGCCCGTAGTCAAGCCCCGGGGATGTAGCCATGATGGTGAACCTCGTTAACAAATCTCGGTGTCGTGCTCGTGTGATTGCTTGGTCCTCGGAGGATCGACGGTATGGCCTCGGATTTATTCTAACATGCCCGTCGTCATGTAGTGCCTTGTGATGCATTGTTTGCAATGTATTTACTGTTTCTTCCCCCTCTTCTCTCCGGTAGACCCCGAGACCGGTGATGCCGCTGTGATCGACTACGTCACTGACGACCCCTCCTTCTTGTCTGAGCAACCAGGCAAGCAAACTCCCCTTGAGCATTCCGATATCGCCTATTTCTTTCCCTCTCATGCTTGCATTAGAACTGCTACTGCTTTCTGTATGATCCTACTCTGATGCATAGCCTGTTGTTGTTACCTGCTTTTATACCTTACATGCTTATCCTAAACTGCTTAGTATAGGTTGGTTAGAGATCCATCAGTGACCCCACCTTGTCCCAGTTGCCCCGCTTTATGTTTGATGACTCGATCAACGTGATCGACATCCAGGCCCCGACACCGCACATCACCCCCCCTAGTTGTACAACTATGCAGAGTTACCATCGAGTGCCGAGGGTGGAACCTCTTACATCACTCCTGATGAGATCTCTATAGTGTAGCTATATGGTCGAGGTCATCGAGGGTGATTTCCTCCTTAACCACTTCCGTTACCGCTCTGTCGTGCAACCCCTCAAGTGTGAACCTCGAGGGTGGATCCTCTTACATTCACCTTGATGATAACATCGAGTGGGATTCACCGGGGGCGATTCCTCGGGTTTTCCCCTTGGTGTTAGACACACAATTACTATGGTTACTTTGACTTTACATCGAGCCATGTTACTAAAGACTGGTCGACCCCTAGGGGTACCCGCGCGAGCTTAATAGCGAGTGATGTGGAGTCGGGTTGACCTGGAAGGTGCCCGCGAGATACTTACGAGGCGTGGCCGGGCATTCTGAGCCCTTGCCGCAAGTACTCGAGACAGGGCAACGGGGTCACATCGATCATGAGTCTCTGCTCGTTACCGCGTGCTCCTAATCCACTATGGTTTGGATATTTGATCCGAGGGGCCTCTGGCCTGATAGCACTAACCATCACGTGGGCATTGTATGGGCGTTCTACGTCGTATGCATCAGCCGAAGCTTAATAGACGTCAGCGACTGAGCGGCGCGCGCCGGGTTGGACTGGTAAGCTCCTGCCTTGTTGAAGGAGGTAGGTAGGTCTGCTCACCGGCCGCGTACGCAACATGCAGGAGTTCCCGGGGAGATGGCCCATGACCCCTGGGGGCATGGGTTTAGTCCGGCGTGTTGACCTCTCTATTAACGTTAGGTCGGGTTGCGGCGTATTGTTTGGCCGAGGCCGGGCATGACCCAGGAAAGTGTGTCCGGCCGGAGTTAATCGAGCGTGGTGGGTAAGTTGGTGCACCCCTGCAGGGAAGAAAACATCTATCGATAGCCTATCCTACGGTAACGGACACTTGGAGTTGTATCCCGATCAATACAAGTAGAACTGGATACTTGTGATGAGAACTGGATGGTGATGACATTTGGAATTTGTTGACACTTGGATAGTATGGCTCTGGGATTGCTTTCACGCAGGGAGTCGAGAAAGGATCTCTGGCCGAGGTTGATAACATTACTACTACTTTACTATATGCTACTCTACTCCCTCCTGTTGCTGCAAGATGGTGGTTTCTAGAAGATGCTAGTCTTCGATAGGCTAGGCTTTCCCCTTCCCTTCTGGCATTCTGCAGTTTAGTCCACAGATACAACCCATTCCTTTGATACAGATGCATACTTAGTTTAGATCTGATGTAAGTCTTGCGAGTACTTTGGATGAGTACTCACGGTTGCTTTGCTACTTCTTTTTCCCCCATACCCGATTGTTGCGACCAGATGACGGATCCAGGAGCCATACGACGCCACTGATGACTACTACTACCCGGAGGATGCCTACTACTACGTGAAGACCGCTGACGACTTGGAGTAGTTAGGAGGCTCCCAGGCAGGAGCCCTTGCCTTTTCGATCGTTGTTGCTTTTGTGCTAGCCTTCTTAAGGCAATCTTGTCTAACTTATGTCTGTACTCAGATATTGTTTCTTCTGCTGACTCTTGTGTATTCGAGCTTATGTATTCGAGCCCTCGAGTCCCCTGGCTTGTAATATAAAGCTTGTATTATTTTAATTTGTGTCTAGAGTTGTGTTGTGATATCTTCCCGTGAGTCCTTGATCTTGATCGTACACATTTGCGTGTATGATTAGTGTACGATTGAATCGAGGGCGTCACAGGTTGGTATCAGAGCCGACTGCCTGTAGGTAGCCCCCTTTCCAACTCCTTGGCCGAAGTTGAGTCTAGTCACTGAAAAACTTTTACTAACATTGGCTGTGTGTCTTACTGGCCCACGTCGCCATATGGGTGGTATTAGGATCTTTTACTCCTCGATATTTACTCTGGGACTCTGATCTCTCTTTGGGTTAAAATGGTTTTACTAACTCTAACATTAGGATCCCGTGACAACATTCACCCCAAAGCTGGATAAGCCATAGTTTTTCCTTAGAATAGTATTCTGGATAGTACACACACTGTCATCGTGACAACGAACTGGTATCCATCGTACCTCTTTCATTATGCATGTTTCATCATGAATGATCCTTTGTTTTTTCAAATGCTCAATGCTGAACTACCCCCTATTACTTGTTAGCAGGATGGTTAGACCTGATGGTCATGGCCGTGGTGCTAACGATCCACCACCGCTCGAATTCTTTGCTGGAATGATGCAACAATTTGAGCTGAACCGCCAGTTCATGGAAGGAATGATGGCTCAGTTTCCTCGTCCGAACATGAATCAACAGCCAACCCCAGTAACTCTGCAGGACTTCATGCGTCTCAACCCAACTATTTACCGTAGCTCAACTCAACCCCTTGATGCTGATGACTGGCTCCGCGACATCACGTATCAAATGGAGTCTGCTAGTGTGGCCCCTGCTAGCTACGTCACCTTTGCATCTTTCTTTCTGAAGGGTCCCTCTGCTCAACAGTGGGACAACCATAGGTGTACCCTGCCTACTGGAACGGTCATCACTTGGCCAGATTTCCAAGCAGCCTTCCGTGCCCGCTTCATTCCTCAGGGAATCATGGACAGGAAGAAGCGAGATTTCCGCAACCTCACCCAAGGCAACAATACTGTAGATGCTTATCAGCGGGAATTTCTGGACTTGTCTCGTTATGCTGAAGAATACATTGCAACTGATACTCGTAGGCAAGAAAAGTTATGTGATGGACTTCACCCTGATATTAAGTTGGCACTGCTCGCTCATGACTTTGCCGACTTCGCCACCTTAGTGAACAAGGCTATTCAGGTTGAGACTGGTCTTCAGGAACACCAGGGATCCCTTAGGCGCAGCCGTGATGCTAGCTCATCTTGGGGCCCGTCAGTGCAGAAGCGTCGGATATGGATTCCCCACAACATGTATCGTCCAGCTGCACCTGCACCAAGACAGTCCCATGCTGCACCTCGTTTGCCTCCTCCGCCAACAAGGCAGCCTCTTCGGACTGCACCACCCCAAGCGCCTGCTACCAATCCCAATGATGGTATGTGCTTCAGATGTGGCCGTCTAGGTCACCTTGCCAAAGAGTGCAATCAAAAAAGGAACCAGCTGGCTTTTCCTTCAACTGGTCGTAACAACCAGCCCCACAACAACAATGCCAGACCTTATGGTCGTGGTCAGGCTAATCATGTTGATCTGAATGAAGCTCAAGACCAGCCCGCCACTGTGATGGGTACTCTTCTCATAAATTCAGTACCGGCTTCTGTTTTATTCGATTCAGGAGCATCACATTCATTCATGTCAGAAAATTTTGCATATGCACACGACATTCGATGCGAGCCCATGAACACTCCGATTGTGGTACGCACCCCTGCGAGCCGATGTCAAACTACCATGATTGATCGCGACGCTCCCATGGATATTGAAGGGTTGGAATTTCTTGTTTCCCCCATTATTCTGGAGTCTTCCAATATTGACCTCATTCTGGGAATGGAATGGTTGAAAGCACATACCGCCTCCATCGTTTGTGCCACCAAAGTCGTTCATCTCCTACATCCTTCCGAGGAAATAGTAAGCTACCATGCTCAACTTGGTCAAAACGCTGAAGCACGACTTTATGTCTTGAATGCGTTGAACGCAACACCTCTTGAGGGAATTGAAAAGATTCCAGTTGTTCGCGACTTCCTAGATGTCTTTCCAGAAGAACTTCCAGGAATACCTCCTGCCCGGGCTGTCGAGTTCGTCATCGACTTGAAACCAGGCACCGTTCCTATTGCCAAACGACCCTACAAGATGCCGCCTCACAAACTCCTTGAACTTAAGGAGGAAATCAACAAATCTCTTCGCAGTGGTTTCATTCGTCCAAGTTCCACAGCTTGGGGAGCACCTTCTCTCTTTGTGAAGAAGAAGGATGGAACGAACCGTTTGGTCCAAGACTATTGTCCTATCAACCAAGCTACAATTCAGAACAAATATCCGCTTCCTCGGATCAATGATCTGTATGATCAACTGGCTGGTTCATCAATATTCTCTAAACTCGACTTGAGGTTGGGTTACCACCAGATCCGTGTTCGTGAAGAGGATATTCCAAAGACCGCATTCGTCACTCGTTATGGTTCTTACGAGTACACCGTCATGTCTTTTGGCTTGACCAATGCTCCAGCCACATTCTCTCGTCTGATGAACTACATATTCATGGATTACCTCGAAAAGTTCGTCGTAGTCTATCTGGATGATATTCTGGTATATTCGAAGAACAAAGAAGAACATGCTGAACATCTTTGACTTGTTCTAGAGAAGCTTCGAGAACATCAACTTTATGCCAAGTATTCCAAGTGCGAACTCTGGCTTCCTGAAGTCACCTACCTTGGTCATGTCATCTCCAAGGATGGTATTGCCGTCAACCCAAAGCGCGTTCAGGCTATTCTTGACTGGACCCCTCCGAAGACTGTCAAGCAAGTCAGAAGCTTTCTTGGTCTTGCCAGCTATTGTCGTCGCTTTGTCGAGAACTTCTCCAAGATTGCCAAGCCACTGACCAATCTGCTTCACAAAGGCGTTGAGTTCGTTTGGACAGACAAATGTCAGGAAAGTTTCTAGGCACTCAAAGACAAGCTGACATCTGCCCCAGTGCTTGCTCCCCCTGATTCTCACAAGGACTTTGTCATCTATTGCGATGCTTCATGTCAAGGATTAGGCTGTGTCCTAATGCAAGAGCGCAAAGTGATTGCTTATGCCTCCCGTCAAGTGCGTCTTCACGAAGAGAACTACCCAGTTCATGACCTCGAGCTTGCTGCGGTTATCTTTGCACTGAAGCTATGGCGACAATACCTTCTCGGTAATCGTTGCGAGATCTTCACCAATCATCAGAGTCTGAAGTACATGTTTACTCAGCCAGATCTGAACCTCCGTTAGCAGCGATGGATGGAAGCTATTGCTGACTACAACTGCGGTATATCCTATACCCCTGGCAAGGCTAATGTAATGGCTGATGCCCTGATCCATAAGTCTTATTGCAATAATCACCAGGTCTACAAAGCTCAACCCCGCCTTTATGAGGAGCTATGCAAGCTGAACCTTCAAGTAGTTCCACAGGGTTCTCTGAATAACCTTGTCTTGGAACCAACTCTTCTGAAAGCAATCAAGTCCGGTCAAGCCAAAGATGCTCATGTTGATCTGATGAAAAAGGATCTTGCCTTAGAGAAATCCAGAGATTTCTCACTTGGTGAAGATGGAACCTTATACTTTAGAGATCGCATTGTAGTGCCCCGATTTGAGCTTATGACAGTGAAGGCGATGAAAGAAGCACATGACACCCCTCTCTCTATTCATCCGGGAAGTATCAAGATGTATCTAGACATCCGTCAGAAGTATTGGTGGTCTAATATGAAGCAAGACATTGCTCGATATATTGAAGAATGTGACGTTTGTCGTCGCGCAAAGCAGAACATCAGAAACCGGCTGGACTTCTACAACCGCTTCCGATTCCTGAATAGAAGTGGGATAAGATCCAAATGGACTTCGTCACTGGCCTTCCCAAGTCTCAAAAAGGTAACGATGCTATCTTTGTCGTCATCGACCAATTCTCGAAGGTTGCTCACTTTCTATCGGTCAAGGAGACTATCACTGCTAGTCAATTAGCAAACTTGTATATCTCCAGAATTGTGTCACTCCACGGCATTCCGAAGGAGATCAGTTCAGAACGCGGAAGTATATTCACTTCAAAGTTCTGGGATAGTTTCCAAGAGGCAATGGGAACTCATATAATCTGGAGCACTGCTTGTCATCCCCAATCCCAAGGCCAAGTTGAGCGAGTCAATCAAATCCTTGAAGACATGCTTCGGGCTTGTGTTATTTCTTTCGGCAAGAAGTGGGAAGAATCTCTCCCTTATGTGGAGTTCTCTTATAACAACAGTTATCAAGCCATCTTGAAAATGGCACCCTTTGAAGTGCTTTATGGACGTAAGTTTTGAACCCCTCTGAATTGGTCAGAAACTGGGGAACGGATGCTCATTGGTCCAGACATTATTCAACAAGCTGAAGAGCAGGTTCGAATTGTCCGGGATAATCTCAAGGCGGCCCAGTCCTGCCAGAAAAGCAACTATGACCGGAAACACCGGGGTTCAACTTATCAACCTGGTGAACGAGCTTATCTGCGTGTCACTCCTTTGATAGGCACCCATCGATTCGGAGTCAAGGGCAAGCTAGCTCCTCGCTACATTGGTCCCTTCCGCATTCTCGCCCATCGTGGACTGGTGGCTTATCAATTGGAGTTGCCACCTCAGTTCTCTCACGTCCATGACGTCTTCCACGTGTCGCAACTTCGTTGATTCTTCAAGGATCCGGAACGTGAAGTGGATACGGAATTGATTGAAGTTCAAGATGATCTCACATACAAAGAGCATCTGATCCGCATTCTTGATGAAGCTGAACGTCGAACCCGCCAGAAGGCTACCAAGTTCCTCAAGGTGCAATGGTCGAATCATACTAAAGATGAAGCCACTTGGCAGCGTGAAGATAACCTCCGGGCTGAATACCCCGACCTGTTCCCTTCTACCTCTTAATTCTCGGGACGAGAATTTCTTTTAGAGGAGAGTTGAAACACCCCGGTGTAATGATGCTACAGTAACCCCTGGGGTTAAGTTAATTATTTTGCTAAACAATTGCTTGATCATCTTTGTCTCCTCTCTCTTTCAAATTCCAGTTTAATTCAAATTCAAATTTTGTGTGAAATTCAAAATGCTCAAACAGGAAAACTAAAATGTTCATCATGTGGAAAGTATTCTTCTGGTAATATTGGTGGTGAACCAACATTTTTGCAAAATGTGTAGGTGGCCTAAAATAGCTAAACTAGAAAAGAAAGGGGGAAAGCAAAAAAAGGAAAGGGCCAGAGCCCCTGGCCTCCCAGTGGGCCTCGGCCCACTCGAGCCGGCCTAGCGGCCCACTCCCCCCGGTCAACTCTCTCTTCCCCCTGTTCCCCTGACCCGAGCCGGGCGCCCGTTCCCGCCGGACCAACTCGCCGGCTCCGTCGCTACAGCACGCGCCGCGGAGGGGATAAGGCCGCCACGAGCGTGCCTCGGAACGCCTCCCCACCCCCACTTGCATCTCTCCTCCCCCAGATCCAGCTCTCTCCTCTCCCTCTCCTTCGTTCTGGAGAGGAGACCGACGCGGTCGCCGCTGTTCTCCGTCGTCCTCGCGGCCACCAAGACCCGTTTGCCTCGCCGACCTGTCCAACCGCTCCGCCTCCCTCGGCTACGCCTCCCCGACGAGCCTCAAGACGCCGGGCTCCTCCGAACGCTCCCCCGGCCTCGTCTTCCACTTCGGATCATAGGAGCTCGCCGGCATCGATCCACTGCACTGCAGCTCCTAAACCCCCGAGGGCCACCGTGTGTGCCGCCCGGTGAGCCCCGCTTCTTCTCCCCTCGCTCCCCTAGCCTCTTGCGCTACCGTAGCCACCGCGCCGCCATGGCCGAGCTCGGCTCTGCCGAGCAGCTAGCTGCCGTCGTTGCCATGCTCGCCTGAGCACGGGAACGTGCTCAGTGCAGCCCGCCGAGGCCGCCTGTGCCGCCTGCCCACCTCGTCGACCCCCGTAGCGCGATCCCGACGAGGTCCCAAACCCCACCGCTACCTCCACTCGTCGTCGACGTATTTCCGGCCAGTCGCGAGCCTAACCGACCACACCACGCAACGCGGCGTTGAGCCCTCGTTCGAACACAAGCAAAACCGCGCGAAATGGTGCCCGTAGCGATTTTCCGAACGTCTTCGGCGAGCTCGCTGCCGCGGGAGGCCACCGGAGCAACTCCGACACCGGCCATCTACGTGGCTCGATGGGCCCCTCCCCTGGGTCGCTAACTAGTGGGCCCTAGGGTCCCTGTTGACTGGGTTGACCCAGTCAACGTGCTGACTGGGCAACCCCAGCCACTGACATGTGGGCCCCCCTCTGTTATATTAGTCTCATAATGTTTTATAAATAAAAACGATTAGTTAACCTAAAACACTCACTGACGCCCGGGGCCCACTCCCCTAATTGACCCTGTTAGTTTAGTTAATCCACTGTTAAGCCAGCAGAGGCTGACATCTGGGTCCCAGTGGCCCCATTGGTCAGCTTTGACCACTCAACCGGACTGTTGACTGCTGACGTCACACCTATGTCATACTGATGTCATAATTCCTTTTCTGTTAATTTAAATAATTCCAGAAAAGGCTTTAAACTTTAGAAATTCATAGTAATTAAACCGTAGCTCGGATAAAAATGTTTTCTACATGAAAGTTGCTCAGAACAACAAGACGAATCCGAATACACGGTCCGTTCATCTGTCACATTCCCCTAGCATGTTAAACATGGAACCGTCCCCTCTCTTTCATTTGTCCGGAATCCGCCTAATGCCGGGAATTCATCCTCGGATGTTTATCCCCTCAGTCTGCAACGTGTAGTACTACGTTAGGGCAACCCTAGCTCTACCCGTCATCATGTTGTGCCTTGTGATGCATTGTTTGCTCTGTATTTATTGTTTCTTCCCCCTCTTCTCTCCGGTAGACCCCGAGACAGATGATGCCGCTGTGATCGACTACGTCGCCGACGACCCCTCCTTCTTGTCTGAGCAACTAGGCAAGCAAACTCCCCTTGAGCATTCCGATATCGCCTATTTCTTTCCCTCTCATGCTTGCATTAGAACTGCTGCTGCTTTCTGTATGATCCTACTCTGATGCATAGCTTGTTGTTGTTACCTGCTTTTATACCTTACCTACTTATCCTAAACTGCTTAGTATAGGTTGGTTAGAGATCCATCAGTGGCCCCACCTTGTCCCAATTGCCCCGCTTTATGTTCGATGACTCGATCAACGTGATCGACGTCCAGGTCCCGACACCGCACATCACCCCCCTAGTTGTACAACTATGCAGAGTTACCATCGAGTGCCGAGGGTGGAACCTCTTACATCACTCCTGATGAGATCTCTGTAGTGTAGCTATACGGTCGAGGTCATCGAGGGTGATTTCCTCCTTAACCACTTCCGTTACCGCTCTATCGTGCAACCCCTCAAGTGTGAACCTCGAGGGTGGATCCTCTTACGATCACCTTGATGATAACATCGAGTGGGATTCACCGAGGGTGATTCCTCGGGTTCTCCCCTTGGTGTTAGACACACAATTACTATGGTTACTATGAATTTACACCGAGCCATGTTACTAAAGACGGGTCGACCCTGAGGGGTACCCGCGCGAGCTTAATAACGAGTGATGTGGAGTCGGGTTGACCTGGAAGGTGCCCGCGAGATACTTACGAGGCGTGGTCGGGCATTCTTAGCCCTTGATGCAAGTACTCGAGATGGGGCGACGGGGTCACATCGATCCTGAGTGTCTGCTCGTTACCACGTGCTCCTAATCCACTACGGTTTGGATATTTGATCCGAGGGGCCTCTGGCCTGATAGCACTAACCATCACATGGGCATTGTATGGGCGTTCTGCGTCATATGCATCAGCTGAAGCTTAATAGACGTTAGCGACTGAGCGGCGTGTGCCGGGTTGGACTGTTAAGCTCCTTCCTTGTTGAAGGAGGTAGCTAGGTCTGCTCACCAGCCGCGTACGCAACATGCAGGAGTTCCCGGGGAGATGGCCCATGACCCCTGGGGGCATAGGTTTAGTCCGGCGTGTTGACCTCTCTATTAAGCTTAGGTCGGGTTGCGGCGTATTGTTTGGCCGAGGCCGGGCATGACCCAGGAAAGTGTGTCCGGCCGGAGTTAATCGAGCATGGTGGGTAAGTTGGTGCACCCCTGCAGGGAAGAAAACATCTATCGATAGCCTGTCCTACGGTAACAGACACTTGGAGTTGTATCCCGATCAATACAGCTAGAACTGGATGTTGATGAGATTTGGAATGTGTTGACACTTGGATAGTATGGCTCTGGGATTGCTTTCTCGTAGGGAGTCGAGAAAGGATCTCTGGCCGAGGTTGATAACATTACTACTACTTTACTATATGCTACTCTACTCCCTCCTGTTGCTGCAAGATGGTGGTTCCCAGAAGATGCTAGTCTTTGATAGGCTAGGCTTTCCCCTTCCCTTCTGGCATTCTGCAGTTTAGTCCACAGATACAACCCATTCCTTTGATACAGATGCATACTTAGTTTAGATCTGATGTAAGTCTTGCGAGTACTTTGGATGAGTACTCACGGTTGCTTTGCTACTTCTTTTTCCCCCATACCCGATTGTTGCGACTAGATGACGGATCCTAGGAGCTAGACGACGCCACTGATGACTACTACTACGCGGAGGATGCCTACTACTACGTGAAGACCGCTGACGACTTGGAGTAGTTAGGAGGCTCCCAGGCAGGAGGCCTTGCCTTTTCGATCGTTGTTGCTTTTGTGCTAGCCTTCTTAAGGCAATCTTGTGTAACTTATGTCTGTACTCAGATATTGTTGCTTCCGCTGACTCTTGTGTATTCTAGCTTATGTATTCGAGCCCTCGAGGCCCCTGGCTTGTAATATAAAGCTTGTATTATTTTAATTTGTGTCTAGAGTTGTGTTGTGATATCTTCCCGTGAGTCCTTGATCTTGATCGTACACATTTGCGTGTATGATTAGTGTACGATTGAATCGAGGGTGTCACACCCCCTCCACCATAATCCATTTTGATGATATCGTAGCGGTGCTTAGGTGAAGCCCTGCATCGGTAGCATCATCATCACCGTCATCACGCCGTCGTGCTGACGGAAACTCTCCCTCGAAGCTCTGCTGGATTGGAGTTTGTGGGACGTCATCGAGCTGAACGTGTGCTGAACTCGGAGGTGCCGTGCGTTCGGTACTTGGATCGGTCGGATTGTGAAGACGTACGACCACATCAACCGCGTTGGTGCTAATGCTTCCGCTTTCGGTCTACGAGGGTACGTGGACAACACTCTCCCCTCTCGTTGCTATGCATCACCATGATCCTGTGTGTGCGTAGGAAAATTTTGAAATTACTGCGTTCCCCAACAGGAACAATCCCCCAAAGCAGTTTTGTGGGAGGTGCTTTGAGCAAGGAGATCGAAAATCACAGCAAAATGAGCTAGAACTCGTGCTTGAGCTGGATAATGGTGTTTGTGGGAGGAAGAAGGAGTGTGTGGGTGCAGGAATAAGTGGAGGAGGGCCACCGTGGGCCCACGAGGCAGGGGGCGCGCCCTCCACCCTCGTGGCCAGGTGGATGCCCCCCTGTTGTGTTCTCAGTGCCAAATATTCTCAAATATTCCAGAAAAAATCATATTTAAATTTCAAGGCATTTGGAGAATTTTTATTTTTGGGTTATTTTTATATTGCACGGATAATCAGAAAACAAACAGAAATTAATATTTTTGCTTTATTTAATATAAATAACAGAAAGTAAAAGGAGGGTACAGAGAGTTGTGTTTTCTAAATTCGTCCATCTCATGATCATCAATAGGAATCCATTAACAAGGTTGATCAAGTCTTGTTAACAAACTCATTCCGAATAACATGGAACCGGAGAATTTTCAAATAACACTAGGTTACCTCAATGGGGGTATGCACATCCCCAACAATAAGAATATCATATTTCTTCTTGACAGTAGGAAGAGGAAATTCAAAACCTCCAAAAATAATCGATAGAATTTTTCCAATAGAATTGATACTGTGGACTTGAGGTTGTTTCCTCGAAAAGTGTGCCGTATGCTCATTGCCATTAACATGAAAAGTGACATTGCCTTTAGTGCAATCAATAACAGCCCGTGCAGTATTCAAAAAGGGTCTTCCAAGAATAATACACATACTACCGTCCTCGGGAATATCAAGAATAACAAAGTCCGTTAAAATAGTAACGATAGCAACCACAACAGGCACATCCTCACAAATACCGACAGGTATAGCAGTTGATTTATCAGCCATTTGCAAAGATATTTCAGTAGGTGTCAACTTATTCAAATCAAGTCTATGATATAAAGAGAGAGGCATAACACTAACATCGGCTCCAAGATCACATAAAGCAGTTTTAACATAGTTTCTTTTAATGGAGCATGGTATAGTGGGTACTCCTGGATCTCCAACTTTCTTTGGTATTCCACCTTTAAAAGTATAATTAGCAAGCATGGTGGAAATTTCAGCTTCCGGTATCTTTCTTTTATTAGTAACAATATCTTTCATATACTTAGCATAAGGATTCATTTTGAGCATATCTGTTAATCGCATACGCAAAAAGATAGGTCTAATCATTTTAGCAAAGCGCTCAAAATCCTCATCATCCTTTTTCTTGGATGGTTTGGGAGGAAAAGGCATGGGTTTCTGAACCCAAGGCTCTCTTTTCTTACTGTGTTTCCTAGCAACAAAGTCTTTCTTATCATAACGTTGATTCTTTGATTGTGGGTTATCAAGATCAACACCAGGTTCAATTTCTATATCATTGTCATTACTAGGTTGAGCATCAACATGAACATTATCATTTACATTATCACTAGTTTCATGTTCATTACCAGATTGTGTTTCAGCATCAGAAATAGAAATATCATTTGGATTCTCGGGTGTTTCAGCAATAGGTTCACTAGAAGCATGCACAGTCCTGTCATTTTTCTTTTTCTTCCTTTTAGAAGGACTGGGTGCATCTATATTATTCTGAGAATCTTTCTTAATTCTCCTAGGGTGGCCTTCAGCATACAAAGGTTCCTGAGCCATTTTACCAGTTCTAGTGGCCACTCTAACAACATAGTCCTTATTCTTACTATTCAATTCATTGAGCAAATCATTTTGAGCTTTAAGTACTTGTTCTACTTGAGTGGTAACATAGAAGCATGTTTACTAATAAGTTTAAGTTCACCTTTGACATTGGCCATATAATCACCCAAGTGTTCAAGCATATCAGCGCTACGTTTTAATTCTCTACCAAAATAAGCATTGAAGTCTTCTTGCTTAACCATAAATCTATCAAACTCATCTAAGCATGGGCTAGCAAACTTAGTAAATGGGATTTCAGCTTTATCATATCTATAGAGAGAATTTACCTTTACTACCTGCGTCAGGTTATCAAGACCATGTGTTTCTTCAATAGGTGATGGATTAAAACCATATATTTCTTCAACGGGCGGTAAATTAAGACCATGTATTTCTTCAATAGGAGGTAAATTCTTAACATCTTCAGCTTTAATACCCTTTTCTTTCATGGATTTCTTTGCCTCTTGCATATCTTCAGGACTGAGAAATAGAACACCCCTTTTCTTCGGAGTTGGTTTAGGAATAGGCTCGGGAGTTGGCTCAGGAAGTGTCCAATTATTTTCATTTGTCAACATATTATTCAATCGAATTTCAGCTTCATCTGGTGTTCTTTCCCTGAAAACAGAACCAGCACAACTATCCAGGTAATCTCTGGAAGCATCGGTTAGTCCATTATAAAAGATATCAAGTATTTCATTTTTCTTAAGAGGGTGATTAGGCAAAGCATTAAGTAATTGGAGAAGCCTCCCCCAAGCTTGTGGGAGACTCTCTTCTTCAATTTGCACAAAATTATATATATCCCTTAAGGCAGCTTGTTTCTTATGAGCAGGGAAATATTTAGTAGAGAAGTAATAAATCATATCCTGGGGACTATGCACACAACCAGGATCAAGAGAATTAAACCATATCTTAGCATCACCCTTTAATGTGAACGGGAATATTTTAAGGATATAGAAGTAGCGAGTTCTCTCATCATTAGTGAACAGGGTAGCTATATCATTTAATTTAGTAAGATGTGCAACAACAGTTTCAGATTCATAGCCATAAAAAGGATCAGATTCAACCAAAGTAATTATATCAGGATCAATAGAGAATTCATAATCCTTATCAGTAACAAAGATAGGTGAAGTAGCATAAGCAGGATCATATTTCATTCTAGCATTCAGAGTTTTTTGTTTAAGCTTAGCTAATAATTTCTTAAGATCACTTCTATCATTGCAAGCAAGAAAGTCTATTTTAGTTTCTTCATCCATAACATAGCCCTCAGGCACAATAGGTAATTCATATTTATTAGGAGAGCCTTCATAATCACTTTCATGAGTATTTATCAGTTTCAATAATTTCATTCTCTCTAGCCCTAGCAAGTTGTTCATCAAGAAATTCACCAAGTGGCACAGTTGTACCAAGCATAGAAGTAGTTTCATCATAAGTATCATGCATAGCAGAAGTGGCATCATCAATAATATGCGACATATCAGAATCAATAGCCGAAGCAGGTTTAGGTGTCGCAAGCTTACTCAAAACAGAAGTTGAATCAAGTGCAGAGCTAGATGGCAGTTCCTAACCTCCCCTCGTAGTTGAGGGATAAATCTTGGTTTTTGGATCTCTCAAGTTCTTCATAATGATAAGCAGATATAAATCCCAAGTGACTCAAAGAATAGAGCTATGCTCCCCGGCAACGGCCGCAGAAAATAATCTTGATAACCCACAAGTATAGGGGATCGCAACAATTTTTGAGGGTAGAGTATTCAACCCAAATTTATTGATTCGACACAAGGGGAGCCAAAGAATATTCTCAAGTATTAGCAGAGTCAATTCAACCACACCTGGAAACATAGTATCTGCAGCAAAGTGTTTAGTAGCAAAGTAATATGATAGTAGTGGTAACGATAGCAAAAGTAACGGTAGCAAAAGTAATGTTTTGGTATTTTGTAGTGATGATAACAATAGCAACGGAAAAGTAAATAAGCAAAGAACAATATATGGAAAGCTCATAGGCAATGGATCGGTGATAGAGAATTATGTCGGATGCGGTTCATCATGTAACAGTCATAACCTAGGGTGACACAGAACTAGCTCCAATTCATCAATGTAATGTAGGCATGTATTCCAAATATAGTCATACATGCTTATGGAAAAGAACTTGCATGACATCTTTTGTCCTACCCTCCCGTGGCAGCGGGGTCCTAGCGGAAATAAGGGATATTAAGGCCTCCTTTTAATAGAGTACTGGACCAAAGCATTAACACATAGTGAATACATGAACTCCTCAAACTACGGTCATCACCGGAAGTGGTCCCGATTATTGTCACTTCGAGGTTGCCGGATCATAACACATAGTAGGTGACTATAGACTTGTAAGATAGGATCAAGAACTCACATATATTCATGAAAACATAATTGGTTCAGATCTGAAATCATGGCACTCGGGCCCTAGTGACAAGCATTAAGCATAGCAAAGTCATAGCAACATCAATCTCAGAACATAGTGGATACTAGGGATCAAACCTAACAAAACTAACTCGATTACATGATAAATCTCATCCAACCCATCACCGTCCAGCAAGCCTACGATGGAATTACTCACGCACGGCGGTGAGCATCATGAAATTGATGATGGAGGATGGTTGATGATGACGATGGCGACGGATTCCCCTCTTCGGAGCCCCGAACGGACTCCAGATCAGCCCTCCCGAGAGAGTTTAGGGCTTGGCGGCAGCTCCATATCATAAAACGCGATGAATCTTTCTCCCTTATTTTTTTCTCTCCGAACACGAATATATAGAGTTGGAGTTGAGGTCGGAGGAGCTCCAGGGGGCCCACGAGGTAGGGGGCGCGCCCAGGGGGGCAGGTGCGCCCCCACCCTCGTGGATAGGGTGTGGGCCCCCTGGTCTTGATCTTTTGCCAGTATTTTTTATTATTTCCAAAAATAATCTCCGTGAAGTTTCAGGTCATTCCGAGAACTTTTGTTTCTGCACATAAATAACACCATGGCAATTATGCTAAAAACAGCGTCAGTCCGGGTTAGTTCCATTCAAATCATGCAAGTTAGAGTCTAAAACAAGGGCAAAAGTGTTTGGAAAAGTAGGTACGATGGAGACGTATCATACCTTGGGGGGAAATTGCTTCTGTCCCCCTGTGTTCGGCTGACGGGGATCTTGGTCATCGTCATCGCTTGGTGACCCCTTTCCCTTGTGTTCGGCGTTAAGCTTGCTGGCTTGTTTGAAGACCCAACAATTTCTATTGGTGTGATTGGCAGGTTTATTGGGGGTGCCATGAATTTGGCAAGGCGGATCAAGTATTCTATCTAGACTGGATGGGCCATCTCTATTTGCCTTGAATGGCTTTTTCCGTTGACCGGGTTTGGAGCCGCTGAATCCGGCGTTAACCGCCGTGTCTTGTGTTCCTTCATTGTTGTTTCGACGCTTGTGCTTGTCGCGTCGTGGCTTGCCATTGCTATCCCTGGTTTCGAAGGTACCAGGGTCGCTGGTGCTGTTGCTTCTGCGAGCAAGCCAACTGTCTTCTCCCGCGCAAAAACGGGTCATAAGTGTGGTGAGGGCTGCCATGGACTTCGGCTTTTCTTAGCCGAGGTGTCGGGCGAGCCACACGTCTCGGACGCTATGCTTGAAGGATGCAAGGGCTTCTGCGTCCGAACAATCCACAATCTGGTTCTTTTTGATTAGGAACCTTGTCCAAAGCTGTCGGGCCGATACCCCGGGTTGCTGGATTATGTGGCTAAGGTCATCAGCATCTGGGGGCCGAACATAGGTACCCTGAAAGTTGTCTCTGGATGCATCCTCCAGGTCCTCCCAACTACCAATAGAATTTTCTGGTAGGCTGTTCAACCAGTGCTGTGCTGGTCCCTTAAGTTTGAGGGGAAGGTATTTAATGGCGTGTAGATCGTCACGCGAGCCATGTGGATGTGGAGAAGAAAGTCTTCAATCCATACTGTGGGATCTGTAATGTTCATGGGTTTGAACCCTTCTGGTAACTGGTGCTCCATTACCTCATCGGTGAAGCATAGGGGGTGTGCGGCGCCCCTATATCGGGCTGTGTCACGGTGCAGTTCGGATGAAGTCCGTATGTGGTTTTCGATTGGGGCGTGGTTATATTTGACGCGCTGGGGTTGGTAACCGTCTTATCGCGCCGGGGCGTGCCCCCACGATCCATAGATTGATTTGGTTTGACCTGTTTTATTTTCCAGGTCTTTTCATAGGTCGTATGTATACCCTCGAGCCGTTGTTTCTCTGCTTTTACGGCGAGGTGGAGCGGGCTGGTGTTCGGCCTGAGTTGCTGTTCTGCCCTGGCCACGTGGTGGTCGGTTGGGTCCGTCGGCCACGTTATGTGCGAGCAATATGGGCTCCGGCGCCTCGTCGTCAAATTGGGGTAGCGGTTTACACCGCGGGTAACTCTTTGTTGGGCGTTCGAGGCCGTACTCTTCGGCTGCCAAGACATTAGTCCATCTGTCGTTGAGCAGATCTTGGTCAGCTTGCAGCTGTTGCTATTTCTTTTTTAGGCTTCTAGCTGTGGCTATTAGCTGGCGCTTGAAGCGCTCTTGCTCCAGGGGTTCCTCTGGCACGATAAAATCCTCATCGCCGAGGCTCACGTCGTCCTCGGAGAGTGGCAGATAGTTGTTGTCCTCCGAGTCTTCGTTCCTTGCTTGCTTGTCGGGATCAATTTGCCCGTCCTCCCGGTCGTCCTGTTCGGATGTTGGCCCGATGGGGTTTTCTTGGTCTTCGGCATCGTCCGGAGTATTGATGTCTCCGGTGCCGATATTGCTGTCTTTTCCATGGCGTGATTTAGAGTGGCGCCGCTGACGTCGACGCTTTGGCTGTATCTCAGGAGGTGTATCCTCGACTGGATTTTTCTCGTTATCGTCGTTACCCCCTTTGAGTGTATCCACCATGTACACGTCATATGAAGAGGTGGCCGTCCAGCGTCCGGTAAACAGCGGGTTTTGGGCCCGCTCTTCTCCGGCATCGTCGTCCATACCGTCGATGTCTTCGGAGCCGTAATCGAGCATATCGGTTAAGTCCTCAACAGTGGCTATGAAGTGGGTGGTTGGTGGGACGTAAAATTCCCCGCTCTCAGCCCCTAGTCCGGGCTGGGCGTAGTTCGGACGTTGCCCTCTATAATGACGAGGGATCGCATTAAGTCCAGAGCCTCGCTTAGAGGCGAGGTTCGACCAGGGAGAAGGGAGTTTGTGGGGTACGGGGGGGGACTCTTTGGCCGAGCTCACACGATGCTGACTCCGAGGGTTCGGGGTCAGTGTTCGGAGAAGTGTTTGGCTTCATGATGATTGCCGGTGATGATGCTTCCTCCGACTCTCACGTACTAGGCTTAATAGCCGCAAAGAGTCCGGCGAGCTTGGGAATCCCGTCTTCGGACCTGGAGACGCGCTCCAGATCTAAGTCCAGAGCGAAGGTTGGGGTCGCGAACCCTTGGAAAATAAAGTCTCCTCGGATATCAGCGACGTAATCGAGATTTCCAAAACTAATCTAGTGACCTGGGGCGTAGCTATCGATCTGCTCTAGATGGCCAAGCGAGTTGGTCCGTAGTGCGAAGCCGCCGAACACAAAGATCTGGCCGGGGAGAAAGACCTCCCTCAGGGCAGCATTATTGTGAATGACTGATGGAGCCATCGAACCTTCTGGCGACGACACAGCGGAGCTCTCAATGAAAGCACCAATGTCGGTGTCAAAACTGGCAGATCTCGGGTAGGGGGTCCCGAACTGTGCGTCTAAGGATTGATGGTAACAGGAGACAAGGGACACGATGTTTTACCCAGGTTCGGGCCCTCTTGATGGAGGTAATACCCTACGTCCTGCTTGCTTGACTTTGATGAGTATAGGGGTTACAAGAGTTGATCTACCACGAGATCGTAATGGCTAAACCCTAATTGTCTAGCATGTATGATTATGATTGCCTCTACGGACTAAACCCTCCGGTTTATATAGACTCCAGAGGGGGCTAGGATTGTACAGAGTCGGTTTACAGTGAAAGGAATATTCATATCCACACACTAAGCTTGCCTTCCATGCCAAGGAGAGTCCCATCCGGACACGGGAGGAAGTCTTCTGTCTTGTATCTTCATGGCCCATTAGTCCGGCCCACGTCACACAGTCCGGACACCCGAGGACCCCCTAATCCAGGACTCCCTCAGGGAGCCAATATATCTTAATGGTATGGTTGGTTTTACCTTCATGAACTTTCGTAGTTGTGTATGCTTGCTAATAGTTCGAATCATAAGTGCATACAATTCCAGGTAAGGGATGACATGCTAGCAGTGGCCTCTCCCACATAAAAAAACTAGCCATCAGTCTAGTAACTTAACCAATTGCTTAGGGACAATTCCGCAAATCCTACCACCACTTTTCCACACTCGCTATACTAACTTAATTGTTCTTTTATTAAAACAGCACCTAACTTTTATTTTTCACGTTCTTTGTTATCTTGCAAACTTATCCTACTACACCTACAGAGTGATTTTAGTTTTATTAATTGTTTCTAGGTAAAGCAAACGTTTGTGCGCGTAGAGTTGTATCGGTGGTCGATAGAACTTGAAGAGAATATTAATTCTACCTTTAGCTCCTCGTTGGGTTCAACACTCGTACTTATTGAAAAAGGCTACAAACGATCCCTTATACTTATGGGTAATCAGTGGCCATCGCTCTGATCCGCTCCTCCAGGAGGGAAGGGAATATCCAAGAGGTTGGCATCGTCGCTTGATACGTCTCCAACGTATGTATAATTTATGAAGTATTCATGCCATGTTTACAATAATTTTATATGGTTTTGGTATGATTTGAATGGAGCTAACCCGGACTGACGCTGTTTTTAGCAGAACTACTGTGGTGTTGTTTTTTGTGCAGAAATAAAAGTTCTCGGAATTGGACGAAACTTTTTGATAATTTTTTGGAAGAAAAGAAAATTAATGGAGCAAAGAACCACCAGAGGGGGGGCTGCTGCCCAGAAGACACCAGGGCGCTCCACCCCCTGGCGCACCCTTGTGGGTAGTGGCCCCTCTGAGGCCCATCTTTATGTGAAACCGACGCCAAAAAATCCTATATATTCAGAAACCCCCGAAAGTTAACCTAGCTCAGAAGTTCCGCCGCCGCAAGCCTCTATAGCCATGAAAAATCAATCTAGACCCTATTCCCTCACCTTGCTAGAGGGGGAAATCATCACTGATGGCCATCTTCAACATCCTGGAGGCCACCATGAAGAGGAGGGAGTGGTCCACCCTCGGGGCTGAGGGTTTGTACCAGTAGCTATTTGTTTAATCTCTGTCTCGTGTTCTTGATTTGGCACGATCTTGATGTATCGCGAGCTTTGTTAATATAGTTGGATCAGATGGTGTTTTCACCTCTCTACCTTGTTGTGATGAATTGAGTTTCCCCTTTGAGATTTCGTTATTATCGGATTGAATACTTTTATGGATTTGAGAGCACTTGATGTATGTCTTTCTATGAATACCCGTGGTGACAATGGGGTATCATATTGATTCACTTGATATGTGTTTTGGCACGAAACTCACGGATTCCCGAGGTGACATTGGGGTAATCTATGCATAGGGGTTGATGCATGTTCTCGTCTTTGTTTCTCCGGTAGAAATCTTGGGGCACTCTTTGAGGTTCTTTGTGTTGGATTGAGTATTATGAATCTGAAGTTGTTTGATGCATATCGTATAATCTATTCATGGATACTCGTAGTGATTGGAGTATCTAGATGACATTAGAGTTGGTTGATGTGTATCATTTGGTGTTATTTTAGTACGAACTCTTAGATAGATTGATCGGAAAGGATAACTTGGTGTTATTTTAGTACAAACTCTTGGATAGATCGGTCGGAAAGGATAACTTGAGGTGGTTTCATACCCTACAAAAAAATCTGTCTTATGTTCTCCGCTAGATAAGAACTTTGGAGTGATTCTTCATCACACGTTGAGGGATGGTTATATGATCCAATTATATTAGCATTGTTGAGAGATTGCACTAGCGAAAGTATAGATCCTAGGCCTCATTTTCAAGCATTGCAATACTGTTTGTGCTCACGTTTGTTACTTGCTACCTTACTGTTTTTTCATTGTTCCTATTACAAAAAACAATATCTACTATCATTACTACACTTGTATCACCATCTCTTCGCCGAACTAGTGCACCTATACAATTTATCATTGTATTTGGTGTGTTGGGGACACAAGAGACTCTTTGTTGTTTGGTTGCAGGGTTGTTTAAGAGAGACCATCTTCATCCTATGTCTCCCACAGATTGATAGGTCATCCACTTGAGAAAAAATTGTTACTGTCCTACAAAAATCCGTGCTTTGAGGCCCAACACGAGTCTATAAGAATAAAGTTGCGTAGTAGACATCACCGCCATCCGCTCACACTTATTGTCGCCCTTGTGATGCCATGGCTCCTGCCAAATCCAACCCAACGAAGCGTTACAGATCCGGTATGATACTAATATGGAATGTAGTTAGGTATGGTTGCATTCGTGCTAAGGCAAATAATGCAAGTACTTAATGTGCCAACGACCTTAGCTAGAATAACGACAAATGATGCCATTACGTAACTTTTAGGCTCGAGAAAAGGTATAATTTAGTTATTTAATAAACTATTAATATGAAGTGATACTAAGAACCGAGCAATGCTCTGTTGATCAGAGCACATGTAAGTGAGCTCATCCAAATGCAGAAAAAAACGATTATGTCCAATTATAAGGTAATTGTTGGAGATGCTCTTAGAGGCGCAACTTGTGCCTCATTTCTAGCTTAAAACATGTTTTCACTTAGTTTTTAGCTAATAATAATTAAGCGATGAAACTTTTACCTTTACCTAAGCTATTTTCATTCAACGGACTAACCACACCTTCTTACATGAGGTGCACATGACAAGCGATTATTCCCAGTAGACCATCCCTTAAAAAACACATGAAGAAGGCCAAGCCTACCGACGTGCATTGGGTTGGGTTACAGGGTGATGCCCCGTGATGCCATTATAGAAGGTCACAAACAATTTAGGACGAGCCCAAAACCTCAAGAGTTCCATGGACATAAAACACATATGACATGGCAAAATTGTAAATATGACCATACTCCGATGGCAAAACCTAAACGCCCCTTAAAAATATCTGGCATTGGCACGAGGTCTGGAATCTTCACTCGCCCCAATCTCCGACGACCCAAAACTCTATTCAGCTTTTTTCCCACGCCTCCGACTCCCCATGGGAATAAACACCTCTTTCCTAGTACCCGGATCCCCCACAAACTTTCATCTCCACCACCCCATCTCCATCCCTTTTCGATGGCGCAATATTAGCTTAGCCTTCCTATCGAGTTCTATTTACTTTGTCGTCGCGTCGTTGACGGTGGGTCTGATCCCATGGACGCCTCCGCTGGAGCCGGATCTGACAATTCCCCCAAATTAACTCCATCAACAGTCAAATAGGAACGAGAAACCCCCAATTCATATTAGAAAATGGATCTCAAGTGAGACATCCACCCATTCATTATACCATTGATTCCCCCAATTGGACCCCAAACCACCTAAGACTGGAAAAATCACTCATTACCTTCTTCAATAACAACCCTCTATGGTCCCTTCTCCCTCTCCAGGAATGGATCCACCACCGCCGCCTCCTTATCCTTTTCCATAAACACATCCATGCACCCTCTCGCTCATGTTCTACAGGCAAGCCTCTAGATCTCTCACTCTCTTCAAAATATCCATTCATGTCTATGTATGTCCAATAGTGCGCCACTCCAAGGCGGGGTGGACATCACTCTCGATCCGCTCCTCCAGGAGGGAAGGGAACCTCTAGGGGGTCAGCATCATCTCCATCCCCTCGCGCTTACCACCACCCTCGAGACGCGATGGCTCTTGCCAAACCCAACCCAACGAAGCATTACGGACAAATCCGTTATGATACTAATATGGAATGTCATTAGCTATAGCCGCATTCGCGTTCTAAAGGCAAGCCTCGAGTTGTTCTGATGCATTAGATCAACATGCAAAACAATACGAAGCATTATTCTCAGGAGGCACGGTGAACAACTCATGATGCTGCATGCCACAGCATTCCAAGTTGCTGCTTGGTTTCAACGGATTAACCACACATTCTTACATGAGGTGACACATGACAAGCAATTATTCCTAGTAGACCACCCCTTAAAAACACATGAAGAAGGCCAAGCCTACTGACGTGCATTGGGTTGGGTTACAGGGTGATGCCCCGTGATGCCATTACAGAAGATCACAAACAATCCAGGACGAGCCCAAAACTTCAAGAGTTCCATGGACATAAAACACATATGACATGGCAAAAGTGTAAATATGACCATACTCTGATGGCAAAACCCTAAATGCCCCTTAAAAATATCTGGCATTGGCACGAGGTCTGGAATCTTCACTCGCCCCAATCTCCAATGACCCAATACTCTATTCAGATTTTTTCCCACGCCTTCGACTCCCCACGGGAATAAACACCTCTTTCCTAGTACCTGGATCCCCCTCAAACTTTCATCACCACCACCCCCGTCTACATCCCTTTTCGATGGTGCGATAGTAGCTTATCCTTCCTGCCGCATTTTGTCTCCTCGTCGTCGTGTCGTTGACAGTTGGTCTGATCCCATGGACGCCTCCGCTAGAGCCGGATCTGACAATTCCCCCAAATTAACTCCATCAACAGTCAAATAGGAACGAGAAACCCCAATTTATATTAGAAAATGGATCTCAAGTGAGACATCCACCCATTCATTATACCATTGATTCCCCAATTGGACCCCAAACCACCTAAGACTGGCAAAATCACTCATTACCTTCTTCAATAACAACCCTCTATGGTCCCTTCTCCCTCTCCAGGAATGGATCCACCACCGCCGCCTCCTTATCCTTTTCCATAAACACATCCATGCACCCTCTCGCTCATGTTCTACAGGCAAGCCTCTAGATCTGTCGCTTTCTTCAAAATATCCATTCATGTCTATGTATGTCCAATAGTGCGCCACTCCAAGGCAGGGTGGCCATCACTCTCGATCCGCTCCTCCAGGAGGGAAGGGAACCTCTAGGGGGTTGGCATCATCTCCATCCCCTCGCACTTACCGCCACCCTCAAGACGCGATGGCTCTTGCCAAACCCAACCCAGCGAAGCATTATGGACAAATCCATTATGATACTAATATGGAATGTCGTTAGCTATAGCCGCATTCGCGCTAAAGCAGAATAATGCAAGTATTTAATTCGACAACGGCCTTAGCTAGAATAACGACAAAAGATGCCATCATGCAACTTTTAGGCACAAGAAAAGGTATAGCTTAGTTATTTAATAAACTATTTGTTAAATGACGTTATGCATGTGCCATGTAATATAGTTATCTAGCCCAAGTTCTCCCTTATCTCTCTATTAGTTTGATTAGGGTTGTACCTAAGGGCGTAAGCCATGCATGCATTCCTATATATATGACACTAGATGCCCGTAATACAATTATGTTGCGTAAAATCTCTTTCTACATGGTATCAGCCAACTAGCGATCCTCTACCCTAGCCTTTCGCACCCTAAACCCTAAGGAGTCGCCATCGCTAGTTCTTCAAGCTGCCGTCGCCGCTGCCTCCTTGCGTAGCCGTCGCCAGCCACGACGCTTCGACTGCCACGGGGTGGGGGGGGGGGGGGGGGTTGTTGAATGACGGCATGCATGTGCCAAGTACTATAGTTATCTAACCTATGTTATCCCTTATCTCTCTATTAGTTTGATATTAAGGTTGTACATAAGGACGTGGACAATGCATGTAAATGCCTTAAAAATGATTATGTCCTACTATAAAGCAGCTGTTTGAGATGTTTATAGAGACATTATCTTATGCCTTATTTTCTACTCCCTCCGTAAACTAATATAAGAGCGTTTAGATCACTATTTTAATGATCTAAACACTCTTATATTAGTTTACAGGGGGAGTAGCTTAAAATAGGCTTTCACTCAGTTTTCTAGCGAACAACAATGAAGCGACACCCGAAAAAAAGGAAGGAGGCCCAGGCCTACCGTCGTGCATTGGGTTCACAAACCATCGAGGCCGAGCCCAAAAGCTCGAGAGTTCGGCGAACATAAACCGCAGACAGTGTGGCAAACCTGTAAATAGGACCATACCCCGATGGCGAAGCCCGAAACACCCCTTAAAATATCTGGCATCGGCTCGAACTCTGGAACCTTCAGTGGCCCCAATCTCCGACGACCAAAAACTCTATTTAGATATTTTTTTCCCACGCCCCCACGGGAATAAACACGCCTCCTTCCTGGCACCCGGCCGGCTCCCCCTCAAAATTCTCAAATCCACCAATCTCCCCCCCGTCTCCCACCCCAATTCCATGGTGCAATAGCAGCTTCGCCGCGTTTCGTTTCCTCGCCGTCGCGCCGTCGACGGTCCGCCTAATCCCATGGACGCCTCCGCTGGAGCCGGATCCGGCAATGCCCCTTGCGCCGGCGCCGGCGCGTCGTCTTGCTGCTACTACACCCTGCTCGGCATCCGTAAGAACGCCTCCTCCACCGACATACGCGCCGCCTATCGACGGCTCGCCATGGTACGTGCGCTCCTGTCCTCCGCTCCTCCGCGCGCGTGGGTGCTTGATCGGTTTCCTTTTCTTGTTCCTTTCGTCTGGTCGGAGGAACTGACGTGCTAATCATCCGACGTCTTGCTCTGACCGTGCAGAAGTGGCACCCGGATCGGTGGGCGAGCGACCCCGGCGCGACGGGCGAGGCGAAGCGGCGGTTCCAGCGGATCCAGGAGGCCTACTCCGGTAAGGCATCGCGAGCTTCACGTTAGCCCTAGCCCGCGCGAGATTTTGATCGAATTCTTTGTCGGCGTTGCAGTTTTGTCCGACAAGGGGAAGCGGGCCATGTACGACGCCGGCCTCTTTGATCCCCTCGACGACGACGACCAGGTGGGCGCTCTGGTTTCTTTCCCCGTGCTTATTGTCTCGTCGAAATTCCCTCGATTATTATATTATTTATTGAAAACAAGTGGGAAATTACCCGCTTCTGTCCACCGGGGACAGACCGACGTACAATGTCCCTGAAATTTTGCTCTTGCTTTGGACGGCCAGGATTTCTCGGACTTCATGCAGGAGATGCTGGTGATGATGGATAGCGTGAAAAACGAGGTAGGCGCGACCGCTGACCCAACTACCCTTGAGACATCATTAGTTTATAATTGATCGTAATCGTGATTAGTACCTTTGTTGAACGATTTGCTATCACATCTCGTGCAGAAGCCGGACACTCTCGAAGACCTGCAGAAGATGCTGGATGACATAGTCAACGGCGACGGCGGTAGCCGCGCCACTGCTGGTGCTGGTGGTAGCGGCGGCGGCGGAGGCGGTGGCTGCGGCGGTCGCGTCCCACCGGAGGCCAACCGCAGAACTCGTGTCGCCCCTTACCCGCAGCCTTCGCGAAGGTGATGGACGCGCCGGTGTACGAGATGTGCACACATCGTTGCGCCTGTAGGAGAGATATCAGAGCAAGAAGAGAGCAACCAGCGTGAAAAAACCATTAGCACATCAGAATTGTTGCTCAATCCCCTTGTCGGGGTGGTTACAGCTTAGTGTTTAGATCATCTTTGATGACAATTGACGCCGTCGATCTGTTTAATTGTGTTACTTTGGCTGGTTGGTGCTTCGGTCGCGGCAGCCAAGAATTGGCGTGGATGCGCGACAGCCCAAAGATTCCATCATATTTCCGGACATTTCGATCCTCAGTTAAATTTGTTCTCCCAATTGTTGCTCGAATATACCTCATCTCCATTAACGTTTCCCCCTGTGGTGAGTCCTGTCCTGAGTGTGTGTGTGTGTGTGGTCTTTTTGGCCTGCCATTACGAGTACCACAGGCACAAACTTCCCCATTGTCTTCCCTACCAAACGCTTTGCCGACTTCGGTAGTTAGCTGTAACCAGAGATGATTCTCGTGCTTGACGCTCTTGTCTCGTGCCGTGTCGTGGTGCTCGGATGCCCTTGTATTGTGCTACCGGAATGATGGTTCTAGCGAGCCGATGGTAACACAAGCCCACTGACTGGTGTCACACTGGGATTTGCATCTTGGCGTTTGCGAGTCGAGATCAGCGGCGGCGACGTTTCTCTTCTGGATGGCTCGGCTCGTACGAACGAAAACGAGGCGGTCCTACCTAGTTGCGTGGCGCCATCATCCGTATTTGCCACCACGCTGGATGATGCTCCAATTTTGCTGGGGCGCGAGATGGTTTGGACCAGAGGATTTCTCTGGGAATGGCGTGGAGAAATATCATCCGAGAATGGCCGGGGACCTATCATGTCATGTCATGTCCAAGGACGGGCGGGGCATCTCTTCGTACGTATCGTTGATTGGGTTTGGACCGGGAAAAAGCAAAGTGGTGGACGCGAGCGTTTCGTGGTCCACCGATTGAACGGAACCTCAATGGATGATGTATGGACGCGGTTTTTTAATGGTTCTTTTTAATTTCTCTTTAGAAAAGCCAAGATTAGGACGGGCTGATTCGAGATACTTCCGGTGCGGGATCTCCTTTGTTGGGCAGGTTCAGCACCTTTCCCCCTCTACTATTGATTATTGATATCGAGAGGCGTACAGCGCCGGTGTTTCCTGAAGTATCCGTACGAGGGATTACAAAATATCCACGCCCATGCTCCCCTAGGAAGCGAAGCAGCTCCCATAGCTCGCCTCGAACGATCCGGCGACCTACCCTGCCGGAACAGTTTAGTTTATTTTCGGGAGGGTTTAGCCGGAGACTGGAACACTCTCGCTGGTTTTTCTTGCCGCCATGCTCCGATTTGGTAACGCGAGCTTTGCTGTCCGGGAGTGGCAAGTTGCGTCGCGTCGCGTCATGCTCGGCCGTCTACGGGTTCTGGAACCTGCAGATATGAGCTCCTACTAACGTCTCTCGTTGATATGAGATCACTTCTGTTGCTGTCGCCTCTGGCGGTGTTGTTGCTCGACGTCGCCCGTTGCCGTCGCGCCTTAAACTTTCCGCCTTTGTGCAACTTGACCCCGTCCATTTTTGCAGCGGAGGCCGAGGTCGATGTCTACGTGAAAACGGGTGTGCAAACCGAGCCAGCATGTTTGCACTGCGCGAGAACATGCACGAGGTGAGCCACCGCCACACGTTGTACAGCTTGACAACTTGCGTGCTTTCCCGCAAAGAGTTAAAGTAAAATAGAGAAGAAGAAAAACGACAACAACCTGCGTGCTTGCACTTTTACGATGAGGATGAGCACAAAACAGCTCGTTTTCTCACTCTGCGGGCGCCAAGTTGTGCCGTGCAGTGTGCGCGGTGTTGTTTGTCGGCAAGGTTTTCTTCGAACAATTTTGTTTTGTGTCGGTGAAACAAAAATAAGCATGAGCAATCAAGGGATTCTTTGGTTCGCAGGGTCTAAATCAAAAAACTGAAAACACATTTTTTTTTTGAAAAATGAGAAGGTGGCTCAAGGCCTACCTTATATTTCCAAAACAGGCACATGGCCTGGGAAGGTTCGGTTACATGGCTTGTATGATGCACCAGGGTGCAAGGCCACAAGCAGCCTAAAACAAGAGAGAGAGAGAAACCAAAAGGCAAAGGAAAAGGAAGAGAAAAAAAAAGGAAGCTGTCCTAGCCGTCAATCAAATTAGCCCAATAATGCAGATTATCTTTGTCTCGCTGCTTTCTAACTCTGTTGGACCAAAGGCGTATCAAATCAGCTGCATGGAACCTAAGATATGGCATGCAACCTAAGATATGGCTTCATCCAGCACTTATTGTTGAAAACTCTGTTATTCCTAGCTTGCCAGACGGTGACTGCATAAGCCGCAAAAGCAACATTCCATTTATGTTTGAAAGTAAGTTGATCCGCTGCCTGACGAACGAAAGTCTGGATATCAGGGGAGTGCAGAGCCAAAGAACCCAACAGGAGCCTGTGCCAGATGGTGCTGACCGGACGGCATCGAAGCAACAAATGATCAGCCGATTCAAGGGCTGGGCATAGATCGCATCCAGCGTCAGAGGCAACCACTGACCAGCCATTCCGAGCCATATTGTCTCTTGTGTTCAAACGCCCCCGGAAGACAAGCCACAAGAACACCCTATGCTTTAGTGGTACAATGGGATCCCAAACCCACTGATCGGGAGCCCAACGCAAGCCGCGGAAGGTGAGCAACCTGTAGAAAAAGCCTGTGCTGAGCCTGCTGCCAGCCATCGAAGAGACTCGGGTGTCGAGGAGCGTAGAGGCAGGGGTAACATTTTCCAGTAAATGATCCGAGGTGAGCAACTCTTGAGTCGCCGATTGGGAAAGATTTGGGTGGAGGCACAAATTCCAACCTTCCACTGTGAACTGGGACTTAACCGAAAAATCCTGGTTGCGAGCGAAGGAGTATAAGACCGGAAAGAGGTGTCTCAGCCTGCCAACTTCCAACCACTGGTCATGCCAAAAGGAGACATGAGAGCCGCTGCCCATAGAGCAGCGAGAAGAAGACATGACCAAAGGAATGCAGCCCTTAAACCCTTTCCATATGGCCGTATCTTTGTGGTTGCTGCTCAAGGGTACACTGGCCTTGCAGTATTGTGACGCAAACCAACGGTAGCAAGGGATGTCTGAGGATTGGAGGATTTTTGCTACAAACTTGCAAAGCATAGCCTGGTTATGGGCGTGTAAATCTCTGATGCCCAGACCACCGTTGGCACGGGGCAGCACCACCTTATCCCAAGCCACCAGGCATTGACCACCCTTGATGCTATTCCTACCTTGCCAGAAAAAAGCTCGAAGGAGGCCTTCCAGCTTGCTAATTGATTCCTTAGGCCAGGGAAAGCAAGTCATGAAATAACTTGGTATGCCTGCCAGCACCGAGTTGATGAGCGTGAGACACCCTCCCCAGGAGAGAAAGGTGGCCATCCAACCAGAGAGACGACGATCAACTCTGTGAATAACCGGGAGTACCATGCCATGCTTGATCTTGTGTAGAGAGAGGAGCATCCCCAGGTAAGTACATGGAAAGGAGGAGATCGGATAGCCCAGTGTACTAGCAATCTTAGCAGCCACCTCCGCAGCAACACAAACCGGCATGAGGGTGCTTTTGTGGAAGTTAATGGACAACCCAGAGAAGTCTGAGAAAGCAGTTAGGATGTGCTTGATCATAGTAGCCTGCTGCACATTGCCCTGAAAGATAATCATCGTATCATCCGCATATTGTAGCACTGGAAAGAGATCATCAGACCCGAGCGGATGCAAAAGGTTGCCGCTCTGGAAATGCAAGCAACATAATCTTTGTAGCACATCAGCAAACCAGTATAAAGAGATATGGTGATATGGAGTCACCCTGCCTAAAGCCCCGCTTTGCTTGGATGGGAGCACCCACCTCACCATTCATCAGTACTCTAGAGCGTCCCGTTGAGAGGAGTGCATGGATCCACTGTATCCACCTAGTAGAGAAGCCCCTGATGCTCAAGATTTGTGTAAGGCAGTCCCAACTGACAGAATAAAAAGCCTTGCGAAAATCCAGCTTGAGAGCAATGACAGGTAACTTCCGCTTGTGTGTTGTTTGTATCATTTCAGCAGCTAGAGCAAAGTTCTCCACAATAGATCGTCCTCTCAGGAACCCTGACTGCAAGGAGTGCACCAAATCTGGTATGCGCCTCTGCAATCTATTTTTCATGACTTTGGACACCAACTTAGGAGCGCTGTGTACCAAAGAAATTGACTGGAAATCACGCATCTCCAATGGTGTATCCGTTTTCGGCAGCAATGTGATGAAAGCAGAATTGATACCGTCGAGAGCGACACGGTTGGCGTGAAAATCTTCAAAAAACTGGAGCAGGTCATTGTTTAACAAATTCTTAAACGCCTTATAAACTCATTAGTGAACCCATCCGGGCCCGGACTTCTATTGTTGGATGCACTGTCAATAGCATGAACAATCTCTGCCCAAGAGAAATCACTAGCTAGCTCGGAGAGGTCGGCGGAGCTGTACAGGTCGTTGAGCCGGACTGTTGGCATAGAAAGAGCAGGTTGGCCCAAGATATCGGTGAAGTAGGCGGTAGCCAAGCTGAGCTTATGATCATTTTGGTAGTACTGCACACCATCGTGCAAAAGAACCTTTATTTTATTTCTTCTCGCCTGACAATTTGCCGCTGCATGGAAGAAGAGGCTATTTTCATCACCGGATACACACCAGCGCAGCTTGGCCCGACGACTCCACAGAGCAGTCTGCCACAAAATCAGTTGTTCCGCCCTGGTAGAAGCTGATTCACGGAGAACTACTTCAAGCATAGATAGCAGCCTCCTTTCCTCAACAACATTCAAAAAGCTGACCACGTGTTTATTGTTTGCAATGAGTGCCTTGAGGCTGGACTGTCGTCTGCTCCATTGTCGTAGGGCAGCCCGGATCCGTATCATCTTAAAGTTGATGAGCGATGCAGAAGAAGAAATACTCCTGGTGCCCCGCGACCAGCAGTCCTGTATAATGCTCCTGGACTCCTCCATCTGAAGCCAATGGTTCTCAATTCTGAACAGCTTGCTTCTGGCCGTCTCAGTCTGGAACTGAACCAAGATGGGTGTGTGGTCGGAAGTTGTAGCAGGCACACAAGAAGCAGAAGTATGCAAAAAACTAAAATTCCAGGCGTCTTTCACAAGAACTCGGTCCAGCCGGACAAGAGTGGGGGAGGATCTTTTGTTGGACCAAGTGAACAACCTATTGTCAAGCTGGATATCATCCAACCCATGCTCCCTGACCCAGCCATTAAACATCTCCATAAGGTTCCAGTTGGTATGACCGTGGGACTTTTCATGAGCAAAACGATACATATTGAAGTCGCCCAGCACAATCCAAGGCAAACCTGGCTCTGCTGCAACACTAGACACTACTTCAAAGAACACAGCCCGATCATTGCCCGAGCATGGAGCGTAAACAATAGTAAGCAGAAAGGAGCTGGCAGAGGTTGCTGATGACAATCTGACAGTGACATGGCACCGATGAGCGCACACGAGCTGACCAGTAACATTACTAGAATCCCAGGCAACCAAGATTCCACCAGCAGCTCCATCTGAAGGCATGGCAGTATGATCCTTGTACGATGCGGGCAGAAAAGATCGCAACTTAAAGAGGGAGAGAGAGGGCAGCTTTGTTTCCTGCAAGCATACAACACTAGGGCAGCAAGAGGTTATAACATCACGAACCAGCGAGCACTTGTCATCATCACCAAGGCCGCGTACATTCCAGTTTAGGATCTTCATAGTGTAAAGGAGAGCACACCACCCAAAGGAAAGAAATAGCAACACAGATGCATGCTTGAGAGGATGCAAGAGAGGTAAAACATTGATTGAATTGATAGAAGCTGATACAACCGACGACTCACATAACACAACATGACGTACACTAGAACACACAGACAGACAAAGGACATCTGACAACAACTAGCAGACTGACAAAGAAGAACAATGCAGACTAACAGAAGCTTAAGCAAGACAACAACGTAACTGAACTGACGAGCCCAAAGGCATACAACAACATAGGCTGGAGAACTACACATTGGGGTTGTCGAGGACACGCACAGAGGAAGCAGAGGAGTCGCTGGAAGTAGAGGAGGCCGCCGCGTCAGAGGAAGCAGCCCGGGCCCTGACTTGGTTGAGGATGGTAGCAGCGTTGATGCCACATTGATCTGCAATTAGCTTCAGCTGCCCCTGATCAGCGGTGCCGGAGTTGCCGCAAGGGGCAGCTCCAGGAGGCCAGCCACCACTTTCGCCTTCTTGCGGCGCGAGGAGGAGGAGCCGGATCTGCGGGGAGCGCCGCCGCTCGATCCGGACTCAGAAGCCGCCGCCTTTCGCTTGGACGCACACTCGACAGAGCCCATGTGCATGCCGTCGTACGCGCTACGAATGCGCGGACTCCGCCTGGGGGATGACGCAGCCGCCCGCCGGACGGCAGCTAGAGATGGCGGATCCTCCACCCCCTGCATCTCTGGATCAGCAACAGCATGCTGGATGTTGAGATCGAGCATACCACAGCCCACGGCACGCGGCTGAGCAGGCGCATGCCCAACAGGAGGAAGCAGCTGCAGGGCAGGCGGAGCAGCGTGGAGGTCACCGGCAGCGGGTGGAAGAGGCGGACCGCGACAGCTACAGAACACTGTGGCAACGTGCGGGGGAAGCGCAGCGCACGCCCCGTGCTTGAGATTAGTAGCCTCGACAGGGGAGGCTTGACCGCAGGGGAGGATGCCAGGCTCAGGCCGTGGGACATGGCTGGCAGGCCACGTGCAGATGGGCCGGGTGGTTAGGATTTGATGTGCTTGGAAGTGGGCATGGGCTGGGAAGTGGGCTGCAGCCGGGAGAAGCAACTCCTCCGAGGAAGAGAGGAGCGGGCCGACAGCAGGTAGTAGGCTGGAGGGGACGTTGGGCTTTGGGGGATATTTGCTTTCGACAGAGGGCAGCAGCGGCAGAGTGCGGGAGCACAGACTGCCGTCAAAAAACATGGGCCAGAATTTAAATAGCAGAGACCTGCAACTTTCCCGCGCCAAGGAAACCGTGAGGTAATTGAAGCAGGGGAAGGATCCGTCATCCACCATCAGCGGCCGCACCGGAATGGAGCCATGCACCGCTCGGCGGGAGCTGAGCTCTAGCTTGAAGGAGAAACTCGTCTCCTCAGGATCAAAGGAGACGACCGCCCGCGGCGACCGCACGTCAGCCGCCAGCAATGAGGAGTGAAGGCAGAGACGTGCCTCATCCTCGTGGCCGATCTGAGCCAGGGTGGGGATGGAGAAAGGAGAGGGCTTGCTCAGCTTGGGCTTGACGGCGATCTTGAGCATGGCTAGGCAGTCGCCAACGGATGCCATGTGGGGATGCAAAAAAGCTCTGAAAGCCTGGTCCGCCATTCCTTCGCCTCCCCCCGAGAGATCGAAGGAGGATCTAGGGTGGGCGTGCCCTTGCCTTGACGAAGTAGGATGACGCGATCCGCCGACGCCTTCCTCCCCAATATGGCCGGCCGGCCGTGGTGGGGCGGTGGGGGCTCCCAGAGAACAGGCCATGACCCAGATCTTGTTGATGAGGACATCAGCGTAGATGCCATTACTGTCAACATGGTGGAAAGTGACGTGGTGCGGAATATGATGCAGAGCTTCCACCTTGACAAGCACGAAGATACTTGAGAACTCACTGCCATGGAGGCAGGCGTGCTCAAGCCTGAAAAGGTTGGCGAAGCCGGCGACACTAGCCGCCACACCCTGCCTGTTCCAAAGCTCCAGCGGCATCTTCTCCAAAGAGAGGCTCACAACGTGACGATAGGAGAAGGAGAAGGCATTGTCACCCGCATTGTGCGGCAGTATCCATACCGAACGGTTGCCCAAGCAAATAGGGCTAGCCCGCATAGCAGCTACATTCTCGGCCTCCCGCTGGAAAACTACAAAGACAGTGCCCACTGCACAACCGGCGAACCGGATGGGCGTGATGCCAAGGTGGTGGCGGAAAACTCTCCGGAGCCAAGGAAGGAAGCAGGCCTGGGAGGGGTGATGTTGACAAGGCAGACGAGGGAGTTTTGGTCGGCGACCATAGGGTAGTGAACGTCGAGGGAGGTGGGGCAGCCATGCACAACAGGTTCCATGGCCGCAGAGGTCAGAGGAGAGGAGCTGGAAGGGGGCGCGAGGATAGTGGAGCAGGTTGGAGAGGCGAGAGGAGATGAATGCTGAAGGCACACAAGGGCATGGGGATTTAAGGATGCAGGGTTGCGCTTGGGAGGTCGCATGAAGCGCAAAGGGCATTGAGAGCGGTCATGGCCAACCAAGCGACATCGCCAGCAGACAACCGGATCCCGGCAATCGCGCCGATGGTGGCTATAGGAAAGGCAGCGGAAGCAGCGTTTGTGCAAGTCTTTAGGCTTACCAAATCTAAAAAGAGGATTTGGCGTGGTGTGCGAGACTACAGGCGAAGGTCTAGCAGCAGAAGAGAGCAGCGCATCCTTGTATGGAGTGCAACCATGCACATACAAGGAGGAAGAAGGGGAGTCAGCAGAAGCGTGACCAGCAGACCCAGCGTTGTTGGAGCTGAGAACAGCGCGCGATTGGCCAGGAGGGGGTGGCGCTTGCAGGGCAGGAGCGCTTAGCGGGGGAAGGCCGCCGAGCACTTGATTGCACTCAGCCGCGCCATTTCATGGAGCGGGCCCCGCAGCATGCAAACCACCATCCGAACCCCCGAAAACCAGGGCATGCGGAGGCAAGGCAATCGAGTGGACACCATCAAGGGCCAGAACGGGAAGGCACGGGCAAGGACCAAGAATCGACGGCCTGAGCGAGTTGGCTAACCACGTACGATGATGTGCACCAGAGGCGCTAACGAGAGGTGTAGACGACACGTCGTGACGGGCAGAAGTGGCTAAGCAGGAAAGAGACATGCTAACCCTAATGATACCCGAACTCCAGAAATCGCGGAGCACGATCTCCTTAGCAATACACTTGTGAGCGTCCTGGAAGAAAAAAGAGCCAGGCTGGCCTGGCCTGACACGGTAGTCATTGGCGAAACCGCCAAACCAGCTAACCAGCAAGGTGGCAAAAGCCCTAGGGGTAAGCAAAATGCCTTCGTTGAGAACGACGGCGAGCACGCCGGCGGGCCGACTACGGCCAGCCACCGTCTCAACGGAGCCGCACCCATACTTGGCCAACAGGGCATTCTCGAAGCTGCAACCATCCATGGATCCAAAGCCAGACAGAACCGGAGAAGAGTGCGGGAAGGGGCTAGGGCGACGCGAGCAATGCATCAAGGCAAGACAACGCATGCATCAAAGACGGTGGCGGCACAACTCACACGAAGGAAGAAACCAAACTTGGAACAGCTGCCTGGTTGATGAAGTGCCCGTGGCGGATGGAAAACCTCTAGCTGTGCGGCGGAGCTCCTGGGCAGGGTGGCTGTCACGCCCGGAGTGGCACACGACAGATGAGTGGACGCCGAGCCCACGTGGGCACGGCGGGTGGAGGGGTGGCCGCCGGTACCGGGAAGGCAGCCGGCGGTGGAGCTCACGCCTCCCTAGGCGCGGTGGAGCTGCTCGGGGCTACGTCTGCTCCTCTTCCTCCGTACTCGGGAACCGCTTGTTCAAGCACAGACGTGCCACCATGGTACAATACTGAAAACACATAAAATTTGCGGAATTGAATGTTCCCTTTGATTCACGATACTTTCAAAAATATGGGGTGCATCGGTGTCCTCCTGTGTCATCACCATGATTACTATACCATTGACCTCGTTACCGGTTTTTTTCTTCTTTCTCGTTGAAGTGTTCTGACATCCCCGTGAAGTAGTCACCTGTGTCTGGCCATATGATGATGGATGTCGTCACACCAAGAGGGCTCTAAGAATATATCTCCATCGTCATAGGAGCAAATCCCAATCTCGAGCTATCTAGTCTCTTGTCAAACTTTTCGATGGACCTGTAAGTTGTCGTTAGGATCACCTAGTTATAGATGAGGTTTGAGCAACCCCAAAGTCCATCGTATGGTAGGAAGTGACTACGATACTCTCACGGTCCGAGGAACTAAAACACATGCTAACGCTCCATGTTATAACAATTGATTTCAGACAATAATATTTCAATGCATAACAAACAAGTTTGGGTCCATTCAATATGACCGTTCTCCTAATGTCATATTCTCAATGTTGTTTTAGGGATATCATTACTCTTAACAATATCCTAAGAACCGGAAATGAGATCACTAGCAACAATTGAGCCAGTCTTAGAGGTAAGACTAGGAACCTATACTTTTACCATTTATCATTCCACAGGTGCATATGAGTTTTCCACTGAACCACATATTCCAGGATCATATCAGTTATAGCATGAAATATAAACTCTTAATTATGAAAATGGAAATATAATAATACAATATTATTGCTAATGACTCACATATATAGGGGGTCAATCATAGTCCTTTCAATAAGTAACAGTTTCAAACCCAACGAGGAGCAGAAGGAAATGCAAGTGGTTTTCAGCAAGGTATTTTCTGCAAGCACTGAAATAGTCGGTAATAGGTAGTTTGATAGCAAGATAATTTGTAACGAACAAGTAACGGTAATGGTAAATAAAGTGCAGCAAGGTAGCTTAGTCCTTTTGTGGAAAAGGACATGCCAAAATGGTCTCTTATAATAAGCAAAGTGTTCTTGAGGGCACATTAGAATTTTATCTAGTCACTTTCATCATGTTGGTTTGATTCGCATTCGCTACTTTGATAATTTGATATGTGGGTGGACTGGTGCTTGGGTGTTGTTCTTACTTGAACAAACCTCCCACTTATGATTAACCCCCTCGCAAGCATCCGCAACTATGATCAAAGTATTAAGATAAAATATAACCATAGCATTAAACATTTGGATCTAAATCGGCCCCTTACGAAGTAGCGCATAAACTAGGGTTTAAGCTTCTGTCACTCTAGCAACCCATCATCTAATAACTACTCCACAATGCATTCCCTTAGGCCCAAATATGGTGAAGTGCCATGTAGTCGACGTTCACATGACACCGCTAATGGAATCACAACATACATATCATCAAAATATCGAACACATATCAAGTTCACATGATTACTTGGCCTCAAGAACAAAAGTAACTACTAACAAATAATATTCATGCTCAATATCAGAAGGGTATTAAATAGCATAATGGATCTGAACATGTAATCTTCCACCAAATAAACCATATAGTAATCAACTACAATATGTAATGAACACTACTAGTCACCCATAGGTACCAATCTGAGGTTCCGGTACAAAGATTGAACATAAGAGATGAACTAGGGTTTGAGAGGAGATGGTGCTATTGAAGATGTTGATGGAGATTGGCATCCCAAAGATGAGAGAGTTCTTGGTGATGACGATGGCTTCGATTTCCCCCTCTGGGAGGGAAGTTCCCGCGGTGGAATGGCTCCACCGGAGGGCAAAAGTGCTCCTGCCCAAGTTCCGCCTTGATATGGTAGCGCTCCATCCAAAAATTACTCTCCTTATTTTTTCTAGGTCAAAATGACCTATATACCGGAAGATGGGCACCCGAGGTGGGCTGGGCTGGCCACAACCCACCAGGGCACGCTTGGGGAGCCTGGTGCACCCTGGCGTCTTGTGGTCACCAGGTGCCCCCCTCCAGTAGTTATTTTCCATAGTATTTTTCATATATTCTAAAATAATTCTCTGTGAATTTTCAGCTTATTTGGAGATGTGCAGAATAGGTGTCCTGGCGTAGCTTTTCAGGACCAGAATTCCAGCTGCCGGTATTCTCCCTCTTTGTGTAAACCTTGCATATTATGATAGAAAAGGCATTAGAATTACTCCATAAAGCATTATTATGCATAAAAACATTATAAATAACAGAAGGAAAACATGATGCAAAATGGACATATCAACTCCCCCAATCTTAGACCTTGCTTGTCCTCAAGCGAAAAACCGATATCGAAAAACATGCCCACATGCGTAGAGAGAGAGAGAGAGTTGTCGATAAAAACAAAATACAAACATAGTAGCATGATGCTTATTATTATAACTGCAACAATCTTTATTATAAAACTTTTTCACATAACTTTATCATATAACTTCTCATGAACAAGTAACAATTCATCACAACATCAAAGTAAAAGCATAAACTCTGTTGAAAACAACAAACTGTGTTCTCAGTCAACTTTGCAACTACAATTCATCATATTTTCAGGAAGGGGCTCGTATCAGAGCCTTTTGGCAAGTCCACATACTCAACCATCATTTAATCTTCTATGATTGCTAACACTCACCACATACACATGAGCAAAAAGTTTCAACCAGACACATAGAAAGGTAGGGGCTTATAGTTTTGCCTCCCAACTTATTCACCTCAAGGGTGATGTCAACAATAATAACTCATGCTCACTCATATTCAACTGGGTATATGTGCCTACGTCTTTCCCCACCGCATGATGCTTGCAAAAAGAGAAAATAAAAAGGAATAGGGAAGAATACTTTGACTCTTGCATGAAAGATAAATACATAAATTAAAAGATAGGCCCTTCGCAGAGGGAAGTAGAGGTTGTCATGCGCTTTTTGGTCTGTATGCTCAATCTGTTAATGCAAAAGAACGTCATGTCATATTGCCCCTTATGATAGCAACCTTTATTATGTAGTCCGTCGCTTTTATTACTTTGCCATCACAAGTTCTTACAATGCTCAATTTTCTCTTACACTAAATGATCAAACACATTTAGAAGCAATTTTTATTGCCTTTTTGCACGATGACAACTTACTTAAAGGATCTTACTCAATCCACAGGTAGGTATGGTGGACTCTCAAAACATGAGTTTGGGTTTTAGGTTTTTGGATGCACGAGTAGTATCTACACTTAGTGTGGATTTTTAGCTAGCAAAGATATTGAGCAAGCACCACATGTCGAAGGATCTATGACAATATAACTTCTGTGTGAATATGAAAAAACATAAATCATTACGTTGTCTTCCTTGTCCAACATCAACAATTTTGTCATATAATAATTGATGGGGTCTCACAATCATAAAAGATGTCCAAGATAGTGTATTTGCATGTGAATCTTCTCTTCCCTTATTAATTCTTTCATGAGTTGCATCATTGGTCAATGCTATGTTTGTCAACTTTCAACAAATTTTACCACTTGTACTTTTTCTTATGTGATGTCATTACTTAACATAAGATTAACATATGATTATCATTATTTTCTTTTATTTTGTTTGAAGCATAAAAGTAAAGAAGCAAAACTCAAACTAAACTTTATTATATAATTCTCACTCAATTACAAAGATGGATAGATCACGAAACTAAGACTCGAGAATAGACCATGCTAAACTTTTATTCAAGTAATTCATGGGATAACTAAAGATCGAACTAAGAAAGATAAATGCAATAAAAGTGATGGTGATACGATACCGAGGCATCTCCCCCAAGCTAGGCAAAAGGCAAGGGGAGTGCCCATACCATGTACTCAAGTCTCCTTTGGTGGTGAAGATGAAGGTGCTGGAGCTTGTCCAACTTGCGTCAGAGGATAAAATTATCTTCCCTTGGGCCATTGACCTCCTGCTCAAGCTTTAGTATCTTTTCGCATAATGCCTTCTTGTTTTCCTACAGACAATGAAAAGGGATAAACTGGATCTTAGGTTTCTTTGCTATATTAGTGAGTCTTGACTTCTTGAATTCCACGTGCATGTACCCAGGTTGAGGTAGTGGGGCTTCATCTTCATCTGAGCTTGTCTCCTATGTTCCCTTCAAGTCATAATCTTCTTCCTCTTCCTTGGTCCAACTGTAGTGCTCCACATCCCCATAAACCTTTGGGTTTGCAATAGAGTCTGCGACATAGCTCTCTCCCTCTGAGTCTTGAGATGACATATTTTCAGATCTGTCAGAAAAACAGCACGAAACAAGAACAGAGGATTTCTTTGCAATACGGTGGGCAATATGTCCGGGGGGTATATAAATATTTTTTATCTTGGAAAACAAGCAAACGGAAGGAAAACGGGGTCGGGAAGGTTCCCGATGGGGGAACAAGCCACCCGGGTGCGCTAGGAAGGGCAGGCGCTCCCTGGTGTATTGTGCCCACCTCGGTTGCCTTCCTGGTTGTTTCTTATTTTCTTTATTTTCCTAATATTCCAAAACTGACAGAATTTTTTTTTTGCGGATTTTTTGGAGTCCGTTTACTTAATGTATCACGTACCTCATCTTTTTTAGGGTTTTGGAGTGTTCTGGAAGGTTTCTTTTATGTGTTCCTCCGGTGTCATGGTTTGGATAATATTGGTTTCAACATTAATAGGCGTACCTGAGATATAGTACTTAATCCTTTGCCCATTAACCACCTTTGATTAGTGCATTCGGCATTATTGATCTTAATTAATGGCTCCAGAACGATAAACTTCTTCGATAATATAAGGTCCTTCCCATTTGGAAAGAAGTTTTCCTACAAAAAATCTAAAACAAGAATTGTACAAAAGAACATATTCACCAACTTTGAATTCCCGCTTTTTGATTCTTTTGTCATGCCACCTTTTAACTTTTTCTTTGAATAGTTTAGCATTTTCATAAGCTTGGGTTCTCCATTCATCTAGCACTACAAAAATAAGACACATCCGTGACATTTTGGGCCGAACGAAATTTTTTCTGTCATACATATGACACTTCTATGACGATAATTGTGACAAAACCCGGTATCATCATAGATGTGGTGGGCTCCTACTTCTATGACAAAAAATCATGACAGAAAATGGGCTTTTCGTCCTGGGCGGGCCGGAGACGCAGCTGCATGACATTCTTTGGGCCGTCCATGACAGAAAAAATCGTGGTAGAAGCGAGGGCGAGGAAAATTTCGGGCAGTTCCCGGTTACGGTGGGAGGTCGGGGGCCGAGCGATGCGCGTTTCTTTCGTACACGTACGCGCGTGTGTGCGAGGCGTTGGCTCTAACTGAACCCGAGCGAGGCGTTGGGCTCTAACTGAACCCGAGCGAGTGCACTGCAGGCTACGCATTACTGAACCCGAGTGATCGATCGATGGCTGTTAACTGAACCCGATCGAGTGATTCCTTCGCTACTGCTGCTAACTGAAGCCGATCGATTGGATGAACAGTGAGCGTTGCGGGGGGGGGGTGGATGAACAGTGAGCGGTGGCGTTGCCTCTGGATGAACAGGACCCCGTGGTGTGGTGGAGGGCTGGATGAACAGTAGACGGTAGAGGGGTGCCCGTGGAGGGGTGGTTGAACAGGACCCCGTGGTGTGGAGGGCTGGATGAACAGTAGACGGTGGAGGGGTGCCCGTGGAGGGGTGGTTGAACAGTAGCCGGTGGAGTAGCGCGCGGTGGAGGCTGGATGAACAGGAGCCCGTGGAGGCTGGAGGTGGTCGACGGTAGCCCGTGGAGGCTGGAGGAGCTCGACGGTGGAGATAAATAGTATCCCGTGGAGTCCCGTTTTGCGGTACGCCACACCCCTCCCGATGAACAGGACCCCCGTTTCGACCGTAGGAGGTCCGTTTCATCCGTTTTGCGGTACGCCACACCCCTCCCGATCAACAGGACCCCCGTTTCGACCATAGGAGGTCCGTTTCCTCCGTTTTGCGGTACGCCACACCCCTCCCGATCAATAGGACCCCCGTTTCGACCGTAGGAGGTCCGTTTCCTCCGTTCTGCGGTACGCCAGGCCTCGTTTCCATCGCCTGTTCCGTCCAAGCCCTCCCGATGAACACGACCATGCATTCCGTTTCGACCTAGACGGTTGGCTCCCACGTGTTCCGTTGCCTCCCGATGAACACGACGCATTCCATTGCCTCCCCATGAACACGACACATTCTGTTGCCTCCCCATGAACACGACGCATTCCGTTGCCTCCCCATGAACACGACGACGACGCTGTTTCTCCGTTCCGACCCGGCCATGTACACGAGCCCTGGCCGTACGTATGCGCGAGTAGGCGTTCGAGACCCTGCCCGTATGTACACATACATGGCCGTATTTTCTTTCTTGCACCCTGGCTGTTGTACGTATGTGTACATGCTACGTGCGCGCCTCTACTACGACACGTGGCGCCTCTACTATGATACGTGCGCGGCTCTACATCGACCAGTATATACGTACACGTTCGCGACCAGAATGACAACACTATGTACGCTTCGACCAGGTGGGTCCCGACTGTTAGGCACTTCCTTGCGTGCGAAGATGTAGCTAGTGGGTCCCAGCAGTCAGGGGGGCGAATCATTTTTTTGCCCGAACGCACTTCCTTGCGTGCGAAGGTGTAGCTGGTGGGTCCCAGCAGTCAGGGGAAACGTTTTTTCGCGAAATACGGTGGCCCGTCCGGTGGGTCCCCGCTGTTAGGTGGAGGAATAATTATTTTTCATGTAATAAGGAGGCACTTCCTTGCTGCGGCCATGGACCCAGCTGTCAGCCTCTCCACGTACAGTCCACGTCCGATGGAAGCTGTTCCTTGACCACGTTGACCACGCCGCGCCGAGAGCACCAGGGCGGTGGACGACGCGGAGCCGGGGAAGACGCGACAGTGGATGCCCACGCATAGAGGAGTATGAGGGTTCACTGGTTCGCTGCGGTGTGAGGCTGCCGTCGCCGCAGAATAACAGGGGGTGTAGGGGAGTAGAGGGATGGCCTGGCCAGCGGTGGGAGTAGTAGGGGGCGGTGAGGCCTCCGCCGCATCGCAGCCGGCCACGGGAGGCAGGAGCACGAGGCACGACCGGCGCTGGTTTGGGCGGCTGGAGCAAGAAGACCATAGGTTGAAGAAGCACTACGGCCGTTGGATGGACATCGTACGATCACTGGAGCTAGAATTGTGCATATTGACTAAGTTGACAAAGCCCTCCGTCCCCGTCAACTTAGTAGGCCCACAAGTTAGCCTGCCACTATACTGGGTCCCAGCATGGGGAGTATTCATTTTTTTGTGCGTAATAAGGAGGCACTTCCTTGCTTGCGAGGATATAGCTGGTGTGTCCGAGCTGTCAGCGGCGGTAACATTTTTTCACGAAATACATAGGCCCTTTCGGTGGGTCCCTGATGTCAGGTGGAGGAATCATTATTTTGCGTGTAATAAGGAGGCATTTCCTTGTGTGTGGCCGTGGACCCAACTGTCGGCCTCTCCACGTACATTCCACTTCAGATGCATGTGGGTCGTTGACCATGTTGACCAGGCTGCGCCGAGAGAACTAGGGCGGAGGACGACGGCGAGGCCTAGGAAGGGAACGACACGGAGGCAGGGAAGACTCGGCAGTTGTTTCCCACGTGGAGGGGAGTACGATTGTACGAGGGTTTACTGGTTCGTCTGCCGTCGCCGGAGAATAACATCAGGTGTGGGTGAGTAGAGGGATGGCTAGGCCAGCAATGGGAGTACGGTGGGGCGGTGAGGCCTGCGCGGCAGCAGAGCCGGCCGCGGGGAGGAGGGAGCAGGCAGTCCCGCCGACGCTTGTTTGAGCGGCTGGAGCAGGAAGATCAGAGATTGAAGAAGCACGACGACCGTTGGATGGCCATCCAACAGTCACTGCTTGTGCATCAACCTTTTTTTAGGAAAGCCTCAAATCTGTGGAAAATAGCATACAGCCCATCTGCCATTATTTCTAATAATTTACAGCCCATTTGCTAATTATTAAGGTTTTTTTGGAGCCCATATTCTTTTTGTTAGCATTACAACCCATATTGTGGCCACGGTTAAAAAATTATATGAAATTTTGCATATTTCGGTGCGATCCGAACTGTTTTTAAAAATAAATGTATATCAATATAAAATCCAACAAATTCTCCACGCATAAAAATTAATGTAATTTAAAATCTCGAAATAAAAAAAAAGATATTTGAAACTAATTGCGGGTTTATGTGTTTTAAAAATGTACAGACCATTTCTCATTACTGATGGGTCCATTTTCTCGGCCAGCCGAATGAAAGCTCTCCTTGTCTTTAAATATTTGCAGCCCAACAGGCCTGACTAAGCGACTTACTTGGCAAATCACAAAAAAACTGGGCTGTGGCCGTGGACCCAGCTGTCAGCCTCTCCACATACAGTACTCTTTCGATGGAATGTCGTTGACCACGTTGACCATGCCGCGCCGAGAGCAACAAGGCGGTGGACGACGGTGAGGCCTAGGAAGGGGACGACGCGGAGCCGGGGAAGACGCGACAGTGGATGCCCACGCGGAGAGGAGTACGAGGGTTCACTAGTTCGGCTGCGGTGTGAGGCTGCCGTCGCCGCAGGGCCTGGCTAGCGGTGGGAGTAGTAGGGGGCGATGAGGCCTCAACGGCAGCACAACCGGCCACTGGAGGCAGGAGCAGGCGGTCTCCCCGGCGCTGGTTTGGGCGGCTGGTGCAAGAAGAGCAGCGATTGAAGAAGCAGCAGGACCGTTTGATTCAAATCCAACGGTTACTGCTGCTAGAATCGTTTGTTGACTAAGTTGGCAAGCCCTGCGTATGTGTCAACTTAGTAGGCCCACAGGTCAGCCTCCCAACCGGTGCGCCCCAGATGTCAGTGGGAGGAATCATTTTTTCACATAATAAGGAGGCAGTTGATTGCGTGCGGCCAGGCCAGCGGAGGGAGTAGGCTGGGCCGGGGAAGCATGCGCGACATCACAGCGGGCCACAAGAGGAGGGAGTAGGTAGTCCTGCCGGCGCTAGTTTAGGCGGCTAGAGCAGGAAGATCAGAGATTGAAGAAGCACGTCGGCCGTTGGATGGACATCCAACAGTCACTGCTGCTAGAATCGTGTATTTACTGACAAAGCCTTGCGTAAACAAGTCAGCCTCGAAATCGGTGGCGTGTACAGCCCATTTACTATTATTTTTATAATTTTTACTCATTTCTAATTCATATGGAATTTATTGCAGCCCGTTTTCCATTTTTAGAATTGCTGGCCATTTTCTGGTCAGTAACAGGGTCAAAAAATTAACTAAATATGTGGGAAATTTTGAAAATTCGCAAATTTTTGCTGGGGAATGAAATATTCTTAATCCAAAAATTAATAGCCATACTAAAACAAATTTAAAAATAAATTAGTACTATGTCATGTTAAATCCAATGAAATACGTATAAGATATCAGTGAAGAACAAAAACAAAAAAGGTAACTTATATCCCATTTGCTATAATTTTTTTGGATTTTTCAACCCCTTTTGATATTACTTTTAACAGACATTGACCATACACTTAAGCCAAGCCGGAATGCATCCCTCCTTGTCTTGAAATATTTGCAGCCTAGTAATTCGGAGAAAACAAATAGGCCTAGCTTAGGTATTCTTCAAAAAGAAATACTGGGCTACCTATTTTCCCAAAGAACTGGTGCATGAGCATTTAGCTTTATTTATTTACTTATTTATGTTTAGGGGACCATGAGCATGTACCTGGGCCGGATTCATGTGAAAGCCTCCCTTCCAGTTAATTATGGGCTTCTCTATTGGGCCTTCATCAGTGGGCTGCATGTTATCAACAAGTGGAAAATGTGTTCCATACGAAAAATAGTATGCGCTACGTACGGTACGGGGCACTAAAGGATCGAACCGTGAAACGACTTCCAAAACATTGTATTTTTCGTTCTAACAACACATTTATTCAACCAACAGACGAAATATACTACTGATTGTACATTGAAAATAGCAGCAACAGAAGCAGTAAGCAGGCCAGAAGAGTGAAGACGCAGCTCTCTCTTCCAAACCAAACATCAGCCATCATTACAAAAGGGCTACCAAAATAGAACAAGTGTATGCATCAAACTAAATAAAGATCCTACTACACCATGTGTACGCATCTAACTAACTGGCTCAGTTAGACGTTACTATTTATTAAGCTGTGGAGATTGGCTGATGGCTTGAACCAGATGGGTGCCTGACGGGGGAAACTCCAGCCAGCAGGTCGAAGTCTGATACTTGCGACCCTCTCTCCTACTTTGGGCTGCAGAGCATGGCGGCACATATCAGGGTATGGTGCATGCAGAGACGCATGGTACGCTGTGTACACACAGTTTTTCTTGATGAACGAAACCGCGCTGCCATCATGATCCTTGTCGTCGGTTATCTCCTAGTTAATCGGACAATTCAGTCCGACAAACAGAGAGCATGTACCAAGGCTACTTACCAGCCTCCAGTCAAAAATTCCTGAAGGCCCAGAGAAGCTGGGATCCTGCTCAAAGACCTTGCAGTGACTGTGATTGTATTCCGCGAAACAACATGTCCGGTACGTGCGAACGATCATCAATCTTTTGCCATCGTCTGATCGAGCCAGGAACCACCTGCAACTGCCATGCCGCTTTTCTTTGAAAGGTTCTGGGATTAGAACGGGTAGGGACACCAGGCGGCCTACAACATCATATCAAGTTGGAGTTAAATAAAAAGGGCTCTTGATTTAGTCAATCTTAAGAATAGCATGTTATGAGCATGAATATTTTTTCAGCAAATGTTGACAGTAATATAAGCAAGCCATCATGATATCATAGGAAAGTAACATACTACTGTAACTGCCGTTTGTAGCGATGACTGGAGTAGGCCAGCAATACGTCCAGCCATAGAAGGAGTCGACAGTGTAAATGAAGCCCTTGTGTTCAAAGGCATCAGAGAACCATGGAGGATGTATGATCCTGCGATGGACGTGCATATTTATCCACTTACCGCAGTGACCTGTCAGATAGGCGAGACCATGGTTGAAGAATGCAATTAGCCTGAAGTCTTTATAATTCGCAGATCTTGTGGGCACTTGGCAGATTACAACCTTGAGCAAATCAAACTTGGTATCATGTTGGCTACTGTAAGATTTCGAGTATTCTGGGCCACGGTGCCAAAGCAGTGCAGTGTTAATCGAAGGAAGGGGGATCAATCGCCGGGTGTAGACCTCCACGAGCATCCAGCTGTCGCGACCGTCAACGAGCACCATCCAAGACGTGTTCATGCCAACCCAGTACATACCGTTAATGTAGTTGAGGCTGACGGGGATCGGATCGCAGTCAAGGGGGTTGATGCTCGCCACCCTACGATCATTATGCTGCGTGACACGCCGTTTCTGAAGATCAGGCGGCATCAGCAAGCAAGGAGCTGGCTTAAAAATCTCCGGCCTGAGGGCTTTGAGTAAACGGTACATCCCCGACGAGCACGCGGCGAGCGGCATGGTACTGAGATTGTCCACACGCGAAACAATGAGCTTGATTACCTCTGTGGGGAGCGAATTCCAGCCACTCTTTCGGCGGACGCTGCTCGGTTCTGCCATTGTTAGTGCTTGGATTTCGGACGAGGGGGGAGGCGCCTTAGCGGGGATGGAAGATTGGACAAGATTATGTGCGGACAAAGATGGAGAAGCGAATATGTGCTGCGGGAAGTGGACAGGTGATGATGACTACAGCATGCCACTTGACTTACGAGACACATACCAGCAGCGTAGGGTCATGTCGATTCCAGAAAACTTGCTTGAGTGATCACAGTACTGGTACTCCCTACAGTGCTATGCCCTAACTTGCTTGAGTAGAGTGATAGAGTAGGACTCTGCTCTACTACTAGCACCGGAGGAGTAGTATATTCTAATCTAAAATAGTTACAAACTTCAATGCCCGAGCATGGAACGACTACGAACCATGCTCAAAGACCGTGTCTACGTGGTGTTTGGACATGGGCGACAACCTCAATGCCAACGGTGCTGCTCCCGTTGCACCGTATGTGTTTCTGTCCTTCCTGTTCGAAATCGTGGTAGAATTCATGATTTATTTTGTGCTTATTCGGATTAAATATCGCAGTAACTTGCTCATATATTCAAATGGCGCAACGTCCCCTATAGCCACTCCCGTTTCATGGACGGCCTGGTCGATGCCTCCAAGGAGCCCTTCGTCCACTGCTATGAGTGCCCGATGCCGTTTTGTGGCTCGTCGGAGGACATGGTGCATCACCTCACGGATGCGTGCAGCCGTCACTGCTGGCCCTTGCCGGAGAACATCAAGTACGAGACGTGCTACCCGTTCACCATGCCAGAGTCGCTGGAGGATCGACGTTAGAGGGAGGGGGAGGAGATAGCGATGAACGTGAACGTGAGGGGGAGGAGATAGCGATGTTGTGGGAGGCGCAGTATTTATAGCGAGCAATGGCAAACCTACGTAAGATATCGACTGAGCTGCACTGACTTAACTGCGGGTCCAGTTGCGTCACTGACATGTGGGCCAGACCCCTGTTGGGCCCACATGTCAGTGACCCAATGCACCTGCAGTTAAGTAACAGCTACGTGGGCATATTTGTTGGAGTAAATTACGGGGGAGCGAAGGGGTGGAAATATTGCTGGTCACAACGGATTGGACGAGCGCGGGGGGAGGAGAGTCATGCATGCAGATTTTTTCACACGGGGTGGAGTGGTGGGACCGCCGGAGGGAGAAGGAGAGTTTGGCGGGCATATTGTTTCCACACATGGAGAGGAAAAGATTTGGAGACGAACGGGCTTCCTGCAGGTATGGGGAACGGTGCATAATAAGTCATCTTGCATGCCGGGCTAGGTATAGTCTCAAGTCATTAAAAACATACACGCCCCACACATGTTCATATTTCAAGGTGCACTAAATTATTGCATGCGATGATTAAGGCTGGCCATAATGGTGGTATCTTAGCTGGTATCATGCACACGGGAATAGCAAACATGATGATGTGGCAAAGAATTAAAGAAGAGAGGGGGGTTAGAGTAACTAGTGTTCATGCATGCATTGGTAAACACATTTTTTTGTGAAGAACGACATCACTAGTTGAGTACTTTTGCAGACTTCAAAAACTATTCCACCGCCTCTACTATCTTGCTAAGAGTAGGTGAAATTTTTGAATTGAGCCCTTTAAACTAGAAGGGAGGTAGTGGTACTCTAATAGCTAACCTTGTTGTGATGACAAGATAGGACATGGCACACACCTGGACAGAGGAACTAGTCTGCATTGTGCATTTAAGTTTTGTCTGAATTCAATGTACCTCTACTTTCACCAGACTTATAGAAAAATGTGTCAACATTCACAATGTCAAATAAATATTTTTACACTCATTGTAAAACGTAGTTCTTATACTCATTATAATCAGTATTGTAGATATTGGTATTTTTAGTATAAATTTGGTCGTGGGATTTCATTGATGCCTGTCAAAGCGTGGAGGAAGCGGAGCTCAGGGCTTGCATTGCCGGTCTCTACATAGGTATTTCTCTTCATAATCCTGTAATTTTAGAGACTGATTGCGCTTTTGTGGTAGCGTCTCTTGCATCGGGGGACTATGACAGGTCTGCTATGCGTGACCTGAAGATGAAAGCGTTGAGCATCTCGAAGTTGATCAACAATCTTCAATTGTCAAAGATTAGCCGTTCGGCCAATAAGGTGGCACACTTAATCGCTAAGTATAGCTTTGACAATAGATTAGATGGTATTCTTGTAAATAACGTACCGCCTTGTGTGGTGAATATTGTATCGAATGAGTGTACTGGTGTGGCTGGTTAATTAATATAAGGTGGTGTTCAAAAAAAGTATAAATTTGGTCAAACACTGTGCAAATGGTTGACGGGAGTAAAAAGGACCAGAGGGAGTATCATGCATGCGGAGTAGGCAAAAAAAATTGCTTGTCTAAAAAAAGGCAAAAAAATTGCTCATTTATAGCCGGTTGAAGTCTCAAAGGGCGCGACCGCGCGAGGGAGGCGCGACGTTTGACGGAATTAAGTGAAGTTACATCCACGCGCCGGCATGGCGTGCGAACAGGCAGAAGCTATACCGTCAGGCCTACGATATGGGTCTAGTAGACATGACATCTAGTGGGTCCTGCATAGTTCTCGAGAACTCTTTGGGGGCTTGCAGCCGTTTATCCACCGGGCAAGCCAGCAACCCCACGCCGTTCGCACGCCCTACTCGTCCCCGTCTTCTACCTTACAACAGTTCGCTCCCAGTCATCCCGTCCTTTCACATTAGTTCGCTCCCAGTCATCCCGTCCTTTCACATTAGTTCGCTTCTAGTTTTTTTTGCGGGGTACAATGGTTCAACTTCTCCCAACCCTCCTACAAAATCCATGGCCTCCCAAATCTCCATGGTCGCCGCTGAGTACCAGGTTAGAGCCATCACCGGCGATCAGTTCATCGTCATCTACACACATGGATCCGAGACGGTGAAAGCATGGCTTGCTGGCTTCCTACGCATGTTCAACAGTTCAACGGATGAGTGGGTCGCTAGGCTAGATGTTGAGTACACCACAGTCCTGGGACGAGAGAAGGATCTAAAGGACGAAGAGAGGAAGAAGCCCGCCGTGATCCAGGTTTGCGTACATAACGTTTGCTTGGTCTACCACATATGCCATGCCGACGTTGAGTGCCAGGATTTTAAGAACTTCCTCAAGGACAAAAGAGTGAAATTCGTTACTGTAGGCTTTAAGAACGACAGGGATGTCCTGTGTCGGATAGGTCTCGTTGTAGGCCAGCCCCTCGATCTCCAGAAGGCAAGCCTGGTGTCCTCCTCTCAACCTTCAATGCTGACCCTGGCAGCAGCCATGATTAATCCTTCGTATGCTAAACTGAAGAAACCTCATCACGAGTTTCATCATGCATGGGAGTCTAAGACATTAGATGAAGATCACATCCTATACGCAACAATGGATGCCTACCTTTGTTTAAATATCTACAAGGGTTGGATGAAGAAGCAGAGCCCAGTGTCTGGTTCAAGCAAAGAAGCGTCGGCGAAGAGGAAGAGGAAGAGGGACGAGGACGAAGTCGAGGACGTGGACTCGGACTCCGAGTAGGTTGCAGTTCCCTCGCTCATGCTGGTTCTACTGCAGTGTCAAGCGGACTAGTTGCTTAGTTTATTTTCAAGGGTGTGTTGTGCTGAGGCCCCAGCAGAACTATGTTTATGTTCTTTCTCATTATTTGAACTCTTTAGTACGTACAGTAGTACTAGTACTATGTCTTACTACTGTTCTTCTTGCAGTTGGTACTACTGCTCGTATCTTCGTGTTCCTACTATACTTAATACGTTCGTACTAGTAGTATAATTTGGGTCAGTCGATTTGTGAAAGAAGTTCGACGGAGCGAAGGAAGAAGACGGCAGAAGAGGTGGAAGAAGCCCTTCTAGCCATCCATGTTGCATCAAACGGCTCACATGAGTCGACTGACCCAAATTGCTCCTTCAGATTGCAGGATCCACGTGGCATTCAAGGTCTCGAAGGTAGATTCCGCGTCCGCACCCGGTTTGCGGGCTCGACGTGCGCGCGACCGGCTTCCGCCGCGATAGCCACCATGCGCGCCTCCTCCGCGCGGCCGGAGACGACAATGACACGGTAGTTCCTCCTCGCCGGCGTGCTGGAGCACGCGCTCGTCCTCCTCTTCGTACGCTGCGTGCATAGACGCGGCTCCACCAGCTGCTCGCGTGCTTGGCAGCGCGGCGGCATCGCGAGGAGGTACTGCAGACGACGTGAGCGGGCGAGCCTTCGGCTTCATGGCACAGGGATGGCGGCGACACGGCGGTGATGGGCGAGAAATTGTTGGCCGGAGCAGGCGGGCGCCGGCATGCGCAACGGCGTGGCGGCATATTGATGAGTGCGCGTGTGGGAGCTTACTTTAGTTATATATATAAGGTTGGTCAAACTTAAAAGAAAACCGTACTAGTACACGTAAACATTATACTTAGGCAGTGCTTTTATTAGTTAGTACCACAACCATGATACGGAATCCTGTGCAAGCGCGTGAACCGTGGCCGCACGGTCGATCGAACGGTGCGTCACCGTGTCGCGCTCGAAGGACATCCACCAAACCTTTTTGTGTGTGTGAAAACAATCCTCAAATATTACTCAACTTTTTTTTCCTATGAAAGTTCTTGACGCTGCAATATTTTCATATATTTGAATTTAGCTCCAGTTCGTGTTTATTTGGATTTGGACGTTTTAGGTGCGCCCTAGTTTTTTTTAATACTGATTTTGTGTGTGTGACTGAGAGAGAAAACGTGTGTATGTGTCCATATGTGTGTTGTGGCGGAAGGGCAATGTGGAGACGGTGTGCGTGTGATACAGACATAGAGAGGTGTGAATGTGCAAATGATCATGCATGAGTGAGACATAGACAGATGCCGATACGTTGTGTATACATGAGAGAATGGTCTTCTAGTTTAGGCCTGTTTGGTTCCAATAAGTCACATGACTTATAAGTCAGGTGACTTAAATTCAGTGACTTATAAGTCACGCCTGTTTGGTTGTCATCTGACTTATAAGTCACCTGACCACACCTTCCCACCTTGTTTTTTAATGTAAAGGTGATGGGACCCACGTAAAAGGGGTCACTTATAAGTTTTAAGTTGGGATGGAGCAACTTATGACTTATAAGTTGGGGTGACTTATAAGTTGGGTCCGTTTGGCAAAATAAGTCACTTTTTGCACTTTTCGACTTATAAGTTGGTGACTTATTTGGAACCAAACAGGGCCTTACTTGTGTGTGTGTGTGTGAGAGAGAGAGAGAGAGGGAGAGAGAGACAGAGAGAGGAGCATCCGTAACACAACAACCATCTCTCTCGATTCGTCCGTCCCTCGCACGGTCGCATGCAACACATGCATCAACGCGCACATTTTGACACCCTCACCCGGCCCCTGCCCACCTCAAGGCCCGCACAATCTCTTTGCGAATACCCATTTCTCTCCTTAGGTTTGTTTTCTCTCAATATCTGACACACACACACACACAGACACACGCAGCACAACACACACACACTCCCCCGAGCACACAATTCATCCCCATCCAAGGTTATACATTATACGGTGACCACTCTCGCTTGTGCTTCTTTGCACCCCAACATGCACAACACCTCAATCTTCAAAGAGGGCATCGAGCAGATCGAAGACGGCGACCACACCGCGCTAGAGAATGCGGGGTCATTTGGAAGCAGGGTGATGTGACGACGACTGACTGACTCCTCCCCCACCCTCTCTCTCTTGCACAAAATTACCAATCCCTCTCTCCCCCGCACAAAATTGTCAATCCCTCAACCCACGAGGTCCTTCCCCTCTCGTCCATGTTTTTCCAGCTCTCTCATCAAACATGTTGTCTCTTCTCCTTCCACGTATACAGAATCCAGATGCACACGCATCTCGTGTATATTACATGTATCCATCTTTCTCACAAACCTAACTTCTTCCTTTCTCTCTCTCTCTCTCTCTCTGTCTCGTTAGGTTTGTCTTCTACTCTCTCGTCCACATACATACAATCTTTCCTACCCTATCTGCTCCATCTTCAAAAGCTCTCTCTGCACGTTTCATTCACACACTGGGATATGTCAAAATGTTGCTTCTATAATGTCTGATGTAGATTTATGATTGTTTTTGTTGCATCCTACAAAGTAATAACTATGAAATGCATTTAGATTCTCATTTGACTGGGATTATGTGAGTTTGAGCATGTTGTGAAGTACTATAGACCTTGTATACATCTTGGGATTCGACAATGATTGTAACTATTGAATTCTATAGACCATTACATTCGAAGTTAATAGCCTAATATATTTATTCCACAATTTCAACAAATGATTAGTTCACTACAAACTAAGAAAACAAATGTGTATTCCCTCTGTTTTTATTTAAGTCCATGTATTAGCATTGGTCAAAGTCAAGTTTTGTAAACTCTCAGAAAGCTTATAACAAAAAATATTAACATATACAATAACAAATAAATACCATTAGATACATTATTGAATGTACTTTCACATCATACATATTTGTTATGGTAAATATTTATATTTTTCTATAAACTTGGTCAAACTTTAGGAACTTTGACTTCAGTCAAACCTAATATGCAGAGTTTACTACTACTACTACTACTACTACTACTCGCTGGTTGCTTAGCCGAATCACTCAACACGCCACACGGGGAGTCCAGTGTCACAAAATTTTGAGGTCGGCGGGAAAATCTCCCGCGACCCTGGTTCGAGCAGTGGGAAGTTACCATGACGCTTGGTAGGGGGCTTTTTTCGTAACTTCAGGTTCACCCTACCCAGCCAACCCCACCCCGGCACCCAGAGTAGTACACCTGAATACTCCCCATTTTCTATCCCCATCGCAAAATAGACTTCTCCACGGCACCGTAGCCTTCGTGCTCCTCCCCTTTACATCGGCACACTCGTCCACCGCAGCGCATCTGCCTCATCGACGACCTCGTACGCCGCACTGGAGCCGGTCCACCGTCGTCGTCGTACACGGAGCCTCTTCCCGGCATCGTCTTCCACGGTCTCGGATCTGCTTCCCGGAAGCCGACGCCAAGCGCAGAAGTACCACCATCGTGGACAATGAACTGACTCCCGTTGCCAACCATGACTCACAGAGGCCGCCATGACCATCGTTCTCCTCCTCGATTGGTAATGTGTGTATTGAATCACTTAGCAGTACATGTGCAGTTCCAATTTTGTTCATACCTACCCTTCAAATTTCCTGGGTGTTATTGTTCCCGTAAAAGTAATTGGTTATAGCCTCCATTGTCCAATAGAATATCAACTTGTAATTGTGCGTCGCTCCTGTATCGCGCTGTGCTTGGGTAGGTTTTTCATCTGCAACCAGTAGTGTGGCAAATGATGGAAAAGTTTTTAGAACTAGCAAGATGCCCGTGCGTTGCACGCATCAAGATGCATTTGTATGAGTAGTTTATCTTCTGGGAGAAAAGGATGAACGAGGGAAGGCCTTATTTGCAAATCTGGAGAGGGGTATGGGTATCTTTTTTGCAAAATTCCCATTTGTTTCCTTCCTATCTGTCAGATATAAATCGGACGGCCTATATTGCAAGAAAAAAAGTATAGAGAAAAAAAGTAGACAGTAAAGGAAGTAGAGATAAATATTAAATATAAAATAAATATAACAGTAGAGAAGAGAGTAGAGATAGCATGTTGAGATTTTTAAAGCGCCGCGCGTTGCGATTCTGTTGGAGATGCTCTAACATGGCAGACGAGTGCTTTAATGTTGCCCACAAGATGCGTGAGTATTACTAGTACTATATTTTTCTTGCCATGTTGAGATTTTAAAACCACGAGTGCGAACATGCAGAGGAGCAATGAAGACCAAACACGGGATATTCGGGACATCTTCAAGGAGCGTGGCAAGTTAAAGAGGAGATGCACCAAACTTGTAAAACGAGCTTTGGTAAGTAACACCCTTTCAATTACTTTCGTGTAGCCTCGTGTTCTTCGATGTGTATATGTTGTAGTTTCTGTTTCTCTTAAGCGTGGTGTTCTTCAATGTGTAATAAGAAGAGTCTTAATCGTCCTAATGCTTTCGTTTTTAGCTTGATGTAGGAAGTGGGTGTTCTCACCTTGTAGTCTGTTTTTATTTTTTTCCTTTTGAATTCACTTCTCCGAGTTCTGTTTATCTGGCTTCTACTAAATGGATCTGGGTTGCTCTGAGTATTGATCTAAAAAAGAAGTAACTTCATGTCAGGATGCAGTTCCTATGAGGAGGGAAGTATGGTCAACCTCAAGATCATGTTTCCAAAATGAGGCTGGATTACACACAAGGTGCCAGTTCCCTAATGATGCTGGATTAGACACAAGGTGCAAATTCCCAGATGATGCTGGATTACACACAAGCCAGGTGGAGTCGTCAGCTGTTCGTGTCCTCGTGGCATTAGTAAAGGCTGAAAGAAAGCGTGCAACAAACCTTGAGCATGTAGCTGAGTTCCTGAAGAATCGAAAAGAGCAATCAGATGCTCTCTTCACCTAAGCCAAAGAAGAGATGGAAGAAGCCAGAAACAAGCTAGCAGAGGTAGAGCAGGCTAGGCGTCTCCTGCTATCTAAAACTGTTGTCAATACAAAATTTCCTTCATAATAGCTAGGTTCAAATGTTTATCCAGTTAGCATGCCTGTTGTGATGTCCGTGCATCTACTGATGGGGCACAAAATGTATTTTTTCGGGTCATGTAATAACAACAATTACTTTCCAAATAATAACAGACGAAGCATTGGACATGGTATGGTTCACGCACAAGCCCGACATTCCAAGTTCAACCTCCACATCAAACTCATGTTCACAGATATCTGCACATTCATACATAATGTCCACAACCATGATTCACTTCAAAGCCAAAAAAAATGTGAGGAGAGTTATAAATAAAGAAAATCCTCTACTAGTTCCTGCTACCAGTGCAAGCACAACAAGTCAAGACCATGCGTAAATTAATTATATTTTAGTCATTTTTTGTGTTCTAAAATGCATGCCGACTCACGGAAGGATGTGTTGCCGGCACATGCGCGGATTCAATGAAGGCAAGTGGGGTAGTCTTAAGCTGGTTGCACGCGGGCACGCGGTGAGGAGGCGTGCTCAGCCGGGCCTGCAGCGAGTGCGGCCCTCTTGGCCGGCGCGCCTGTTCAATGCCTGCGTTATGAGAGGTCGCGTCTGTGTCAGAGAAATTACGTGGCGAGGAGGCGTGCTCAGCTGACTATTCCTACAAAGGTGCTCCACCACGTACCCGGTACCCGCGAATGCAGCAATCGTGCACCAAGGGTTTTAGGGTTTATTTGTTAACGTCGCCTTTACGTAACACTCATGTGTGCGAGACAGCGAGAGGCCGACTGCGTGCGTGCGCCTCTTCTCTTCGTATATGTACTCCACCGTTTGTCTGGTGTCCAAAAAATTATAATAACTACTAGCAATGTGCCAATGTGTTGCCACACGATCAAAGTAGATTAATACATATTCACCGATTTGATAGAAAAAAAGTCTAGTTTTGAAATATGTATATCACAAAAAATATGTTATGTTTCACTCAAAATATATTACTTTGGCGGTTTTGATGAGATAAGGGAGGAATGTTGTTGGTTTCAAGATTCGAGAAGTGGTATATGTCTAATTTCTACTCTTACTAGCAAGATGCCCGTGCGTTGCACGGAACATCAAGATCTTGTGGGAGAAAAGGATGAACGAGGGAAGGCCTTATCTGCAAATGTGGTGAAGAGTGCGGGTAAATTGCCATATTTTCCTTCCTATCCGTCAGATATAAATCGAACGACCTACATTGCAGGATGACAGGCCCACCATCATCACCAACTCTATTTTTTATCCCTACTCTTATAAAAAGCATTGTCGGTGATGATCGTGTGCCTGCCATCCTGCAATATAGGCCATCCGATCTATATCTGAGGGATAGGAAGGAAACTATGGCAATTTTGCAAAAAGATACCCACACCCCTCTCCACATTTGCAAATAAGGCCTTCCCTCGTTCATCCTTTTTCCCCACAAGATAAACTACTCATACAAATGCATCTTGATGTTCCGTGTAACGCATGGGCATCTTGCTAGTTGTTGCAAAAAGCCCATGTGTGTGTGAGAGAGAGGGAGAGTGGAGGAGGACGGAGTGCATGTGTGACAAAGACACAAGGAGTGTGTGTGCGATAGGTATCAGCTTAAAATGAGGCGATAGTGTGTGTGTGCACGATCGAGAGGGCGTGTCTCAAGAAGGGAAGACAAATCTACATAGATACAAGGAGCGGGAGAGAGACATGTATGCGATGGTGGAAGCACGAGTGTGCGGGTGTATAAACCTATCTAGAGGCTAGCTAGTCGATAAATGTTTGTGAGAGAAATACGAGTCGGGGTGCGAAAGCGAGAGTTTTGTGTGTGAGAGAGAGAGACGGTAGTCGGGAAGGGGAGTGGAAGCAGGAGTTCTGTGTGTGTCTATGTGAGAGAGAGAGAGGAGACGCTAGTCGGGGTTGTCTGATCAGTAAACAAATGAATAATGTCAGTCTGGGATGGAGACGAAAAGGAGACCGCAACAAATGGTGTGTCTACAGGAGAGAGAGAGATAGAGAGTAATTTTAGTGGTATGAGTCATATGTAGAGACATATAGGGTGTGTGAGAGAATCCCATAGAGAGAAAGACAAAGTGAAAGACGAGTGGAGACTGTGTGTGTGGCGGTGAAAAAGAAAGCTTAGGTACCGAGTGTTACCAGAGAACAGCAGAGACGTGAGAGATAATGAAAACCGTGTAATGTATAATGATAGGGAGAGTGTGACACTTCTCAAGGGAGACGTCGAGAGACCATGTTTGCGAGGATAGGAGAAACATGAAGTGAGCATGCGGGTGAGCTGGAGAAAAGAGAGTGATAGCTACCTGAAGGAGTATGCATGCGAGAGAGATGGGCGTGAAAGGAGTGAACAAAAAAGGGATTCAAATATTTGAATTCGAGATGATGATACATGTAATCCATACTCGAACCAAAATTGATCTATCAAACATGCATACTCATATGAACTCACGCACATCTATGTTATTTAATATGTAGATATTACTGATCCATACATTTTAGTAGAACATAATTTGGTTAAATTTTTTCGAATTCAACCTTAAGATTTTGAGATCGTTGTATTTGTAAATCATATTATACATATAAAGGAGTAGAATTGTTTGTTGTGCTTTTGAAAGTATATATATATAAATGATGTATATTAAATGTAATTCCAATTGAAAATGGATCCCGCCCGAAAAAAATAGAATACAAACGGGATTCGAATTGAGTTCGCACGGTAAACGTGCACTCTGCAAAATTTGAACGAAGCGGGGAAAGTCGCACTAACCGCCCGAAACCAAAATCCGCGAGATGGAAATCACTACTGCCTATCCCTGCCACGCAAAGCCTATCTGCTGGATTTCTATAGGTTTCGATAGGGGTAGGTTTGTAATTTCACCCAAACGTGACGTAACCGCCTCTCACCCGGATTCATACACGGTGGGCGCCAAAACACAGTGTGTCCTCTGCAGAAATCGACTCCCTCCCTGATTCATATTCATACACGGTGGGCGCCAAAAACAAACTCTCGTCGTCAAATATTCGGTGTATGCGAGATTACCGTCCTATCCCCAACCGACTAATGTTGCTGTGATGTAGTAGAAATTTGAAACGGGGGCTAAGTTTGTAAATTTCCTCGCATTTGAGACAAGCGCGCCCTGAATACATGGTTCCCCCCTTCCTCTCTACCTCCCTTTTCCCCATTCGTACTCCGTGGGCGCCAAAACACCCTCTCCACCCCACCCTTCTCCGTCCGCCGCCGTCCGCCACCCCATCCACAGCCGTCCTCCTCCACTATGCCGGAGTTGATACCTCGACGCCGCCGTCCATTACAAGAGATCGACCTCTCTCATCCACGGCTTCGGACCGGGATCCTTGCATCCCGTTCTCTCGCTTCATCCCCGCCGTCGTCCACCTTGCCGGCGCCGCTCCTACAACCGTCTCGTCCACCGTGCCCCGCCGCCATCGTCTACCCTCCTAGATCTGCTTCCACGCCGCCGACAGCCATCGCTACCGCAGCACCGTCAAATTCTTAGAAGATGCGTACACGGCGCCGCACCAGAGGCGGTACTCTTTCGTATCTGCTCAACTTATTTATCGCAGCAAGAAAAATAGATCGCCACTGCTTTACTCTGATTTCTTATCTTGGTTGCGAAGTTGCCTTTGTCCGGTTTGCACCTTCAGATCCGCCATGGCACGCTCAACACTATACTCCCAATGCTTATGGTTTTCCCCTTTTATATTCCACACTAGTTAAATCACAGTAGACTAAATTTCAAAATTGGGTCAGTCAATTTTTCAGAGCTCGCCGGAGTTCGCCGGTGCAATCGAAGGGGCTCGGGTGGTTGTGGGGCCTCGCCGAACGAAGAAAACTCAACGTAGGTGGGGGTTGGGGCGGGGGTGGGGGTGGGGGTGCCGGAGGAACACATGCGGTGGGGGCCGGTGGTCCGGCCGGCGGCCCGTGCGGTGTTCTGTATGAGAAGAATCAGAGACGAGGAAGAAGAAGGGTTACGAGACATAGGATCTTCATCCAACCGCCTGAAATGGTCGAGAGACAGCTGGGAGTTGCATTCTTAATGCGCTCTGGTTCATCATGTGTGGGCACTGCACAACCAACATTTTATTATCCAAAATCTGCTTGCTCTTCTTTACCATGTTCCTCTTCCGTTCTTCTTTACTATGTACTCTCTCCGTTCCTAAATACAAGTCTTTGTATAGATTCCACCATGGACTACATTTGGAGCAAAATGAGTGAATCTACACTCTAAAATGTATCTGGATACATCTGTATGTGATCCGTAGTGGAAATCTCTACCAAGACTTATATTTTGGAATGGAGGGAGTATGATAGTAGTACAGTATGTTCATTGTACTGAAGATGAGCAGGGACATTTGCAGCGTAGAGGTCTATACAGTTGGTTGTGATGTACACTTTGAGCCTCTTTGATTCGTAGGATCTTGTAAACATAGGAATAGGATTTGTAGTGGCCTGCCCACTTGAATCCTATAAGAATAGCAAGGAAATGCGGGGAGCTGTGTCGCCTTTGAGAGTTACACTGATATTAACAGTACCGCACCTTCACTTGAAGAGAGCTGGTATCCGAAGCCTTTCTAGCCGTACCAACAATACTAGCACATATATTCCAGCAAGTTCCACTTTGCTGATTTTACTCTGATGCTTAAGGTTTTCCCGTTATATCTACACTATGATCTGTGTAGCTGCTTTGTGTCGCACTAGCAGCAGTCCACTCTTGAAGCTAAACACTGCAATGACTTACAAAATTGGCACCAAGGCATTGAGTGCCATTCTGGATGCAATGAAGCTCATACGCTCCCCACCTGTTGATTCTTGTTCAGAATATGATCCTAATGACTATTCTAGCCTCGAGGAGTCAAAGGCAGATGGCCTGTCCTGTTCACCCATCAAGGTGCTTGTTCTAATTTGGCAATGTTTTATTGATTGCGGGTATCTTGCATATGTTGTCTTGCATTTCTTCTACTTTGTTGCACCGCCAACTGCTTAGTTTACTCATCATATATGTCGAGATACCATGCCCATCCATTATCAATACATATTCCATTTGTCATCATACCATGTTTTTCCACTCAAATGCTGTTCTTGTGCATTAGACATCAAAAAGGATAGGGTGATTGCCGAACCTGAAGGAGCACCAGCAAAGTCCTTGAAAAACGTGGTGGTGCCGGAGAAATCAGACAACACCCCACTTATATTGGTTGTACAACCAGTGACACAAAACGCAGGACCGACTCCAGCAGACTGTACCTATACTTCACTGGCCACACCACTAGCCCCACCACACAGGACCTGCACTCCAGCAAAAGGTATACCGATTTCATTTGCCATAGCACCAGCTGTACCACAGAAAAATTCCACTCCAGCAAAAAGTACAGCAAGTCCACCGGCCGAAGACCTATCCCAACTGCAGAGACGGCCAATTCCTGCAGATTGGAACCCCATTCCATTTATTCCCAGTTTAAAAGACAATGCTTTCAATGTTGTTAGGGACTAGGTGCATATATTCCCATCATGGGAAGATTATTGTGAAGACAAACACCATTTTCACATCTTCCTGTCCAACTTACGTGTAAGTGCTATTATTCATGGTTATTATTTTCCTGTTTTCTGCTGATTCAACACATCAATGATTTATATTACATTGTTGTAACTAGGCGAGGGTCAATCTGGATAGTCATGACGAGCAAAGCTTGCTTGTGCTTTTCAAGGAAGCATTGCAGCAGTATCGGTGTCACCTGAGGAAATCACACTTTGATGGAAAGTCTATAAACGAATTTCCGGTGAAGTCTCCTGTGCTAAATTTAGAAGACATTGAATGGAAAAACCTTGTTATGCACTGGTCTCGTTCCTAGTATGAGGTACTGTCTATGAAATCACATGACAATTTGAACTTCTACTTTTCCGCATGTGCCTTACGGATCTTTTTTGCAGGAAATCTGCTCGAAGAAGAATTCCAGTTTGACAAGAACGATAGGATATCGCAAATATGCTGCCCACTGCTTTGCTCTTGTTAGTACATGTTGTCCTGTATCACTGTACTTGCATACATACCTGGTTCATTATGTGACAGCAGTATGCATGATAGTTTGCTTATCAATTGTTCATCTCCAAATTATCTGGTCTGTATGAATGGTTACATTAGTGTAGAATATATCCAATGCCAATGTTTTTTTAGCTCTGCATTGTTCTTGTAAGTACATGCTGTCCTTTATCAGTGTACTTACAATGATAGGTAGTTGTTCATGTACCATCACTCTGCAGCTTATTTTCCTTTGCCCTCCATTTTCTACACATCAGATCTATATTTACTCTTACCATAAGGTTGGTACTGAAGAAGTTTAGCTGTGCATTGCTCTTGGCTGTACCTTTTGCCTGTATCGCTGCACTTACATTTATAGGTACTTGGTTATGTAGCATCACTCTTCATCTTATCTTAAATATTCTCTATTTTTTCGTATATTATCACATCTATATTTACTCTTAACAAATTGTAGAATAAAGGCAATGCTTTTGAAGAAGATTCTGTGGTAAACTTCTTGAATTGCCCCCCCCCCCATCAGCATGGACAAGGCCTTTATAGAGCCTGTCTTCACCAATAATGTAAGTTTGTCCATCTCAAGCCTTCAAACTTTGTTGTATATATTTGGTTAGGCATGACTGCAACAACTATTTATTTTTGGTGTTTGCATCAAATTGCTTGTTTAAAGTTTATTATGTAGTTCATAAACAAAAGTTTGTCCTTTCTCAATTTAAGTTTTGAGTTGTACAACCAAGTTCCTTCTTCATACCATGTAAATTAAACTATACAGAGCAAGTGATCTTATTTTGCACTGCATGTATGCTTTTGTTCTTCATCCGTAATCCAGTGGTATGGTGAACCTACCCACTATAGCACAATGTCATATTCTGCAATGTCTTAACTATGAACAATGTCATATCATTCTACTATATTTAAACCGTCTCTTTATTTGCCAATCTGAAATGGTATAAATTGACAGCATACTAACCATTGATACTTATGAGTTCTTGATCTGTAATCCAGTGGTGTCGTGAAGCTGCCAACTCCTTCACAATGTCATTTCCTGCCATGTCTTGACCTGAACAATACCATATTGTGTTAATGCAATTTTAAACTGTGTCACTTTATTCGTCAGTAAGAAATGTGATGAATTGTTAGCATTGATACTTTTATGTGCAAAACCTGTCATCTGTCTGCTTGTTTATCTTTCAGAGTGAGGAAGATATAAGTGTTGAACAAGCGTAGTTTCATCATCTTGCTTAGCTGCTTGCGTTGCAGCTCCCCAGCAGGGCTAACCTTTCTTGAACTCTATTGAAGTGCCGTCGGTTTTGTATATTATTTTGTCGGCGTGTTTATTTGCACTAGTGGCGATCTTTGATGCCCAGTGTATGTAATCTGCTATCTGCCTGTGCTTTATTATCATAGTGGCGAAATTTCATGCCTAGTGGATGTAATATGCCGTAATTTGTTTATTTTATAGTCACGATGCTGCAGTTATTTTACTGTATATATATCCTGTCTTTGTAGTAAACTGGCCAAACCGTAAAATTATGGTACATAATCAGGCCGTCATGCAATCACGATGTAGGTTGGGCCTGAAACGTGCCGAACAGCTCACGGGCCGGGAGCAGCCCGAAATGAACCCCGGCCCATGATTGTGCGAATCAAATCATGGGCTTTTAATAGGCCAAAATTGTCTCGGTCCTTGTTTGGCCCAATCAGATATCGGCTACGAGCAGGCCGGATGCAAACCGGGCTGTAGTTAGGCCCAACTATATGACGGGCTTTTAACAGGCCAAAATTAATATAGGGACGAAATGTTAAACGGGCCCTTAACAGGCCAAAACTAATATCAGGCCGAATTACTAAGTGGGCCTTTAGCAAGTGGGCCCAAAAGCATAGTGTCCAATTGACGGGCCGAATCTGATATGGGCCATAATTGAGCCCAAAGCCTCTTAAAGGGCCGGACCTGATCTGGGCTATAATTTGGCCTAGAACGTGGTAGGCTTTTAACGGGCCGGATCTCATATGGGCCACTATTAGGCCCGGACCGTGGCAGGCCATTAATGGACCGGATCAAATATGGGCCGGCATTTGGCCCAAAACATGGCAGCCAGTTAATGGGCCGGCCTACTTGGGTCCTCAAAATCTTGTGGGCCTACAGCTGGGCCGTCCCATTAATGTCGGCGAAATCTCGTGGGCCTTTAGCTGGGCCGGCCCATTATGATCCACAAGAATCTTGTGGGCCTTTACCTGGGCCGGCCAATTATGGCACACAAAAATCTTGTGGGCCTTTACTTGGGCCGGCCCATTATGGCCCGCAAAATCTTGTGAGCCTTTAGCTGGGCCAGCCCATTATGGTCTGCAAAATCCCGTGGGCCTTTAGCTGGGCCAGCCCATTATGGTCCGCAAAATCTTGTGGGCCTTCAGTTGATTCAAACTTGATGGGCCGGTCCACGTGTCAACATATCATAGGCGCGTCTCGCCCATTGGATGAGTGACACATGTGCCAACGCGGACCTGACACGTGTCTCCTCCAGCCAATGATGATTTTACACGTGGAAAATCCCCATTGGTCGGGGCTGTTAACGGGTTATCGGATCCAAAACCCGACCCGATAGCTTAACGGTGTTCCGTTACGGTGGATGCCACGTGTCGGTCACCCTTGACGAAAGCACTTCTGTGACGCGCGATTTATCATCATGGAAGTGGACACTTCCGTGATGATAATTTTGGTAATGTCATGGAACACTTCTACGACAGCACAGGTATGACTATCTTGATTCTGTCATAAATTTGTCATGGACGTACATGCATGACAAAAAACGCGACGTACTGTGACAAACACGTATCATCACGGAACTGTATTTTTTTGTAGTGTAGTGAGCTAATATCAAATAACCTCTTTTCACTGGCAAGTTTGAAGTCATAATTGAGTTCTTTAATTGCCCAATAAGCTTTATGTTCTAACTCAAGAGGCAAATGACAAGCCTTTCCATAAACCATTTTATATGGAGACATACCCATAAGATTTTTGTAAGCTGTTCTGTAGGCCCAAAGTGCATCATCTAGTTTCTTAGACCAATTCTTTCGAGACCTATTGATAGTTTTTTGTAATATTAATTTTATTTCTCTATTGCTTAGTTCAACTTGACCACTAGATTGAGAATGATAGGGTGAAGCAATTCTATGGTTAACATCATATTTAGCAAGCATTTTACGGAAAGCACCATGAATAAAGTGTGACTCCAAACCTTGGCAAAATAACTTCTTTAAGCATTTTAATGGAGGTGTTATGATCAACACTACTAGTCGGAATAGCATCTACCCACTTAGTAACATAATCAACAACAACCAAAATATGTGTATACCCATTAGAGGAAGGAAAAGGTCCCATATAATCAAAATCCCAAACATCAAATGGTTCAACAGCAAGTGAATAATTCATAGGCATTTCCTGACGCTTACCAATATTACCTACCCTTTGACATTCATCACAAGATAAAACAAAATTACGGGCATCCTTGAAGAGAGTAGGGCAATAAAAACCAGATTGCAATACCTTGTGAGTAGTTCTATCTCCCGCATGATGTCCTCCATAAGCTTCGGAGTGACATTTCCGTAGGATTTGTTCATGTTCATGCTCAGGTACACAATGATACGTCTCCAACGTATCTATAATTCATGAAGTATTTATGCTTTTATATTATCATTCTTGGATGTTTTACAATCATTTTATAGCAACTTTATATCATTTTTAGAGACTAACCTATTGACCCAGTGCCCAATGCCAATTGCTATTTTTGCTTGTTTTTTACATCGTAGGAAATCAATATCAAACGGAGTCCATACACCGCGAAACTTTTTGTGGATTTTTTATGGACCAGAAGACTCCCAATGGGCCAGAGCAACACCTGGGGGTACCCCGAGGGGGGCACAACCCACCAGGGCGCACCTGGGCCCAGGCGAGCACAGGTGGGTTGTGCCCTCCTCGGTGGCCTCCCGCACCCCCTCTTTGCCCTATAAATTCCCAAATATTTCAAAACCCCTCGGGTTAACCCTTGAAAGTGCGTTATATCGACTAGAGGGGGGTGCATAGGCGATTTTTATGAATTCTTCACTGAGGAATTTGCGGGTGAGGAAATTCCTGAGTGAAGAACTACTTGCAGCGGAATAAGTACTCAGAAGTAAACATAGCAGTGCATGATCATGTTCTCCATGATGAAATGAAAACAAGTACATAGTACAGAAAGCGTAAACACAGGATAACACAGGATAAGACAAACAGACTGAAGAAATTGAACTGAGGAAATAGAGGAAGTCTTCAGTCAAAGTCTTCAAACAGATATGAACAAGCACTCAACACATAAACGAGGAAATGGAAGGGTTGAGGAAATGGAACCAGGTAACTTGGTGAAGACAATGATTTGGTAGACCAGTTCCAACTGCTGTGACAATTGTACGTCTGGTTAGGGAGGCTAGGTATTTAAACATGAGGACACACAGTCCCGGACACCCAATTTTGAACATGCAGTTCAGAACACTTAGTCCTCATCGTATTCCCCTTGAGCTAAGGTCACATAGACCTCGCCCAATCACTCGTGGTAAGTCTTCAGGTGACTTCCAAACCTTCACAAACTTGGTCACTCGGCGATCCACAATTTCCTCTTGGATGCTCTAGACCATGACGCCTATCCGTCTGGAAGATGCACAGTCTTCAAAGGTAACAAGCGTCGGATCCATGCATGTCGATCTCTTCAGTGATGCTCAATCACTTTGGGTTTGTAGGTGTTTGGGTTTGGGTTTTCCTCACTTGATGATTTTCACTCAAAGTCATCGAAGGATGGGATGCTCTCAAATGACAAGTGTTAGTTTCTCTCGGAGCAGCCAACTAGCTAGTGGTTGTAGGGGGCGGCTATTTATAGCCTAGGGAGCAGCCCGACATGATAAGACACAAGTTCCCTTCAATGATATGACCGTTAAGTGGGTAGATATTTTGGGACAGCTGGCACATAGCACATCAACGGTCGGAATTTTGAGTATCAAATTCCTCAGGGCTATCATGTTCCTCACTATGTAGGCAATCCGCACTGGTGAATTCCTAACTCCTCAGTCAGAACAAATTCCTCAGAGACCAGAAGAACTTCGTCTCTGTCACTGAAGAAATTTGACTGAACTGTATGAGATTTCCAATGGCTTCACTCGAAAGAATTGGTAGGTAGGATTTGAGTTGAGCATCACATGGAAATTTTTCCTTAGTATTTCCTCGACCCCCTTTAATAGTACGGTGTTTCCTATGACTCAAGAAAGAGAAAATGAAACTGCGAAAACAAAAGTCTTCATGTTTCATGCTACTCGAATGAATACCAAGTCTTCAGGATTGCACCAATTTCTTCACTATCAAAGTCTTCAGAAAGCCAAAGTATTTAGTCGAAGAACTTCATTTTTAGGGGTCGACTTTCTCTGTAAATATCAAACTCCTCATAGACTTATAGACCTGTGTACACTCATAAACACATTAGTCCCTTATCCTATAAGTCTTCAATACACCAAAATCACTAAGGGTCAGTAGATGCAGTTACAACCCTAGATCGGAAGTTCCGCCGCCGCAAGCCTCTGTAGCCACGAAAAACCAATCGGGAGCCCGTTCCGGCACCCTGCCGGAGGGGGAGATCATCACCGGAGGCCATCTTCATCATCCCTATGGCCACCATAGTGAGGAGGGAGTAGTCCACCCTCGGGGCTGGGGGTTTGTACCAGTAGCTATGTGTTTAATCTCTCCCCCCCTCTCTCTCTCATGTTCTTGAGATGTCATGATCTTGATGTATCACGGGCTTTGCTAATATAGTCGGATCATATGGTGTTTTCCCCTCTCTATCTTGTTGTGGTGAATTGAGTTTTTCCCTTTGAGATTTCGTTGTTATCGGATTGAATACTTTTATGGATTTGAGAGCACTTGATGCATGTCTTGCTACGAATACCCGTGGTGACAATGGGATATCATATTGATTCACTTGATATGTGTTTTGGCACTCAACTCATGGATTCCTGTGGTGACATTCAGGCAATCTATGCATAGGGGTTGATGCATGTTCTCGCCTTTTGTTTCTCCGGTAGAAATCTTGGGGCACTCTTTGAGGTTCTTTGTGTTGGATTGAGTATTATGAATCTGAATTTTTTTGGTGTTATTTTAGTACGAACTCTTTGTTAGATCGATCAAAAAGAATAGCTTCGAGGTGGTTACGTACCCTACAAACAATTTCATCTTATGTTCTCCGCTAGATAAGAACTTTGGAGTGATTCTTCGTTGCACGTTGAGGGATGGTTATATGATCCAATTATATTAGCATTGTTGAGAGATTGCACTAGTGAAAGTACAGACCCTAGGCCTCATTTTCAAGCATTGCAATACCGTTTTTGTGCCCGTTTACTATTTGCTACCTTGCTGTTTTTATTTATTAAGATTATAAAAATATATTTCTACCATCCATATTACACTTTTACCACCATCTCTTCGCCGAACTAGTGCACCTATACAATTTGCCGTTGTATTAGGTGTGTTGGGGACACAAGAGATTTCTTGTATTTGGTTGCAGGGTTGTTTGAGAGAGACCATCTTCATCCTACACCTCCCACGGATTGATAAACCTTAGGTCATCCACTTGAGGGAAAATTGCTACTGTCCTACAAAACTCTGCACTTGGAAGCCCAACATGAGTCTACAAGAACAAAGTTTTGTAGTAGACATCAAGCTCTTTTCTGGCGCCATTGCCAGGGAGGTTAGGTAAGCGACACTCACACCCCGTCAACGAAGCTCTTTTCTGGTGCCATTGCCGGGGAGGTGAGTGCTTGAAGGTATATCTTTAGACCTTGCAATTGAATCTTTTAGTTTCTTGTTTTATCACTAGTTTGGTTTATAAAAGAAAACTAAAAATGGAATTGAGGTTGCATCATATTATTCATCTTTATAATGTCTTTCGTGAAAATGATGGAAATGAAAATTGTGCTCAATTGTTAGAAGAAGAATGCTATAAAATGTTTGGCATAGAATCCATCAATGATGAGCATGATTGCAATGTTGTTAGTATGAATTATTTGAATATCCATGATGCTAAAGATATGAAAAGCCATAAGCTTGGGGATGCTATATTTGATGAAGATGGTATTTTTAGTCCCCCAAGATTTGATGTGCAAATTTGTTATGATGAATGCATGCCTCCTATTTATGATGATTATATTGATGAAAGTGGATTTGGAGAGGCCATAACTTTATTTAGTGATGAATCCACTATTTGGGAAGAGGTTTCAATTGGTTATGACAACAAAGTTCCTATCTATGATGATTATGGTGATGACATGTATGCTATATTGGATGACGATAAACATGAAACTTGTCATCATGATTTTAATTTTCAATCACATGATAGTTATTTTGTTGAGTTTGCTCCCACCACTATTGATGAGAAGAAGTTTGTTTATGTGGAGAGTAATAAAATTTCTATGCTTGTGGATCATGAAAAGAATGTTTTATGCGATAGTTAAATTGTTAAATTCATTCATGATGCTACTAAAAATTACTATGAGGGAGGAACTTATGCTTCTACACATCTCAATAATATCAAGTTTCCTCTCTATGTGTTCAAAGTCTTGAAGTTTTGCTTGTTTTGCCTTCCTATGCTAGTTGATTCTTGTTCCCATAAATTGTTTGATCACAAAATCCCTATGCATAGGAAGTGGGTTAGACTTAAATGTGCTTGCCATGTGCTTCATGATGCTCTATTTGTGTTTCAATTTTTGTCTTTTATGCGAGCATCATTGAAATCATCATGCCTAGCTAAAAGGCATTAAAGAAAAGCGCTTGTTGGGAGACAACACAACATTTACTCCTACTTTTTTTGTGTGTTCACATGATTAAGCTACTGTATCAATCATGTTTTATAGCCTTCATTTCAATAAAGTGCCAAGTAAGACCTTTGGGATGGTCTATGGTTATAGTTGGTTTGATCTTGCTGAAAAACAGAAACTTTTGCGCTCAGGAAAATAATTATTATTTTTAACATAAGCATGATAAAATACTGATTCTTTTTAAATAATATTAATACACAAATTTCCCAGGTTGTCCTAATTTTTCAGAATTTTTGGAGTAGAAGAAGTATGGTTGGAGTACAGATTTAGTACACACTGTTCTGTTTTTCACATATTCTGTTTTCAATGCATAGTTTGCTTGTTTTCTAGTTTCTATGGCTTATATTGCTCAATATAAATTGTGAAATGATATTCTACAGTAGGAATTGTGTGGAAAAAATTATGAGTCTTGTCTTTGACATTACCAAAGTGAGGGTTTGCTCTTTATCATACTAACCTATCTCATGAAGTTCTGCTAAGTTTTGTGTGATTGAAGTTTTCAAGTTTTGGGTGAGACATCGATATGAGGAGGATAAGGAGTGAAAATACCTTAAGCTTGGGGATTCCCAAGGCACCCCAAGTTAATATTCGAGGAATATCCAAGCAACTAAGCTTGCATGCCTGCAGGTCGACTCTAGAGGATCCCCGGGTACCGAGCTCGAATTCGCCCTATAGTGAGTCGTATTACAATTCACTGGCCGTCGTTTTACAACGTCGTGACTGGGAAAACCCTGGTATTTTGTTAGGATTTTATTTTTGTTATTTAGAATAATATTTTGCATCTTTATTTTCAATAAAAATGCCAAGGATGGCCTTTACCATGCTTATTTTGCAAGTCTATATGTTGCTGTTTCAAAATAGAAAGTTTACTGCTATTGCAAAAATTCCCTAGAAAAGTCAGTATGTGATAGAATGCTGAAATTTTTTGAATATTAAGCTCTGATAAATTTTCTACAGTGTGGTAAATTTTCATAATTCTTGGAGTTAAAAGAAGTATTGATACTCTTGCATTCTTTACAGACTGTACTGTTTTGGTAGATTGTTGTTATGTTTGCATTGTTTGCATATGTTTGCTTGTTTAATGATTCTATTTGAGGATAGGAGTATTAAATATGCAGAGGCATTTAGTATGCAATGTTGAATAATAATTTTGTTGATTTGCTACAGTAGAGAATGATAAGGTTTTGCATTGATTTATACTAACTTATCTCACGAGTTCTTGTTGAGTTTTGTGTGGATGAAGTTTTTCAGATTTAGGAAAACCGTGACATGAGAGGAATTAAGGAGATAAAAAACTCAAGCTTGGGTATGCCCAAGGCACCCCAAGATAATATTTCAATAAGTCTCAAGCATCTAAACTTGGGGATGCCCCGGTAGGCATCCCACCTTTCTTATTCAACAATTATCAGTTAGTATCAGTTGAGCCTAAGTTTTTGCTTCTTCACATGAGTTGTGCTATGCTTGGAATGTCATTTCGTTTTGTTTTGCTTTGCTTTTTGTTTTAGTAAAATACTTAGATATGAAACTTTTAAATAAGAGATAGTCCTCAAATAGCTACCCATTTACATAACTACTCGCGTGATCTTCACTTATATCTTTTTGGAGTAGCTTGTCGTTTACTCTTGTGCTTCACTTGTATCCTATGAGTAAATTGCTGAATGAATTGGATATCATGAAGTTGAAATTATATCATGGCTAGTGGTAGCTTCACATTGGGTTTAGAAAAGTGAAATCTTTTGAAGCTTGACAATCACAATATTGGTCATGCAAGCAATTCATGAATAATTAGTATAAGTAAGAGAACTTTCACATGGAAATACACTATCTTGGAAATCTTTTGTGATTGTGAGCCCCCATCAAAATATTATATGCCAAAATTGTTGATGTTGGACAAGGAAGACAACATAATGGTTTATGTTTGTTCATATTCACATAGAAGTCATATTGTCATAGAGCCTTCAACATGTGGTGCTTGCCCCCCATCTTTGCTAGCCAAAAATTCCGCACCAAGTAGAGATACTACTTGTGCATCCAAAAACCCTGAAACCCAAATCTTATTTTCAATAGTCCACCATACCTACCTAGGGATTGGGAAAGATCCTTCAAGTAAGTTGTCATCGGTGCAATAAGTCAATAAAAATTGCTTCTAAAAGTGTTAGATCATTTAGTGTAAGAGAAAATTGAGCGTTGTACGAACTTGTGATGGAAAAGGATAAAAGCGACAGACTGCATAATAAAGGTTTCTATCATAAGGGGCAATATAACGTGACATTCTTTTGCCGTAAGGGGTTGAGCATATAAACAAAAAGCGCATGGCAACCTCTGCTTCCCTCTGCGAAGGGCCTATCTTTTAGTTTTCGGTATTTACTTTTATGCAAAGAGTCAAAGTTTTTCTCTCTATTCCTTTTTATTTTTCTCTTTTGGCAAGCATCATGTGGTAAGGAAAGATCTAGGCACATATATCCAGTCAGATATGGGTAGCATGAGTTATTATTGTTGACATCACCCTTGAGGTGAATACGTTGGGAGGCAAAACAATAAGTCCCTATCTTTCTATGTATCCGGTTGAAATGTTTTGCTCATGTGTATGCGGTGAGTGTTAGCAATCATAGAAGACTACATGATGGTTGACTATGTGGAGCTCTTACTTAAACTCTGATGAATAAGTTGAATTACAATTGCTTGGTGACTAAGAACATAGGCTGTTGAGTTTCAAGAGAATTCATTGTTTGAACCTTAACATGTGAATTGGTTGCTACTTTAACATGATAAATTTTATAAGAAAGAGTTGTTGTCATGATGCTAGGAAAAGTGATTGAAATTATCATTGATCAAACTTACGCACTTAGCTAGCATTCACACTTCATAAATCATTTCTTTTATCATTTACCTACTCGAGGACGAGTAGGAATTAAGCTTGGGGATGCTGATATGTCTCCAACGTATCTATAATTTATGAAGTATTCATGCTTTTATATTATCATTCTTGGATGTTTTACAATGATTTTATAGCAACTGTATATCATTTTCTGGGACTAACCTATTGACCTAGTGCCCAGTGCCAGTTGCTGTTTTTTGCTTGTTTTTTACATCGCAGGAAATCAATATCAAACGGAGTCCAAACACCGCGAAACTTTATGTGGATTTTTTATGGACCAAAAGACTCCCGATGGGCCAGAGCAGCACCTGGGGGGTGCCCCGAGGGGGGCACAACCCTCCTGGGCACGCCAAGGTGGGTTGTGCCCACCTCGGTGGCCTCCCGCACCCCCTCTTTGCCCTATAAATTCCCAAATATTCCAAAAACCCTCGGGTTAACCCTAGATCGGAAGTTACACCACCGCAAGCCTTTGTAGCCATGAAAAACCAATCGGGAGCCTGTTCTGGCACCCTGCCGGAGGGGGAGATCATCACCGGAGGCCATCTTCATCATCCCTATGGCCACCACGACGAGGAGGAGTAGTCCACCCTCGAGGCTGAGGGTTTGTACCAGTATCTATGTGTTTAATATCTGTCTCTCTCTCATGTTCTTGAGATGTCATGATCTTGATGTATCGCGGGCTTTGCTAATATAGTTGGATCATATGGTGTTTTCCCCTCTCTATCTTGTTGTGATGAATTGAGTTTTTCCCTTTGAGATTTCATTGTTATCGGATTGAATACTTTTATGGATTTGGGAGCACTTTATGTATGTCTTGCTATGAATACGCATGGTGACAATGGGGTATCATATTGATTCACTTGATATGTGTTTTGGCCCTCAACTCGCGGATTCCTATGGTGACATTGGAGCAATCTATGCATAGGGGTTGATGAACGTTCTCGCCTTTTGTTTCTCCGGTAGAAATCTTGGGGCACTCTTTGAGATTCTTTGTGTTGGATTGAGTATTATTAATCTGAAATTATTTTGTGTTATTTTAGTACGAACTCTTTGTTAGATCGATCGAAAAGAATAGCTTCGAGGTGGTTTCGTACCCTACAAACAATTTCATCTTATTTTCTCCACTAGATAAGAACTTTGGAGTGATTCTTCGTTGCATGTTGAGGGATGGTTATATGATCCAATTATATTAGTATTGTTGAGAGATTGCACTAGTGAAAGTACGGACCCTAGGCCTCATTTTCAAGCATTGCAATACCATTTTTGTGCCCGTTTACTATTTGCTACCTTGTTGTTTATTTATTCAGATTGTAAAAATATATTTCTACCATTGATATTACACTTTTATCACCATCTCTTCACTGAACTAGTGCACCTATACAATTTGCCATTGTATTAGGTGTATTGGGGACACAAGAGATTTCTTTTATTTGGTTGCAGGGTTGTTTGACAGATACCATCTTCATCCTACGCCTCCCACGGATTGATAAACCTTAGGTCATCCACTTGAGGGAAAATTGCTGCTGTCCTACAGAACTCTGCACTTGGAGGCCCAACACGAGTCTACAAGAATAAACTTGCATAGTAGACATCACACAACGTCTAATAATACCATCTACTCCTTATTTATAAAGATGTGGGCCATCCCAAAAGTAATGTCTTAAATCATAGAAGCATTTTTTATTTTGTTGGCATGTGAAACTAGGTGGTATAAATTTAGCAACAATATAATTAGCATAATCAGCATTCCAATGAGTATTATGAGAAACATTTATTACAGCTGGTTGTTGATCAGGAAAGCTATCATCAATAGGTGGTGGGTCATCGAAAATATTTTCTAACCTAGACAGGTTATCAGCTACGGGGTTCTCAGATCCTTTCCTATCAGTGATATGTAAATCAAATTCTTGTAACAAGAGGACCCACCTAATGAGTCTAGGTTTAGCATCTTTCTTTTCCGTGAGATATTTTATAGCAGCACGATCAGTGTGAACAATCACTTTGGAATCAACAATGTAAGATCTGAATTTATCACAAGCAAACACAACAGCTAAAAATTCTTTTTCAGTAGTAGCATAATTTCTTTGGGCACTGTTTAGAGTTTTGCTAGAATAATGAATAACATTTAATTTCTTATCAACTCTTTGTCCTACAACAGCACCAACAACATAATCAGTAGCATCACATATAAATTCAGAAGGCAAGTTCCAGTCAGGTGGTTGAACTATAGGTGCAGAAGTTAAGGCTTTCTTAAGTGTTTCAAAGGCTTCTACACAATCATCATCAAAAACTAGGGCTGGAATTCGAGCCAAGTCGAGCCAGCTCGGCTCGACTCGCTAGAGCTCGTTTCGTTAACGAGCTAGCTCGACTCGATCGTTACTATAACGAGCTTAAACCCAAGATTGGCTTGACTCGTATAACTCGCGAGCTGGCTCGTTTAGCTTGTTAAGCTCGTTAAAGATATGAACATAAAACCCTCAAAATGATAAAAATGATTATGTATATATTAAACATATATATATATATATCACTAAACAATTGTAATTTCCTTGTAACACATGAGTCTCCTAGGCGGCTGGGCCTTCAACAGGTGGGCCTTGTGTTGTGTGCTTGGAACGTAGGGTGCTGAGTGGCTTATCTTTTTTATTGGGAGTGGCTGATCTTTTGTACCGAGCCTAACGAGTTACACGAGTACTCGTGAGATTGGGTCATTTAACTTGGTCTATAAACGATCTTAAACTAAAGCTTGGCTTGACTCATTATTCTTCGAGTCTGAGTCGATTCGAGCTGAGTCACGAGCTACTCGTTTAGCTCGCGAGCTTCAAGCTTTTTTCCAGCCCTATCAAAAACAAATGGAACATCCTTTTGTAGAAGATTTGTAAGAGGCCTAGAAATTTTAGAGAAGCCTTTAATAAACCTCCTATAGAAACCAGCATGACCAAGGAAACTATGAATACCTTTAATATCTTTAGGGCATGGCATTTTTTCAATTGCATCAACTTTAGATTTATCCACCTCAATACCTCGTTGAGAAATTTTATGCCCCAAGACAATACCTTCACTAACCATAAAGTGTCACTTCTCCCAATTCAAGACAAGATTAGTTTGTTCACAACTCTGCAAAACTCGATCATGGTTGCTTAGGCAATCATCAAAAGAAGTTTCGTAAACAGAAAAACCATCCATCAAAACCCTAATAATCTTTGCACAAAAATCAGAGAATATAGAAGTCATACATCTTTGAAAGGTAGCAGGTACATTGCATAAACCAAAAGGCATACGTCTATAAGCATAAGTTCCAAAAGGACAAGTGAAGGTGGTTTTCTCTTGATCAGGTTATGAAACAAGTATTTGAGAAAAACCAGAATATCCATCAAGAAAACAAAAATGTGTATGCTTAGACAATCTTTATAGCATTTGATCAATAAAAGGCAGAGGGTAGTGATCTTTTCTAGTAGCTTTATTTAATTTTCTAAAATCAATTACCAATCTATAGCCAGCAACAATTCTTTGTGGCACGAGTTCATTTTTATCATTAGGAACAACAGTAATACCTCCCTTCTTAAGGACACAATGAACAAGACTTACACATCTACTATCAGCTATGGGGTTAATTATACCTGCTTCCAGAAGGTTTAGTATTTCAATTCTTACCACTTCTTTCATCTTAGGATTCAGACGTCGTTGGTGATTGATAATCCCCAAGTGCAGGGAATCATCGTAGCAATTCCCAAAGGTGGAATTGATAAGTATGGAGTGTCGAACCCACAGGGAGCTAAAGGTAAGATCAATATTCTCTCAAGTCCTATCTGCCACTGATATGACTCTACGTACACCGAACATTTGCTTCCAACTAGAAACGAGAAATAAAACTACGTTGTGGGTATGAAGAGGGTAACTCTGCATGATATCGGAGAGCTAAAATATAAAAGTAGGTGCTGTTATCATAAAGTTAGAATATATTACTAAATATTATAAATAGTGAGTGCGTAATAATGGTGAATCGGTGTGCGGAATTGTCCTAGGCAATTGTTAACAAGACCGATAGTCGTCATTGCAATTTCATATGAGGGAGAGGCATAAGCTAACATACTTTCTCTTCTTGGATCATATGCACTTATGATTGGAACTCTAGCAAGCATCCGCAACTACTAAAGATCATTAAGGTAAAATCCAACCATAGCATTAAAGCATCAAGTCCCCTTTATCCCATATGCAACAACCCCCTTACTCGGGTTTATGCTTCTGTTACTCAAGCAACCCACTATAAGTGAATCATGAACATATTGCAACACCCTACAGCGGGAATCCCTCACGCTTGCGCGACACGGAGGGCACAATAGGACAGCACCAAAATAAAACATACAACTCGTACCAATCTAGATCATCAATCAACCCATAGACAAAGTAAATCTACTCAAAACATCATAGGATGGCAACACATCATTGGATCATAATATGTGGCATAAAGCACCATGTTCAAGTAGAGATTACAGCGGGGTGCGGGAGAGTGGCCCGCGTAAAAGAGATGATGATGGTGATGATGATGGTGATGTTGATGAAGACGATCACCGCGGTGATGATTCCCCTCCCGATGGCACTCCGGTGCCACCGAGAGAGAGGAGGAGAGGTTCTCCCCTTGTGCTTCCTCCTCCATGGCCTCCCCCTGGATGGGGAGAGGTTCCCCCTCTGGTCCTTGGCCTTCTTGGTGACGATGGCCCCTCCGGGATCCTCCTCCATGCCCTCCGGTTATGATGGCCCCCTCCGGCAAGGTGCCAGAGAGGGCCTAGATTGATTTCTCATGGCTACAGAGGCTTGCGCTTGCGGCGGCGGAACTTCCAGTCTAGGTTAATTTCTGGAGGTTTCTGTATATATAAAAGGTTTTGGCGTCGAGAACAAGTCGGGGGGGGGGGGGTCTCCGGGCTGTCCACGAGGTTGGGGGCGCGCCCAGGGGGGGGGGCGCGCCTCCCACCCTCGTGGGCAGCCCGGGACTCTTCTGGCCCAACTCTTTTACTCCATGGCCTTCTTCTGGTCCAAAAACAAGCTCCGTCAAGTTTAAGGTCAATTGGACTCCGTTTGGTTTTCCTTTTTGGCGATACTCTAAAACAACGGAAAAACAGAAAACTGGCACTAGGCTCTAGGTTAATAGGTTAGTCCCAAAAACCATATAAAATAGCATACAAATGCATATAAAACACCCAAGGTTGATAATATAATAGCATGAATACTTCATAAATTATAGATACGTTGGAGACGTATCAATGATCAACAACGGGTTTAGCATCAGGCTCCATATTAATCTTGTGCTGACATAGAGTGGGACTAATGCAGATCATCAAGAGTATATCTAATAGCAGCACGGTGCTTCTTCAGAATTTTTAATAATCTTTCTTCTTCATGTTCTGAAAGGTTAGCACTAATAATAACAGGATATATCTTTTTCTCATCAAGATATGCATACTTCAAAGTGTGTGGCAATTGTTTTAATTCAAACACAGGATCACCTTTAGGTGGAGGAGGACCTCCTAGAGTTTCAATAGGCAAATTGTGTTTAAGGAGAGGTTGTTGTTCAAAGAATATTTTATCTATTTCATTTCTTTCATGCAAGTGCATATCATTTTCATGGTCTAGCAAATATTGTTCTAAAGGATCAGTAGGAGGCATAGCAATATAAGCAAGACCAATTGTTTCATCCTTACTAGGTAATTCTTTCTTATGACGTTGTCTACAAAATTTAGAGAAATTAAAATCATGAGACTCATCACCAAACCTAACACTGACAATTTGTTTATGGCAATCTGTAGTAGCATTGATAGTGTTCAAGAAAGGTCTACCAAAGATTATGGGACAAACATCATCTAGTGGGGAACCAAGGACTAGAAAATCAATAGGGTATTTTATTTTCCCACACAAGACTTCAACATCTCTAACAATCCCAAGTGGTGTGATGGTGTCTCTATTAGCAAGTTTAATAGTGACATCTATGTCTTCTATTTCAGTGGGTGCTATGTCATTCATAATTTATTGGTATAAGGTAAAAGGAACAGCACTCACACTAGCACCTAAATCAAATAAACCATGATAACAATGATCTCCTATTTTAACCGAGACAATAGGCATCCCAAAAAAAGGTCTATGTTTATCTTTTTCATCGGGTTTGGCAATTCTAGCAGCTTCATCACAGAAATAAAGAACATGCCCATCAATATTTTCTACCAGGATAACTTTAACCATAGCAACACTAGGTTCTACTTTGATTTGCTCAGAGGGTTTAGGTGCTTTGATATTACTTTTGCGAACCACAGTTGATACCTTAGCATGTTCCTTTATCCTAACATGGAAAGGTGGTTTTTAATGTAAGCAGTAGGCACAGCTGGGTCAACATTATAAATATATAATACTTTCATCTTTACCTTTAACCGGTTCCTTATTTCTTCTTTAATAGGGGGATTATATTTAAACAACTTCTCCTTAGGGAGATCAACATGAGCAACAAATGATTCACAAAAAGAGGCTACTATCTCAGAGTCAAGTCCATATTTAGTGCTAAACTTGTGAAAAGCATCGGTATTCACAAAATATTTAACACAATCAAACTCAAACTTAATACCCGACTCTTTACCTTCAGCGAGTTCCCAATCTTCAGAGTAGTGTTTAATTATTTCTAAAAGATCCCACTTGAATTCAATACTCTTCTTCATAAAAGAACTAGTACAAGAATTATCGAGCATGGATCGATCATCATGAGAAAGCCGAGCATACAAGTTCTAAATAATAATTTCTCCCGAGAGCTCATGATTGGGGCATGAATATAACATTGACTTAAGCCCCCAAGCTAGAGTGATACTTTCTCCTTCACGAGGCCAAAAAGTATATATGTAATTCCGGTCACGATGAACTAGATGCATAGGATATTTTTTTGGTGAAATTCCAATTTCAATCGATTCCAGTTCCAAGATCCAATATCATCGCATAGCCTATACCATGTCAATGCTTTTCCCTTCAAAGATAAAGGAAAAAACTTCTTCTTAACTTCATTTCAGGGTAAACCTGCAAGCTTAAATAATCCACAAATTTCATCCACATGTATCAGATGCATATCAGGATGTTGGGTTCCATCTCCTGCATAAGGACTAGCTAGCAGTTGTTCTATCATACCCGAAGGAATTTCATAACCAATATTTTTAGTAGGTGCAGTAGGTTGAGGGGCAACTAATTGTGCTTCCAGTTGAGGTAAAGATTTTCGGTGTCAAAACCAGCAGATCTCTGGTTTATATAGACACCTGAGGGGGCTAGGGTTGTACAGAGTCGGTTTACAGAGAAAGGAATCTTCATATCCGCACGCCAAGCTTGCCTTCCACGCCAAGGAGAGTCCCATCTGGACACGGAAAAAGTCTTCCATCTCGTACCTTCACGGCCCATTAGTCCGGCCCATGTCACATAGCCTGGACCCCCGAGGACCCCGTAATCCAGGACTCCCTCAGTAGCCCCCGAACCAGTCTTCAATGACGACGTGTCCAATGCGCAAATTGTCTTCGGCATTGCAAGGCGGGTTCCTCCACCGAATACTTCAAAGAATCTGAACCGAGGGGCTATATCCTTCCCCTACGTCTTTGGTCTTGGTAAGGTGAATTCTTCGAACATCTCGGTCTTCATTAAATATCGTACCCCTCGGCTTCTGTGCTTCTGCCGCCTTAGCCTCCACGTGGCAAACAAATTCGAAGGGCCCAAGCGTTTTTACAGATAACCCCTTGACAGCATACGGAAGGTGTCTATTTAAGGAGATCAAATCTCAGATATCATTCCACGCCAGGCGAGAATCCCTCGAACTTGCCTCAAGAAACCACACAACCATGGCTAGCACTCCCAGTTCTTCCTCCCGCCCCCATGGCCCTCAAAAAGGTGATTGGGAGAGTTACACTGTATCCCATGCCCAGCTTACCAAGCTCCAGGTGCAGGGCTATCTCCCCCTTGCGGATCTAGTCCCCGTTCGGGCAGGATTAACATCCTTTACTGGCGAAGCCCTGGCAGAAAATTTCCCGAATACTTCAGAAGGGGATAGAGTGTGCTTCGTGTCTTTTCTTTTGAGAGGCATTGGATTCCCAATCCATCCTTTCCTCTGGGGTATCCTGGAGTACTACGGCCTCCAACTGCACAATCTCACACCGGGCTCCATTCTGCACATTGCCGGCTATGTTGCTCTTTGCGAGCTGTTCCTGGGCTGTGAGGCCCATTTCGAGCTATGGAGGAAGCTCTTCTGCCTCGTCCCTTGCTCCCAAAAGGGATCCATATTCGAGGTGGGCGGTGCCGAAGTATGGCGCATAGCTGGGACAGGATATCTGTCCAGCACCCCGAAGAAGGCATCCGAGGAGTGGCCCTCGGAGTGGTTTTATATTGAATACGTCGTCCTCTCGGACCCAATCCGACATGGCCTACCTGAATTTCCCTGGGCCCGCTAAAGAAGCGCCACAGCTGGCGCCCTCGGAGCCTCAAGGAGGAAGACAGTGCGGAAGTTAAGAAGTTACTGGACAAGATAAAAGTACTAGCCCAGTCTGGACTGTCCATAATTGAAGTCATGGAGATCTCCATAACGCGCGGTGTCCAACCGCTCCAATCCAGATGACTCCCCATGTGGAAATACAAGGGAAGGATGATACATCCCGCTACGGGTGCAAGGGTCCGGATAACTTCGCCGCCCTGGCTGCCATGTTGGCTGATCTTTATAAAGGGGTGAAAGAAGAATTCACTCGCCTCAGGTGCCGAGATTGATTTTCCATGTACAACCCTCCTAGCTGGGTAAGCTTTCAATCGAGCACCTCACTCAATCCTCTTCCAGAGTCGCAATTAATCAATCTTAACCCGACCATTTTCACTAGGAATGGAGGAAGGCCATTGCGGGGATCCACATCCTCGCTTCATAGCCGGAGCACCATATTAGGGACCTGGATCCCGGATTCGAGGAGGATCCGGATGTATCCGTGGAGCTCAAGGAGGGGGTCTTCTATCAGGCAAGCTATGACGGCACATAAGTGGCTATCGAAGCCGATTACCCCGGCCTTCTTCCATCTTCCCATGTAAGTGCCCAGGGAGCATCTCCTCCAACAGAGTTTCCCCATTATGCCTTACCTACTGCCCTTTTATCGTGCTTCAAAGGGGCGGCGCTCATCTCGCCATGCCGCATCGGGACCGTCCCTTAAGAAGGGGGCCCCGACACAAGGCGGGTCTTCAAAAACAAAAGCAGACGGCGATGCTTCCAAGCCCCCACCTTCATAAAAAAGGTACGATTTTTGATATGCGCTGCAGTAAGCATACCGGACCGTGACGTTTTCTGCTGCACCGTATTTCAGGAAGAGCATCCACCAGACTATACCCGGAGACCCTGCCGGACATATGTCCGCCAATCCAACCCCGGACCCTGCCTCTAGGGTTAGAGTCGATATGGGTGCAATGCCGGATTGTTCTCTCTCTGGTGATTCGGATAATGTATCCGTCACCAATTCCGAAGTGGAGAGTGCCATGAACCATCGGCGTTGGAGGGCAGCTATGCGGGAACCCAATTTTACTGAAGAGGCGTTCAATGCCTTTATCTCGGCGGATGCCTATATCCGAGCTGCTCGGGATGGGCTTGCTGGAGCCACTTACCAGCTTTCGAAGGATATGCGGGTAAGATCATTTTGCATGGATTTAATAGTCCTATACCAATAGCCCCCGAGACTTTAAAACAGTTGAAGCAACTGATTTTAAGGATCGATGTATGATCAGATACTCACTGAGAACAATGGCATGCTATCTCGGTAGCTGGAACAGCATCGGACCCAACTAACTGCTATTACCGCCAAACTGGAGAAGTCCAAGGAGGCGCCGACTGGTAATGTCTCGTGCTGTCCGGAAAATATAATCATGTGCTAGTCGTGTTTATGCGAATAAACATTGTTTGCGTGTGACAATGGCAGGATCGTCGGATCAGTTGGAAGAGAAACTAAAGGCCGCGCAGGCGGACAAAGAACATGCCGAAAGGCAAGAGGTCGCTGGTCAACGTGTACTGACATGGACCAAGGATGAAAAGAACAAGTTGCAGGATGCCAACACCCAGCTCAGCGAAGAGCTGAAAGACGTGTGAGCCCAACTGGCAGATGCCCTAAAGGAGAACAGAAAACTAAGAGGCGGCATATTCAGTATGCCTTTTAACCTACTGACATGCAGTTTGCTGATGCAAATCCTAATAAGTCTATTTCCTGTAGGTGTGTTGACTGGGCGACCCGAAGAAGAGGTGTCCGGATTTCAAGGCGACCTATTACAAGAGCTTTCCAAGGTGCATGAGCAAGCGCGGAAGGCAATGAGAAACATTGCTAAGACTTTATGGCCAGTCGACTCTCCTCCAGGAAGTATGGAAGAGCTTGTGAATTTATTCAAAGGAGCTCGGCGCCGCTTTGGGCTGTGGATGATATCAGCATGCCAAGAAGGTTCTCGGGAGGCATGGGCCGTGGTAAAAACTAAAGGAAATATGCCCTAGAGGCAATAATAAAGTTATTATTTATTTCCTTATATCATGATAAATGTTTATTATTCATGCTAGAATTGTATTAACCGGAAACATAATACATGTGTGAATACATAGACAAACAGAGTGTCACTAGTATGCCTCTACTTGACTAGCTCGTTAATCAAAGATGGTTATGTTTCCTAAGCATAAACAAAGAGTTGTTATTTGATTAACGGGATCACATCATTAGGTGAATGATCTGATTGACATGACCCATTCCATTAGCTTAGCACCCGATCGTTTAGTATGTTGCTATTGCTTTCTTCATGACTTATACATGTTCCTATGATTATGAGATTATGCAACTCCCGTTTGCCGGAGGAACACTTTGTGTGCTGCCAAACGTCACAACGTAAATGGGTGATTATAAAGGTGCTCTACAGGTGTCTCGAAAGGTACATGTTGGGTTGGCGTATTTCGAGATTAGGATTTGTCACTCCGATTGTCGGAGAGGTATCTCTGGGCCCTCTCGGTAATACACATCACATAAGCCTTGCAAGCATTGCAACTAATGAGTTAGTTGTGAGATGATGTATTACGGAACGAGTAAAGAGACTTTCCGGTAACGAGATTGAACTAGGTATGGGATACCGACGATCGAATCTCGGGCAAGTAACATACCGATGACAAAGGGAACAACGTATGTTGTTATGCGGTCTGACCGATAAAAGATCTTCGTAGAATATGTAGGAGCCAATATAAGCATCCAGGTTCCGCTATTGGTTATTGACCGGAGACGTGTCTCGGTCATGTCTACATTGTTCTCGAGCCAGTAGGGTCCGCACGCTTAAGGTTTCGATGACAGTTATATTATGAGTTTATGAGTTTTGATGTACCGAAGTTAGTTCGGAGTCCCGGATGTGATCACGGACATGACGAGGAGTCTCGAAATGGTCGAGACATAAAGATTGATATATTGGACGGCTATATTCGGGCACCGGAAGTGTTCCGGGGAAGTTTCGGATAAAACCAGAGCACCGGGGTGTTACCGGAACCCCCCGGGGGGTTAATGGGCCTCATGGGCCTAAAGTGGAGAAGAGGAGGGGCTGCCAGGGCAGGCCGCGCGCCCCCTCTCCCCCTAGTCCGAATTGGACAAGGAGGGAGGGGCGGCGCCCCCCCTTTTTCTTCTCTCCTTCCCCCTCTCCTACTTGGACAAGGAAAGGGAGGGGAGTCCTACTCCCGGTAGGAGTAGGACTCCTCCTGCGCGCCTCCTACTAGGGCCGGCCGCACCCCCCCTTGGATCCTTTATATACGGAGGCAAGGGGCACCCCTAGACACACAAGTTGATCCACGTGATCATATTCTTAGCCGTGTGCGGTGCCCCCTTCCACCATAGTCCTCGATAATATTGTAGCAGTGCTTAGGCGAAGCCCTGCGACAGTAGTACTTCAAGATCGTCACCACGCCGTTGTGCTGACGGAACTCTTCCCCGACACTTTGCTGGATCGGAGTCCGGGGATCGTCATCGAGCTGAACGTGTGCTAGAACTCAGAGGTGCCGTAGTTTCGGTGCTTGATCGGTCGGGCTGTGAAGACGTACGACTACATCAACCAAGTTAACGCTTCCGTTGTCGATCTACAAGGGTACGTAGATCACACTCTCCCCCTCTCGTTGCTATGCATCACCATGATCTTGCGTGTGCGTAGGAATTTTTTTGAAATTACTACGAAACCCAACAGTGGCATCCGAGCCTAGGTTATATATGTTGATGTTATATGCACGAGTAGAACACAAGTGAGTTGTGGGCGATATAAGTCATACTGCTTACCAGCATGTCATACTTTGGTTCGGCGGTATTGTTGGACGAAGCGGCCCGGACCGACATTACGCGTACGCTTACGCGAGACCGGTTCTCCCGACGTGCTTTGCACATAGGTGGCTTGCGGGTGACAGTTTCTCCAACTTTAGTTGAACCGAGTGTGGCTACGCCCGGTCCTTGCGAAGGTTAAAACATCACCAACTTGACAAACTATCGTTGTGGTTTTGATGCGTAGGTAAGATTGGTTCTTGCTTAAGCCCGTAGCAGCCACTTAAAACTTGCAACAACAAAGTAGAGGACGTCTAACTTGTTTTTGCAGGGCATGTTGTGATGTGATATGGTCAAGACATGATGCTAAATTTTATTGTATGAGATGATCATGTTTTGTAACCGAGTTATCGGCAACTGGCAGGAGCCATATGGTTGTCGCTTTATTGTATGCAATGCAATCGCGTTGTAATGCTTTACTTTATCACTAAGCGGTAGCGATAGTCGTGGAAGCATAAGATTGGCGAGACAACAACGATGCTACGATGGAGATCAAGGTGTCGCGCCGGTGACGATGGTGATCACGACGGTGCTTCAAAGATGGAGATCACAAGCACAAGATGATGATGGCCATATCATATCACTTATATTGATTGCATGTGATGTTTATCTTTTATGCATCTTATCTTGCTTTGATTGACGGTAGCATTATAAGATGATCTCTCACTAATTATCAAGAAGCGTTCTCCCTGAGTATGCACCATTGCGAAAGTTCTTCGTGCTGAGACACCACGTGATGATCGGGTGTGATAGGCTCTACGTTCAAATACAACGGGTGCAAAACAGTTGCACACGCGGAATACTCAGGTTATACTTGACGAGCCAAGCATATACAGATATGGCCTCAGAACACGGAGACCGAAAGGTCGAGCGTGAATCATATAGTAGATATGATCAACATAGTGATGTTCACCAATGAAACTACTCCATCTCACGTGATGATCGGACATGGTTTAGTTGATTTGGATCACGTAATCACTTAGAGGATTAGAGGGATGTCTATCTAAGTGGGAGTTCTTTAAGTAAATTAATTGAACCTAAATTTATCATGAAACTTAGTACCTGATAGGATCTTGCTTGTTTTTGCTTGATTGTAGATAGATGGCTCGTGCTGTTGTTCCGTTGAATTTTAATGCGTTCCTTGAGAAAGCAAAGTTGAAAGATGATGGTAGCAATTACACGGACTGGGTCCGTAACTTGAGGATTATCCTCATTGCTGCACAGAAGAATTACGTCCTGGAAGCACCGCTGGGTGCTAGGCCTGCTGCTGGAGCAACACCAGATGTTATGAATGTCTGGCAGAGCAAAGCTGATGACTACTCGATAGTTCAGTGTGCCATGCTTTACGGCTTAGAATCGGGACTTCAACGACGTTTTGAACGTCATGGAGCATATGAGATGTTCCAGGAGTTGAAGTTAATATTTCAAGCAAATGCCCGGATTGAGAGATATGAAGTCTCTAATAAGTTCTATAGCTGCAAGATGGAGGAGAACAATTCTGTCAGTGAGCATATACTCAAAATGTCTGGGTATAATAATCACTTGATTCAATTGGGAGTTAATCTTCTAGATGATTGTGTCATTGACAGAATTCTCCAATCACTGCCACCAAGCTACAAGAGCTTCGTGATGAACTATAATATGCAAGGGATGGATAAGACTATTCCCGAGCTCTTCGCAATGCTGAAAGCTGCGGAGGTAGAAATCAAGAAGGAGCATCAAGTGTTGATGGTCAACAAGACCACTAGTTTCAAGAAAAAGGGCAAAGGGAAGAAGAAGGGGAACTTCAAAAAGAACAGCAAGCAAGTTGCTACTCAAGAGAAGAAACCCAAACCTGGACCTAAGCCTGAAATTGAGTGCTTCTACTGCAAGCAGACTGGTCACTGGAAGCGGAACTGCCCCAAGTATTTGGCGGATAAGAAGGATGGCAAGGTGAACAAAGGTATATGTGACATACATGTTATTGATGTGTACCTTACTAATGCTCGAAGTAGCACCTGGGTATTTGATACTGGTTCTTTTGCTAATATTTGCAACTCGAAACATGGACTACGGATTAAGCGAAGATTAGCTAAGGACGAGGTGACGATGCGCGTGGGAAACGGTTCCAAAGTCGATGTGATCGCAGTCGGCACGCTACCTCTACATCTACCTTCGGGATTAATATTAGACCTAAATAATTGTTATTTGGTGCCAGCGTTAAGCATGAACATTATATCTAGATCTTGTTTGATGCGAGACGGTTATTCATTTAAATCTGAGAATAATGGTTGTTCTATTTATATGAGTAATATCTTTTATGGTCATGCACCCTTAAAGAGTGGTCTATTTTTGTTGAATCTCGATAGTGGTGACACACATATTCATAGCGTTGAAGCCAAAAGATGCAGAGTTGATAATGATAGTGCAACTTATTTGTGGCACTGCCGTTTAGGTCATATCGGTGTAAAATGCATGAAGAAACTCCATGCTGATGGACTTTTGGAACCACTTGATTATGAATCACTTGGTACTTGTGAACCGTGCCTCATGGGCAGGATGACCAAAACACCGTTCTCCGGTACTATGGAGAGAGCAACAGATTTGTTGGAAATCATACATACAGATGTATGTGGTCTGATGAATATTGAGGCTCGTGGCGGATATCGTTATTTTCTCACCTTCACAGATGACTTAAGCAGATATGGGTATATCTACTTAATGAAACACAAGTCTGAAACATTTGAAAAGTTCAAAGAATTTCAGAGTGAAGTAGAAAATCATCGTAACAAGAAAATAAAATTTCTACAATCTGATCGTGGAGGAGAATATTTGAGTTACGAGTTTGGTGTACATTTGAAAAATTGTGGAATAGTTTCGCAACTCACGCCACCCGGAACACCACAGCGTAATGGTGTGTCCGAACGTCGTAATCGTACTTTACTAGATATGGTGCGATCTATGATGTCTCTTACTGATTTACCGCTATCGTTTCGGGGATACGCTCTAGAGACGGCCGCATTCACGTTAAATAGGGCACCATCAAAATCCGTTGAGACGACGACTTATGAACTGTGGTTTGGCAAGAAACCAAAGTTGTCATTTCTGAAAGTTTGGGGCTGCGATGCTTATGTGAAAAAGCTTCAACCTGATAAGCTCGAACCCAAATCGGAGAAATGTGTGTTCATAGGATATCCAAAGGAAACTATTGGATACACCTTCTATCACAGATCCGAAGGCAAGACTTTTGGTTCTAAATTCGGAAACTTTCGGGAGAAGGAGTTTCTCTTGAAAGAAGTGAGTGTGAGGAAAGTAGAACTTGACGAGGTAACTGTACCTGCTCCCTTATTGGAAAGTAGTGCATCACAGAAAACTGTTTCAGTGACACCTACACCAGTTAGTGAGGAAGCTAATGATGATGATCATGAAACTTCAGAACAAGATACTACTGAACCTCGTAGATCAACCAGAGTGAGATCCGTGCCAGAGTGGTATGGTAATCCTGTTCTGAAAGTCATGCTACGAGATCATGATGAACCTACGAACTATGAAGAAGCGATGGTGAGCCCAGATTCCGCAAAATGGCTTGAAGCCATGAAATCTGAGATGGGATCCATGTATGAGAACAAAGTATGGACTTTGGTTGACTTGCCCAATGATCGGCAAGCAATTGAGAATAAATGGATCTTCAAGAAGAAGACTGACGCTGATGGTAATATTACTGTCTACAAAGCTCGACTTGTCGCAAAAGGTTTTCGGCAAGTTCAAGGGATTGACTACGATGAGACCTTCTCACCCGTAGCGATGCTTAAGTCTGTCCGAATCATGTTAGCAATTGCCGCATTTTATGATTATGAAATTTGGCAGATGGATGTCAAAACTGCATTCCTGAATGGATTTCTGGAAGAAGAGTTGTATATGATGCAACCATAAGGTTTTGTCTATCCAAAGGGAGCTAACAAAGTGTGCAAGCTCCAGCGATCCATTTATGGACTGGTGCAAGCCTCTCGGAGTTGGAATAAACGCTTTGATAGTGTGATCAAAGCATTTGGTTTTATATAGACTTTTGGAGAAGCCTGTATTTACAAGAAAGTGAGTGGGAGCTCTGTAGCATTTCTGATATTATATGTGGATGACATATTACTAATTGGAAATGATATAGAATTTCTGGATAGCATAAAGGGATACTTGAATAAGAGTTTTTCAATGAAGGACCTCGGTGAAGCTGCTTACATATTAGGCATTAAGATCTACAGAGATAGATCAAGACGCTTAATTGGACTTTCACAAAGCACATACCTTGACAAAGTTTTGAAGAAGTTCAAAATGGATCAAGCAAAGAAAGGGTTCTTGCCTGTTACAAGGTGTGAAGTTGACTAAGACTCAATGCCCGACCACTGCAGAAGATAGAGAGAAAATGAAAGATGTTCCCTATGCTTCAGCCATAGGCTCTATCATGTATGCAATGCTGTGTACCAGACCTGATGTGTGCCTTGCTATAAGTCTAGCAGGGAGGTACCAAAGTGATCAAGGAGTGGATCACTGGACAGCGGTCAAGTACATCTTGAAATACCTGAAAAGGACTAAGGATATGTTTCTCATATATGGAGGTGACAAAGAGCTCATCGTAAAAGGTTACGTTGATGCAAGCTTTGACACTGATCCGGACGATTCTAAATCGCAAACCGGATACGTGTTTACATTAAACGGTGGGGCTGTCAGTTAGTGCAGTTCTAAACAAAGCGTTGTAGCGGGATCTACATGTGAAGCGGAGTACATAGCTGCTTCGGAAGCAGCAAATGAAGGAGTCTGGATGAAGGAGTTCATATCCGATCTAGGTGTCATACCTAGTGCATCGGGTCCAATGAAAATCTTTTGTGACAATACTGGTGCAATTGCCTTGGCAAAGGAATCCAGATTTCACAAGAGAACCAAGCACATCAAAAGACGCTTCAATTCCATCCAGGATCTAGTCTAGGTGGGAGACATAGAGATTTGCAAGATACTTACGGATCTGAATGTTGTAGACCCGTTGACTAAGCCTCTTCCACGAGCAAAACATGATCAGCACCAAGGCTCCATGGGTGTTAGAATCATTACTAAGTAATCTAGATTATTGACTCTAGTGCAAGTGGGAGACTGAAGGAAATATGCCCTAGAGGCAATAATAAAGTTATTATTTATTTCCTTATATCATGATAAATGTTTATCATTCATGCTAGAATTGTATTAACCAGAAACATAATACATGTGTGAATACATAGACAAACAGAGTGTCACTAGTATGCCTCTACTTGACTAGCTCGTTAATCAAAGATGGTTATGTTTCCTAACCATAAACAAAGAGTTGTTATTTGATTAACGAGATCACATCATTAGGTGAATGATCTGATTGACATGACCCATTCCATTAGCTTAGCACCCGATCGTTTCGTATGTTGCTATTGCTTTCTTCATGACTTATACATGTTCCTATGACTATGAGATTATGCAACTCCCGTTTGCCGGAGGAACACTTTGTGTGCTACCAAATGTCACAACGTAAATGGGTGATTATAAAGGTGCTCTACAGGTGTCTCCAAAGGTACATGTTGGGTTGGCGTATTTCGAGATTAGGATTTGTCACTCCGATTGTCGGAGAGGTATCTCTGGGCCCTCTCGGTAATACACATCACATAAGCCTTGCAAGCATTGCAACTAATGAGTTAGTTGTGAGATGATGTATTACGGAACGAGTAAAGAGACTTGCCGGTAACGAGATTGAACTAGGTATGGGATACCGACGATCGAATCTCGGGCAAGTAACATACCGATGACAAAGGGAACAACGTATGTTGTTATGCGGTCTGACCGATAAAAGATCTTCGTAGAATATGTAGGAGCCAATATGAGCATCCAGGTTCCGCTATTGGTTATTGACCGGAGACGTGTCTCGGTCATGTCTACATTGTTCTCCGAACCCGTAGGGTCCGCACGCTTAAGGTTTCGATGACAGTTATATTATGATGAGTTTTGATGTACCGAAGTTAGTTCGGAGTCCCGGATGTGATCACGGACATGACGAGGAGTCTCGAAATGGTCGAGACATAAAGATTGATATATTGGACGGCTATATTCGGACACCGAAGTGTTCCGGGGAAGTTTCGAGATAAAACCGGAGCACCGGGGGGTTACCGGAACCCCCCGGGGGGTTAATGGGCCTCATGGGCCTAAAGTGGAGAAGAGGAGGGGCTGCCAGGGCAGGCCGCGCGCCCCCTCTCCCCCTAGTCCGAATTGGACAAGGAGGGAGGGGCGGCGCCCCCCCCTTTTTTTTCTCTCCTTCCCCCTCTCCTACTTGGACAAGGAAAGGGAGGGGAGTCCTACTCCCGGTAGGAGTAGGACTCCTCCTGCGCGCCTCCTACTAGGGCCGGCCGCACCCCCCTTGGATCCTTTATATACGGAGGCAAGGGGCACCCCTAGACACACAAGTTGATCCACGTGATCATATTCTTAGCCGTGTGCAGTGCCCCCTTCCACCATAGTCCTCGATAATATTGTAGCGGTGCTTAGGCGAAGCCCTGCGACAGTAGTACATCAAGATCGTCACCACGCCGTCGTGCTGACGGAACTCTTCCCGACACTTTGCTGGATCGGAGTCCGGAGATCGTCATCGAGCTGAACGTGTGCTAGAACTCGGAGGTGCCGTAGTTTCGGTGCTTGATCGGTCGGGCCGTGAAGACGTACGACTACATCAACCAAGTTAACGCTTCCGTTGTCGATCTACAAGGGTACGTAGATCACACTCTCCCCCTCTCGTTGCTATGCATCACCATGATCTTGCGTGTGCATAGGAATTTTTTTGAAATTACTACGAAACCCAACAAAAACATGGTACACTGGATCTAAAATCATATGGCGCGGGTCGGACCTCAGGGATCCGATGGACAAGAAATCTCGGTCAGCCTGGTGTAAGACCAAGTGAAGGAGGCCGCCAAGTTTTCCCAACAAGATTGTAGGCTGGACAACTTGTTAGAGGGTCTAGAAGAAGAAGTTTTTGATTCCAAGTATCAATGTACTTTTAGCGAGAGACTTATGTCCGGCCGAATTTATAAAACGATTGTCATGGCAGACTTTCTGCTTCAACCTCCGAAAACCCTAGGTTTGGAGTGTTTCTGAATACTATACCGTAGGTAAACACCAGGGTATGTTCGGAAACCAGGCAATCCGGTCATAGTTGCTTGAACAGACAAGTTGTATTCGGGGAGTTATGTTATATTACATTTGATTGTAAGAAACATCTTCAGAGAGAATAGTTCCGTTAAAGGTTCCTTTCCCTGGGCTGGTGTGCGGGTTTTTTGCGCGTACCGAAGCCGTGATGCTAAAAAAACGCAGTACACTTTTATAGTCTGGGGTTTTGTATTGCCACGAGGGCAGTTCACCTTTTGTTCGCCGACCAATCATTCCCTTAAGAACGCTAGCTTTCAGCTTCACCCGTCTGAGGTACATGTCCGAATAACCCGGCTGTAACAATCGTAGAGGTGCTCCCTTTATGCCCTAGTCGAACAAGCGGGAACGTAGGGCATAAGCACAGGAGCCAGGCAACCCAGCTTGGCAAAAACTTAAGTCATAAAGGTGCATATAATGGCGAAGAAAGGACATATATCGACAGATGACACATATATACGGTGAGCTTGATGCTCAAATAATAATAAAAAAGGGAGAAAAAGGGGAACGAGAAAAAAGGTTTGTGTGCGGACTTTAGGCGTAGAATCTTCGGAGCCTTGCAGCGTTCCATGGGTGTGGCTCCAAGCGATTGTCCGAAGCATTACGAAGGCGATAGGCTCCTCCAGTGAGAACTTCATCTATAATGAAGGGACCCTCCCATTTGGGCTTGAGCTTGTCCTTTTTCTTCTCTGGTAGGCGTAAAACGAGTTCGCCGACATTGTAAGTCTTTGCTTGTACCTCTCTGCTTTGGTATCGCCGATCCTTCTGTTGATAGAATGTGGAACGGGCTTTCGCGACATTGCGCTCCTCCTCCAGGCCGTCCAAGTCGTCCTACTGATCGAGCTCGGCTTCTCTCTCTTCATACATGCGCACTCGAGGTGAGTCATGAATAATGTCACAAGGCAAGACTGCCTCCGCACCGTACACCATGAAAAAAAGGTGTGTATCTGATCGTGCGATTGGGCGTGGTCTGCAGCCCCCAGACTACAGAGTGGAGCTCCTCGACCCAGTGTTTGTCTGATTCTTGCAGAGATCGCACTAGTCTGGGTTTAATGCCGCTCATTATCAAGCCGTTAGCCCGTTCGACCTGACGTTTGTCTGAGGGTGGTATATGGAGGCGTAATCAAGCTTGATGCCCAAATTGGAGCACCAAGTTTTCACCTCATCGGCTGTAAAGTTAGAGCCGTTGTCAGTAATGATGCCATGCGGGACACCGTAATGGTGTACTATGCCGGATATAAAGTCTATCACCGGTCCGGCTTCAGCTGTTTCAACTGGCTTGGCTTCTATCCACTTAGTGAACTTATCGACCATAACCAAAAAGTATTTCTTCTTATGGCTTCCCCCTTTAAGAGGTCCCACCATATCGAGCCCCCAGACCGCAAAGGGCCAAGTAATGGGGATTGTTCAGAGGGCAGTGGGCGGCATATGGCTTTGGTTAGTGAAAAGCTGGCATCCAACGCAGCGCTATACGAGGTCTTATGCATCTGCCCGAGCTGTGGGCCAAAAGAAACCCGTGCGGAAGGCTTTACTTACAAGGGCTCGGGCTACGACATGATGTCCGGCAAGACCAGCGTGTATTTCAGCCAAGAGTTGTCGTCCCTCGTCTTCGGAGATACATCGTTGAAGGACTCCGGTAGTACTTTTCTTGTATAGTTCTCCTTCATGAACCTTGTAGGCTTTCGAACATCGAACGATGTGACGGGCCTCAGTTTGATCCTCCGGGAGCTCATTCCTAGTGAGGTAGGCAAGGAAAGGCTCGGTCCACGGGGCAATTACAGCCATGATTTCGTGGACCGATGGTGTTATTTCGGTGCCTGAGCCCCCGATGATATCGGGACTGAGTTTGGAATCTGGGGGTATGATCGGCTCCGGGTCATTGCTCCCGTTCTCGTCTTGCCACACCACGGATGGCTTGAAGAGCCTTTCCACAAAGGTCTTAGGTGGGACGGGGTCGTGTTTAGCGCCCATGCGAGCAAGGACGTATGCTGTTTGATTACTCTCTCGAGCCACGTGATGAAACTCGAGACCCTCAAACTGAGCAGATATTTGGAGTACGACATTGTGGTAAGCCGCCATCTTCGGGTCTTTTGCGTCAAAGTCTCCGTTTATTTGGGATATTGCCAGGTTTGAATCCTCGCGCACCTCAAGGCATTGTATGCCCATGGAAACAGCCATTCGGAGACCGTACAATAGGGTCTCGTATTTGGCTGCACTGTTAGAGTCAGTATATAGTATTTGGAGTACATAACAGACTGTGTCTCCTATGGGGGTTGTCAAGACGACACCAGCCCCAAGTCCGGCTAACATTTTAGAGCCATCAAAGTGCATCATCCAGTTGGAATGCGTGACATACTCTTTAGGGAGTTTGGCATCTGTCCATTCGGCGACGAAGTCAGCCAACACCTGAGATTTAATTGCTCGGCGTGGTTTATACATTATTTCAAATGGTAGGAGCTCGATGACCCATTTGGCAATCCGGCCGGTGGTGTCTCGGTTGTTTATAATATCATTGAGTGGTACTTCTGAGGCCAGCGTGATTGAGCACTCTTGGAAGTAGTGCCAAAGTTTGCGGGATGCCATAAAGACCACATACGCTATCTTCTGATAATACAAATGTCGGGATATGCATGGTGTAAGGACCATCGATACGTAGTACACTAGTTTTTGGAGTGGGAATTTATGTCCCTCCTCTTCTCGTTTGAGGACAAGCACCGCACTCACCACCTGGTGAGTTGCCGATATGTAGAGCAGCATTGGCTCGCCGACATTTGGTGCGGCCAGGATGGGGGTGCTTGCTAGCAAAGTTTTTATTTCCTCCAGTTCGGTTGTTGCCGCGTCCGTCCACACAAAGTGGTCGGTGCGTCAGAGCAGGCGATACAATGGCAATGCCTTTTCTCCTAATCTGGAGATAAAGCGACTCAAGGCTGCCACGCACCCGGCTAGTTTTTGGACCTGCTTGAGGTCGGTTGGTGTTGCCAATTGTGACCGGGCTCGAAGTTTTCCTGGGTTTGCTTCAATTCCTCTATTGGAGACAATAAACCCGAGCAATTTGCCGGCGGGAACGCCGAAAACGCACTTTTCCGGATTGAGCCTTATGTCATATGTTCGGAGGTTGTTGAATGTGAGGCGTAAGTCGTCCACCAATGTGTGACGCCTAGATAATTAAGCTACAGAAACCCTCTGCTAATGATGCCACGTCACCTCGATTACTGTTGCTAATCTCGTGTTAGTTCAGAACCGATCCAAATTCAACTTTAAATTAAAGTCAACCGATAAAGTTTTCAAACATTAAAACTAAAATGTTCTAGAGGTGGCAAATAATCCATAATAAATATTGGAGGAGATACCATATTTTTATAATGTGTTTACATGTTCAAAACTTAATAAAACATTGATTTAAATGTTTAATTAAATGCCTTTTATTTATTTTGAAATACTAAACTATTTTATTTAGTAGTCAAACTTGTTATTGCAGAGGCTTAAATTACAACACTAATTTAGGTGCCAATTGTGTATTTTACAAAACAAAAATGAATTGAACAATAAATAAAATAGAGAAGAAAATAAGTAAAACGAAAAAAACTAAAATAAGAATAAAGGCCACCCCCTCTCACTCATGGGCCTCGGCCCACCAGGCCACCACCTAGGCCGGCCCATCCGCCCCACTCCCCCATTAAACCCCGAAACCCTAACCGCACCCCTCCCCACTACTCCCACTCGCCCCCACTCCCTCTCCCTCTCCCCCTCTGCCCGATCTCGATCTGGATCGGGAGGGGGCCGCCCCGACGTCGAAGCCACCCAACGCCGGCGCCCGCCGCTCGCAGTCATCGTCGTCACCTCACCGGCGACGCCTCTCCGCCTCTTCATACTCCTCCACGACCGACCACCTTGTCACTGGACCTTCTCGCACCTCTCCATCGTCGGAGTCATGTCGCCATGCCGATCGTCGCCGCCGCTTGGACATCGCCGGAGCTGCCCCGTCGTCGTCCCCGTCCTCCTCCTTGAACCCCGCTGTCGTTTCCCTACAACCCCATGGTGAGGCCCTCGGCCTCCTCTTGCCCCTCCGCTGCTCTCTGCTTCCCCGGCTGCTCCATTGCGCCCACGTCCGCGCACCGCGGCGACCGCCCACCCGCAGCGCGCGCTCACCGCGCCCCCTCTGTGCGCCACTCGATTAGCCCACCGACTGCACTCGCCCTGTCAGCGGTCATCCATCGCGCGTGCGACACCGCGCCTCGCCCGGGCTCAGATGAAAATGTTTTCTACATGAAAGTTGCTTAGAACGACGAGACGAATCCGGATACGCAACCCGTTCGTCCACCACACATCCCTAGCATAGCAAACACGCAGCTTTCCTCCTCCGGTTGATTTGTCTGAAAACGCGAAACACCGGGAATACTTTCCCGGATGTTTCCCCCTTCGCCGGTATCACCTCCTACTGCGTTAGGTCACCTCTAGCACCGCGTATTGCCATGTTACGCTTTGTGATGCTTTGATTGCTCTGTTATTTATTATGTTCCCCCTCCATTACTTCTTTCTGATAGACCCCGAGGCTACCGGTGACCCCCAGTACGACAATGGTGTGGACGACCCGTCCTTCTTGCCAGAGCAATCAGGCAAGCCCCCCCCCTTGATCACCAGATATCGCCTACTCTCCTCTATATTGCTTGCATTAGAGTAGTGTAGCTTGTTACTGTTTTCAGTTAATCCTATACTGCTGCATAGCTTGTCCTTGCTACTACTGTTGTTACCTTTACCTGCTATCCTACTGCTTAGTATAGGATGCTAGTGTTCCATCAGTGGCCCTACACTCTTGTCCATCTGCTATGCTATACTACTGGGCCGTGATCACTTCAGGAGGTGATCACAGGCATATACTATATACTTTACACTATTACATTACCCGTGGTACTGTTCGGAGTTGGGGGCTCAAGGGGAAGGTGGCTCCATCCTGGTAGAGGTGGGCCTGGGTTCTCGACGGCCCCCGACTGTTACTTTGTGACGGAGCGACAGGGCAGGTTGAGACCACCTAGGAGAGAGGTGGGCCTGGCCCTGGTCGGCGTTCGTGGATACTTAAACACGCTTAACGAGATCTTGGTATTTGATCTGAGTCTGGCCACTGGCTTATACACACTAACCATCTACGCAGGGATAGTTATGGGCACTCGACGTCGTGGTATCAGCCGAAGCCTTCGTGACGTCAGCGACTGAGCGACACGCGCCGGGTTGGACTAGAACGCCTACCCTTGTATAAGGGAGGCTAGGTCTTCTCACCGGCCGCGTATGCAACGTGTAGGTGTGCAATGGGCGATGGGCCCAGACCCCTACGCCATAGGATTTAGACCGGCGTGCTGACCTCTCTGTTGTGCCTAGGTAGGGCTGCGACGTGATGATCTTCCGAGGCCGGGCATGACCCAGAAAAGTGTGTCCGGACAAAGGGGATCGAGCATGTTGGGTTATGTGGTGCACCCCTACAGGGAAGTTAATCTATTCGAATAGTCGTGATCTTCGGTAACAGGACGACTTGGAGTTGTACCTTGACCTTATGACAACTAGAACCAGATACGTAATAAAACACACCCTTCCAAAGTGCCAGATACAACCGGTGATCGCTCTCTTACAGGGCGACGAGGGGAGGATCATCGGTTAGGATTATGCTATGCGATGCTACTTGGTGAACTTACCATCTACTCTCTTCTTCTGCTGCAAGATGGAGGTTACCAGAAGCGTAGTCTTCGAAAGGACTAGCTATCCTCCTCTTATTCCGGCTTTCTGCAGTTCAGTCCACATATGATACCCCTTTTCCATTTGATACCAATGCATACATATGTAGTGTAGCTCCTTGCTTGCGAGTACTTTGGATGAGTACTCACGGTTGCTTTGCTCCCTCTTTTCCCCCTTTCTATACTCGATTGCTGCGACCAGACGTTGGAGCCCAGGAGCCAGACGCCACCGTCGACGATGACTACTACTACTTGGGAGGTGCCTACTACTACGTGCTGCCCGCTGACGACGACCAGGAGTAGTTTAGGAGGATCCCAGGCAGGAGGCCTGCGCTTCTTTTGATCTGTATACCAGTTTGTGCTAGCCATCTAATGGCAACTTGTTTAACTTATGTCTGTACTCAGATATTGTTGCTTCCGGTGACTCGTCTATGATCGAGCTCTTGTATTTGAGCCCTCGAGGGCCCTGGCTTGTAATATGATGCTTGTATGACTTATTTTATTTGTAGAGTTGTGTTGTGATATCTTCCCGTGAGTCCCTGATCTTGATCGTACACGTTTGCGTGTATGATTAGTGTACGATTGAATCGGGGGCGTCACAATTTGGTATCAGAGCCGACTGCCTGTAGGAATCCCCCTTCCACACTCCTCGGCCGAAGTTGAGTCTAGTAATTACAAAACTTTTACTAACATGGCTGTGCGGCCCATGGGCCCACGTCACCATTGGGTGGTATTAGGATCTTTTACTCCTCGATCTTTACTCCGGGATTCTGAACTCTCTTCTATTCGGGTTAAATGATTTTCTAAAAACTTAACTTTAGGTTCTCGAAAACACTTTCTCCCAGAGAGCCCCTTCAGTCCAGATGATCGCCGGCTGCACCAGAAGATTTCGAAGTTACTCTCCGATGTCCTCTCGAGACTTTGTGTCTGTTGCTTTTGCAATTCCCTACCATCGGAATATCCCTATGGATAAATACCTACACTTGTCATTCTTACTTTTATTCCCAGTTGATCTTGTTATTACAAGATACACCAAAATTCTCTCTATTGTTCCGAGAATACTTTGTGCCTACTGCCTTGCAGTTCTTTGCCACCTGAATACCCCTACGGATAATTACTCGCACTTATTGAGTATCCGCTTATCCCCAGATGATTCATGTATTTCACAAAAGTCTTCGAAATACCATTTGGTCGTCCAAAAATCCTGAGGAGCTTATTGCTCTTGAAATTCTTGCTTGCTTGCATTATGATTAATTCCATATTTCTAGTGATCTCCGTTGACATCTTCTGTCACTTATAATTTTGAGTCCTTTGATTCAATATGTTGCGAATGCTCGCAAACCTCAATCAGATCCTAGAATTCATCCTTCCAGCTCAGAGATCATTTTAAACATGGGCTGAATCTCGACCAATCAAATTGTTGTCGATTTTACCCCTAAGCTTACTCAACTTATCCATCCTTAATCGGAGCGTTTGCTTCTGATCCTTTGAATTGGAAATCATAATTCCTTTACATGTGAGCTTTGAATTAGCCAGTTGCTTCTATAATCCAATGCATTTGCATTGTTTCTTCCTCTGGTTGTGTGCCGATACTCACATCAGCTTCGCTATGGACCGTCGGATCCTTTGTTGAAATATCATCCGACAGTGTCCTTCGTATACAAAAACCTCGAGAAGTTCCTTCCCTAATACATAATGCCTTTGGTAAACGGTATCCTCTGTTTTGGCCAACCATGCTCTGCTCTCCAGTTGGTCATGTTTACTATGAAGTTTGTGGTATATGTTCCTAAGATGCCCCGATGGGTTGAACCAACACCTTCCCTAATCTGTGTGAACCCGAAAGATTTCACGGGTCATACTTATCTGGTATTGCACCAGGTAAAGCTTTCAACAACTAATGTCATTTTCAAAATATGAGAGGTGAATGGAAGGTTATACATTGAAGAAGTGGGAGTCAACCTTGAACTTGTGTTCATGCCCATGGAAACGATGTAGATATTATCATTGAAGCTTCTCTTACATTAACTATCCCCTTGGTATAAGTTCATCTCATATCTGGGATCTGGCCTTTTTGCAATCGTGGTTCCGACCACATTTCTCCTTGATTCCATTTCTCACACAAGTGAAAACACTTGTCTTTTGCGGATCAATACATCTCCGCAACCCCTATGTTGATCTACCTTTGAGTTTTACCCTCTGGTATCTCGAGAGTATCAAAGAACTGTGTTGCTTCCTATGAGTCTTCATTTAGTATTGCTTCTCACCAACTTCAGATTTCCCCCGGGTTCTGAGTTATTAGTCACTTGGGAACACCGATAGGTGAATCGATTCCGCGCTCCAACTCAATAACTCTAAGTAATTTTCGTTGCTGATGAGTTTATTAATCCTTTTAAGTCATTCCTAGCCTAATTATATCGTTATCGTGCTAAATTTTAATCGTGCTACATGGTCCTTCTTCCCGGAGCACAAATTTCGACGGTGAGCTAATCTTACGTCGATCTTCCTCATCATATCATTTCTCCTTGAACAACAAACTTGATTTCGAGTTTGTGTCGTACCTGTGGTTCCAATAACCTCTTGCTTCATCATTCCTTTAACTTGATGTCATCACTGATCGATTACATCTTCATGAAATCTCTCTACAAAATTTGTCGTGATCCTCATCAACATTTTGACTTCTTCCAAGATATCTATCAAATTCTTGATGAGAAATGCCGTCCTTTGCCCTCGATGAATTGGGTTATCATCGACAACATTATTGCATTCCCCCCAACACAAAACTTGTTTGTGTTTTGTGTTATACCTTGAGATGCTTGCTATCCAGCATTTGTTCGTCTTTACCTTGGAGTATTATCATCTTTTATGTCAAGAATGTCGTGAGAATTTCACCACCTCTTAAGAATTCTTGGTATAGTGATACTTCTCACCATCACCATTCTTTCTTGGTCCTCGTGTTGATTTGATCGGTGCTGTTTGGATTCTGCCCTTCTAGCAGCCATATTGCTTTGAAGTTAATGGTCGGCCATTCACTCTTATACTATCGATTACTGAATCACCATTCTAACATTGGTCGTGCAACCCAACCCATATTTCGGGCGCACCTTTCAACCAATGTTTAATTGTGTATGTTTTCCTCGAGCATACTTCATTACATCATTTTATCTAACAAATGTTATCTCCTTATCCACATAATTGTGGAGATCCATCTTTTTGGATACCTCGTTGAATTATCGATGAGTCCATCAGCCACCTCCTCATCCTCTCCTTGGCTTAATGATGGACCCTTGCTCAAAACTCGCTTCCATAGTTCATTTCCCGAGAATCATATAATGTCATCTTGTCAATTGTTTTGCACCTCTTCTTCTCAGACCTCCTGAGTCTGAGATATCCTAACACCAATCAGATATGGGTCCCGGTCAGATATGATGGTTGGGACGCATTTTCCAAGAGTTATAATGTTGGTCTTTATATGACCCGGTAAGGTGATGTAATGCCTAGCACACCTGGCCGGAGGACCGATTGCTTTAGTATCCTTTATAGCAAGGTTAACCATTCTTCCATAAGGAAATTGTAAGACTTAGTCTATAAGTTGTTCCTGATGGATCCTTTGTGAATACAAAGTCTGACCTTTGCTTGCAAACCATGTCAATGCTATCTCGAAGCATGTCCATGGTACTCCGATTTTCAACAAAAACATTTGAAGCCCAATGCTAAATGTTTCCTGCTTGATTATCCAAACACCGCTGTAAGGGTAATGTCATGAAAATTCTCTCCCCTACCTAAAGAGTTTACTACATTATATCCTGTCATGGATATCATGCTCTGTTCGTCCTTCTGAAGGATATACCTTTGAAATATGTGTTTAAACACATTTTCCTTTCCATTGTTCTGTTTAATCTGCTAATCATATTTTTCTTTCCATTTGTTGGGTTAACGTTTCTTGTGATCTATATGATCTAAGAAGTAATATTCTCCTGCTTACGTAAACACCTTGGTGTACAACCTAGTCACTAAGACCATGTTACTATTGTTGATGACATTCCGGTAACCACCGATGGACGAGAACTTTGCCTATTGGCCCGCCTCGTTTACCGAGCAGGAAAATGGTTCTCTTCGTCCCTCGCGCTTGGTGCCGACGTTGTTGCCGACATAACTGACAGGTTATCCTCTAGCATGCCTTGCTATCATGTCCGTGCAAGATGTCAGCGCCCTTCCTACTTTTAACCCACATGGTGGGCCCATAACCCACAGTGCTACATGATCGAAACCTGACTCTCCTATACACCCTGTTGCCAAAGTTATTCCTGGCACGTGGACTCGTATGTAATTCACGGGCCACCGTCCTAGTGACCAATTCTGGTATTAGACACAATACTTATTTCCATTGCTATGAACCCTATCACGTTTTGTTTCAGGCAATGAACGATTGCCTATCCTCTCGAAACTTCTTATTGCACCGTCTTACTTGCTCTTGGTGTTTTCTGAAGTTCCAATTCGAGAGTTACTTTCCGCCACCTTCACCGATGTTATCGATCAGATAGTCAACCTTGTGGAGGTCCATTCTCCTGGAATACCCACCCCTTTATTATTTCGTAAGTACGATGGAGTTCCCGAAGAAGGATGCCGACTTCATCAAGATGACCTAAAGCAGAGAAATGAAGACGTCAATGTAATGGATCGACCTCTTCGAGAAGACCAACCAAGACCAGAACACTCGCTAGAAATTCGTAACCAGAACCTTCCCCCTTTACTCCGCCTCTTAAATCTCGGGACGAGATTTCTTGTAGTGGAGGAGAATTGTGATGCCCGGATAATTAAGATATAGTAACCCTCTGCTAATGATGCCACGTCACCTCGATTACTGTTACTAATCTCGTGTTAGTTCAGAACCGATCCAAATTCAACTTTAAATTAAATTCAACCGTTAAACTTTTCAAACATTAAAACTAAAATGTTCTAGAGGTGGCAAATAATCCATAATAAATATTGGAGGAGAAACCACATTTTTATAATGTGTTTACATGTTCAAAACTTAATAAAACACTGATTTAAATGTTTAATTAAATGCGTTTTATTTATTTTGAAATACTAAATTATTTTATTTAGTAGTCAAACTTGTTATTGCAGAGGCTTAAATTACAACACTAATTTAGGTCCCAATTGTGTATTTTACAAAACAAAAATGAATTGAACAATAAATAAAATAGAGAAGAAAATAAGTAAAACGGAAAAAAACTAAAATAAGAATAAAGGCCACCCCCTCTAACTCATGGGCCTCGGCCCACCAGGCCACCACCTAGGCCGGCCCGTCCGCCCCCACTCCCCCTTTAACCCTCGAAACCCTAACCGCACCCCTTCCCACTACTCCCACTCGCCTCCACTCCCTCTCCCTCGCCCCCCTCTGCCCGATCTCGATCTGGATCGGGAGGGGGCCGCCCCGACGTCGCCGCCACCCAACGTCGGCGCCCGCCGCTCGCAGTCATCATCGTCACCTCACCGGTGACGCCTCTCCGCCTCTTCATCCTCCTCCACGACCGACCACCTCGTCACTGGACCTTCTTGCGCCTCTCCGTCACCGGAGCCACGTCGCCACGCCGATCGTCGCCGCCGCTTGGACATCACCGGAGCTGCCCCGTCGTCGTCCCCGTCCTCCTCCTCGAACCCCGCTGCCGTTTCCCTACAGCCCCATGGTGAGGCCCTCGACCTCCTCTTCCCCCTCCGCTGCTCTCTGCTTCCCCGGCTGCTCCGTTGCGCCCACGTCCGCGCACCGCGGCGACCGCCCACCCGCAGCGCGCGCTCACCGCGCCCCCTCTGTGCGCCACTCGATTCGCCCGCCGACTTCACTCGCCCTGTCGGCGGTCATCCATCGCGCGCGCGACACTGCGCCTCGCCCGGGCCCCGTCCCCACTCACCATCGTCGCCCCGGCTCACTTCCCCTGCGCTACCCTGCCTCGCCGCGGTCCGCGCTCACTGCACCGCTCGCGCCCCCACTGCCGTGCCACCGGCGCCCCGCAACGCCTAGTCGGGCACCCAACGCCCGCAGCGCCCCGCACGCCCGCGCCCGCAGCCCGTAACTGCAAGCACCAGCGCCTGTTTGGCCTGATAGGCCACTGCCATTCGGGGCCCACGCCCCTGAAACGTTTAAAAAAAGAAAAAGAAGAAGATTAAAAATAATAATAATAATAAATTTAATTAATTAATCAACTAAATTAATTAACTTAATTAATCCTGTTTAGTTAACCTAATTAACTATTGTTAATTAATTAAACAATAATTAGATTAGTTAGATCCTAATTAGAATAAACAGAGTATGACATGCGGGACCCACACGTCAGATTGACCTAGTCAACGCCCTGTTGACTGCTGACGTCATGCTAACGTCAGCATACACTGTTCTGGATAATATTGATTTAAAATAATTAAATAAATCCTAAAAATAATTTAAATCTTTAAAAATTAATAGAAAATAAACCGTAGCTCAGATGAAAATGTTTTCTACATGAAAGTTGCTCAGAACGACGAGACGAATCCAGATACACAGCCCGTTCGTCCGCCACACATCCCTAGCATAGCAAACATGCAACTTTCCTCCTCCGGTTGATTTGTCTGAAAACGCGAAACACCGGGAATACTTTCCCGGATGTTTCCCCCCTTCGCCGGTATCACCTCCTACTGCGTTAGGTCACCTCTAGCACCGCGTAATGCCATGTTTCGCTTTGTGATGCTTTGATTGCTCTGTTATTTATTATGTTCCCCCTCCGTTACTTCTTTCAGGTACACCCCGAGGCTGCCGGTGACCCCCAGTACGACTACGGTGTGGACGACCCGTCCTTCTTGCCAGAGCAACCAGGCAAGCCCCCCCTTGATCACCAGATATCGCCTACTCTCCTCTATACTGCTTGCATTAGAGTAGTGTAGCTTGTTACTGTTTTCAGTTAATCCTATACTGCTGCATAGCCTGTCCTTGCTACTACTGTTGTTACCTTTACCTGCTATCCTACTGCTTAGTATAGGATGCTAGTGTTCCATCAGTGGCCCTACACTCTTGTCCGTCTGCTATGCTATACTACTGGGCCGTGATCACTTCGGGAGGTGATCACGGGCATATACTATATACTTTACACTGTTACATTACATGTGGTACTGTTCGGAGTTGGGGGCTGAAGGGGCAGGTGGCTCGATCCCGGTAGAGGTGGGCCTGGGTTCCCGACGGCCCCCGACTGTTACTTTGTGACGGAGCGACAGGGCAGGTTGAGACCACCTAGGAGAGAGGTGGGCCTGGCCCTGGTCAGCGTTCGCGGATACTTAAACACGCTTAACGAGATCTTGGTATTTGATCTGAGTCTGGCCACTGGCTTATACGCAGTAACCATCTACGCGGGGACAGTTATGGGCACTCGACGTCGTGGTATCAGCCGAAGCCTTCGTGACGTCAGCGACTGAGCGGCGCGTGCCGGGTTGGACTGGAACGCCTACCCTTGTATAAGGGAGGCTAGGTCTGCTCACCGGCCGCATACGCAACGTGCAGGTGTGCAATGGGCGATGGGCCCAGACCCCTGCGCCATAGGATTTAGACCGGCATGCTGACCTCTCTGTTGTGCCTAGGTAGGGCTGCGACGTGATGATCTTCCGAGGCCGGGCATGACCCAGAAAAGTGTGCCCGGACAAAGAGGATCGAGCGTGTTGGGTTATGTGGTGCACCCCTGCAGGGAAGTTAATCTATTCGAATAGTCATGATCTTCGGTAACAGGACGACTTGGAGTTGTACCTTGACCTTATGACAACTAGAACCAGATACTTAATAAAACACACCCTTCCAAAGTGCCAGATACAACCGGTGATTGCTCTCTTACAGGGCGACGAGGGGAGGATCATCGGTTAGGATTATGCTATGCGATGCTACTTGGTGAACTTACCATCTACTCTCTTCTTCTGCTGCAAGATGGAGGTTACCAGAAGCGTAGTCTTCGAAAGGACTAGCTATCCTCCTCTTATTCCGGCTTTCTGCAGTTCAGTCCACATATGATACCCCTTTTCCATTTGATACCAATGCATACATATGTAGTGTAGCTCCTTGCTTGCGAGTACTTTGGATGAGTACTCACGGTTGCTTTGCTCCCTCTTTTCCCCCTTTCTATACTCGATTGCTGCGACCAGACGTTGGAGCCCAGGAGCCAGACGCCACCGTCGATGATGACTACTACTACTCGGGAGGTGCCTACTACTACGTGCAGCCCGCTGACGACGACCAGGAGTAGTTTAGGAGGATCCTAGGAAGGAGGCCTGCACCTCTTTAGATCTGTATACCAGTTTGCGCTAGCCATCTTATGGAAACTTGTTTAACTTATGTCTGTACTCAGATATTGTTGCTTCCGCTGACTCGTCTATGATCGAGCTCTTGTATTCGAGCCCTTGAGGGCCCTGGCTTGTAATAAGATGCTTGTATGACTTATTTTATTTGTAGAGTTGTGTTGTGATATCTTCCCGTGAGTCCCTGATCTTGATCGTACACGTTTGCTTGTATGATTAGTGTACGATTGAATCGGGGGCATCACACAATGATTCAACATGCTTGGTTTTGATGACTACGTCATCTACATATGCCTCCACAGTCTTGCCGATTTGCTTTTCCACGCATGCTTGGATCCTGCGTTGGTAAGTGGCGCCGACGTTTTTTAGCCCGAAAGGCATAGTGTTGAAGCAGAAAGGCCTATACGGTGTGATGAATGCCGTTGCAGCTTGGTCGGATTCCTTCATCTTAATTTGATGGTATCCGGAGTATGCGTCGAGGAAACACACTAAATCATGTCCCACGATTGCATCGATAATCTGGTGGATGCGAGGTAGTGGGAAAGGGTCCTTAGGCAAGGCCTTGTTAAGGTCTTTGAAATCGACACACAGGCGCCAGGATTTATCCTTCTTTGGTACCATGACCAGGTTTTCTAGCCAGTCCAGATGTTTGATCTCTCTGATAAACTCAGCTTCGAGTAGCTTGGCTAGCTCCTCCCCCATAGCATGTCGCTTGGGTTCGAAAAATCTTCGAAGCATTTGCTTGACCAGCTTGTATCCCTTCAGTATATTGAGACTATGTTCGGCCAGTGCGCGTGGGATTCCTGGCATATCCGAGGGGTGCCAGGAAAAAATGTCCCAGTTCCCGCGCAAGAACGCGCGTAATGCGGCGTCGACTGTCGGGTCTAGTTGTGCCCCAATGGAAGCCGTTTACTTGGGATCCGTCGGGTGGACTTGAAATTTGACTATTTCGTCAGCTGGCTTGAAAGAGGTGTATTTGGGCCTTTTGTCAAGAATTATGTTGTCCCTATCCAGTGTGGAACGTAGTGCGGTGAGTTCCTCGGCCACTAGGGCTTTGGATAATGCCTCAAGGGCCAGGGATGCGGTTTTATTTTCGGCGCGGAGTGCTTTGTCCGAATCACTGGAGACAGTGATAACACCATTGGGCCCGGGCATTTTGAGCTTCATATACTCGTAATGAGGTATAGCTTGAAAGTGTATGAATGCATCTCGCCCTAACAGGGCATGATATCCGCTATTAAAAGGAGCCACCTGGAAGATTATCTCTTCGGACCTATAGTTTTCTGGTGTGCCGAATACCACATCCAGTTTAATTTTCCCCGAGCATCTTGCTTCCCTGCTGGGGATGATTCCCCTAAAGGATGTATTGCTCTGCTCAATGCGACTCATGTCCATTTACATTTTATTGAGCGTGTCCTCGTATATGAGGTTCAATCCGCTACCACCATCCATTAGCACTTTAGTGAGCCAAAAACCATCCATAATTGGGTTGAGGACCAGAGCGACTGGTGCCCCGACTGAGCAGGATCTTGGTTCGTCATCAGCATTGAAAGTAATTGCCGTATCATTCCAAGGGTTTATTGTTGCTACGTGGCAGATTTCGGCAAGGTCGCAAAGCGCCCGTTTCCGGTGATTATTTGATGAGAAGGTCTCGAAGACTGTGTGTACTTTGGGATCGTCGCGTTCCGAAGAGTACTTTTCTGGGGTAGTGTTGGTGAGGATACCCTCGCCGCTCTTGGCCACCTGCCGGAGTATCCAACATGCCTGTAGGGTGTGCGTTGGTTCGATATTCGGCGTCATGTGTATTTGACAGGGCCTATCGAGCCATCCTTCGAAGACAGTTCTATGTCCCGTAAAGGGCTTGATTTTCTTGTCTATGGGATGATGATAGGGTGCCCCGCAAGGGTGCATCCTTTTTGCCCGCCCGAGAGATGGCTTAAAGGCCTGAGATTCCCAGCGGGCTGTTTGAGTTTTCCAGGCGCTTTCCATTGTGCAGTAGTTATGTACTATGTGTTTCAAATCTGCAAAGTGCGGAATGCGACGGTGACTAAGGGCATTAAAGATTCCCTCATCCGTACAGTTGTTGCGAAATACTGAGATTGTGTCATCGTCACAGCAGTCTTTTATCTTGTTTTTAACGAGGAATCTAGCCCAAAAATGATGGACTGTCTCCCGAGGCTGCTGCCGCACATACATTAGGTCACATATGTCTAGAGGACCGGAGTTGCTTGGAGAATATTGCTTGTGGTGGGTGGGTGGGCTCGAATTCGCACCCCGACCCGCTGTGGAATCTGGATTTTGAAGAATTTCCGAGGTTACCAGTCCAGTCTCCGGAGTGTTCGAGGAGTTCTCAGGCTCAACGTCCGATTTTGTGTTCGGAGGACGGGGAGTGTCCTCTCGAGGATGAGTACTCGGTTATCCGGGTTCGGAAAACCGAACATAGCTGGTTCTCAACATAGGGGAGGAGTTATTATCAGCCTGCTCCTCCACAACCGCTACCTGATGGGTGATCGGGGGAGATTTAATTTCTCTCTGATCAGGTTTAAGCCCGATCCAATCATAGTCAGTTGAGACCCCTAGGGCGGCGATGTGATCTAGCAGTTCATTCAAAGATGATAGATCTGCCAGATCCATCTTGTCGGAGTATCCGGGGCTGATTTGAAGAGGATTTTCAGCGACTTGGGGGTTGCTTTTGGCCCAACGGCCAAACGAGCACCCATGGTGAAGTCGCCAAGCTGGAGGGTTTGCCCCGAAACTAGGGCTCCTCCGGAAGTGATACTGTCCTTGATGACAAGGCGAGCCATCGGTCCTTATGCCAACGCTACAGAGGAACTCTCAATGAAAGCACTAATGTCGGTGTCAAAACCGGCAGATCTCGGGTAGGGGGTCCCTAAATGTGCGTCTGAGGATCGAGGGTAACAGGAGGCAAGGGACACGATGTTTACCCAGGTTCGGGCCCTCTTAATGGAGGTAATACCCTACTTCCTGCTTGATTGACTTTGATGAGTATAGGTGTTACAAGACTTGATCTACCTCGAGATCGTAATGGCTAAACCCTAGTTGTCTAGCCTATATGATTATGATTCTGCCCTACGGACTAAACCCTTTGGTTTATATAGACACCAAAGGGGGCTAGGGTTGTACAGAGTCGGTTTACAGAGAAAGGAATCTTCATATCCACACGGCAAGCTTGCCTTCCACACCAAGGAGAGTCCCATCCGGACATGGAAAAAGTCTTCCATATTGTACCTTCACGGCCCATCAGTCCGGCCCATGTCACATAGCCCGGACCCCCGAGGACCCCATAATTCAGGACTCCCTCAAAGATACCCCGAACAAACCCCTCAAAGTATGGTTCTCCATAGTAACAAGTGACAATAAATTTCAGCACGTAGTAATAATTTTCCTTACCAATTTCCACTTACCAGGAGTGCTTCACTCCCCGACAACGATGCCATAAAAGAGACTTGATGACCCACAAGTATAGGGGATCAATCGTAGTCCTTTCGATAAGTAAGAGTGTCGAACCCAACGAGGAGCAAAAGGAAATGACAAGTGGTTTTTAGCAAGGTATTTTATGCAAGCACTGAAATAGTTGCTAATAGGTAGCTTGATAGCAAGATAATTTGTAACGAACAAGTAATAGTAACGGTAAATAAAGTGCAGCAAGGTAGCCTAATCCTTTTGTGGTAAAGGACGGGCCAATATGGTCTCTTATAATAAGCAAAGTTTTCTTGAGGGCACATGAGAATTTCATCTAGTCACTTTCATCATGTTGGTTTGATTCGCATTCGCTACTTTGATAATTTGATATGTGGGTGGACTGGTGCTTGGGTGTTGTTCTTACTTGAACAAACCTCCCACTTATGATTAATCCCCTCGCAAGGATCCGCAACTATGAGCAAAGTATTGAGATAAAATATAATCATAGCATTAAACATTTGGATCCAAATCGGTCCCTTACGAAGTCGCGCACAAACTAGGGTTTAAGCTTCTGTCACTCTAGCAACCCGTCATCTAATAACTACTCCACAATGCATTCCCTTAGGCCCAAAGATGGTGAGGTGCCATGTAGTCGACGTTCACATGAAACCACTAAGGGAATCACAACATACATATCATCAAAATATCGAACACACATATCAAGTTCACATGATTACCTGCAACATGACTTCTCCGGTGAACTCAAGAACAAAAGTAACTACTCCCAAATAATATTCATGCTCAAGATCTGAGGGGTATATAGCATAATGGATCTGAACATGTAATCTTCCACCAAATAAACCATATAGTAATCAACTACAAGATGTAGTCAACACTACTGGTCACCCACAGGTACCAATCTGAGGTTCCGGTACAAAGACTGAAGACAAGAGATGAACTAGGGTTTTAGAGGAGATGGTGTTGTTGAATATGTTGATGGAGATTGGCCTCCCAAAGATGAGAGAGTTGTTGGTGATGATGATGGCTTCGATTTCCCCCTCCGGGAGGGAAGTTCCCCCGGCGGAATCGCCCTGCCAAAGGGCAAAAGTGGTCCTGCCCAAGTTCTGCCTCAAAACAGTGGCGCTCTATCCCGAAAGTCCTCTCCTTATTTTTTTTCTAGGTCAAAATTACCAATATACCAGAAGATGGGCACCGGAGGTGGGCTGAGCTGGCCACAACCCACCAGGGCATGCCTGGGAGGCCTGGCGCGCCCAGGTGTCTTGTGGTCACCAGGTGGCTCCCAGCTGGTAGTTATTGGCTTCGGTATTTTTCATATATTCCAAAATAATTCTCTGTGATTTTTCAGCTTATTTGGAGATGTGTAGAATAGGTGTCCCGACGTAGCTTTTTTAGGTCCAGAATTCCAGCTGTCGGTATTCTCCCTCTTTGTGTAAACCTTGCATATTATGAGAGAAAAGGCATTAGAATTACTCCTTAAAGCATTATTATGCATAAATTTTTTATAAATAATAGTAGGAAAACATGCTGCAAATGGACGTATCAATTGCCTCTAGGGCATATTTCCAATACTATGCATATTGTAGTTGCGGCACTCCTCCACCCCTCTACTGTAGTGACGCCGTCTTCCTCCACCTCCTCGGCGCCGCAAACCCCCCACCCTACGGAGATGCGGGCCAGCTAAGGTGATCCTTCTGTCCACCCCCTCTTCGGCCATCACCATCCCTCACTGCCTCCGCTAGAAACATCCCTTCCGTTCACATTTGTAGCTAACTTCCTTATAGATGCAGTCAACTCGGAATATCTGTTTATTGGATCCATTAGATTTTTTTGTAGTTTTTGTCAAAGTCAAGCAAAGAACCTCATTTCCTTTTTAAATCATGTAATAGTAAGGAGGTGGCACTTTTGGACGGTGAGATATTATTCACGTTTAGTAATGAAAATATTATTATATGAAGAATAGTATACAAATATAAGTGCATGAAAAATAAAGTTTAATTATTGTTGTCACATAATAAAATTGGCCATACCTATATATTTACAACCCTCTTATTTTTATTACTGTACCGTTCTTTGCTATATATGATAGTTCACTATGAAATTGATTACACCTTACATGCATACTGACCAAACATTCCTGAGAGAAGCACTTCGACTCAAATGGACACTTTGCAGTTGTGTCAAACGCACCACTACAGACCCTGTTGTGTGCATCACAATTCCTAGCAGCAATCTTTGTGATGGTGTAATGCAACGAATGATAGAGACAAGCATTCGAGGACAAGATGGTAGATATTGATAAGGATTCAAGAAGGACTAGACTGATGGGGAACGTTGCATGAAAATAAAAAATCGTACAAAACACCCAATATCCAATCTAGGAGATGTATAGCTACGAGAGGGGAGTGTGTCTACATACCCTTGTAGACCGAAAGTGTTAGCGTCGTAACGCGGTTGATGTAGTCGTACTCTTCACAATCCAATCCGATCTAGTACCGCACGTGCGACACCTCCGAGTTTAGCACACGTACGGCTCGGTGGCTTCCTTTGCTTCTTGATCCAGCAAGCAAGGGAGAGTAGGTAGATGACATCTGAACCAACACGATGGTATGGTGGTGGTGGTGGCAGCGGAATTCCCGGCAGGGCTTCGCCCAGCATGTACTAGTGAAACGTGGGGCGAGTTGGGAGAGGTAACGGGCAAGGGTCCAAGGGGTGCTTCCCCCGACGCCTCCCCACCTTTATATAGGTGTGGAGGGGGCTGGTGGCTTGCCCTCCAAGGCCCTAGGGTCGTTGTCCAAAGGGGAAGGAAGGAAATCCCTCCTTTCCTCCCCCACCGATCGCTATCCCCCCTTTTAGGGATCATGATCTTATCCCTTCGGGGTATGATACTATTCCTTTTAAGGGAGGATCTTGGTGCGCCAAGACCAAGGTTGTGGGTACTTTACACACTAACTACATTCATGTGGCCCCCCTATGAAGGTGGACCCCACTCCGAAACCTTCTAGAACTTTCCCGGTACAATACCGAAAAAGCCCGAACTTTTTCCGGAACACCGAAAACAACTTTCCATATATGAATCTTTACCTATGGACCATTCCAGATCTCCTCGTGATGTCCTGGAACCGATCCGGGACTCCGAACAACCTTTGGACTTTCCACTATTAATATCTCAATACTACCCTAGTGCTATCGAACGTTAAGGGTGCGACCCTACGGGTTCGAGAATCATGTAGACAAGACCGAGAATCCTCTCTGGTCAATAACCAATAGCAAGACCTAGATGCCCTTATCGGTTCCCACATATTCCACGAAGATCTTTATCGGTTGAACCACGATTTCAAGGATTCAGTTTATCCCATATACAATTCCCTTTGTCCGGCGATATGTTAGTTGCCCGAGATTCGATCGTCGGTATTTCCGTAACTAGTTCAATCTCACTACCGGCAAGTCTCTATACTCATTCCGTAATACAAGATCCCATGACTAAACTCATTAGTCACATGCTTGCAAGCTTCTTGTGGTGTTCTATTACCGAGAGTGCCTAGAGATATCTCTCCATCACACGGAGCGGCAAATCCCAGTCTCGATCCATTCAACCTAACAAACACCTTCGGAGATACCTGTAGAGCACCTTTATGATCACCCAGTTATGAAGTGACGTTTGATAACACACAAAGTATTCCTCTGGTATCCGAGAGTAGCATGATCTCATGGTCGAAGGAACAAATACTTGACATGAAGAAAGCTATAGCAAATAACTAAATGATCTGATGCCAAGCTTACGGCTGGGTCTGTCCATCACATCATTCTCCTAATGATGTGATCCCTATATCAAATGACAACTCATGCCTATGGTTAGGAAACCTTAACAATCTTTGATCAACGAGCTAGTCTAGTAGAGTCTTACTAGGGACACGATGTAGTTTATGTATTCACACATGTATTTAAGTTTTTGGTCATTACAATTCTAGCATGAATAATAAAAATATCTTGAATAGGAAATATGAAATAACCATTTTATTGTTGCCTCTAGGGCATATTTCCAATAGTCTCCCACTTGAAATAGAGTCAATAATCTAGTTCACATCGCTATGTGATTAACACCCAATGAGTTCTAGGGTTTGATCATGTTTTTCTTGTGAGAGAGGTTTTATCAATGGGTATGCAACATTTAGATCCATTTATACTTTGCAAATCTCGATGTCGTACTGTAGATGCTGCTGCCACACTCCATTGGAGCTATTCAAAATGACAGCTCCACTCTACGTATGTGGTTCGAGACTCAAAGTCATCTGAATCAGTGTCAAAGCTTGCATCCACGTAACCCTTTACGACGAACTCTTTATCACCTCCATAAATGAGAAAACAAGTCCTTAGTCCTCTTTAGGCACCTTAGGATAATTTTGACCGTTGTCCGGTGATCCACTCCTGGATCACTCTTGCACCCCCTTGCCAGACTCATGGCAAGGCACACGTCAGGTATGGTACACAACATGGCATACATAATAGAGCCTATGGCTGAGGCATAGGGGACGACCTTCATCCTTTGTCTTTCTTCTGTCGTGGTCGAGCTTTGAAGCTTACTCAACTTCACATCTTACGATACAGGAAATAATTCCTTCTTTGATTGATCCATTTTGAACTCCTTCAAAATCCTGTCAAGGTATGTGCTCTACGAAAGTCTTATTAGGCATCTTGATCTGTCTCTATAGATCTTGATGGCCAATTGTAAGCAGCTTTACCTAGGTCTTCCTTTGAAAAACTCCTTTCAAACAACCCTTTATGCTTTCCAGAAATTCCACATCATTTCCAATCAACAATATGTCATCCACATATACTATCAGAAATGTTATAGAGCTCCCACTCACTTTCTTGTAAATACAAGTTTCTTCATAAAGTTCGTATAAACCCAAAAGCTTTGATTGCCTCAACAAGCCTATATTCCAACTCCGAGATGTTTCACCAGTCCATCAATGGATCACTGGAGCTTGCATACCTTTTTAGCATCCTTAGGATCCATAAAACCTTTGGACTGCATCATATACAACTCTTCCTTAAGGAAAGCGGTTTTCACATCCATCTGTGAGATTTCATAATAAAAAATGCAGCAATTGCTAACATAATTCTAACAGACTTAAGCATCGCTACGGGTGAGAAAGTATCATCATAGTCAACTCCTTGAACTTGCCAAAAACCCTTTGTGTCGAGTCGAGCTTTATAGACGGTGACATTACCATCAGCGACTGTCTTCTTATAAAAAAATCCATTTGTTCTTGATGGCCTGCCGGTCATCAGGTAAGTATACCAAAGTCCACACTTGGTTCTCATAAATGGATCCTATCTCGGATTTCATGGCATCTAGCCATTTCTCAGAATTCGGGCCCATCGTCGCTTCCTCATAGTTCGTAGGTTCATCGTTGTCTAACAAGACGACTTCCATGACAGGATTACCGTACCACTCAGGGCAGTACGTGTCCTTGTCGACCTATGAGTTTCGGTAGTGGCTTGATCTGAAATTCATGATCATCATCATTAGCTTTCTCTATGAAGACGTACTTCTCCGCTTTGGGTTCGAGCTTATCAGGCATAAGTGTCGCATCCCCAAACTTTAAGAAACTACAACATTGGTCTCTTGCCAAACCTTATTTCTTACAGTGCCATCTCAACAGATTTAGATGGTGCCTTGTTTAAAGTGAATGTCATTGTCTCTAATGCATAGCCCTAAAACAATAGTGGCAAATCGATAAGAGACATCATATAACACAATAGAGTTTGATTATGACGCTTGGACACACCATTACACTTTGGTGGTTTAGGTGGCGTGAGTTGTGAAACAATTTTCACATTTTCTTAAATACATACAAAACTCGCAACTCAGATATTTTCCTCCACGATCATATCGTAGACATATTATCTTCTGGTCATGATGATCTTCAAATTCACTCTAAAATTGCTTTAAATTTAAGAAAAATTCATACTTGTGTTTTATCAAGTAAATATACCTATCTACTCAAATCATCTATGAAGATAAGAAAATAACGATATCCACCGCATGCTTCAACACTCATTCGACTGCATACATTGGTATGTATTATTTCCAATAAGTCGCTTGCTCGCTCCATTGATCTAGAAAACAGGGTTTTAGTCATCTTGCCCATGAGGCATGGTTCACATGTTTCAAATGATTCATAATCAAGTGATTCCAAAAATCCATCAGCATGGAGTTTCTTCATGCGCTTTACACCAATATGACCTAAGCGGCAGTGCCACAAGTATGTGGTACTATCATCATTAACTTTCAATCTTTTGGTATCATTATTATGAATATGTGTACCGCTACGATCAAGATTCAACAAGAATAAACCATTCACAAAGGGTGCATGATCACAAAAGATATTATTCATGTAAACAGAACAACCATCGTTCTCTGACTTAAATGAATAATCGTCTCGCGATAAACAAGATCCGGATATATTGTTCATGCTTAACGCAGGCACCAAACAACATTTATTTAGGTTTAATACTAATCCCGAAGGTAGAGGGAGCATGTGGATGGCGATCACATCAACCTTAGAGACACTTCCAATGCGCATCGTCACCTCATCCTTAGCTAGTCTCTGTTTACTCCGTAGCTTCTGTTTCAAGTTGCAAACAAGAGCAACAGAACCAGTATCAAATACCCAGGCTCTACCATGAGCACTTATAGGAATTTCTCAAAAGATTGATCAGAAAAAATAACTTTGAGGTGGTTTCGTACCCTACAAGAAATTTCATCTTATGTTCTCCATGATAGGAACTTTGGAGTGACTCTTTGTCGCACATTGAGGGATTCCCATTTGATTTAATTATGTTAGCATTGTTGAGATACTTTGCACTAGTGAAAGTATGAACCCTAGGCCTTGTTTTCAGGCATTGCAATACCGTTTTTGCTCACATTAACTACTTGTTACCTTGCTTTTTTTATATTTTCAGATTACAAAAACCTATATCTACTATCCATATTACACTTGTATCACCATCTCTTCACCGAACTAGTGCAACTATACAATTTACCATTGTATTGGGTGTGTCGGGGACACAAGAGACTCTTTGTTATTTGGTTGCAGGGTTGTTAGAGAGAGATCATCTTCATCCTACACCTCCCACGGATTTGTAAATCTTAGGTCATCCACTTGAGGGAAAATTTCTACTGTCCTACAAAACTCTGTGCTTGGAGGCCTAACACGAGTCTACAAGAAGAAAGGTTGCATAGTAGACATTAGGAGCGTAGTTTTCAATGATGGCTAGATGGCCCGTCGAGACAACACAGAAGATCATGCTGATGAACATAAAAAGCTGACCGGGGATGTACATGCCCCCGCAGTCACTGTCGTAGTTGATCTCTAGATGATCCATCAATCCTTCTGTTGATCTCACAGTGGAACTCTCAATGAAAGAACCAACGTTGGTGCCAAAACCGGTAGACCTAGGGTAGGGGATCTCGAGCTGTGGATCTCGGATCGGTGGTAGTAGGAACAAGGGAGATGATGTTTACCTAGGTTCGGGCCCTCTTGATGGAGGTACAACCCTACATCCTGCTCTTGTTTATATTAATGGAGATGTATCAAGTGCAGAGTTTATTTACCTCGAGATCGTCAGATGTGGTCTAACTCTAGGGCTAGGTGAATGTGATTGTGTTGAAGTCCCTTCTATGGGCTAAACCCTTTGGCTTATATACACGCCAGGTAGGGTATCTAGGGTTACAAGGTCGGTATTTAGGCACGAAGGCAGCAGGAGAAGTCTTGGAGTATATGTAAAGTCTTCGGAAGGTGAGACCTTGATCACTGATAACCACACGTATAGGGGATCGTTTGTAGCCTTTTTTTGATAAATAAGAGTGTCGAACCCAATGAGGAGCTAAAGGTAGAACAAATATTCCCTGAAGTTCTATCGACCACTGATACAACTCTACACACACTTTAATGTTTGCTTTACCTAGAACAAGTATGAAACTATTTTGTAGGTGTGATGCCAGAACTACTTTGCAAGAATAAAACTATGAGTACTTTGCGAGATAATAAAAGTTAGTTGTTTAGTAAATAGCTTTTTGTCACTCAAGAAAGTTATTTGTCCCTAGGTGATCGATAACTAGACCGCATTATTTCAATTTTATATGAGGGAGAGGCATGAGCTAACATACTCTCCGTACTTGGATCATATGCACTTATGATTTGAACTCTAGCAAGCATCCACAACTACCAAAGATCATTAAGGTAAAACCCAACCATAGCATTAAGTATCAAGTCCTCTTTACTCCCATACGCAACAACCCACTTACTCGGGTTTGTGCTTCTCTCACTCACGCCACCCACCGTAAGTGAATCGTGAACGTATTGCAACACCCTACAGTAGGGATCCCTCACGTTTGCGTGACACGGAGGGAACCATATGACAGCACCAAAATAAAACATACAACTCAAACAATTCACGGTCATCAATCAACCCATAGGACAAATCGAATCTACTCAAACACCATAAGATAGCCATAGATCATTGGAAAATAATATATAGCATTGAGCACCATGTTTAGGTAGAGATTACAGTGGGTATAAGAGAGGTTACCCCGCTGCATAGAGGGGGAGAGAGTTGGTGTTGACTGCTACCTCTTGAGCATGCGTTGGTTTTCCCTTGAAGAGGAAAGGGTGATGCAGCAAAGTAGCGTAAGTATTTCCCTCAGTTTTTGAGAACCAAGGTATCAATCCAGTAGGAGATAACATGCAAGTCACCTAGTACCTGCACAAACAATCAAGAACCTTGCAACCAACACGATAAAGGGGTTGTCAATCCCTTCACGGCCACTCGCAAAAGTGAGATATAATAAAGATAGTAAGATTAATATTTTTGGTATTTTTGTTGTATAGATTGGAAAGTAAAGATTGCAAAATAATAAATGAGATGCGATGTAAATAAAAGAGATGCAATATAATAAGAAAGAGACCCGGGGGCCATAGGTTTCACTAGTGGCTTCTCTCAAGATAGCATATATTACGGTGGGTGAACAAATTACTGCCGAGCAATTGATAGAAAAGCGCATAGTTATGAGAATATCTAGGCAATGATCATGAATATAGGCATCACGTCATGTCAAGTAGACTGAAACGATTCTGCATCTACTACTATTACTCCACACATCGACCGCTATCCAGCATGCATCTAGAGTATTAAGTTCATAAGAACAAAGTAACACATTAATCAAGATGACATGATGTAAAGGGATAAACTCAAGTAATATGATATAAACCCCATCTTTTTATCCTTGGTGGCAACAATACAATACGTGACTTGCTGCCCCTACTGTCATTGGGACAGGACACCGCAAGATTGAACACAAAGCTAAGCACTTCTCCCATTGCAAGAAAGATCAATCTAGTAGGCCAAACTAAACCGATAATTCGAAGAGACTTGCAAAGATATCAAATCATGCATATAAGAATTCAGAGAAGAACAAAATATTATTCATAGATAATCTTGATCATAAATCCACAATTCATTGGATCTCGGCAAACACACCGCAAAAGAGTATTACATCGAATAGATCTGCAAGAACATCGAGGAGAACTTTGCATTGAGAACCAAAGAGAGAGAAGAAGCCATCTAGCTAATAACTATGGACCCGAAGGTCTGTGGTAAACTACTCACACATCATTAGAGAGGCTATGGTGTTGATGTAGAAGCCCTCCGTGATCGATTCCCCCTCCGGCAGATCACCGGAAAAGGCCCCAAGATGGGATCTCACGGGTACAAAAGGTTGCGACAGTGGAAAAGTGGTTTCGTGGCTCCCCCTGATGTTTTTAGGGTATAGGAGTATATATAGGCGAAAGAAGTACGTCGGTGGAGCTCTGTGGGGCCCACGAGGGTGGGGGCATGCCCTCCTACCTCGTGGCCGCCTCGCGGAGTTCCAGACTTCCACTCCAAGTCTCCTGGATTGTGTTTGTTCCAAGAAAGATCCTCGCGAAGGTTTCATTCCGGATTCCGTTTGATATTCCTTTTCTGCAAAACACTGAAATAGGAAAAAAAACAGAAACTGGCACTGGGCCTCCGGTTAATAGGTTAGTCCCAAAAATAATATAAAAGAGCATATGAAAGCCCATTAAACACAAAAAAACAGATAATATAATAGCATGGAACAATCAAAAATTATAGATACATTGGAGACGTATCATTGACGACGGCGAAGTTGTTGGAGTAGATCGCCGTCACGATCACTACAAAAAAATACACTTCCGTGATGGTACATGTTTTTATTATACCCATCTTGGATGCTCATCATATTAGGACTAATTTTATAGCCAAAGAAAATTACCATGCTGTTCTAAAAGACTCTCAAAAGAATATAAGTGAAGCATGAGAGATCAATAACTTCTATAAAATAAAACCACCACTGTGCTCTAAAAAGATATAAGTGAAGCCCTAGAGCAAAATTATCTAGCTCAAAAGATATAAGTGAAGCACATAGAGTATTCTAATAAATTCCGATTCATGCGTGTCTCTCCCAAAAGGTGTGTACAACAAGGATGATTGCGTAAACTAAAAAGCAAAGACTCAAATCATACAAGACGCTCCAAGCAAAACACATATCATGTGGTGAATAAAAATATAGTGTCAAGTAAAGTTACCGATAGACGAAGACGAAAGAGGGGATGCCTTCTGGGGCATCCCCAAGCTTAGGCTTTTGGTTGTCCTTGAATTTTACCTTGGGGTTCCTTGGGAATCCCCAAGCTTAGCCTCTTGCCAGTCCTTATTCCAAAATCCATCAAATGTTTACCCAGAAACATGAAAACTTCACAACACAAAACTCAACAGAAAATCTCATGACCTCCGTTAGTGTAAGAAAACAAACCACCACTTCAAGGTACTGTAATGAACTCATTATTTATTTATATTGGTGTTAAACCTACTGGATTCCAACTTCTGTATGGTTCATACCCCCCGATGCTACTCATAGATTCATCAAAATAAGCAAACAACAGACGAAAAATAGAATCTGTCAAAACAGAACAGTCTGTAGCAATCTGGATGTTTCGAATACTTTGGTCACTCCAAAAATTATGAAAAATTAGTACGACCATCATAAAAAGTATATTGATCTACTGCGGTTGGAATTGGTATTTTATCGTTCTCTGGTAAAATATGATACTTATTTTCGTGAGCGCATACTTTCTTTTTTTATCAGTAAGATCAAACAACAATCACCCAAGAAGATCCTAAAGGATTTACTTGGCACAAACACTAATTAAAACATAAAAAACACAATCATAATAGTACCTAGATGAATTATTTATTACTAAACATGAACAAAAATTAAAGAACAAAAATAAAATCGGGTTGCCTCCCAACAAGCGCTATCGTTTAACGCCCCTAGCCAGGCATAGAAACAAGAATAGATCTAGTCATTGTCATCTTTGGTATGCAATTATTCAATTGAACACACATGACTCTTAGGAGGTTCTTTGGTTTTATTAATGATCAAACTCCTCGGAAAGAAATTCAGAAATTCATTTGTAGTAAAAGGTTCCTTAATGATATCGAAAAAGTTGGGGTGAACACTTATTGATTTGAGGTCTTCATTTTCCTTACTAGAAGATTCACCCTTATTTTTAGGAACATAGATAAACTTGGAAACTTTGGTAGGAGGAGGATTTGAGGTATTTTTAACGGCAGAAAAAGTGGATCCCAAGTTGGTAATAATATATTCAGTTTACCAATTCTAGTGGAATCTTGCCCTATCTTCTCATTAACTATGGGTTCCTTTTCCCTAAGATTTTTCAGAGTAACTCCTACCCTAGATCCATATTGGGTAATGTTGTTGTGGATCATTTTATCCAAATTTTCAAATAAATCTATAGTGGCAATTTTATTTTCAATAGTATCAAGCATTTGCATCACATGTTCCAGAGTTAAAATAGTTCCATTGACCAAAAGAGGTGGTGGGCCTAACAAATCTATCATAGCTTTATACAAATCAAAAGTATGGCTTCCCAAGAAATTCCCTCCGGTAATGGTGTCAAGAACATATCGATTCGAAGGAGTGATGCCTACATAAAAATTGCGAAGAAGAACGGAAGTAGATTGCTTTTTAGTAGATCTATTTTGAGCATTGCAAATTCTATACCAAGCATCTTTTAGATTTTATCCCTCCCTTTGTTTAAAATTGAGAACTTCATTATCGGGAGTATTAACAATGATAGGAGGACTAGCCATGACGGCGAAACAAACGATCTAACACATGGACACAAGAGGCAAGGGAAAAGAGGCAAAGAAAAGGCAAAGGTTTTCGAAAATATTTTTAGAAGTGGGGGAGAGGAAAACGAGAGGCGAATGGCAAATAATGTAATGCGAGGGAGAAGAGTTTATGATGGGTACTTGGTATGTCTTGACTTGAGCATAGATCTCCCCGGCAACGGCGCCAGAAATCCTTCTTGCTACCTCTTGAGCATGTGTTGGTTTTCCCTTGAAGAGGAAAGGGTGATGCAGCAAAGTAGCGTAAGTATTTCCCTCAGTTTTTGAGAACCAAGGTATCAATCTAGTAGGAGATAACACGCAAGTCACCTAGTACCTGCACAAATAATCAAGAACCTTGCAACCAACGTGAGAAAGGGGTTGTCAATCCCTTCACGGCCACTCGCAAAAGTGAGATCTAATAAAGATAGTAAGATTACTATTTTTGGTATTTTTGTTGTATAGATTGGAAAGTAAAGATTGCAAAATAATAAATGAGATGCGATGTAAATAAAAGAGATGCAATATAATAAGAAAGAGACCCGGGGGGCATAGGTTTCACTAGTGGCTTCTCTCAAGATAGCATATATTACGGTGGGTGAACAAATTACTGCCGAGCAATTGATAGAAAAGCGCATAGTTATGAGAATATCTAGGCAATGATCATGAATATAGGCATCACGTCCGTGTCAAGTAGACCGAAACGATTCTGCATCTACTACTATTACTCCACACATCGACCGCTATCCAGCATGCATCTAGAGTATTAAGTTCATAAGAACAAAGTAACACATTAAGCAAGATGACATGATGTAGAGGGATAAACTCAAGCAATATGATATAAATCCCATATTTTTATCCTCGATGGCAACAATACAATGCGTGCCTTGCTGCCCCTACTGTCACTGGGAAAGGACACCGCAACATTCAACCCAAAGATAAGCACTTCTCCCATTGCAAGAAAGATCAATCTAGTAGGCCAAACTAAACCGATAATTCAAAGAGACTTGCAAAGATATCAAATCATGCATATAAGAATTCTGAGAAGAACAAATATTATTCATAGATAATCTTGATCATAAATCCACAATTCATTGGATCTCGGCAAACACACCGCAAAAGAGTATTACATCGAATAGATCTCCAAGAACATCGAGGAGAACTTTGTATTGAGAACCAAAGAGAGAGAAGAAGCCATCTAGCTGATAACGATGGACCCGAAGGTCTATGGTAAACTACTCACACATCATCAGAGAGGCTATGGTGTTGATGTAGAAGCCCTCTATGACCGATTCCCCCTCTGGTAGATCGCCGAAAAAGGCCCCAAGATGGGATCTCATGGGTACAGAAGGTTGTGGCAGTGAAAAAGTGGTTTCGTGGCTCCCTTGATGTTTTTAGGGTATAAGAGTATATATAGGCGAAAGAAGTACGTCGGTGGAGCTCCATGGGGCCCATGAGGGTGGGGGCGCGCCTACCCCTGGGCGTGCCCTCCTGCCTCGTGGCCGCCTCGCGGAGTTCTAGACTTCCACTCCAAGTCTCCTGGATTGTGTTTATTCCAAGAAAGATCCTCGTGAAGGTTTCATTCCATTTGGATTCCGTTTGATATTCCTTTTCTGCAAAACATTGAAATAGGCAAAAAAACAGAAACTGGCACTAGGCCTTCGGTTAATAGGTTAGTCCCAAAAATAATATAAAAGAGCATATTAAAGCCCATTAAACATCAAAAACAGATAATATAATAGCATGGAACAATAAAAATATATAGATACGTTGGAGACGTATCATTGACGGCGGCGAAGTTGTTGGAGTAGATCGCCGTCACGACCACTACAAAAAAATACACTTTCGTGATGATACATGTTTGTCACAGTAGGTCACGTTTTCTAGTCATGTATGTACATCCATGACGATTTTATGCCAGAATCAAGATAGTCATACCTGTGTTGTCGTAGAAGTGTTCCATACCAAAATTACCATCACGGAAGTGTCCACTTCCATGACGATAAATCATGCATCATAGAAGTGCTTTCGTCAAGGGTGACCGACACATGGCATCCATCGTAATGGGTCGCCGTTAAGCTATCAGGTTCCGGTTTTGGATCCGATAACCCATTAATAGCCCGGACCAATGGGGATTTTCGACATGTAAAATTCTCATTGGCCGGAGGAACCACGTGTCGGCTCACCGTTGGGATAGATGTCATCCACTCATCGGATAGGAGGCGCCTATGATAGGTCGACACGTGGCACGGCCCAACAATGGCCCATTCCCGTGAAAAAGGCCGCCCCAGTAAGAATTAGCAGGCCGGCCCATATAAGGCCTACTTGTGTCAGGTCCTTTTAAGCCCACGACCCATACGAGATGTGCCAATTTGGCCCGTCAACGACCCATTAATGATTTGACACCATTGCAGCCCATTGTCAGTTCAAGCACGTTAATAGCCCGCTATATATTTCGGCTCAATATCGGCCCGATGTGGTTTCGGTCTGTTAATGGCCCATTGAAGGGATGGGCCAATTTTCAGGATGTACATCTTTCGGCCTTTTAGCGACCCATTTAAGTGTTCGGCCAATTTCCGGCCCGGTGTGTCTTTCAGCCTGTTGACGGCCCATAAGTGAGTTGGGCCATTTGCCGTCAGACCTGAGTTTTGGCCTTTTAATGGCCCATGCTCTTCATGGTCCAATACCAGCCCGGTTTCTATTTTAGCCTGCGAAAGGCCCACAACACAGTTGGGCCATTTACAGTATGACCTGACTTTCGGCCTCTTAGCGGCCCATGCTCTTCATGGTCCAGTACGAGCCTACTATCTCTTTCGGCCTACTAAAGGCCCACAGTATAGTTGGGCCATATGTAGCCTGACCTTAGTATCGACCTGTTAACGGCCCGTGAAATCAAATGGGCCCACATGTTGCCCGCTTCGATGTCGGCCTATTAACGACCCGGGAGGTAAGAGGGCCGACCATTAACTTTCGGCCTGCTAATGGCCCATTAACTTAATGGTCCCACTAAAGTTCATACATGTCTTTAGGCCCAATTATATAATTTGAGCCCATTACGACGAGCAATTATGCACGGGACCAAAACTGATCAAGCAAAGGTACGACATATAGGGAAAAACGTTGCACATACAGCATATATTACATGAAATTACGTCCTCTGGGCAATCAAAGATTGATGCCAGTGCAAATAAATGAACAGAACCTAACAATCTACAACGTCACAATCTGCAACCTCAGCGCGGATGACGCCCATAAGCATGTGTGCAAGTTCTTGCTGCTTTGCTACACTGTCTCTAAAAACATTGATTAGTTGTTGTTGCGCACGAATGTGCACCTCTGATTCCTCCACCATTTCCATCATTGCTTCAACCATTAATTGGTTCACAAACATACATGTTTTCCGTTGCATTCGAGATAGAGGAAACTGAATAGATTCAGATGGCTATTTTGGCAGGCTTGTATTATTGATAGTGGAGAGTGTCTCGACCACTTCATCATAACATAAATTAGGAGGGGAGCCAAACAGATTAATCAAGAGTTATTCCCATATTACCTGGCCTAGATTTATTGGAAAGAAACAATGGGGTTGCCTTGCTGTTTTCAGAGTTTGTCTTCTTATCTTCAGCAGCCTGTACCAAATTAACACACTAGCATTGCTATCATTGGCCAGGTCAGATAATAGGAAAGCAACATTGACACAACGAACGTTTGGGCAACCAGACCACACCAGCCTACACCAAATTAACACAATATGGCACATCTATCATCGGTCAGGTAAGGTAATATGAAAGGAACATTGACACAATGAATAAATGGGTAACTAGAGTAGCACTACAATTTAGTAATATGCATGATATGAGATAGTACACTCATGCAGCTCAGTATGCAAAACTACCAGGCAATTTTCCTTACAAAAATCAACATTGTCGCCTTTAATACTTTGCTACAAGTGAATTTAGATCAGATAAAGGTTGGATTCACACCGATTAACAAAATATATGCTGATGTAAAAATATAGTGATATACAACAGGTACTTACATTAGCGTTGGAGCACAGAGAATTCCCGCAAGATACTTTCCTCGAATACGATCCCAGTACAGAAAGTCTTCTATCCTTTAAGCTTATTTTCTAAAAGAGAGATGGGTAAGAAACATGTAGAAAATATGATCAGAATGATATAAAATTTTATGATGCGAGGATACGCACACACTTCTTAGAATGGAGTTGACATATTTTGCTGGACTGGGGCGGATTAGTTCTTTGGCCACTGGAATCTTCTTATTATCAGTGGGAGTTGAGTTTCTCTATGCTGGAGCAGTATCTATGAAAACTGGAGTTGGTTTATTATCTCCTGGCGTTTGGATCTTTTGCAAAGACCTGGTTTGTAACCCTTCAGATTCTAACATAGCCGTATTCCCCTTGCATGCCTTATATAGAAGAATGGTGTTTCAATTATAAAACATGCTACAATAGAGATGGAATAGGTACTGAAGAATAGAAAGGCATGAAATATTAACATGTATTCCCTCCATCCGGAAATAAATGGATGGGTCTAGGCGTATTTCAATTCTAGATACATCCAGTTTTATCCATTTCTGCGACATGTAATCCGGACGGAGGGAGTGTGATGTAAGAGCTAGGTATACGATAGGACAACAGTGTAAAAAACACTACTTGAATGTAAAAATGTATGCTAGCGGAATACATACAGAAAAACACTAAGGCAACATATGCGTGTATGATTGGGAAACTAAGATGGCATTGCAAGAGACCACTAGAACAACACTTCAATGTAAAAAAAGAACATGGTATGGTAGACAGATGAAGTACATACTGATGAATAACAATACATAAGATATTCAGAAGCATGATGTCCAAAGTAAGCAGATGGCATTGTGATAGAGTAGACTGACAATACTTGAATTTTAAAACATGTTATCATAAATGGAATAGGTACTGAAAAATAGGGAGGCATGCCATATTTACATGCATGATCAGCAGGCTAAGCACAAGGCATTGCAACGGAGTAGATGCACTCCATGACATTATATGCATGTTGTACCCATATCAAGGGCCAAGTTAGAGCAAGGACCTTGTGGGATGAATAGGATTCATCATCTTTCTGCAAGTCTTGTGAAGAACTGCCTTTACATGTTCCATCATATTGGGTATCATTAACGTCAAGTTTATTGGCCGTTACATTGCTCTGCGAGGTCCTTGTGGATAAATCAGTGTGTGCAATTATATATGACATGCATGGAAGACAACTAGTAGTTAGATTTATGTAATGAGTTCCTATAGGAGACGACATAAATAGTAGGACTGGGATTAACTAGCAACAACAGGTCTCAAAAACTAAAGGGAGAACACCGATGAAAGCTACAGAATATGTATCGTTTGTACTCGAGATTAACTAGGTGGCACACAAAAGTATTAATGAAAAACATAGGTAATACTAGAAGTGGTATAATACTATAATCTCCAGCCTGTGGGATAGCATTGGCTGATGGATGATAACTATGGAACAACGTTACCTAAAGAACAAGTCTCTTAGCTGAACTATGGAACATCGTTAACTCCTGAACAAGACCCGTAAGAGATCAACATGAATATACAGTGAAATGTGGTAATCTATTTTCCATGCTTAGATGAATAACAAAGCCATAAATGTTGCACACAAGTAAGATGAGGGTACAACCTATCTGGACACCATCCATAGGAGTGAGCATCATGCGCTGACTTGTCGATGGCCCTACAGTTGTTGTGGCTGTCCATGCCGGGCACGCGCATTTGATGCAGGGAACTGTTGAGTGGGGACTATAGCTCCCTTCTGGTGTATGCTTCTCTTGTTGGAGAAGCTACGGTGAGTCGGAAGACGGTGTGGCTGAAGATGCAGAAAACACATAATGTTAGGAACAACACATCTCTCTGATTTGAAGAAATACCCTAAAAGATCAACAGCAAGGTATGAGAGTGGTCACACGTCTGTTGACTGAAGACTAAATTGGGGTCACACTATTTTATTTTATTTTGGTACTATCCGATCTACGCTGGATGGCTTGATGGCCGTCTTGTGCCTCCCGGCTCACACTGTTCAAAATCTTCCCCGAAGAGCCAGCGACCACCGGCAGAGCAGCCTGCCTCTGCCGTCCATGGCCCCGACCAAAACCCCGCTCCCCGCCCCACCGCACTGCCGTGGTTGCGCGGCCCCGGGGCCAATCCACAAAGACTCGCCGTCATCCAGATCCGGCGGTGGCAGTACCTTCAACCCACACAACTCTAAGATAGCCATCTAAGTGCCGCTTCCATGGCAAACTTGCGCCCCCGCACCCTTACATTAGACACCAGCCAACCGGCGGCCAAGGAGCTCCGCCGCCTCGAGGGGTGCTGCTTCCCATTGGGAATCGATTGGCCTAGAATAAAACTTCAAACAACTAACGCCTATATAAAGTGATTTGAGATGAGGGTGCGACCTATCTGGCGGCCTGATGAAGTAGGCAGCTCCAGCTGCCGAGTCAGTGAGGCCGGTGCGATTGTGGTGGCTACCGGCGGCAGGGGAGCAAAGATGTCGTGACGGTCGATGGCTATGGGGAAGCAGCGTCTGGGCTCTTGACGGATCCGAAGTTGGAGCCGCTCTGGCGCTGTGAACAACGGCGGGGGGGAATCGGCTCCGGTACGGTTCACGCGGCCGTCGCTGAGGCAGCTTCGGCAGCACGGAGTAAGAGGCACATGGCCCAGTGCACGATAGCAAATGGACAATGTCTCCGGCATTAGGGAGGAGGGCGGCTGTGAATTTGGTGCGGTGGGGGCGCCATGGAAGAGGGGCTGAGGTTTCGCGGCTCGGGAGAAGGGAGCTTCCGGGGAGAAGGTGATTTGGCTCCCACGAGGTATGAATGGGGAATTGGGAGGGGAGTGGAACCATGTCTTACGGACGCATTTGTCTGAATTATGGGGGGGAGTTACAGTTCTACCCCTGCCTTTAGGCTTCTCGGCTTGGGTCTATGTACTGAGTGTCGGGGATAGTAGAGTAACTTTGCTTCTCCCAAATAGTGGGCGCGAGCGATTTCGGGCGAGGCGGGCGTGTTTTGAAATATAGTGGGCGCGAGCGATTTTGGGCGAGGAGGGTGTGTTTTGAAATATAGTGGGCGTGAGCAATTTCGGGCGAGGAGAGCGTGTTTTGAAATAATGGGCGCGAGCTATTTCGAGCGAGGAGAGGGTGTTTTGTCGACCATCATTTATGAATTATTCGGCACATGTCATTTCGGCCGAGGAGAAGGCGTGCTTGGATGAAGTTACGAACCTACCCTCGATGTACAACGGGCCAATTGATGTGTGTCCCACATAGGCCGGTAATTTCGCGTCTCCCATTTATTTGCTCGGGCGAATTCCACCGAGCAGAGGGTGTTTAACGATTCGTTCAAATTTTGGGAGAACGAGCATCCACGTCTACCTTACCAAGTCGGTTCGAATCAAATTTTGAAATATTAGCTTGCCACTTCTTTTTTAGATGGAGAGATGATGCTCGGGAGTAATGTGTTTTTACATGCTAATTGCTAACGATTTACTATATGACAAATAGTTGACCCACTCAAAAATGGGAATCAAACCCAAAATGAAATATCTCGATTCAATGAAATAGCTCGTTCACCGGGTCAAAATAGTGAACTAAATCCAAAATTGAACACCTCAATCGAGTTGCATGTTGTACAACATTATAGTACTCCATGAACATGTTGAAAGTCAAATTAATGAACTTGTTTGATATACGCATATCTCCATTCATGTGTGGATTGCAGACAACATGTTCTCCAATTTAAATATTTGAATGCAAGTTTATATCAAAACGCGACCTCCCCCTCTCCCGGACTCCTGCTCTCTCTCTCTCTCTCTCGCTCTCTCTCTCTCTCTCTATCTCTATCTCCGACAATCTTCAATTCCATCGCACGCATCCAACATACAAACCTTGTTGGTCCCTCTCCCTCTCTCTCCATCCTTTTGTCTTTATGTGTGTGTGGGGGGGGTCTTTCTAGTTCGCATGCATATATACTCCATCTATAGGTTTGTCCCACACACTATGTATGATTCTCTAGTCCAAGCTAAATATCTTGGGGCACTCATTGTACGCACACAAATTCCTTGGCTCATTTCCCGTAACTCTCTCACGCACCACTCTATCGTCTCGGAGCTCTTCCTCTCTCTCTCTCTCAAACTCTCCATCTCCCTGGGTCACACATACACATGCATATCTCACTCGCACTTGATAGACCCATCTAAAACTCTATCTCTCTCCCTCGTTCTCTCTCCATCTCACACGCACACACACAATCTCATTCCTAGCCAAGTATGATGGTCTCTTACTCAATTGTAGGCACACACGGTCCCCCCTATATGTATATGACTAGCTAATCTTAGTCTCCATCACAAACATGTGCATGGTCTATCTCGATTTCTCTCGGGGCATCTTTCTATCGCGCACGCACCTCCCTCGATCTCCCAGCCATATAGTCCCCTCACGATCTCGAGGGTATCTCTCTATCACAAACACACCCTCTCTCTCCCCATGCGCCCATGTTCTCCATGTGTCCCTCTCGACCTTTGTTCCTTGTTGGCCAGACCTCTATTGGACATGTGCTATAGGGGTGTCTCTCTCTGTTGCAAACAATCACGCACTAGCTATCTTCGTGTATCTCCTCACCTCACTTTTCTATCTCGAAGATGCATGCGTGATATGTTTGCATAAGAAACGAAAAAACACACACTCTCTCTAATTTATCGTTTGTTGTCCCTTTGTCTTTCACACACATACTCTTTTTGCACACTCACTCATTCTACTTCACACGCACTTGATCTCTCTCGACTTAGGCACTCTCTTTGGTCCATAGCATATATATTTATTGAAAAGTCAAACATCACAAAGTTTGACCATGTACGTGGAGAAAAATATTTACATCTAGAATGACAAACATATACCATTATATTCATCATGAGATGTAGTTTCGTATGATGTATCTTTGGTATTGTAGATATAAATAAGATTTGCGTAAACCTGGTCAAAGTTTCCAAAGTTCGACTTCTAAAAAATTTAGATGCACTGCATTATCGAGCGGATGGAATATCTCTGTCCCCCTCTCAGCTATCTGACGCACCTCTCAGCCTTATCGGGGCTCCTCTATCTCTCTCAAACTTTATATCTCCCTGGTTCGCACATACACATGTCTTTCTCGCGCTACATAGGCCCATCTAACACTCTCCGCCCTTATTCTCTCTCTATGTGACACACACCCCGCTAAGTACCATAATACCTCAGTCCATCATAGGCGCACGCACTCCCCCCTAAGTATGATTATCTCTCACTATCCATCAGGAACACACGTATAGTCCCCTTCCATCCATACGTCTATATTGATATCTCTTGGGGTATCTTCTATCGCGCACACGCCTTGTCACTCGTTCTCCCACCCATGTAGTCCCTTCACGATCTCCAGGGGATCTCTCTATGACAAACATACACTCTCTCCTCCCCATGTCTGCATTTTCTCTGTACGTCTGTCTCGACCTCTCTCCCTTGTTTGTCAGACCCCTCTTGGTCACGCTTTCTCTCTCGGTTGCAAACAACCACACACTATCTCCTCACCTTGCTTCCGTTGTCGAATATGCATGTGTGATATGTTTGCATAAGACAGACACGCTTTTTCTCTACTTTTATCGTGTGTTGTCCATGTCTATTTCACACACGCACACACACTTTTTTCAGTCACTCTTTCTATTTCACACACACTCTCTCTAGTTAGGTACTCTCTCACGTCCATAAGCATATGGATGTTTTGAAAAGTCAAACCTCAGAAAAGTTAGACCAGGTATATGTGGAGAAAAACATTTACATCTGGAACGATCATTAGATTCATCACAACGTGTACTTACTTCATACTATCATTTTTCTTTGGTATTGTAGATATAAGTAATTTCTTTATAAACTTGGTCAAAGTTTCAAAAGTGACTTTAAAAAAATGTTGGCACTACATTATCAAACGGAGGGAGTAGCTCTTTCTCTCTTTGCTATCTCTCACGAGCCTCCCCTCTCACTCGAACCCTCTATACCGATGGATTATACGCTCACTGTGTCAGCGTATAGCTCTGTATATTGTTTAGTTGACCGGTCAACCAGTCCACATGCTGCATTGTCAGCTCGTGTTCTCTATCTTTGTGTGCTGGCCCATGTGGCAGTGGGTGAAAATAAGTAAACCAGAGGCCCATCTGACATGCAATGAAGTAAACAAATTTGAAATCACTCAGGGTAGCACCCCACATGCTAGTAAATTGAGGGCGCATTGAGGACACACTTCTTTCGTGTGAAGGACGCACTCATGCACAATTCACCACTGCGTGGCGGCATGCACAGAAGGACGCACTCGCGCACACCCAGCAGGCCAGCACACAACACACACCAGCACACGTGTACACCAGCGTTGCCGCCGGTTGAGAGGGACGGCGAGGCAACCAACAAGCGGAGGCGGCTCGAGCCAAAACTGCATCCATCGAGCCTGGACTTCATCCGCAACCTCCCCGACGACATGCTACTCGTCATCATCAGCCTCCTCCCCACCAAATCTGCCGTGCGGACTGCCTTGCTCTCCCGGTGGTGGCGCCCCCCTCAACCTCACCATCGGCAGCTGCCTTTGGGACGGGGATTGCAAACGCATGGCCGCCATCTCCAAGATCCTTTTATTGCACCCTGGGCCAGCCAGACGCCTTGACGTCCGCATGTTCAGTACCAACTGGTTCTTATCCCCCGCCCTAGATCAGCTCGAGGAGCTCAGCTTTGAAGCTGGACGATATCGCTATCTGCCACTGTCCGCACTCCGCCTCACGTCAATGCTGTGCCGCGCCAGCTTCAGCTCCTGCTATCTTCCCCAGATTAATGTCGTGCCCGCCCTTCTTCTCCCTCAACTCAAGCAGCTCGACCTCTTCGACGTTGTCATCTCGAAGAAGGCTATGGAGAACCTGCTCCACAGTTGTACTGCGCTCGAGTACCTTCATCTTGAGCAGGTCCATGGGTTCATTAGCCTCCACATCGCCTCGACAAATCTCTGATGGATTTATGTGTCTTGCTAGCCCAGCAACAAGACATCAATTGGGAAGAGATCACTCCAACTGTTCCATGTTATGGTCATTGAGAATGCGCCTTTCCTTGAGAGATTGATTGTATCTGATCTAGAAGGTCCAACAAAAATCAGGGTCATTGACGCACCGAAATTGATAGCGTTGGTGTACTCGTCTTCCAAATTCTCTGAACTCTTTATTGGATCCGTAATCGTTCAGGTACAACACTCATCTTCTTCTCCATCTTCTTGAAATTCACATTTTTAAATTTATTCTTGATGTATTTACGACCGTCTTCCAGAAAATGATTCCCACAAGCTTGACCTAGTCTATGCGCACAGTGAAGATTTTGCCAATAAAATCTATCGGCCCCAATCTGGATCAAGTTGTTGATTCCTTACATGCTTTCCGTGCACGGAGAAGCTACTCATCGAGGTGAAATTTCTTTCCTATTAGTAAACGGTAATCACAACGTAGCTCAATTTTTTCGTAATTTTCCCAAATTACGATGAGAAGTGTAGTGTTCAAAACTACATCTACGCACTGCACCGAGAGAAATGTTTTTAGTATTTTTTTTTCTCACGTGATCACCTGCATTGTTTTTTGTTGTACTACTATAGTAGCCTAGGCTAGTCATAGTGGAAAGTAACTTAGACTAGTAACTCTAGGGTTACCCTAAGAGCAAGTACTACCTCCGTCCTGGTTTACTCTTCCTATTTTGTAGTATCAGAATTTGACCATAGATTTAACTCACAAAATGTTAATGCATGTCACTAAAAATTATATTGTTGGATTCATATTTGAACATAATTTCAAATGGTATAATTTTTGGTGACATGCATTGGCATTTTCTTAGGTAAATCTATGGTCAAAATTTTACACTAAATACGAGGTAGTACAAAAGTGGGCTATAACGGCCCTCCACTATGTAGGCCAAAACACATGCCAAATTCATTTGTGATGCATTTGACATCGATGCCCCTCCATTGCTCACTAATACGTCCATTTTGCATCATGTTTTCTTACTGTTATTTATAATGTTTTATCCATAATAATGCTTTTTGGAGTAATGCTAATGCCTTTTCTCTCATAATTTGCAAGGTACACATCAAGAGGGAGAATTCCGGCACCTGGAAATCTGGACCTGGAAAAGCTACATCAGGCCATCTATTCTGCACAACTCCAAATAAGCTGAAACTTCATGGAGATTTTTTACAGAATATTTAAGAAATATTGGAGCCAATAACCACCAGAGGGGGCCACCAGGTGGGCACAACCCACCTGGGCGCGCCCTGGTAGGTTGTGGCCTCCTCAGCCCACCTCCGGTGCCCATCTTTTGGTATATAAGTCATTTTGACCTAGAAAAAAAGGGAGACTTTCGGGACGGAGCGCCGCCGTCTCGAGGCGGAACTTGGGCAGGAGCACTTTTGCCCTCCGGCGGAGCGATTTCGCTAGGGGAACTTCCCTCCCAGAGGGGGAAATCATCGTCATCATCATCACCAACAACTCTCCCATCTTGGGTAGGGAAATCTCCATCAACATCTTCAACAGCACCATCTCATCTCAAACCCTAGTTCATCTCTTGTGTTCAATCTTGCTACCGGAACTATAGATTGGTGCTTGTGGGTGACTAGTAGTGTTGATTACATCCTGTAGTTGATTACTATATGGTTTATTTGGTGGAAGATTATATGTTCAGATCCATTATTCTATTTAATACTCCTTTGATCATGAACATGTTTATCATTTGTGAGTAGTTACTTTTGTTCTTGAGGTCACAGGAGAAATCATGTTGCAAGTAATCATGTGAACTTGATATGTGTTCGACATTTTGATACTATGTATGTTGTGATTCCCTTAGTGGTGTCATGTCAACATCGACTACATGACACTTCACCATATTTGGGCCTAAGAGAATGCATTGTGGAGTAGCAATTAGATGATGGGCTGCGAGAGTGACAGAAGCTTAAACCCCAGTTTATGCGCTATTCTGTAAGGGACCGATTGGATCCAAAAGTTTAATGCTATGATTAGAATTTATTCTTAATACTTTTCTCGTAGTTGCAGATGCTTGCGGGAGGGTTAATCATAAGTAGGAGGTTTGTTCAAGTAAGAACAACACCTAAGCACCGGTCCACCCACATATCAAATTATCAAAGTAGCGAACACAAATCAACCCAACATGATGAAAATGACTAGATGAAATTCCCGTGTACCCTCAAGAATGCTTTGCTTATCATAACAGGCCGTTTTGGCCCGTCCTTTGCCTCAAAAGGATTGGGCTACCTTGGTGCACTTTTGTTACTACTATCGTTACATGCTCGTTACAAATTATCTTGCTATCAAACTACCCGCTACTTACAATTTCAGCACTTGCAGATGTTACCTTACTGAAAACTACTTGTCATTTCCTTCTGCTCCTCGTTGGGTTCGACACTCTTACTTATCGAAAAGAGCTACAATTGATCCCCTATACTTGTGGGTCATCAAGGCTATTTTCTGGTACCGTTGCCGGGGAGTGAAGCGCCTTTGGTAAGGAAACATTTATATAGTGTGCTGAAATTTATTGTCACTTGCTACTATGGAAAACAATCCTTTGAGGGGTTTGTTCGGGGTATCTTCACCTCATCCGAAACCACAATTAGTTACCCCTCAACCTACTGCACCTACTGAAAATATTGAATATGAAATTCCTTCGGGTATGATAGAACAACTGCTAGCTAATCCTTATGCAGGAGATGGAACTGAACATCCTGATATGCACTTGATATATGTGGAACAAATTTGTGGATTGTTTAAGCTTGCAGGTTTACCCAGGGATGAAGTGATGAAAAGTTTTTCCCTTTATCTTTGAAGGGAAAAGCATTGGCATCTTATAGGCTATGCGATGATATTAGATCATGGAATTGGAATCGTTCGAAATTGGAGTTCCACCAAAAAAATTATATTATGCATCTAGTTCATCGTGATCGGAATTATATATAAAAATTTTGGCCTCGTGAAGGAGAAAGTATAGCTCTAGCTTGGGGTAGGCTTAAGTCAATGTTTTATTCATTCCCCAATCATGAGCTCTCAAGAGAAATTATTATCCATAACTTTTATGCTTGGCTTTCTCGTAATGATCAAACCATGCTTAATACTTCTTGTGCTGGTTCTTTTATGAAGAAGAATATTGAATTCCAGTGGGATCTTTTGGAAATAATTAAACACAAATCTGAAGATTGGGAACTCGATGAAAGTAAAGAGTCATGTATTAAGCTTAAGTATGATTGTGTTAAATCTTTTATGGATACCGATGATTTTCAAAAGTTTAGCACTAAATATGGACTTGACTCTGAGATAGTAGCCTCTTTTTGTGAATCATTTGCTACTCATGTTGAACTCCCTAAAGAGAAGTGGTTTAAATATCACCCACCTATTAAAGAAGAAATTAAAGAACCAGTACCAGTTAAAGAAGAAACTATACTTTATAATGTTGATCCAGTAGTTCCTTCTGCTTATATTGAGAAACCACCTTTCCCTGTTAGGATAAAGGAACATGCTAAAGTTTCAACTATGGTTAACAAAAGCTATATTAGAACACCTAAACCCAATGAACAAATTAAAGTAGAACCTAGTATTGCTATGGTTAAAGATCTCTTGGAAGAAGATATGGATAGGCGTGTTATTTACTTCTGTGAAGAAGCTGCTAGAATTGTTAAACCTAATAGAAAAAGATAAACATAGACCTGTTGTTGGCATGCCTATCATTTCAGTTAAAATAGGAGATTATTGTTATCATGGTTTGTGTGACGTGGGTGCTAGTGTGAGTGCTATTCCTTACTCTTTATGTGAAGAAATTATGAAAGACATAGCACCTGTTGAGATAGAAGAAATAGATGTTACTATTAAACTTGCTAATAGAGACACTATATCACCAATTGGGATTATTAGAGATGTTGAAGTCTTGTGTGGGAAAATAAAATACCCTACTGATTTTCTTCTTATTGGTTCCCCACAAGACGACTTCTGTCCCATTATCTTTGGTAGACCTTTCTTGAACACAGTTAATACTAAGATAGATTGTAAGAAACAAACTGTTGGTGTTAGCTTTGGTAATGAGTCTCATGAGTTTAATTTTTCCAAGTTTAGTAGAAATCATGATGAAAAATAATTGCCTAGTAAGGATGAATTAATTGGTCTTTCTTCTATTGTTGTACCACCCACTGATCCTTTAGAACAATATTTGCTAGACCATGAAAATGATTCACATATGCATGAAAGAAATGAAATAGATAAAAAAATTCTTTGAACAACGTCATCTGCTTAAACACAATTTGCCTATTGAAACTCTAGGAGGTCCTACTCCACCTAAAGGTGATCCCGTGTTTGAATTAAAACAATTGCCAGACACTTTGAAATATGCTTAACTTGATGAAAAGAAATTATATCCTGTTATTATCAGTCCTAACCTTTCAGAACATGAAGAAGAGAGATTATTGAAAGTACTAAGGAAGCACCGAGCTGCTATTGGATATACTCTTGATGATTTAAAGGGCATTAGTCCCACTCTATGTCAGCACAAAATTAATATGGAACCAGACGCTAAACCCGTTGTTGATCACCAACGTCGGTTAACTCCGAAGATGAAAGAAGTGGTAAGAATAGAAATATTAAAAATTCTGGAAGCAGGTATAATCTATCCCATAGTTGATAGTAGATGGGTAAGTCTTGTTCGGTGTGTCCCTAAGAAAGGAGGTATAGCTGTTGTTCCTAATGATAAGAATGAGCTTATTCCATAAGGAATTGTTACAGGCTATAGAATGGTAATTGATTATAGAAAATTAAACAAAGCAACTAGAAAAGATCATCACCCTTTGCCTTTTATTGATCAAATGCTTGAAAGATTATCTAAGCACACACACTTTTGCTTCCTAGATGGATACTCTGGCTTTTCACAAATACATGTTTCTCAACCTGGTCAAGAAAAGACCACTTTTACTTGTCCCTTTGGAACCTATGCTTATAGACATATGCCTTTTGGTTTATGTAATGCACCTGCTACCTTTCAAAGATGTATGGCTGCTATATTCTCTGATTTTTGTGAAAATATTGTTGAGGTTTTCATGGATGACTTTTCTATTTATGGGAAGTCTTTTGATGATTGTTTAAGCAATCTTGAGTGAGTTTTGCAGAGATGTGAACAAACAAATCTTGTCTTGAATTGGGAGAAGTGCCACTTTATGGTTAATGAAGGCATTGTCTTGGGTCATGAAATTTCTGAAAGAGGTATTGAAGTGGACCAAGCTAAGGTTGATGCCATTGAGAAAATGCCATGTCCTAAGGACATCAAAGGTATTCGTAGTTTCCTAGGTCATGTTGGTTTCTATAGGAGATTTATCAAAGACTTTTCTAAAATTTCTAGGCCTCTTACTAATCTTTTGCAAAAGGATATTCCTTTTGTTTTTTATGATGATTGTCTTGAAGCCTTTGAAACACTCAAGAAAGCCTTAATATCTGCACCTATTGTTCAACCACCGGATTGGAACTTGCCTTTTGAAATTACGTGTGATGCTAGTGATTATGCTGTTGATGCTATTCTAGGACAAAGAGTTGATAAGAAATTGAATGTTATTCACTATGCTAGTAAAACTCTAGACAATGCTCAAAGAAATTATGCTACTAATGAAAAGAAATTCTTAGCAGTGGTGTTTGCTTATGGAAAAGAAATATGCTAAACCTAGACTTACTCGTTGGGTTCTCTTGTTACAAGAATTTGATTTACATATCATTGATAGAAAAGGAGTTGAGAACCCCGTAGCTGATAACCTGTCTAGGCTTGAAAATGTGCTTGATGACCCACTACCTATTGATGATAGTTTTCCTGATGAGTAGTTAGCTGCAATAAATGTTGCTAATAGTACTCCTCGGTATGCTAACTATGCTAATTACATTGTTGCTAAATATTTACCACCTAGCTTTACATACCAGCAAAAGAAAAAATTCTTCTATGATTTAAGACATTACTTTTGGGATGACCCACACCTTTATAAAGAAGGAGTAGATGGTATTATTAGACGTTGTGTACATGAGCATGAACAGGGACAAATCCTACAGAAATGTCACTCCGAAGCTTATGGAGGGCATCATGCTGGAGATAGAACTGCTCACAAGGTATTGCAATCTGGATTTTATTGGCCTACTCTCTTCAAGGATGCCCGTAAGTTTGTCTCATCTTGTGATGAATGTCAAAGAATAGGTAATATCAGTAAGCTTCAAGAAATTCCTATGAATTATTCACTTGCCGTTGAACCATTTGATGTTTGGGGATTTGATTACATGGGACCTTTTCCTTCCTCTAATGGGTATACACATATTTTGGTTGCTATTGATTATGTTACTAAATGAGTAGAAACTATTCCAACCAGTAGTGCTGATCACAACACCTCTATTAAAATGCTTAAGGAAGTTATTTTCCCATGGTTTGGAGTCCCTAGATATTTAATGACTGATGGTGGTTCACACTTCATCCATGGTGCTTTCCGTAAAATGCTTGCTAAATATGATGTTAACCATAGAATTGCATCACCATCATCCCCAGTCTAGTGGTCAAGTTGAACTTAGCAATAGAGAAATAAAATTAATTTTGCAAAAGACTGTCAATAGGTCCAGGAAGAATTGGTCTAAGAAATTAGATGATGCACTTTGGGCTTATAGGACAGCATATAAAAATCCTATGGGTATGTCTCCTTATAAAATGGTTTATGGAAAAGCTTGTCATTTGCCTCTTGAGTTAGAACATAAAGCATAGTGGGCAGTTAAAGAGCTCAACTATGATTTCAAACTTGCTGGTGAAAAGAGGTTATCTGAAATTAGCTCATTAGATGAATGGAGGATCCAAGCTATGAAAATGCAAAGTTCTTCAAAGAAAAAGTTAAAAGATGGCATGACAAAAGAATCCAAAAGCATGAGTTTAAAGTCAGAGAATATGTTCTTTTGTAAAACTCTAATTTTAGATTTTTGGCAGGAAAGCTCCTCTCAAAATGGGAAGGCCCATATGTCATCGAGGAGGTTTACCGGTCTGGAGCCATCAAAATAAATAATTCTGAATGTACTAACCCGAAGGTTGTCAATGGGCAACGAATAAAGCATTATATCTCAGGTACGCCTATTAATGTTGAAAGTAATATTATCCAAACTTTGACACCGGAAGAACACATAAAAGAGTCCTTCCGGAACACTTCAGAATCGTGAAAATAAGAAGGTACGTGATACAGTAAGTAAACGGACTCCCAAAAATCCACAAAAATATTTTTTATCAGTTCTGGAATATTTTAGAATTTTGGAAATAAAGAAACTCCCAGGAAGCATCCCCTGATGGGCACAAGACACCAGGGCGCACCAGGCGCGCCCAGGTGGGTTGTGCCCACCTGGGACACCTTACGTACTCTGTTTTTCTTCTGTATACTTGTCCTCCAAGATAAAAAAATCTATATATACTTCCTGAACCTATTGATCACCGTATCGCGAAGAAAATCCTTTTTTCTCTTTTTCCTTGCTGTTTTCTGTCAGATCCCATCTACCATGGCCTCTTCATGCACCTCCAAGGACAAGTTCTTCAAGAACGTCATCAACCCATATCTGCGAGAGGTGGTGCAGCACCCTCGGGTCATCCAGATGCATGAGGGGTTGCTTCTGTTGGGTAACGTAGCATAAATTCAAAAATTTCCTACGTGTCACCAAGATCTATCTATGGAGTCATCTAGCAACGAGGGAGGAGTGGATCTACATACCCTTGTAGATCGCGCGCGGAAGCGTTCAAGAGAACGGGGTTGATGGAGTCGTACTCGTCGTGATCCAAATCACCGATGATCCTAGCGCCGAACGGACGGCACCTCCGCGTTCAACACACGTACGGAGCAGCGACGTCTCCTCCTTCTTGATCCAGCAAGGGGGGAGGAGAGGTTGATGGAGATCCAGCAGCACGACGGCGCGGTAGTGGAAGTAGCGGGATTCCAACAGGGCTTCGCCAAGCGCTGCGGGAGGAGGGAGATGTGTCATGGGAGGGAGAGGGAGGCGCCAGGGCTTAGGTATGGTTGTCCTCCCTCCCCCACTATATATAGGGCCAAGGGAGAGGGGGAGGGCGCAGCTTTGCCCCTTCCTCCAAGGAAGGGTGCGGCCAAGGGGGGGAGGAGTCCATCCTCCCCAAGGCACCTCGGAGGTGCCTTCCCCCTTTAGGACTCTCCCTTTTCCTCTTCTCTTGGCGCATGGGCCTCTCGGGGCTGGTGCCCTTGGCCCATATAGGCCAAGGCGCACCCCCTACAGCCCATGTGGCCCCCGGGGCAGGTGGCCCCACCCGGTGGACCCCCGAGACCCTTCCGATGGTCCCGGTACAATACCGGTGACCCCGAAACTTGTCCCGATAGCCGAAATAGCACTTCCTATATATAATTCTTTACCTCCGGACCATTCCGAAACTCCTCGTGACGTCCGGGATCTCATCTGGGACTCCGAACAACTTTCGGGTTACCGCATACTAATATCTCTATAAACCTAGCGTCACCGAACCTTAAGTGTGTAGACCCTACGGGTTCGGGAGACATGCAGACATGACCGAGATGACTCTCCGGTCAATAACCAACAGCGGGATCTGGATACCCATGTTGGCTCCCACATGTTCCACGATGATCTCATCGGATGAACCACGATGTCAAGGACTTAATCAATCCCGTATGCAATTCCCTTTGTCTAGCGGTACGATACTTGCCCGAGATTCGATCATCGGTATCCCGATACCTTGTTCAATCTCGTTACCGGCAAGTCTCTTTACTCGTTCCGTAACACATCATCCCGTGATCAACTCCTTGATCACATTGTGCACATTATGATGATGTCCTACCGAGTGGGCCCAGAGATACCTCTCCATCACACGGAGTGACAAATCCCAGTCTCGATTCGTGCCAACCCAACAGACACTTTCGGAGATACCCTTAGTGTACCTTTATAGCCACCCAGTTACGTTGTGACGTTTGGCACACCCAAAGCACTCCTACGGTATCCGGGAGTTGCACAATCTCATGGTCTAAGGAAATGATACTTGACATTAGAAAAGCTTTAGCATACGAACTACACGATCTAGTGCTATGCTTAGGATTGGGTCTTGTCCATCACATCATTCTCCTAATGATGTGATCCCGTTATCAACGACATCCAATGTCCATGGTCAGTAAACCGTAACCATCTATTGATCAACGAGCTAGTCAACTAGAGGCTTACTAGGGACATGGTGTTGTCTATGTATCCACACATGTATCTGAGTTTCCTATCAATACAATTCTAGCATGGATAATAAACGATTATCATGAACAAGGAAATATAATAATAACTAATTTATTATTGCCTCTAGGGCATATTTCCAACAGCTTCATCTCCGTGATGTGCCATGTCCCAAGGGGACAGGAACTGTGGAGGACAGGCTTGAAGCTCTGGAGCAAGATGTCTTCCGGTGCAAGGGGATGGTGGAGCGTGGACTCAACGCCAATCACCTTATGATCATGGACCTTTCCCGTGATCTCAAGGTGGATGGCAAGCCCATGAAGGACATCGTCTTCACCCTCAATGAGCAAATCAACTTCCTCCAAAGCCAGATCAATGATCTCCAAAACCAAGTCTTTGAATATGAGGCGAGGTTTAAAGGTATGAGTTTGGCTGCTAGTTGCAGGACCCGTGAGACTCACTCCTCTTCTTATGATGGTGGACCACTGCCATGGAAATCCGAGGACAAAACTGCTTCATCACCACCACCATCTTCTTCACCACCAAAGGAGAACTGAGTATCGGGTATGGGCACTTCCCTTGGCTTCCGCCAAGCTTGGAGGAGGTGCCCCGGTATCATATCATCCCACTATATTTTTTGCTTTTACTTATTTTAGTTCGATCTTTTGCATTAGACGAATAAAAGTTTAGTTTGATCCTTTCTTCCTTGAGAGTTTTCTTAGTGGTCTATCCTTGTAATCGTGTGCAAGTTATATAATAAAGTTAGTTTGAGTTTTTGCTTTATTTACTTTCATGTTGCAAATAAAGAAAATAAGAAAGAAAGAAAGGAAATAAATGAAAAGAAAGAAATAAATCAATAAGATCATATACTAATCCTATGGTAAGTGATAGCACCACATAAGGAAAAGTATAAGTAGGAAATTTTATTAGAGATTGACAAACATAGCATTAGGCAGACTAAGGCATAGCCTAGTGGTGGGAAGGGGTTGATGCCTTCCCACCCACCCAGGTTCAAGGCATGGTACTTGCAATTTGGGTTTGTTGCACCAATTATACTATAGGGGCCTTCCTTATAGTCTTTCTGTCAAAAACAAACAAACATAGCATTAGTCAATGATGCAACTCATGAAAGAATTAATAAGGGAAGAGAAGATTCACATATAAATATACTATCCTAGAAATCTTTTGTGATTGTGAGCCCTCATAAAAATATTAGATGCCAAAATTGTTGATGTTGGACAAGACAACTTAATGGTTTATGTTTGTTTATATTCACATAGAAGTCATATTGTCATAGATCCTTTAACATGTGGTGCTTACCCCTATCTTTGTTAGCCAAAAATTCTGCACTAAGTAGAGATACTACTTGTGCATCCAAAAACCCTTAAACCCAAATCTTTTTCAAGTGTCCACCATACCTACCTAGGGATTGAGCAAGATCCCTCAAGTAAGTTGCCATCGGTGAAAAAAGGCAATAAAAATTGCTTCTAAATGTGTGAGATCATTTAGTGTAAGAGAAAATTGAGCGTTGTACGAACTTGGATGACAAAGAATAAAAGCGACAAACGGCATAATAAAGGTTGTCATCTTAAGGGGCAATACACGTGATGTTCTCTTGACTAAGGGATTGAGCATACAAACAAATAAGCGCATGGCAACCTCTGCTTCCCTCTGCGAAGGGCCTATCTTTTACTTCTATGTATTTACTTTTATGCAAAGAGTCAAAGTTTTCCTTCTATTCCTTTTATTTTTCTCCTTTGGCAAGCAACATGTGGTGAGGAAAGATCTAGGCACATATGTCCAGTTGAATATAGATAGCATGATTTATTATTGTTGACATCACCCTTGAGGTAAGTATGTTGGGAGGCGAAACTATAAGCCCCTATCTTTCTATGTGTCCGATTGAAACGTTTTGCTCATGGGTACGAGGTGAGTGTTAGTAATCATAGAAGACTATATGATGGTTGAGTATGTGTACTTTCCTAAAGGCTCCGACATGTGACCCTTCCTGAAAAGATGTTGAATTGTAGTTGCAAAGTTGACTAAGAACATAGTTTGTTGGTTTCTAATAGAGTTTTTGCTTTATACTTTGATTATGTGATGAACTATTACTTATTCATGAGAAGTATATGATAAAAGTTCTATGATAAAAATCCTATGCTTAATTTTGTTGTTGTTATAATAATCAACATGATGCTTCTATGTCCGTATTTTGTTTTTATCGACACCTCTCTCTCAAAGCATGTGGACATGTTTTTCGATTTCGGTTTTCGCTTGAGGACAAGCGAGGTCTAAGCTTGGGGAGTTGATACATCCATTTTGCATCATGTTTTATTACTGTTATTTAAATGTTTTTATCCATAATAATGCTTTTTGGAGTAATTCTAATGCCTTTTCTCTCATAATTTGCAAGGTACACATCAAGAGGGAGAATTCCGGCAGCTGGAAATCTGGACCTAGAAAAGCTATGTCAGGCCACCTATTCTGCACAACTCCAAATAAGCTGAAACTTCACGGAGGTTTTTTATGGAATATTTAAGAAACACTGGAGCCAATAACCACCAGAGGGGGGCCACCGGGTGGGCACAACCCACCTGGGCGCACCAGGCCCCCCAGGCGCGCCCTGGTGGGTTGTGGCCTCCTCGGCCCACCTCCGGTGCCCATATTTTGGTATATAAGTCATTTTGACCTAGAAAAAATGGGAGACTTTTGGTACGGAGCACCGCCGTCTCGAGGCGGAACTTGGGCAGGAGCACTTTTGCCCTCCGGCGGAGCGATTCCGCCAGGGGAACTTCCCTCTTGGAGGGGGAAATCATCGTCATCATCATCACCAACAACTCTCCCATCCTTGAGGAGAAGCACGTAATAATTTGACCAACAGGTAGTACAGTACTACTACATTGGTAGTACTACTACTTGTACTAGCACCACCGTCTGGATTTAGTAGTACTACCACGTCCATCTGGATTTAGTATTTGACTAGCAATATCTAGTAATGCATGTCATAAAAAATGTACTACTCCCTCTGTAAATAAATACATGGTGTATTGTTTTATTCCTTCCGGTAGATGGCTCAAATCTGAATTCTCATCAATCAGACTACTATTGTACTCACCGACCGCTCAGCTTTGTAAGCTACCAACAAAAAATTGCAATCAGAGACTACTATTGTACTCCCTCCGTACTGGTGCATAGTCACATTACGAAAACCAAATAGTAATCGCAAAAATTTTAGGCGCGGTGCATTAAACTACCCACCTCATTCCATGTTTTTGCCATGAAAAAAGAAATCACCCAATACGAGACGTGGGGTGCGTATGCATCCAATGACTTGAGACTACTCCCTCCGTCTAGGTGTATAAGTCTCTTAGAGCAAGTGAAAAAGAGGAGTGGGCTATCATGAAAGAGCCTAGCTATATGCAGATTCCTAGGCCGATATGCAATAAATATGAAGAAAGAGAGAGAGAGAAGATGAGAAAAAGTAGTGCTCTTATAGCCAGCCTTATAGCTAACCTTATTGTTTGAGTGGCTACAAGTGATGGCTCTATATGACATGGCAACATCATATAGCCAGCAGCTGGCTATACTATTCACCATGCTCTTAGGTTGTAAATCGTGACCAAGACGAAGGGGAAAGCGAGAGAACTTAATGTATTTTTGTTAATTAATAGGATTACATGCAATGAACTAACAATTGCATGTCATGTTTGGTAGTCTCAAGTCATTGAAAGCATGCATGGCCCACATCTCCCATTGGTTGATATGTCATGAAATAAGAAACGAGGAGGGAGTTTTACCGTGCCTAAGTGTTTTGGGATTATTTGGTTTTCGTAAGGTGACTTACACAACATTTTTTGTTACATGCATTAACATTTTATTAGTTAAATCAAAGGTCAAAACTTGGCGCAAAATGCAAAGGGGAACAATAAACCAGTAAACATCAAAGTTCTCTCGTTTGGCCCCAACTAGAGATCCGGTGAGATGACTATACTGCACCGGCACGAAGGGGGACGCAACTTCATTGATTTACTACACCTACCTTTGGGTGTATGACACGTGGGCCCAACAGGTGGCCGGCCCACCTATCATACAACCAAAGGCAGGTGCAGTAGAGGGCCGAGGAGTAGATGGCCAACACACACGTGAATGCAATGTAGTCTACAGTTCTCATATAAAGTCTCCCCACCAGTCCAATCTACGAAATCCTACGCACCTACGCACCCTAACCAAGGGCAAGAGTGATCACTCCAATTGCAAGATAAGTTGACTAGAAGCTAGACCCATGGAGGCGATGAGCGCAAGCATCAACCGGCTGTGCCAGATGGTCCATGACGCCGGCCTGCGGCCCGGCACCGAGGAACGTCTCCAGGTTGTGCTTGAGGCCGCCAGGGCAATAGGCCGCTTGGACGACAACTTCATCTCCTTGTTCGACGAGGTCCTCGTCAGCTTCCTCGACAAGTTCACCATCGTCAAGAAGCTCGCGGACGACCTTGACGTACACCTCCAGCCCACGCGCCCAGGCTCTGCGATGCCCGCCACCCTCAACGGACTCTATGGTGAAAACCTCTTTGACGCATTGGTGGCCCTCGACTACCCGTCGTCGCGCCAGAGAATGTCCACCTCGAGGTCGCGCTCGTCGCGCATGCAGCGCCTGGCGCAGCAAGAAACCATCAACATAATCACCCACGTCTACGCTCAAATCGTCCACAAGGACTACTATGTGCCAGAGGAGGACGATAGGTCACTGGCCTTCTTGGACCGTAGGGCAACCTTGGACGGCATTGTTCAGAAGCATATTGAGCTCGCCGCCAACACCGCTGCTCCTCACATGTCGGTTGGTGACCCGACGCACTAGGGCGTGAGGATGTCGTTGATGGATCCTTATGTATCTTTATCTTTCTGTCAAATCCATGTAGTAGTATATGGTACTACTAGTAATTATTTTACCTTTCGCATCAACTTCATAATTTTCATACGTACTCCATGCATGAACCACGCCAGAACCAAGCTTCCCATTACTCTAGGGAAAATCGTTATTTCTATCTATCGGTCGCGCCATGGAGCAGAATGAAATTTTACAAGTTACAAGTTCAAAAGGAAAAGCCTGTCGTGTTCGTGTTGCACCCCCACACGATTGGTCCGGCACGCCGCTCAAGGGGGAATGCGTGCAGTGTTGCATTTTCACTTACAAGTGGGACCACAGTTGAGAAAACCGACTATCAGCAAACCCCCACCTCGCCCATCGCGCGATGGCTGAGAAAATAGGAGGGAGAAGAGATGGTTGTAGCACGGACTCCAAGAAAATTGGTGTCGGATGGAACTTGTGTGGGTGGCATGTGCCATACTGCTAGACGTGGATGCTAGTTATGGCCCATGCCACCCCACTATATCGAGCCTATATCGAGGTGCTGGTTACGTAGAACAAATTTCTTGGAGTCCATGCTCAGCCCTCCTCTATCTCTCTTCTCAGCCAGCCAGCAGACGCACGAAGCCCGTCGTCTGTTTGCTCACATGCGGTCCCACATGTCAGTGAAAACGCAAGAGGACCCACTGAACTTGCACATCTTTCACCTCGACGTGTTGGTGATGAAAAACAAATCCAATAAAGATCTTCGGCGGCCGCTTTTGGAGTTACTCAAGAGTAGTAAGATTCTACATACAGTTTAACCCAAGATGCAAATCACGTGGCTTGAACTACCACTCCATTTTCTTGCATGACACGACCTGGATGCTGGATGTCCCACGTGTCGGCAAAAGGAGGAAGAACTCGACCAAATCTTCTCCACATTTAGACCGGAGGAGTAGGAAACATGGCAAGCCCTGTTCCTACATGATACTACATACAAGCCCACCTCACGCAATCATGATATCACCATATTTCTTAGCCTCCGTGCGACACCTAGTTCTAGTTGATCTAACTAGAACTAACTATTGGTTGGCTCTATGTGATGTGGCAACTTCATACTACTACAGATGCTGGCTATACTACTACGACACTAACACTCCAAGAAGTGAGTCGAAAACCATTTATAAATTGAGTTTATGACATGCATATGCAAATGCACCATTCATTACATACAACAAGTCATCAACACACAATGACAACGAGGATACATGTTGGATTATAGATTAGTTCCAACAAAACATTCTAGTAAATACTAAAGTTTTCATCACACAACAAATAACAAGCAATGAAATGAACTTCAGCTCAACCGATCCTCGACGTTGGAAACGCTTGCTTTGAACTAGAAGAGTTTGTCTCGGAAGGGCCAGCTACTGTCAATCTCAAGACCAACCAACGCAGGACTGATCATCCAAGCTGAATGGGCCTATTTCATGACCCATATTGTGATAGCCACGGTAGGGAAGCATAGCAATGTATGATGTATAGATACAGTTGCTTCTCATAAATGGTAGTAACATTGCGTCAACAACAGCTGGATCGCCTTTCACCATGATTGGATAGTTTGTCCAAGGAAGAGCGAGTTTCCTCCAAGAGTATCAATACTAAACCAGGGGGAAGGTGTTGGCACTAGAACAGTAGTATCCATCCCGAATACCCTGCAATGGTTGTTGGAATAGGTCCGGAGAGTGTGACCATGGGAGACAACACCTGCTTCCTTAGTAACATGAGCGGTGCCCTATATACAGACAAGAAGAGTTGATCCATCGGAATAAGTTGTCAGGCGCCACTGAGTATATGCGTCCTCATGCTCGTGATCATCATCATCGTCATCTCCCCCTTGGTTACAATTTTTTTCAAGTATAGGTGGTGGAATGTTCACAAGACCTTGGAAACACAAGAAGGTTAGTTAGTAAAGGGAAACTATAGCTAACCTGCATGCATGTGGATGAAACAATTATAATTACGGTGGAAGACAAACGTACCGAAAGCATAAGGATTCCATGCAAAAACAGTGCCACGAGTGGTGGCAGCAAACACAAGACACTGATATTGAATTGCATCACAGTACAAATCCATGTATAGAAACTAATTTTTGAGCAATATCCATCCAGTCGAACTATGAAGGAAGGCAAGAAGCTTGTCAAAGATAGCAACAACTCCATAGTCCTTGTAATCCCAAGAGCGGTCGGGAACTTGACAAATTGCTATCTTCTGTAGATGACAATCACCATGATCATAGTTGAACGTACATAGAATACCGGTGTCCTCAACCTCTGGGCGGTCTGAGATTTTTTGAAGTGGAACCCGGTGATGAGTGTACACATTCACAAGTTCCCACTCACAGTTGTAACCAATATAAACAACCCAATCTCCATTTGCGCCTGCCCAAGCCTTACCCTCAAGCGATGGCATCTTAACATCACACGTATCATTATCAAGCGGCACCAACTTGCACAAGGTGAGGCCTCTGTCGTCCGCGCACCAGTCAGCAGGGTCATGGTGAAGAAGATAGGGGAGATCAAACCGCTCCTGGACCCTTGGATTCCTTGTAATGATGTTATTAGTTGAGTCGAGAATGGTCTTGATCGAACCTGCCATGCTAGCCGAGGTGATGACATTGCACCGATCAATGAGTTCCTCTACCACGTCATCACTCAGATCGGGGCTAGAATAACAGGGTCGTTTCTGGCCTATTCCCTCCATGGAGAAGACGATCGAACAACGGCAGAAGGAAGGGTGAAGGCAAATGGAGGACGGAGGAAAGCGTGTGACAGCAATTCCAAATCGAGAAGGAAAGGCAAAGAGTCGGTGGACGGTTGCCATGGTACATGAAGAGGTGCCCCGGCCTACATAGACGTCCATCCGGAAATTGCACAAAAGGACTCGCTATCGTCTCACTGACATGTTGGAACGGGACCACATGTGAACGAAGAGTCTAGTGGGGAGCGGACGGTTGCCACAGAGGTGACACACTGACGACAAGGCCGTCCTGTCAGACCTAGTACCCGCGCAGGATGGCTTCCGTCCCCCACAGGAGCAAAGCCACTTCGCACCCCCACATGATTGGTCCGCCATGCCGCTAGGCCAACTCCAGCGCGTGCAGCTCGGACGTGTGCTTGCTCAGCCCCCTTTCCCTCAATGCCCCGGAGCTAGCCAACCATGGCTATGTGTTTCTCACACCCGACGTTCAGATTTGGAGCGGATCCGGTCGGGCTTGAGCTCGCCCGGCTATGGGAGGTTGCGCCGCGCCATGGACTGGCTGGGCACTGGACCGAAAGGCCCCGGCAAGGCTGCAAGGCCGCATGCAGGTACTGACTCCTCCTATAGCCGCTCAGATCTACACCGTTGGCGCTTCGTCGGCAGATACATGAATGGCGGTCGGCCGGGCTCGGTGCTGGCCCAAAAGCTCGTCGGCGCACTATTGCCACTCATTACGTGTGACGACTGCCCAAAGAAGGTCTTACGCCGCGTGTCTACAACGTCGGAACATCCCGGATGGGTGTTCATCAAGTGCTCAACCGATGGGGTATGTGCTACTTTAGCTTCGGTTGTGCTCTCAGATTAGAATAGTTGTGCTAACTTAAAATTTTATTGTATAGGGGATGCAAGTTTTGGTATTGGGAAGAAGAGTATATCAATATATTGATAGAGCGCAATTTAGTGGAGATTCTAGCACTTTTAGCTAGCATAGAGGCTAGAGATGAGACTAGTGCACTTGTTGATAGAATAGAGGCTAGACATGAGACTAGATGCGAGGAAGCAACCTCTACTTATTTACACTCAAAGAATAAAGAAGCACGCAAGATTGTGCCTCCGTAGGTCAACAATGAATGCATCGAGAAGGCACTAATCCAACTTACAGGAGCAGTTATGGAAGTTTGATATCTTCTAAAATGTATTCTTGTGGTTCTTGTTTTCTTTGGTCTTGATTTTCTAGTCAAATTTTGGTGATGTATTTCCATGTACCAAAAATCAATGATGAAAAAAAGATATGTGTTTGCAAAGAAAAATGTACGCGGCCGGGATGCGTCGGCGCGTTGGGCGCATGGCCTCCGCATCCGAGAAATGGCCCGGACACGAACCCATTGCCCTACCCAAATGGACAGAATCCGGGCAAAATGGAGGTCCGTTTGGGGTCATGCGTTGGAGTTGGCCTTACAAGTGGGACCGCGGTTGAGGAAACCGACTATCGGCAAACCCCCACCTCGCCCGTTGTGCGATGGCCAAGTTAGAGAAACGAGGAGGTTGAAGAGATAGCTATAGCACAGACTCCAAGAAATATGGTGTCAGACGGAAGTCATGTTGGTGGTGTGTGCCATACTCCTGGACGTGAATGCTTGTTCTAGCCCATGCCACCCTACTATATATCGAGGATTCGAGGTGCTGGTTACGTACAGCGAACACATTAACATATGGCCCACTTCACACTGTGGCCAAATTTCCTGGAGTCTGTGCTAGGTTAAAAAGTCTTCTTTGTGCGGGTGGGTGGCTGGTCTCAAGTTCAAAACTTGTTGTATTACGTATACGTATACGTAGAGATAGTGCAGCAGTTTTGAAAGTTTGAACCCAAACATCAGAATGCAATTTCTACTGGACTCATCCGAGGACCTAGGATGATGGGATTCGCAGCTATAGTAAAAACACCCGCCCGGCGCGTGAAGCATGTGAAGCTAGTACAAATAGTAGTACTATTTTTGATTGGACTCATAAGATAATCTGTTGCAATGCATGTACAATTATGTATTCAGAAAATATTTTTCTTGCCTCATCGCAGCACCCACTCAGAGAAGCGACTCGAAAGCCATTCATAAATTTAGTAAGTTTATCATAGGCATATCATTTTATTACATACAATAGGTCATCAACCCACAACGACAACGAGGATACATTATAAATACTAAAGTTTTCATCACACAACAAATAACAAGCAATGAAATGAACTTCAGCTCAACCACTCATCGGCATTAGAAACGCTTGCTTTGAACCAAAAGTGATTCTCTAGGAAGGGCGGCTATTGTCAATCTCGGGACCAACGCATGGCTGATCATCCAGGCTGAAGCGGCCTATGTCAGGATGCATATTGTGATAGCCACGGTAGGGAACCATAGCAATGTACGAGGTATAGATACAGTTGCTTTTCATAAATGGTAGTAACATTGCATCAACAACAGCTGGATCGCCTTTCACCATCATTGGATAGTTTTGTCCAAGGAAGAGCGAGTTTCCTCCAAGAGTATCAATACTAAACCAGAAACTAGGGAGAAGGTGTTGGCGCTAGCACAGTAGTATCCATCCCGAATACCCTGCAACAGATGTAGGAATAGGTCTGGAGAGTGCAACCATGGGAGACAACACCTACTTCCTTAGTAACATCAGTTGTTCCCTGTATACAGACAAGAAGAAGTGATCCATCGGAATAAGTTGCTAGGCGCCACTAAGTATATGGGTCCTCATGCTCATGATCATCATCATTGTCATCTCCCCCTTGGTTATAATTTTTTTCAAATATAGGTGGTGGAATGTTCACAGGACCTTGGAAACACAAGAAGGTTAATTAGTAAAGGGAAACTAGCTAACCCGCATGCATGTGGATGAAACAATTATAATTACGGTGGAAGACAAACATACCAAAATCATAAGGATTCCATGCAAAAACAGTGCCACTAGTGGTGGCAGCAAACACAAGACCCTTGTATTGAATTGCATCACAGTACTCATCCGTGTATAGAACCTGATTTTTGAGCAATATCCATCGAGTCGAACTATGAAGGACGGTGACAAGCTTGTCGAAGATAGCGACAACACAAGCATTCCTATAACCTCAAGAGCGGTCAGGAACTCAACAAATTGCTATCTTCTGTAGATGACAGTCACCATGATCGTAGTTGAACATACGTAGAATACCGGTGTGCTCAACCTCTAGGAAGTTTGAGATTTTTCGAAGTGGAACCCGGTGACGAGTGTACACATTCACAAGTTCCCACTCGCAGTTGTACCCAATATAAACAACCCAATCTCCATTTGCGCCTACCCAAGCCTTACCCTCAAGCGATGGCATCTTAACATCACACGCATCATTATCAAGCGGCATCAACTTGCACAAGGCGAGACCTTCGTCGTCCGCGCGCCAGTCAGCAGGATCATGGCGAAGAAGATAGGGGAGATCAAACCGCTCTTGGACCCTTGGGTTCCTTGTAATGATGTTATTAGTTGAGTTGAGAATGGTCTTGAACGAACCTGCCATGCTAGCCGAGGTGATGATGTCACACCGATCAATGAGTTCGTCCACCGCGTCATCATACAGATCAGGGAAAGAATAATGGGGTTATTTCTGTCCTGTTCCCTCCATGGAGAAGACGATCGAACAATGGCAGAAGGAAGGGTGAATGCAAATGGAGGAGGGAGGAAGAGCGTGCGATATCAGTTCCAAATCGAGAGGGAAAGGCGAAGAGTCAATGGACGGTTGCCACGGTTCTCGAAGAGGTGCCCCGGCCTACATAGAGTCCGTTCGAAAATTGCAAAAAAGGACTCGCTGTCGTCTCACTAACATGTTGGAACGGGACCACATGTCAATGAAACATGGTGTGTAATTTCTCGTGCAAAATGCGATCTGGCTGCGTTGGCCAGAGGTTCTGCATTAGTTATCGACCTTTATTTTTTTAATGGCGTGCTATTCAGTTTTGAAGCACGGTTAACTGGTACTATATGCAGAGAAAATATAAACTACTCTTCCACTACTCCACCTTTAGTACTGTATAGAAAATATATATAAGCTGGAGCTTCCGCGCTTTCTTGCTAAGGGTTGCCCACTTGCTTCTCACACTACCACCCTCTCTCCAGATCTAAAAAGACGGCCTCTCTCTCCCTCCTCACTGGTGGTCACAGATCCGCCGGGGCAGAAAGGACATGCAGCGTTGACTCACTCGTCGTCGGCGAGCGAGGTCACACACTGATGACAAGGCCGTCCTCTTAGACCTAGCACCCGCACGGGATGGCCTCCGTCCCCAAGCTTGCTGCCGTAGTGTGTGCAGAGGACGACGACCACGAGCGAAGCCACTTCCCACTGACCCTTAGGTATGCTACCTCTTTTCGAACCATACCCTTGTTCTATTGCCCCATTTGCCACGTCGTTGCGTGTGGATCTTTTTCCACTCCACTATCTTCCCAATTTACTATCCTCTGCTCTGCTGGTCATGCAGACGAAAACCTTAACTTGTACTATTAAAGGAAACCCTACTTCATGCAGACTTATCCATGTCTGGGTTGAATAAGGAAAGGAAGGGAGACTGTACTGTCCAAGAGACTAGGCATCGAACCCGCATCTAGGTTGAAAAGGGGAAATTCGTAGCTAAGGAACGAGTCTTTTGTCTCTTGGTTGAAGACAGGTAGAAAGGCATGACAACGCAATAGAGAATGACCAGGTCGATCGCTTTGTTGTTGTTACATAGGAAAAAGGTGGCTAGAGAGAACAAAAATGGGACGTAATCCACATATGCTGCCTGGATATTTGTTTCTCTGGGCAACCATACCTCCCTCACCACTCTATGCGTCCGTGGAGGCACATCGTACTGGTGCGCCCATTGTCCGAATGGGCCTCCCATGCTCTTATTGCCACTTTTTTGCTGTTAGTATAACGCCAGCGGTCAAGTCAGGCAATGCTACTGCTAAAGTGATGTCACATTTAACTAATGCCGCACTCAGTCTAATGCCACCAATAAATTTAAGCAATGCCATTTAATGTCGCTGGATTATTTCAGGGTTAGCTGTTGATTGTGGATGTATTAAAGATTTTTCAGCTAAGGTATTCTAATGATGTTGCACAGCCAGTATACCAACGATGAATCTTATTACTACCTTCAGATTTTTGCACTGTTAATGCTTATATATTACATACCTCACTTTCATGAGATAAGTCAATTTTTTGTACAGTGTCAAGAGGAAAGGTCAAGAGTGGGCACCTCCTCCTCTAGTTGTTCTCTTGATTCGTTCGATCAAGTTTTTATGTTTGATCAATTATCAAGATTGGGATAGCAATTTTTAGGTCCCCTTGAGTTCGAAATGATATTTACCTTGAAGGTACATGGTTTGCAATTTTTTATACTATCATTAGTTAATAATGCTAGTTACCTTCAAACTTTTGTATTTGGTTTAATGCTCTTGCACAGCTAGTATACCAATGCTAAAACTTGTTACCTTTACATTTTGTATTGTTAATTCTTATAGAAATCTTCCAGTGCTAGAGCTTATGGAAATCTGTTCAGTAAAACCATTGTACTATACCCTGTAATAAAATAACTACTCTACTGTTGCACTAGCCACTGGATTAGTGTATATTTGTATTATTTGAATGGTCTTGCATTAGCGTATGGACATATATAAAGTGTGGCAAGCTTTCCCAGATATGTGCTCAAGAAAACTACTACCTGTTTTTATAAATACTAGACATTTGGGTACTTTAAATTGAACTACGAGAACGTCTTCTATTAAGGAATAGAGGGTGTAGAGTTCACTCAAATTATCCCGGTAAAGCTAGTCACACCTTTGTTAAAATTAATGTTCATTATGTTATCATAGGAGGTCTGTATGTTTGTCTCTAATGCCTGTCGACTACATACCTGGCATCATGATGTAATGTTAAGTCATTTCCTTTTGTACGGTGTCACTGAATTGTCAAGGCAGTGATGGCATTTTATTTTAGTTGAACTACACAAAATATGCTTAAAAGAAGAGGAAAGGTCAGGAATGGTTCAATTTTTCAGAAAAAAAACTATGTATGCCTTCCTGACATCAGCTGTTGTTGCCTTATTTATTCCTTCAAACAGGTGGTTAGAAATAATCTTGCTACCTTTTCCCATTAAGAAATTGGAATGCTTATATTTGTGAGTCTATGCTTCAAGTAGTGTCACTTTTATAGTAATCACACTTTCAATATCTATGCATACAGGGATGCTCGATTTTAGTGGAACTGCACAAAAAGTCCAAATGGTTCAACATTAGGAGCATGTTTTCTTCCAAACCTTTATATCCAATTGGTGGCACTATGAGTTGTTCATTACGAAGGTACATGGTTTGCTACTATCTTTCTACTCTTTTTGTACTGTCATTAGATAGTAATACTAGTGGTTTTCATGTGAATTTATTGGCAGGGTGGACCTACATTGGAGGTGCAGGACATGATCCAATGATTGGATGCTCAATTTCGGTTGTGTCGATTTCACCTCTTCCATCACTGCGAACATGGATATCCTTGGTATGATGAAGAATAGGCGCTATATTTCTGCGCTGAACCAGCAAATCAATTCAGTATGAAATTGTCCAGGGAAAAACATGACTGTATCAAATTGTCCAGTGCAAAACATGACAGATGCTAAGCGGAAGAGACGTGTTTAAACCGAAAATACAAGGTGGGGTATATGTTTACTAGCTGCTTGATATTTGTGCAGACAGAGATTTATGCCCATTGCTATTTGGCAAACAAACAAAGTGACCACATTTTTGGTTGAACTGCACAAGAGAATAGTATAGTCACTGCATGCAGTGCCATTTGAAAATAGACACAGAAAGATTGGATAGTCACTTCATGAACTGCAGAAAAGTAGTATTGTGCTATTTATTGGCCAACACTGGGTGCTTCATTGCTTTGGTCTGATTATACAATGGGCATCATTTTGCCTCAGTTAAAGTTTGTATTCCGAAAATAGTCTCGATGTGTGATTGAGAGAAGACCAAATCATATTGCAGTGGATGTTCATGGTTCCAGCTGTTGGTGAAACCACTTATGTTTGCAAGAGGAATTGTAGACTTCACAAACAAATTTGCCTTTCACTCTGTACTGAATGTTGGCCAAGAGAAGCATCCATGTTAGTAGGAAGAACATATGTTTTTTCTGGATCTTTGCTTTTGGAGCTACATATTTGTATATGATCTGTGAATCATTGAGATGCATTAACATGTTGATCTTATGTATGGGAATCGCACTAGTTGGTTTTGAATTTGGGCTACTAATGTGAACATATTACAATGCCAGGCCTGTGAGTGTCATGTGAACATTTCGAACGGATCGGCTCTTACTGTGCACAGCATGATCCTTATTTCTGTGTTCTCAGTGTTTACAAGTTACTAGTTCCTTCTTTCTGTTCGCTCAGTGTTTACAAGTTACTGATCGATCACTAGCTAGCCTAGTAATGTGCTCCTGGTAGTTTTAGTTGCAACGCAAGATCCAAAGTGGCAGTTTTTTGAATAAAAATGCCTACCTCTGAAGAAACTAACAAGCTGCTCTGAAGAAAATGCCATGTGAATCTGAAGAAACTGCCAGCAAAAATGTTTGCAAATGCCTTATCTCCCAGCGAACGTTCATCAGCTAATGCGATCCTACACGTACACCATCCGACCTACTCAATCATACACGTACACTATCCGACCTACTCGATCCTACACGAATAAATAGCGGATCACGCACGTGCTACCTCCTTTCCGGTTTGCAGGGCTTAATTCAAAAATCTCACCAACCAAGGTAGATGATGAGTGGTGGAATCATTTTTGACAGGGAGGGAGTACCTCATCTGGATGATTTGAGTGCACTCGTTTGACCGTCATGCCGACGTGCGACCCAGCACGGATAGGACACACCACTGACGGGGCGGGACGACACAGTCATAATTTTAGTTTTTCTAGTTTTCCACGGCAAGCTGGCGCGCTAAGTCATGCCTCCTTATGCATTGAATTCCAATGACCGCAATGACCGTCGCGTTTTCCGCGACACGCTGGTTCGCCTACCTTCTGCTGATAATTACTGTTTCCTAGCCTTCTCTGGTGGCACCATCACCCAACTCGCCCTATCCTCGTAAGCCCCCACCGGCCCGATGTCGCTCGCCACTTATCCTCGCTCTCGCCACGTCCGCCATGCCCCCGCCCGTCCGCGATAGGCGACGCCAGAGGCGGTCACCGCTGGAACTAGTGTTCGGTTTTTCACTGGAAGGCAGACGGAGGGAGGAGGCATTCTATCGGTCTTTAGATGGCAATGCAGAGTATGAGGAGTTGTTGGTGCGTGACCGCCTGGCGGAGGAGCAGGGTATCACCGATTTGCACCTCCAGCGGGACATGGAGCAGCAGCACACCGACGCTCTGAGTCGCGAGCAGAGCGCCCGCAACTGGGCCGACTACGTGGGGGCCGGCGCCCGGCAAATAGCCCTGGAGGCTGTCAGGCACGCACATGTTCGCGACGCTGAATTTTACTACCAGCTCGTCAAGTGGGTTTCCAGCTTAGAAGCTGAAGCTTCAGTGGACCACGCCGGCATGGAAAGGACCAACGCGTGCGAGCAACGCTCCCTATCGCACCTCTGGCAAGTCTGAGGCGATGCGAAGGACGCTGGTGCCGGCGTTTAGCGTGTACCGCAGATGGCGGCTGTCGTCTAGTTAGCTAAGAGTAAGTTAGTACTTGTACACTATTAGAGTATTAGTGGGAGTAGATAGTTAACTTGGCTATGATGGTTGTCAACGTGGAAGTTCAGTACTCTATATCTAGATTAGACATGTTACTTTGCTCTGAATGTTGAACTTTCCGTTTGAACGTATGGAATGGGTTGTTATTTTCTTTAATGGGTTTTATTTGTCCGCCATGGGTTTAGAGGCTGACTTGTCGGCCTACCAGGTTGACACATACACAATCAGGAGATGATTGTACATGGAGACGATGATAGCAGGGACCCACCAAGGTCATGGCAGTATGCAAGCAAGTGCCTCCTTATTTCAAGCCAATAAAAAATGGCTCCTCCTAATGGATTTCTGACATCTCGGTCTCATGCCATTGTCAACATAGTCAATAAACGAGAGAATTGCAGAACGAGCGGCTGACACCAGGGACCCAGCAGCTCGCCCAATTATTTTTGTTTTGGGTTAATTTGATAAATGCCACTCCAAATCTGGTGATTCCGAGAAATGCCACTGCAATTTACAACCTTTGAAAAATGCCATTTCATGCCATTTCCAGTGGCATTTTTCAAAGTCTGGAGTGGCGTTTTTCAAAGTTTGCAAAAAACTACAGTGGCATTTTTCAAAGTTTGCAAAAATTGCAGTGGCATTTTTCAAAGTTTGGAAATTGCAGTGGCATTTTTATGAATCGCCATAATTGGAGTGGCATTTATCTAATTTATTTTTTAGACGAAAGCAGGGTGTCAAATGGGTTGTGCGGGGCATTCTGGCCTGTCTAGACGGCATTTTCTTATGTTTCACACAGACCAGCCCAGTAGTTTTTCTTTCTTTCTGAAAATGGCTAGCCCAGTTTTTTTGTGCTTTGTCAAGTAAGTCGCCTTGTCAGGCCTGTTGGGCTGCAAATCTTTCAAGACGAGGAGAGCTTCATTTGGCTGGCCCAGAAACTGGCCTATCAGTAATGAGAAATGGGCTGTACATTTTTAAAACACATCAAACCGGCAATTAGTTTCAAATTTGTTTTTTCATTTCGAGATTTTAAATTCCATTGATTTTTATGCGTGGACAATTTGTTGGATTTTATATTGATATACATTTATTTTTAAAATTAGTTTGAATGTGACTCAAAATTTCGGGATTAAAAATAGTTCGAACCGCACCGAAATATGCAAAATTTCATATAATTTTTTAATCGTGGCCACAATATGGGCTGTAATGCTAACAAAAAGAATATGTGCTGCAAAAAAACCTTAAGAATTAGCAAATTGGCTGTAAATTATTAGAAATAATGGCAAATGGGTTGTATGCTGTTTTCCATAGATTTGAGGCTTCCCTAAAAAAAGGTTGACGCACAAGCAGTGACTGTTGGATGTCCATCCAACGGCCGTTGTGCTTCTTCAATCTCTGCTCTTCCTGCTCCAGCCGCTCAAACAAGTGCCGGCGAGATTGCCTGCTCCCTCCTCCTGCGGTCGGCTGTGCTGCCGCGCAGGCCTCACCGCCCCACCGTACTCCCTTCGCTGGCCTAGCCATCCCTCTACTCACCCACACCTATTGTTATTCTCCGGGGACGACAGATGAACCAGTAAACCCTCATACTCCCCTCCGCGTGGGAAACAACTGCCGAGTCTTCCCTGGCTCTATGTCGTTCCCTTCCTAGGCCTCGCCGTCGTCCACTGCCCTGGTGCTCTCGGCGCGGCATGGTCAACGTGGTCAACGAACGACATCCATCAGAAGTGGACTGTATGTGGAGAGGCTGACAACTGAGTCCACGGTCACACGCAAGGAAGAGCCTCCTTATTACACGCAGAAGAATGATTCCTCCACCTGACAGCTGGGACCCACCGGAAGGGCCTCTGTATTTCGCGAAAAAATTTTCCCCCCGCTGACAGGTCGTACCCACCAGCTATATATTCGCACTCAAGGAAGTGCCTCCTTATTACGCACAAAAAAATGAATACTCCCCCTGCTAGCTGGGACCCACCATAGTGGGAGGCTGACTTCTGGGCCTACTAAGATGACGGGGACGGAGGGCTTTGTCAACTTAGTCAATATGAACGATTCTAGCTCCAGTGACCGTACGGTGTCCATCGAACGGCCGTAGTGCTTCTTCAACCTCTGGTCTTCTTGCTCCAGCCGCCCAAACCAGCGTCGGTCGTGCCACGTGCTCCTGCCTCCCGTGGCTGGCTGTGATGCCGCGGAGGCCTCACCGCCCCCTACTACTCCCACCGCTGGCCAGGCCATCCACTCACCCACACCCCTCTTATTCTGCAGTGACGATAGCCTCACACCACAACCGAACCAGTGAACCCTCGTACTCCTCTCCGCGTGGGCTTCCACTCCTGCGTCTTCCCCGGCTCCTCGTTGTTCCCTTCCTAGGCCTCGCCGTCGTCCACCGCCCTGGTGCTCTCGGCACGGCGTGGTCAACATGGTCAAGGAACGACTTCCATCGGAACAGTACTGTACGTGGAGAGGCTGGCAGCTGGGTCCACGGTAGCAGCAAGTAAGTGCCTCCTTATTACGCGCAAAATAATTATTCCTCCACCTGACAGTGGGGACCCACCGGACGGGCCACCGTATTTCGCGAAAAAAACATTCCCCCCTGACTACTGGGACCCACTAGCTACATCTTCGCACGCAAGGAAGTGCCTAACAATGGGACCCACATGGTCGAAGCATATGTAGCGTTGTCATTCTGGTCGCAAATGTGTATGTACATACTGGTCGATCGGTCTGTCTGCAGGCTGAAGTGATGAACCATGGACGTGTAAGGAAGGGCACGTGTTGTAGTATAGGCGCGCACGTGTCGTAGTAGAGGTGCACATGTAGCATGTACACGTACATACAGTGGCCAGGGTGCAAGAAAGTAAATACGGCCACGTACGTACATACGGGCGGGGTCTCGAACGCCTACTCTCGCATACGTACGGCCAGGGCTCGTGTACATAGTTGGGTCGGAACGGAGAAACTGTGTCATCGTCATGTTCATCGGGAGCCAACCGGCCTGGGCGGAACAACTCATCAAAACGAGGCCTGGCGTACCGCAGAACGGAGGAAACGGCCTTGTGTTCGACAGGCCACGGTCGAAACAGGATCCTGGTCATCGGGAGGGGTCTGGCGTACCGCAAAACGGAGGAAACGGACTTCTCTTAGACCTCCTACGGTCGAAACGGGGTCCTGTTGATTGGGAGGGGTGTGGAGTACCGCAAAACAGAGGAAACAGACTTGTGTTGGAGCGCTTGTCGAAACGGGGGTCCTGTTCATCGGGAGGGGTGTGGCGTACCGCAAAACGGGACTCCACGGGATACTGTTCATCTTCACCGTCGACCTCCTCCATCCTCCACGGGCTACTGTTTATCCACCGTCAACCTCCTCCAGCCTCCACATGCGACTGTTCATCCACGGGCTCCTGTTCATCCAGCCTCCACTGCTCCTTCACCGGCTACTATTCAACCAGCCCTCTCCCCGGGGTCCTGTTCAACTACCCCTCCACGGGCTACTGTTCATCCAGCCCTCCACCGGCTATTGTTCAACCAGCCCTCCATGGGGTCCTATTCATCCAGCCCTCCGCGGGGTCCTGTTCATCTACCCCCAACCGGCTCGATTGGGGTCCTATTCATCCAGCGACAACGACGTCTACTACCACGGGGTCCTGTTCATCCAACCCCCCACCGGGAACTATTCATCCACCCCCCAACAATGCTCATTGTTCATCCAGACGCGGCATCGATCAGCTTCTGTTAGCAGTAGTAGCGAAGGAATCACTCGGGTTCAGTTAACAGCAAGGGATCGATCACTCGGGTTTAGTAACGTAGCTAGTGCAATCGCTCGGGTTCAGTTAGAGCCCAACGCCTCGCTCGGGTTCAGTTAGAGCACAATGCCTAGCACACACGCGCGTATGTGTACGAGAGAAACACGCATCGCTCGGCCCCCGACCACCCACCGTAACTGGGAACTCTCTGATATTTTTCTCGCCCTCGCTTCTACCATGGGTTTTTCCATCATGGACGGCCCAAAGAATGTCATATAGCTGCGTCTCCAGCCCGCCCAGGACAAAAAGCCCATTTTCTGTCATGATTTTTTGTCATAGAAGTAGGAGCCCGCCACATCTATGATCATACCAGGTTTTGTCACAATTATCATCATAGAAGTGTCATAAGCATGACAGAAAAAATTTGTTCGGCCCAAAATGTCATGGATGTGTCTTTTTTGTAGTGGATGATTGCCCTGGTGGCCCTGCGGCACCACCGGGGGAGAGGGGGAGAGCCCCCCCTCCTTCTTCTTCTTCTTCTTCCCCCCCCCCCTCTATATGGGAGGAGAGTTCCTCCTCTGGTCCATGGCCTCCATGGCGGCGGAGGGGCGGGAGCCCCTCCGAGATTGGATCTCCCTCTCTGTTCTCTTCTGTTTCACGTTCCTATTTTCTGGCCCTTCACTATTTCTTAAATTCCCAGAGATCCTTAACTTCGATTGCGCTGAAATTTTTACACGATTTTTCCCCATAAATTATCTTTATGGCACCCGAAGAAGATCCCCAACTGACTTACGGGGTGCCCAGAAGGCACCACCGTGCGCCAGGGGGTGCCAGGCGTGCCCTGGTGGGTAGTGGAGGCAGTGGGCCTTCGTTTGCATTGATCCCACTTCGCCAAAATCACATATATTCCAAAATAATTCTCCGTAAATTTGTATCGTGTTTGGACTTTGTTTGATATGGATATTGTGCGAAACCAAAAACATGCAACAAACATGAATTGACACTAGGCACTGGGATCAATATGTTAGTCCCAAAAAATCATATAAATTGTTGCCAAAAGTATGTAAAAGTTGTATAATATTGGCATCGAACAATCAAAAAATATAGATACGACGGAGACGTATCAATCACGCCCTCAACATATGGCTTTCGGAGTCCATATTGAGGAGAATGATAGCCCACTATGGCACGAGGAACACGGGCCAACTAGGTTAGCACCCCCTAGTCCAGGACACCATCACTACTCCTGCTAGTAGTGAATGTTAATTATGTGCAATGCATGATTATGACCGTTGTCGCTCTCTAATTGGTTTCTTCTCAATCTATTTGCTAGTCTTCGCATGTATTAAGCAAGAATATTGCTTGTGCTTCCAAATCCTTAAACCAAAGTTGTTCCAAATGAGTCCACTATATCTACCTATATGTTGTATTACTCTATTGTTCCAAGTAAAATTTGCATGTGCCACCTCTAATCATTCAAATAATCATCTGTTTTGTGTGCGTGTACTGTTCATGGAGCGGCGGGGAGCGGTTAGTATCTTCCATGCTAAGTGGCTTATTCTCACAATGGTTGTTTATTCACTTGTCATTGCATGAGAGGCTGGTAATTAGGGTGCCCAATCCTATAATCAAAATGAAGAAAATAAAATAAAACAAACTCCCTCAGAAAGTTGATTGTTTGGAGGGCACCCGTAAATTCAGCTAGCCATGGCTTGTGTTTTCATGGTTGAGGAGGAGTAAACCTTTACCTTTCCGCTTGAGAACCACTGATAATGTGTTTAGCATGGAAGATATTGAAAATCCTTTGTCGTGAGGTTGACAAGAAAAGCACACCTCTCACCTTCGAGCTCTGGCACCTATGCAAATCTTTGCTTCCCTCTGCGAAGGGCCTATCTATTTACTATCATGTTATTTACTTTTATTGTTGAGTCATCACCTTCTCATTTTAAACACCAATCCTGAGAGCACTATTGTCAATCTTATGCATTGATTCTAGTTAATGTTGGGTATACCCTGACTGGATCTCTTCTACCCTGAGTTATAATGTTTAGTCGTTGATTTAACTTCAAAGGTGCTCCGCATTTATGTTTTGAGGTCTCGGTAAGGGCTAGTGAGATACCATGTTATCATATTATATCATGTTATCTCAGTGTGTGGCACTGCCTTTAGTCACATTGGAGAAACTCGCATAGAGAAATTTCATAGTGATGGATTTTAAAGTCATCTGATTATGAATCATCTGACACTTGCAACTTTTATCCAAATGGTGAAGTAAACTAAAATATTGCTCACATGCCAAAAGAACGAGCAATAAAATAATTGGAAACATGCATGTTGATGTGTGTAGACCAATAAGTGTTGTTGCAAGAAGTTGATTTATCTGTCTGCAAGGATGACCCAAGTATATATTTATATTTACTTATTGAGACATAATATGGATCCTTTGAAATGTTTAAAAAGGATTTTCGGATGAAGTAGAAATTATTGTAACAAGAAAATTCTGTTTCTGCAATTGGATTGCAGAAAGGAATATTTGAGTTACAAATTTAGCTATTGTCTGATGAGTTGTGAAAAGAGTTTCTTCACTTGCACCTCATGGAACATCATTGTGAGTGGTGTGTCTGAGTAGATGTAATCAAACCATGTATGACATGGTGATATCAAAGATGACATTAAATCAATTTGCCAAAAAATGTGAAGCTTTAGAGACTATGAATTTTACACTAAAAAAGAGCGCCATCAAATATGTTGAAAATGACACCATATAAGATATGGTATGGGATGCCAAACCATTCGGTTTTTCTTAACATTTTGGAATATAATACATAAGTAAAATGTTTACGAATTTATTTCCCAAGTTAGATAAGTGCTACTTTGTAGGTTATCCCAAAAAGTTGGGTATTCCTCTATCACTACGTCAAGGCAGAGTGTTTTGCCACATAGTGTAGTAAATTTTGAAGAAAATGTTTTCTGCAAAAGAGTGAGTGGGAGGACAGTGCAACTCGACGAGATTATAGATTCTTCATCATCAGGTCAAAGAAAATATACATTGGACTGGAAGTCGTTCCAGGATTTCCTATCATGGCTGATATAGAAGCCCCTATATGAGATAAAGAGACTTCGGTCAAAATTGCGGTTGAACTATATATTTTGGGAAAACTCGTGCAAACCTTCATGGTATGCAGACGAGATATTGTTAGAAAAACAATGAACCTATAAGTAATGCTTAAAGTCAGTTCAGGTTAAACTAGCAACTACTACATATTTCAATTGTGAGATATAATAAATGGATGTCAAAAGGATTCCCAGGAGATGGGAATAGAACTAGGGTTGTATATGATACGGTCCAAGGTAAATTTGTCGGACCAGAGGATGCTAGTAAGTGTGCGAACTTCAAGAGGTCCTATAATGGACCGAATGAAGTATAGTGGAGTTGGAATCTTCGTTCTAATGAAATGGTCAAAAAATTGATGTCATCGATGAAAGTGAAGATACTTGTATTTACAAGAAAGTAAGTGGGAGCATGGTAATATTTCTAAACAATGTGTGTACATGACACATTGTTGATTGAAAAATATAAATTCCTTGACACGAATTAGGACTTTATTTGAACTAATTTTTTAGTGAAGTGCTTAGGCAATATAGCCTTGGTATTAGGCATAATAAACTATCCAAATAGTAGTGCCTAATCGGTGTTAGCCAAATACATATTGACAACATACTAAAATGGTTTAGTATAAAAATGTCAAGAAGAGTTTCTTGCTGACGTCACATGGAATGAGTTTTAAAGCAAAAATCAGTATTTGGAATACTGATGAGCAAAGTACATGATTGAGATTTCACTCACAGTTGTGTTATGAATTAACCATGTATTCCATGGTATGTAAACAAATTAGATATGTTCAGTACTCCAAGTAAGTTGTGAGTAAAGTTCCCAGTGATGACCCACAAGTATAGGGGATCAATTGTAGCTCTTTTCAACAAGTAAGAGTGTCAAACCCAACGAGGAGCAGAAGGAAATGACAAGTGGTTTTCAGTAAGGTAATGTCTGCAAGTGCTGAAATTGTAAGTAACAGAGTAGTTTGATAGCAAGATATTGTGTAACGAGCAAGTAATGATAATAGTAACAAAAGTGCAGCAAGGTAGCCCAATCCTTTTGAGGCAAATGACATGCCAAAACAGTCTCTTATAGTAAGCAAAGCGTTCTTGAGGGTACACGGGAGTTTCATCTAGTCACTTTCATCATGTTGATTCGATTCGTGTTCGCTACTTTGATAATTTGATATGTGGGTGGACCGGTGCTTAGGTGCTGTTCTTACTTGAACAAACCTCCTACTTATGATTAACCCCCTTGCAAGCATCCGCAACTACGAGAAAAGTATTAAGGATAAATCCTAACCATAGCATTAAACTTTTGGATCCAATCGGTCCCATACGGAATAGCGCATAAACTAGGGTTTAAGCTTATGTCACTCTCGCAACCCATCATATAATAACTACAACACAATGCATTCCCTTAGGCCCAAATATGGTGAAGTGTCATGTAGTCTACGTTCACACGACACCACTAAGGGAATCACAACATACATACTATCAGAATATTGACCACATATCAAGTTCACATGATTACTTGCAACATGATTTCTCCCGTGACCTCAAGAACAAAAGTAACTACTCACAAGTGATAAACATGCTCAAGATCAGAGGGGTATTAAATAGCATAATGGATCTGAACATATAATCTTCCACCAAATAAACCATATAGTAATCAACTACAAGATGTAATCAACACTACTAGTCACCCATAAGCACCAATCTATAGTTTCGGTAACAAGACTGAACACAAGAGATGAACTAGGGTTTGAGATGAGATGGTGATGTTGAATATGTTGATGGAGATTGCCCTCCCCAAGATGGAAGAGTTGTTGGTGATGATGATGACGATGATTTCCCCCTCTGGGAGGGAAGTTCCCCCGGCGGAATCGCTCCGTCGAAGGGCAAAAGTGCTCCTGCCCAAGTTCCGCCTCGAGACGGCAGCGCTCCGTCCCAAAGTTCCACTCTTTATTTTTTCTAGGTCAAAATGAGTTATATACCATAAGATGGGCACCAGAGGTGGGCCTGGGTGAGCACAACCCACCAGGGCGCGCCTGGGCTTCCTGGCGCGCCCAGGTGGGTTGTGCCCACCTGGTGGGGCCCCTCTGGTATTTATTTGCTCCAATATTCTTCATATATTCGATAAAAATTCTCCGTAAAGTTTCAGGTTGTTTGGAGTTGTGTGGAATAGGTAGCCTGACGTAGCTTTTCCAGGTTCAGATTTCCTGCTGCCGGAATTCTCCCTCTTTCTATGTACCTTGTAAATTATGAAAGAGAAGGCATTATAATTACTCCAAAAAGCATTATTATGCATAAAAACATCATAAATAATAGTAAGAAAACATGATGCAAGATGGACGTATCAACCAGGATGATCAAATAGTTTGTCATAGGACAATAGTGAAAATGTTGTTGATGAGGACATGGCTACCACACTTACACCCATATCCCCTACTATTTTACCTCTTGGAACAATTGCTAGAGCTCGCATATACCAGTTAAATTATCAGGTACTTCTGTTTCTTGGTAATGCTTTTAGTGTTCATGAGAATATGATGCTGCATTTGTGTTTCTTGCAATTGAAGGTCCTAGCACGGACAAGAAGGATGAACATTGGAGCATGATCAAGCACGGAGATGAAGGTGTGTGCAAAGAGAACAAGAATGAAGGTTCCAGTGGAGATTTCCGGACTTTGAAGCCACCATGATGACATACAAGAAGATGGACGAAATATATAAGATGGCCTTTCATAAATTTTATCCATAGCTTATTATTGGTGTTGCGCCACCTTATTTTGGGCCAGGCCCATGTAATCTATTTATAGAGTCTGTATTATAGGCGAAACGACTTAGGAGGTGTTTTGGTCCCACCTTGCCAAGGGTGGACAAAATCCCTTTCTTTCCCCTATAAATACAGCCTTTAAGGCACCATTTAGACTTGGGTTTTATTTAGTTAAAAGTTAGTCATCATTGCAACTTCATGTACTTCGTTTGTCCAACGACCAGACCACACTAGTACGCGTCGGTGCTATACAAACGGTTTTAAACCCCTTTCCGCGACGACATTTGGAACTGTCGCCTAGTGAGTGACGGCGATAGGGGGTCCTTCCCACACGACACAGAAACCGTCGGGGATATGGCCCTCCTGGCACACACGCTCGGCAAAATGAGTTCGTGTGCGGGCGGCGAGCGCTCAAATACGAAAATTTGTACAGTAGAGCTAAAATACAATTATACAGGCAAAATTGTTTCTGGTCGCAAGTACATCCCACACAATCTGTCCCTACTAAACTTTTTCGTTCGTATGTACATCCCACATAGTCGCACCAAGGAAAACGTTTCCGTTCACAGGTACATCACACACAATTTTCACCGTTAAATCGTTTGTTATAGCGTTGCCATTGCACATGATATTAACAATTTTATCATTTGCATTATTGAATGCATCACACACGGTCCGTAGAAGAAACTATGTGGCAAAGGCCGTCCATCACACACAGTTTTTATGGGGTAAACGTTTGCGCAAGGTGGCCTAAAGCAAACAGTTTTCAAGAGGATGTCGTGTGTGTGTAGTGGAGATTGATCACACACGTAGTGGATCCTAGAAACATTTCTGATCTCCATGTCTATCGCAGACATTTTGCTTTTGCAAACCCTGTGCAATGTAATCCCTAATTTAAAAATCACATGTTTTGAATCTGAAAGTAGGCAATCACTTATTTCATATACAACCATGTTTATTACAAATATAGGTTCAACCATGAATGCATAATTCGATGCACAGGTACATATACTGAAGAACTGCAGAAGCACCAAGTAAAGAATGACGAACCACAGTTATACTAAAGACTATAAAGAGAGAGGTGAAAGACATTTTGGTTGCTGGAGAAGGTGAAGTGGAATGCCCATATTGTGCCCTCCTTCATGCGTAATGCGCGCACGACTCTAGGCAAACCCCTTGTGATGGCTGCCCGTCCATCCTTCACTGTCTTCATTACGACTTCTCGATGCTCATTATAGTCTGGATGAAATACTTTAACCGCCATTGCCTGTCCACCAATCATGTACTTTGCGAGGTAATCTTGAGTGAACTGCTTCAGGAACCATTAGGAACTAAAAAGATTCAGACATTGTTGTCCAACAACTCATTATGGGCAGTAAAAAAAGAAGGTTGCAGAGTTTGTAGTTACCATCCTACAGCTCACTATTGTGTTGGATAGAGTATAAAAAAATAATTTGCTTGCCACCATTCGTATCTTTTTGCTAATAATCCTTATCAGTTTCCTCACTTGATGCTTGTTCATGAATATCTCATTGCCCCATATGCAAAAGGGTCGATGCGTAGATCCTTGCCAAGGGCATATGTACCTACAAGCAACAAGTCAATATTAGAAGCTAACAAGTGTGCAGGCCTGGATCATATGCACTACATTATGGAACGACGGGGGGGTACAAGCCGAGGGATGAAGCTAACCTCAGCGGAAAATGGTGGCCACTCCTGTTGTTGTCCTGCATTAGTGGAAAGGCATGATAAGTACAACAACCTTAACATCAAACAGATATAGCAAAGGTAAACAACATCATCTCCAAATGATAGCTTGAATATGTTGGTTTCAGCATGCTGCTATAGCAAATATAAAATGGAAGGCAATGTTACCGATAGCAGGCTTAACAGCCATCAAACATTTCAATTCAAACTAAATTGTTGAAAATGAATAGAACGTAGGTAATGCTTAAACATCACACTGGATATGTGTAAAACTGAAATAAAGGGCATGTGTTAACTACACCAGGAATAACTGGAACCAAATATAGCTGCTCAAACTAGTATTGATGTAGTCGAGCGGCACAGTTCCGACTTGCACATAATGAACAACACATTGTGAATGACTGAAATAAACAAGGCATAAATGACCAGTATAACAACCAAATATATCCATTGAAAACTAGATAGAGTTTCACTCCAACCAACCTAACAAGCAAATACAGATAAACAAGGCATATGCTTGAAAACTGGACAAATGCTCACTGCAACCAACCTAACAAGCAGATAAAGATAAACAAGGCCTCTGCTTGATAACTGGACAAATGCTAAAAAAGCAACCTAACAACCAAATACAGATAAACAAGGCATCTGCTTGATAACTGGACAAATGCTAAAAAAACAACCTAACAACCAAAGACAGATAAACAAGGCATCTGCTTGATAACTGGACAATGCTCACTGCAACCAAACTAAGAACCAAATACATATAAACAAGGCATCTGCTCGATAACTGGAAAAATGCTCACTCCAACCAACCTAACAACCAAATACAGATAAACAAGGCATCTACTCACTATAAACAACCAAATATAGCCATTCGTGAAACTGAAGTGGACAATTCATACTTAAACATCACATAGCCCTATTGAACAATACATTTTTGCATAACTGAAATAATTAAACACGGCACAGTTAAAGCACCGCACGACAAATGCTACTACAATAAAGGGTACAGGTTGGCAAGCTAGAAAAGGTAAGATTTGTTGATAGAATGTTGCCTCACATTTCATGGACGGGATCCTTCCAGTTAGAAGAGCACAGACCCATGGTGCGCTCTCTGATGTCACAGATGGGTTGTTTCACCTTGGAAGAACCTTCATGGGTGCCCTCCTCGTGGTCATGGTCGTGGTCGATGAGATCTGACTTGGCAATTGAGGATCCCAAGCTGCCGTCGTAGAACGTGTCCTTCAGAAATGACAAAATGGGCTCGATGGCGTATAAAGCTCCCAAATCCTTGACCGCTTGGCGGAGGAGATCAGCGGCAGGGCCATCAAAGAGATCGACGGCAATTGAACCAGAGGGGTTGGGGATGGACCACTTAACCTGTGACATGGCCCGCGTGGAGCCGTCGCTATGGACGAGCTTGATGTCGTAGCCAGCTTTCCCGAGATACAGTAATACGCTAGCCCGCTGACATGAAGCCTTCGGCATGGCAACGTAGTCAACGTCTTCGCCGGCTTCCGCAGCGACGTGTTGCTCCAGGATCGACAGGTCGGGGCAAACAGCGGCCACCTCACAAACGTCCGTTGGAGAGGCCATGATAAACCTCTTCCTGGCTGAACACTCGTCAGGCTCCCCGGGATACATGGTCGAGCTTAGCCTTTGACATTCTGGAGCAGGGGATGTGGATCTGGGTGGGAGGGACACCGCAGGCCTCATCTAAAAATTCAGGGGAGTGGGGCGATGGTATGGGAATCACTTGTTGGGGAACGTAGCAGAATTTTAAAATTTTCTATGCATCACCAAGATCAATCTATGGAGTCATCTAGCAACGAGGGAGAGAGGAGTTCGTCTACATACCCTTGAAGATCGCGCACGGAAGCGTTTAAGAGAACGGGGTTGATGGAGTCGTACTCGTCGTGATCCAAATCACCGATGACCAAGTGCCGAACGGACGCACCTCCGCGTTCAACACACGTACGGTTGGGAAGACGTCTCCTCCTTCTTGATCCAGCAAGGGGGAAGGAGAGGTTGATGAAGATCCAGCAGCACGACGGCGTGGTGGTGGATGCAGCAGGATCCCGGCAGGGCTTCGCCAAGCGCAAGCGGGGAGGAGAGGTGTTACGGAGGGAGAGGGAGGCGCCAAGAGCAAGGGTGCGGCTGCCCTCCCTCCCCCCTCTTTATATAGGGGCCTTGGGGGGCGCCGGCCCTAGGAGATGGATCTCCAAGGGGGGCGGCGGCCAAGGGGTGGCTTCCCCCCCCAAGCCAAGTGGGGGCGCCCCCACCCCTAGGGTTTCCCAATCCTAGGCGCAGGGGAGGCCCAAGGGGGGGCGCACCAGCCCACTAGGGGCTGGTTCCCCTCCCAATTCAGCCCATGGGGCCCTCCGGGATGGGTGGCCCCACCTGGTGGACCCCTGGGACCCTTCTGGTGGTCCCGGTACAATACCAGCGACCCCCAAAACTTTCCCGATGGCCAAAACTGGACTTCCTATATATAAATCTTTACCTCCGGACTATTCCGGGACTCCTCATGACGTCCGAGATCTCATCCGGGACTCCGAACAACTTTTGGGTTACTGCATACTAATATCTCTACAACCCTAGCGTCACTGAACCTTAAGTGTGTAGACCCTACGGGTTCGGGAGACATGCAGACATGACCGAGACGCCTCTCCGGTCAATAACCAACAGCGGGATATGGATACCCATGTTGGCTCCCACATGCTCCACGATGATCTCATCGGATGAACCACGATGTCGAGGATTCAATCAATCCGTATACAATTCCCTTTGTCAATCGGTACGTTACTTGCCCGAGACTCGATCGTCGGTATCCCAATACCTCGTTCAATCTCGTTACCGGCAAGTCACTTTACTCGTACCGTAATGCATGATCCCGTGATCAACCACTTGGTCACATTGAGCTCATTATGATGATGCATTATCGAGTGGGCCCAGAGATACCTCTCCGTCATACAGAATGACAAATCCCAGTCTCGATTCGTGCCAACCCAACAGACACTTTCAGAGATACATGTAGCGTACCTTTATAGTCACCCAGTTACGTTGTGACGTTTGGCACACCCAAAGCACTCCTACAGTATCCGGGAGTTGCACAATCTCATGGTCTAAGGAAATGATAGTTGACATTCGGAAAAGCTACAGCAAACGAACTACATGATCTTTGAGCTATGCTTAGGATTGGGTCTTGTCCATCACATCATTCTCCTAATGATGTGATCCCATTATCAATGACATCCAATGTCCATAGTCAGGAAACCATGACTATCTTTTGATCAACGAGCCAGTCAACTAGAGGCTCACTAGGGACATGTTGTGGTCTATGTATTCACACATGTATTACGATTTCCGGATAACACAATTATATCATGAACAATAGACAATTATCATGAACAAAGAAATATAATAATAACCATTTTATTATTGCCTCTAGGGCATATTTCCAACAGTCTCCCACTTGCACTAGAGTCAATATTCTAGTTACATTGTGATGAATCGAACACCCATGCAGTTCTGGTGTTGATCATGTTGTGCTCTAGGGAGATGTTTAGTCAACGGATCTGCCACATTCAGGTCCGTATGTACTTTACAAATCTCTATGTCTCCATTTTGAACACTTTCACGAATGGAGTTGAAGCGACGCTTGATATGCCTGGTCTTCCTGTGAAACCTGGGCTCCTTGGCAAGGGCAATAGCTCCAGTGTTGTCACAGAAGAGAGTCATCGGGCCCGACGCATTGAGTATGACTCCTAGGTCGGTAATGAACTCCTTCACCCAGACTGCTTCTTGTGCTGCCTCCGAGGCTGCCATGTACTCCGCTTCACATGTAGATCCCGCCACAACGCTCTGCTTGCAACTGCACCAGCTTACTGCCCCACCATTCAAAATATACACGTATCCAGTTTGTGACTTAGAGTCATCCAGATCTGTGTCGAAGCTAGCATCGACGTAACCCTTTACGACGAGCTCTTCGTCACCTCCATAAACGAGAAACATATCCTTAGTCCTTTTCAGGTACTTCAGGATATTCTTGACCGCTGTCCAGTGTTCCATGCCGGGATTACTTTGGTACCTTCCTACCAAACTTACGGCAAGGTTTACATCAGGTCTGGTACACAGCATAGCATAGACGATAGACCCTATGGTCGAGGCATAGGGGACGACACTCATCTTTTCTCTATCTTCTGCCGTGGTCGGGCATTGAGCCGTGGTCAATCTCGTACCTTGCAATACAGGCAAGAACCCCTTCTTTGACTGATCCATTTTGAACTTCTTCAATATCTTGTCAAGGTACGTACTCTTTGAAAGACCAATGAGGCGTCTCGATCTATCTCTATAGATCTTGATGCCTAATATATAAGCAGCTTCTCCAAGATCCTTCATTGAAAAACACTTGTTCAAGTAGGCCTTTATGCTTTCCAAGAATTCTATATCATTTCCCATCAACAGTATGTCATCCACATACAATATGAGAAATGCTACAGAGCACCACTCACTTTCTTGTAAATGCAGGCTTCTCCATAAGTCTGTGTAAACCCAAACGCTTTGATCATCTCATCAAAACGAATGTTCCAACTCCGAGATGCTTGCACCAGCCCATAAATCGAGCGTTGGAGCTTGCACACCTTGTCAGCATTCTTAGGATCGACAAAACCTTCCGGCTGCATCATATACAATTCTTCCTTAAGGAATGCCATTTTGACGTCCATTTGCCATATCTCATAATCATAGAATGTGGCAATTGCTAACATGATTCGGACGGACTTCAGCTTCGCTACGGGTGAGAAAGTCTCATCGTAGTCAACCCCTTGAACTTGTCGATAACCCTTAGAAACAAGCCGAGCTTTATAGATGGTCACATTACTATCCGCGTCTGTCTTCTTCTTAAAGATCCATTTATTTTCTATGGCTCGCCGATCATCGGGCAAGTCAGTCAAAGTCCATACTTCATTTTCATACATGGATCCTATCTCGGATTTCATGGCTTCCAGCCATTTGTCGGAATCCGGGCCCGCCATCGCTTCTTCATAGTTCGAAGGTTCACCGTTGTCTAACAACATGATTTCCAAGACAGGGTTGCCGTACCACTCTGGTGCGGAACATGTCCTCGTGGACCTACGAAGTTCAGTAGCAACTTGATCTAAAGTTTCATGATCATCATCATCAACTTCCTCTCTAGTCGGTGCAGGCACCTCAGGAACATTTTCTTGAGCTGCGCCACTTACCGGTTCAAGAGGTAATACTTCATCAAGTTCTACTTTCCTCCCACTTATTTCTTTCGAGAGAAACTCTTTCTCTAGAAAGGACCCATTCTTGGCAACAAAGATCTTGCCTTCGGATCTGAGGTAGAAGGTATACCCAATAGTTTCTTTAGGGTATCCTATGAAGACGCATTTTTCCGATTTGGGTTCGAGCTTTTCAGGTTGAAGTTTTTTGACATAAGCATCACATCCCCAAACTTTTAGAAATGACAGCTTAGGTTTCTTCCCAAACCATAATTCATATGGTGTCGTCCCAACGGACTTCAATGGAGCCCTATTTAGAGTGAATGCGGCAGTCTCTAAAGCATAGCCCCAAAATGATAGCGGTAGATCGGTAAGAGACATCATAGATCACACCATATCCAATAGAGTGTGATTACAACGTTCGGACACACCATTATGCTGAGGTGTTCCAGGCGGCGTGAGTTGTGAAACTATTCCACATTTTCTTAAGTGTGTGCCAAATTCGTGACTCAAGTATTCTCCCCCACGATCTGATCGCAAGAACTTGATTTTCTTGTCATGTTGATTCTCAACCTCACTCTGAAATTCCTTGAACTTTTAAAAGGTCTCAGACTTTTGTTTCATTAAGTAGACATACCCATATCTACTCAAGTCATTAGTGAGGGTGAGAACATAACGATAGCCACCGCGAGCCTCAACACTCATTGGACCGCACACATCAGTATGTATGATTTCCAATAAGTTGGTTGCTCGCTCCATTGTTCCTGAGAATGGAGTCTTGGTCATTTTACCCATGAGGCATGGTTCGCACGTGTCAAATGATTCGTAATCAAGGGACTCCAAAAGTCCATCTGCATGGAGCTTCTTCATGCGTTTGACACCTATGTGACCAAGGCGGCAGTCCCACAAGTATGTGGGACTATCATTATCAACTTTACATCTTTTGGTATTCACATTATGAATATGTGTAACATTACGCTCGAGATTCATTAAGAATAAACCATTCACCATCGGAGCATGACCATAAAACATATCTCTCATATAAATAGAACAACCATTATTCTCGGATTTAAATGAGTAGCCATCTCGAATTAAATGAGATCCTGATACAATGTTCATGCTCAAAGCTGGCACTAAATAACAATTATTGAGGTTTAAAACTAATCCCATAGGTAAATGTAGAGGCAGCGTGCCGATGGCGATCACATCGACCTTGGAACCATTCCCGACGCGCATCGTCACCTCGTCCTTCGCCAGTCTCCGTTTATTCCGCAGCTCCTGCTTTGAGTTACAAATGTGAGCAACCGCACCGGTATCAAATACCCAGGAGCTACTACGAGTACTGGTAAGGTACACATCAATTACATGTATATCACATATACCTTTAGTGTTGCCGGCCTTCTTGTCCGCTAAGTATTTGGGGCAGTTCCGCTTCCAGTGACCACTTCCCTTGCAATAAAAACACTCAGTCTCGGGCTTGGGTCCATTCTTTGGCTTCTTCTCGGCAGCTTGCTTACCGGGCGCGGCAACTCCCTTGCTGTCCTTCTTGAAGTTCTTTTTACCCTTGCCTTTCTTGAACTTAGTGGTTTTATTCACCATCAACACTTGATGTTCCTTTTTGATTTCCACCTCTGCTGATTTCAGCATTGAATATACCTCAGGAATGGTCTTTTCCATCCCCTGCATATTGAAGTTCATCACAAAGCTCTTGTAGCTTGGTGGAAGCGACTGAAGGATTCTATCAATGACCGCGTCATCCGGGAGATTAACTCCCAGCTAAGTCAAGCGGTTATGCAACCCAGACATTTTGAGTATGTGCTCACTGACAGAACTATTTTCCTCCATCTTACAGCTGAAGAACTTGTCGGAGACTTCATATCTCTCGACCCGGGCATGAGCTTGAAAAACCATTTTCAGCTCTTCGAACATCTCATATGCTCCGTGTCTCTCAAAACGCTTTTGGAGCCCCGGTTCTAAGCTGTAAAGCATGCCGCACTGAATGAGGGATTAATCATCAGCACGTGACTGCCAAGCGTTCATAACGTCTTGGTTCTCTGGGACAGGTGCGTTACCTAGCGGTGCTTCTAGGACATAATATTTCTTGGCAGCTATGAGGATGATCCTCAGGTTCCGGACCCAGTCCGTATAGTTGCTTCCATCGTCTTTCAGCTTGGTTTTCTCTAGGAACGCGTTGAAGTTGATGACAACGTGGGCCATTTGATCTACAAGACATATTGTAAAGATTTTAGACTAAGTTCATGATAATTAAGTTCATCTAATCAAATTATTCAATGAACTCCCACTCAGATAGACATCCCTCTAGTCATCTAAGTGAAACATGATCCAAGTTAACTAGGTCGTGTCCGATCATCACGTGAGACGGACTAGTCAACATCGGTGAACATCTTCATGTTGATCGTATCTTCTATACGACTCATGCTCGACCTTTCGGTCTTCTGTGTTCCGAGGCCATGTGTGTACATGCTAGGCTCATCAAGTCAACCTAAGTGTATTGTGTGTGTAAATCTGGCTTACACCCGTTGTATTCGAACGTTAGAATCTATCACACCCGATCATCACGTGGTGCTTCAAAATAACGAACCTTCGCAATGGTGCACAGTTAGGGGGAACACTTTCTTGAAATTATTACGAGGGATCATCTTATTTAAGCTATTGTTGTTCTAAGCAAATAAGATGTAAAACATGATAAACATCACATGCAATCAAATAGTGACATGATATGGCCAATATCATTTGCTCCTTTTGATCTCCATCTTCGGGGCTCCATGATCATCGTTGTCACCGGCATGACACCATGATCTCCATCATCGTGTCTTCTTGAAGTTGTTTCCTCATCTATTACTTCTACTACTATGGCTAACGGTTTAGCAATAAAGTAAAGTAATTACATGACGTTATATGTTGACACGCAGGTCACAAATAAATTAAGACAACTCCTATGGCTCCTGCCGGTTGTCATACTCATCGACATGCAAGTCGTGATTCCTATTACAAGAACATGATCATCTCATACATCACATATATCATTCATCACATCCTTTGTCCATACCATATCACAAAACACTTGCTGCAAAAATAAGTTAGACGTCCTCTAATTGTTGTTGCAAGTTTTTTACGTGGCTGCTATAGGATTCTAGCAAGAACGTTTCTTACCTATGCCAAAACCACAACGTGAATTGCCAATTTCTATTTACCCTTCATAAGGACCCTGTTCATCGAATCCGATCCGACTAAAGTGGGAGAGACAGACACCCACCAGCCACCTTATGCAACTAGTGCATGTCAATCGGTGGAACCAGTCTCACGTAAGTGTACGTGTAAGGTCGGTCCGGGCCGCTTCATCCCACGATGCCGCCGAATCAAGATAAGACTAGTAACGGCAAGCAAATTGACAATATCGACGCCCACAACTGCTTTGTGTTCTAGTCGTCCATAGAAACTACGCATAGACCTAGCTCATGATGCCACTGTTGGGGAACGTAGAAGAATTTTAAAATTTTCTACGCATCACCAAGATCAATCTATGGATTCATCTAGCAACGAGGGAGAGAGGAGTGCATCTACATACCCTTGTAGATCGCGCGCGGAAGCGTTCAAGAAAACGGGGTTGATGGAGTCGTACTCGTCGTGATCCAAATCACCGATGACCAAGTGCCAAACGGACGCACCTCCGCGTTCAACACACGTACGGTTGGGAAGACGTCTCCTCCTTTTTGATCCAGCAAGGGGGAAGGAGAGGTTGATGAAGATCCAGCAGCACGACGGCGTGGTGGTGGATGCAGCCGGATCCCGGCAGGGCTTCGCCAAGCGCAAGCGGGGAGGAGAGGTGTTACGGAGGGAGAGGGAGGCGCTAAGAGCAAGGGTGCGGCTGCCCTCCCTCCCCCCTCTTTATATAGGGGCCTTGGGGGGGCTCCGGCCCTAGGAGATGGATCTCTAAGGGGGGCGGCGGCCAAGGGGTGGCTTCCCCCCCCAAGCCAAGTGGGGGCGCCCCACCTCTAGGGTTTCCCAACCCTAGGCGCAGGGGAGGCCCAAGGGGGGGCGCACCAGCCCACTAGGGGCTGGTTCCCCTCCCAATTCAGCCCATGGGGCCCTCCGGGATGGGTGGCCCCACCCGGTGGACCCCCGGGACCCTTCCGATGGTCCCGGTACAATACCGACGACCCCCGAAACTTTCCCGATGGCCAAAACTGGACTTCCTATATATAAATATTTACCTCCGGACCATTCCGGAACTCCTCGTGATGTCCGGTATCTCATTCGGGGCTCCGAACAACTTTCGGGTTACTGCATACTAATATCTCTACAACCCTAGCGTCACTGAACCTTAAGTGTGTAGACCCTACGGGTTCAGGAGACATGCAGACATGACCGAGACGCCTCTCCGGTCAATAACCAACAGCGGGATATGGATACCCATGTTGGCTCCCACATGCTCCACGATGATCTCATCGGATGAACCATGATGTCGAGGATTCAATCAATCCGTATACAATTCCCTTTGTCAATTGGTATGTTACTTGCCCGAGACTCGATCGTCGGTATCCCAATACCTCGTTCAATCTCGTTACCGGCAAGTCACTTTACTCGTACCGTAATGCATGATCCCGTGATCAACCACTTGGTCACATTGAGCTCATTATGATGATGTATTACCGAGTGGGCCCAGAGATACCTCTCCGTCATACGGAGTGACAAATCCCAGTCTCGATTCGTGCCAACCCAACAGACACTTTCGGAGATACCTGTAGCGTACCTTTATAGTCACCCAGTTACATTGTGACGTTTGGCACACCCAAAGCACTCCTACGGTATCCGGGAGTTGCACAATCTCATGGTCTAAGGAAATGATACTTGACATTCGGAAAAGCTACAGCAAACGAACTACACGATCTTTGAGCTATGCTTAGGATTGGGTCTTGTCCATCTCATCATTCTCCTAACGATGTGATCTCGTTATCAATGACATCCAATGTCCATAGTCAGGAAACCATGACTATCTTTTGATCAACGAGCCAGTCAACTAGAGGCTCACTAGGGACATGTTGTGGTCTATGTACTCACACATGTATTACGATTTCCGGATAACACAATTATAGCATGAACAATAGACAATTATCATGAACAAAGAAATATAATAATAACCATTTTATTATTGCCTCTAGGGCATATTTCCAACATCACTGGTAACCTGAACTTTATTATCTAAGCTAGGAGGAACGGGCAGACTGGCAGGGGTTGGTGTCGGCGCCGACGCCGGCCGCGAGCTAGGGTTCGAGGGGGGAGGGGGCCGGTGGGGGACTGTGGAGGGGGGTTGGTGTTTAAGGATACGCCGCGGCTACTGAAAAATTTAGTAATGGTGGGTGGAGATGGCGGTGGATGAGGGAGGGTGTAGCGACCCAATCCCAATGGACCATAGTCTCTGTGCTTAAGTGTCATCCCTGGATCAGTATTGCTGACACACACAGTACTCGAGGATTTATAACAGAGTTCAATCACACACTTATTACATCAAGAGTCACATAAAGAGTACTTATTACAATAATATGGCTGAAGGCCATCTAAAATAACTGCGGAAGCTTCAAAGATAAATGAGTCCATCTGTAGGATCGGAAGTATGTCTAGAGGGGGGTGATTAGACTACTTGACCAATTAAAAAATCTATCCTTTTCCCAATTTTAGTCTTTGGAAGATTTTAGCTATCTTAGCACAAGTCATGCAATCTTAACACAATTCAAGCAAGCATGCAAAGAGTCTATGAGCAGCGGAAAGTAAAGCATGCAACTTGCAAGAATGTAAAGGGAAGGGTTTGGAGAATTCAAACGCAATTGGAGACACGGATGTTTTGTCGTGGTTCCGATAGGTGGTGCTATCGTACATCCACGTTGATGGAGACTTCAACCCACGAAGGGTAACAGTTGCGCGAGTCCACTGAGGGCTCCACCACGAAGGGTCCACGAAGAAGCAACCTTGTCTATCCCATGATCCCATCATGGCCATCGCCCACGAAGGACTTGCCTCACTAGCGGTAGATCTTCACGAAGTAGGCGATCTCCTTGCCCTTACAAACTCCTTGGTTCAACTCCACAATCTTTGTCGGAGGCTCCCAAGTGACACCTAGCCAATCTAGGAGACACCACTCTCCAAGAAGTAACAAATGGTGTGTTGATGATGAACTCCTTGCTCTTGTGCTTCAAATGATAGTCTCCCCAACATCAACTCTCTCTCACAGGATATGGATTTGGTGGAAAGAAGATTTGAGTGGAAAGCAACTTGGGGAAGGCTAGAGATCAAGATTCATATGGTGGGAATGGAATATCTTGGCCTCAACACATGAGTAGGTGGTTCTCTCTCAGAAAATGTGTATTGGAAGTGTAGGTATGTTCTGATGGCTCTCTCCACGAATGAAGAGTGGGTGGAGGGGTATATATAGCCTCCACACAAAAACTAACCGTTACACACAATTTACCAATCTCGGTGAGACCGAATTGAGAAACTCGGTCAGACCGATTTAGCAAACCTAGTGACCATTAGGATTTTCGGTGGGACTGATATGCAACTCGGTAGGACCGATATGGTTAGGGTTAGGGCATAACATAATCTCGGTGTGACCGATTACACAAATTTGGTGGGACCGATTTTGGTAATGAGCTAACCAGAGAGTTGGTCGGGTAAACTCGGTGCGACCGATCGCTCATTTCGGTGGGACCGAAATGTTACAAAAGGGAAACAGAGAGTTTACATTGCAATCTCGATGGGACCGAGCGCTCATCTCGGTAGGACCGAAATGTTACGAAGGGAAACAGAGAGATTACAACCCCATCTCGGTGTGACTGAGATCCCTATCGGTGAGACCGATTTGCCTAGGGTTTGTGGCAGTGGCTATGACATCTGAACTCAGTGGCGCCGGATAGAAAGAATCGGTGGGGCCGAGTTTGACTTTTTGTTTAGGTCATATGTGGATGTGGGAAGGTAGTTGATGGTTTTGGAGCATATCACTAAGCATTATGAAGCAAGAACCTCATCAAGCAACACCTTATCCCTCATTGATAGTATTGGCTTTTCCTATAGACTCAATGTGATCTTGGATCACTAAAATATAAAATGTACAGTCTTGAGCTTTGAGCTTGAGCCAATCTTTTTGTCCTTAGTATTTTGAGGGGTCCACTTTCCTCATCCATGCCATGCCATTCATTGAGCTTTTCCTGAAATATTAATCTTGGAATAGCATTAGCTCAATGAGCTATATGTTGTTAGGAATTACCAAAACCACCTAGGGATAGTTGCACTTTCACCATCCAACTCCACGGCAAAACTGAGTGCATGACAACGACCTATCTCACCTTACTTTTCGTCTGAAAACTCTACAACATGAGGCGCTGTAGCCGTGTAGGTCAGCACATGGAATATGCTGGCAAGATCACACTATAGAGCAAAGTTAAAGTATTAACTATTTCTACATGCATATCTGGCTCATGGAGGCTCTAAGTTTAACATTTGCATAAAGCTAATTTTCCCTACAACAAAGGAATATATTTTTATTTAACTACCAAGTTTATGCCATTATTGAGAAGGTTCCCCCAACTCAATCTCAAAATTTACCATGTAATAATATAATTAACCCAACAAATTCATTAAGTAAAGTGATGAGATCAAACAATAATTCAAATACAGATACTCAAGATGTCCATAACCGGGGACACGGCTAATCATGATAGTTTGTACACTCTACAGAGGTTTGTGCACTTTTCCCCACAAGACTCGACCACCTCCATGATCGGAAGATCGAGACACAGTCTTTCTGAAGCATTAACTCTTTACTCTGGGTAGACAGTTACACCTACTCCCCCCTACATCTGCTAGCCTACCACTGAAAGAGGTCACACAACATACTCAACCATGCCAAAGCCCATAATGGCTTGTGGCTGCACATGGAAGTTTCTAGCATGAATAATCTTATGACCCCTTTGAGCCTGGGTGGCATTCCATGGGATGATCACACGGGTACTCCAGGATATCCTAGGATAACACTGGATTCTCCAGGTGCCCGCAACCAATCCACCTAGATGTGTATTAAAGTAGCCACCTTAAGTTTCCCTTAATTAACATTTCTCTCGCAAATTCCATGAATCTCACTTACCAATCCCCGTCTACGAGCATGGCTAAGCAATATGAGCATAACGTAAAATCCCGGGGTGATCAAAGGTAATAGGTTCCTACCTCATCAACTACCTAGCAATCCCAATTCCCAATCCTACTCATGCAATCTTTGAAGGGTTGAAACTAATGCATAAAAACTGGGTAATAAAGAGGTATGATCAAAGTGTAACTTGCCTTGCTGACGATCGGAAAACCCTAGAGACTCGTAGTAGCAAGCTTCGCACTCCAGAAAATCTATCATAGACAAACAATAGCATACATAAGCACACAAGCATAATATGCAAAGGTAAAACCAAATAAAAAGATCTAAACAGAAAGTTCAAGTGAAGAGCTTTGATTTGCAAAAAGAATCAATCAAATTGGAGATACGAAACTCAACTTACGATCAAAAGAAGTTCAAATTCAGATCCGTTTGAAACCAAAATTTTGAACTTTCAAAAATATGTTTAAGTTGATTATCTGAATAGAGGGGATCATAACGAAGAATTTGGCGTTGGTTTCGTTGGATTTGGATAAATGAGCAAAAAGTTGTGAGGGTTTAAAGATCAGATACTAATCTGCAAAGAAAATAATTACCTATGGGTCCCTGGCCGAAAGTAAACAAAAAAAGAGAAAACTACCGGACGAACATCCGCTACGAAAACCTAACGAATGAAAATGTTCGTTGAAACTAACTAAACAAAAAATGTTCGCTACTTAACTAACTAAATAAAAAAAGGGTTTTAAATCGAAAACCGAAAACCTAAAAAGAAAAACGGTGAACCGAGGCGGTTTATTACCGGACCGAGAAAACCGGCGGTTCAGGCGGCAGCGGGCTCCGGCAGTATCGGCGAGGCGGCGGCTCGGCGAACGGCGGCGGTGGCGCGGGGCGACGTGGCTGGCGGCGGCGGCTCGGCTCGAGGCAGGAGGCGGCGGCGGCTGGTGAGGAAGAGGGGGCGGCGCTTATAAAGGGGCCTCGGGGGTCCGACTTGGGGAAGGGGCGCCGAGACGGCGTGGGCGAGCCGGATTCCGGCGAGTCCGAGTCGGGCGCGGTGGAGGTAGGCGGTGGCATGGCTGGGCTTCAGCCTAGTTCGGTCCGAAGGTTTTTTTTAACATTTTCCAAAAATACAAGAAAAAGGAAAACCCTAATAAAAATATTTTCAAAAAATCCACAAAAATCCACATAATTTCCTCCTAATATTTGGACTAATGTGAACATTTTTCTGGACCTAAATGCCTAAAATAAAATTAACATGTTTAGTACTAATAAAATAAATAAACTTGCAAATAAAATCCAAATAAATTATATTTTTATTCAAAATTAAATTTCCAATATTTCCTTGCTGTTTTGAAGAAGTCATATTATCTTCTCTCATTATTTTATTTATTTTGAAATAATTGGAAAATAATTTCGAATAAAACACCTTGATCCAATTTGCTAATTTTTGAAAATTAAAATATGGATTTTTGTGAGAACCTCCAACTCTCTCTTTTGGTCCTTGAGTTGCTTAAGGTTTTTAGGATCAAAATTTCCAAACAAATTAAAAAAATGCATAAGATGATCTGATGAATAACATCCAAATTGAAAATTGGGATGTTACAGAGGGCGACGGTTCAAATGCCTTGGCTACTGCAATTTTACTATAAGGTCATGCTGGAGGAGTGTGGCGACGGTTGAAGTACGGCAGCTACTAAAATTTGGGTAAAGAAATTGATGTGGGGCGGGAGTGCCCAAGATCGTGCACGGTCCAATAACAATATGCGTATATGATAATAAGGAAAAGTGGTGCGGAACCGTCGATTTTTTCAACGCTCAAGACGGGTAGTTTGTTTTTATATTTCTAGCTAGCTGGTCTATCGCACATGGTTCGTCCTAATTTCCAAATAAACTTACCCGGCTTGCACATGTGGTGGTTTTACAGCGCATTTGCATCGCACACAGTTAAGCTAGTACTTCCACCCTTTGCTCGCGCTTGCGCGGTCGTGGTGATTTTATAGCGCACTTGCATTGCACATGGTTGAGCCAGTACCTCCAACTTTGCTCGCGCTTGCGTAGGCATGGTGATTCACAACACACTTGTATCACACACGGTTAAGATATTATAGCCGTGTCCGTTGAGCGTGATCATAGTCTTTGCAGCAAAAAATAATGTTAAAGAGGGTCAGAAGACAGCCACACCAGCATGTGGCCCAAATATATATGAGTGAAAAGGGTGGTCTCTGGTGTTCAAAATTCCAATGCACAACTTTGACCGCCCGGGTCCATGGTTGGGCGCGTCGTCAAAGATCAATGAGAGGGGCCAGAAGTCAAGAACCACGTGGAAGTGGCCAAATATATGTAGGAATATTGGGGATGTTTAAAACTTTAAATACACAATGCATAACTTTGATGGCACCTGCCTCGTAAACCCGAAAGCACCCAAGCGGTTTATCGACAACAACAACTGTCGTTTGACAAAATGATAGATTCATTGGTCCGTCTTATGGTAGGTAATGGCGACATGCATGTATGACCAAAGTGTCGATCATTACGTGCATCCGCCTCGCTGACACGAAGTGGGAGGTGGTGGGACAAGCATCCTAGACGGACCAATGAATCTATCATTTTGTCAAACGATAGTTGTTGTTGTCGATAAACCGGTTGGGCCAATAGATTGAACCATCATAAAAATCGCACGAGAGGGACCACAACCAGCACCTCTTGCATGCGGCCCAAAGTGATGTACGTTGGGAAGGGCTGATGTGTGTTTTCAATATAGAATAATGTACAATTTAGATGTGGTGCCTACCTCTCGATACAGACAACAATCATGAAGGCAAGATAGTTAAGGACGAGATACGCAGGGTTTGATGTAGGTCAAACCCAGCAATCCGAGCATGTGGGAGAGAATCCTAACAATGCATGAGCCCGAGCTTTGGTTGAGCGACATGTGAAGGTGACCGGCCCTAACACGAACTAGGAGGAATCCATTCATGACCAACACATACCTCTCATTATTAGTCAAAGGGATGATATATATATATACACACACACACAATCGGGGAGCCCACAGATATGTGTGTCGTCACAAAAATCGCACAAGGGAGACGTGGTCAATCAGAAGACCCCGTATACACTGCATGTGGCCTGAAAATATGTATGGGTACGGTGGTGTGTGATGTGTTTAAATCCCAAATGCACAACTTTGATGGGCCACCAACTACATTACAAACCGAACACTGTACCCGACTCCAAGCCTGGTTCAATACGTACGATGTCAGTTTCTCAACTTCGAGGCAGCCGGGGGGGGGTCGTCCCACGCATGCGCTCAAACTTTATTTGGTCTAGCATGGGACACATCTATATATATCTTATATCTATACATCTATACACCTATATAGTGTGCGGATAACTTTAAAAGTTGGTCGTTGGATGAAGCCAATCCGACGGTACAGAGATGGCAAATCTGAGTACTATTGGCCGTTGGATCTCATCTACATTCCACCAGATTCTGCCACATGTACAATCTAGAAGACTCCACGGTTAAACTTAAGCATAATGCACAAACCTCAAAACACAAGCACTTCTTCTTTCTTCTCTAGAATCTTCCATATCTTAATTGCCCAAACTTTTTTTCTAAATGAATTGTCACCTTTTGTTTTTTTACCTTTACAATGCACAATTTAATGAATCTTAGAATAGATTTTTTATAAAACTAATTGATTTTGGATGAGATGAATAATAAAAATTAAACAAACATGTACATCATGCATATATGACTCAAACCTTCAATGAGCACTGACACCGGTAGAGGGAAAACGATGGGAGAAGAGGTGGGAAACCGATGAGAAGAGTGGCGAGAAACATTAACCTGTTTTGAAAACCTAGTAGAGAAGGAAGCGTGAGCTAGCACGATGCATGTGCACAGTGCTTGACCATGTACTGCATGTGCTGTCAAAAGGGCTCGGGGTTGTCGTTCGATCTGGGAGCATCCAACGGTGCACACGTACGATCCGTGGAGTTTGGGTTCTGGCCAATCAGAACACACGACTCAGATCGCGTGCGCAGCAGGGGGAAAGAATATCATACGAAAACCAACATTCGGTGGAAACCGATGAAAACCATGAGAAAAAGATGTTTTGAAGTTTCAAAAAAATTGGAAAAAATGCGGGATGTTAAAAGGATGATGTTTTATTGCCACACAAAATTTTAAGTTGAAACACATTACGAGATGTGAGCTATGAAAAAGACAAAATCAGCGTTGAATAGTGCCGAATAGTAATGTCACTATTGAGGGCTGAATTTGTATTTTTCATAGCTCACATCTCGTAATGTTTTTCAACTTGAAATTTTGTGTCGCAATAAAACATCACCTTCTTAACATCACACATTTTTTCAGATTTTTATGAAACTTTAAAATATGGTTTTCACGAAGTTTTCATTGAACATCGGCTTTCATGAGTGAAATGTGTGCTATTTGAAAACATTTCGTGAGAAGAATATTGGTTTTTAAATCCCCGTAAATCCAAAACTAAGCCGAAAATCGTGAAACCTGGCATGGTGTCACGACATGGCACTTATATGTCGAGGAATTTTTTTCGTCCATTGTGGCACAAGTTTTATTATAAGCCTCTTACAAACCGGAGCTTCTCTCAAAGAAGCCTCGTGGTTCCGATAGGGAAACGTGTCCCTCTTGTGGGCGAAACGTAATCACTGCCTCTTTTCGTCTTGTATTTTCTTCTACGGGCAACATGGAACGACATGATATCCATGTTGAAATTTAAACTTATTCAGGGTTCGTTTGGCCTTTTTATACACTAATGAGTTTCCTAGGCATTTAATGTCCATAATTCAAATCTGAACTTCAAATACATGCTCCGGTTCACCAAAATGGCTAGAAAATTTATAGATGTGTCCTTGGGTGCATGTTTAGGTCCCATGCTAGGAATGGGAACAAATTACAACCATACCTACATCCTGGCTCGTCCTCAAACATTTGGAATCTCGGGTTTTAAATCCCCGTAAATCCTAAACTGACCAAAAAGTCATCAAAGGTGGCGTGGTAAAAACATTGTCCAATTTGGGCCAAGCTTTATTACAAACCTCTTACAAAAACCGGAGTTTCTCTCAAAGAAGCCTCGTGGTTCCGATAGGGAAACGTGTTCCCCTTGTGGGCAAAACGTAATCACTGTCTCTTTTTGCCTTGTATTTTCTTCCACGCGCAACATGGAATGACATGATATCCGTGCTGAAATTTAAACTTATTCAGTGTTCGTTTGGCCTTTTTATACACTAGTTGAGTTTCCTAGGCATTTAATGTCCATAATTCAAATCTAAACTACAAATACATGCTCCAGTTCACCAAAATGTCTAGAAAAATTATACATGTGTCCTTGGGTGCATGTTTAGGTCCCATGCCAGGAATGGGAACGAATTACAACCGTATCGGTGTCCTGGCTCGTCCTCAAACATTTCGAATCTCGGTTTTTAAGTCCCCATAAATCCAAAACTCACTAGAAAGTCATCAAAGGTGGCATGGTGTCACGTCATGGCACATATATGTCGGGGTAAAAACATTGTCAATTTGGGCCAAGCTTTATTACATACCGGAGCTTGTCGCAAGAACCCTCGTGGTTTTGATAGGGAAACGTGTCCCCTTGTGGGCCAAACGATAATCACTCCCTCTTCTAGCCTCATATTTTCTTCTACACGTGACACAGAACAACGGGAGATTCAGCTGAACTTTGAAATTATTCAGGGTTCGTTTGACCTTTTTCATTCATTAATTGAGTTTTCTAGGCAATTTAATGTCCATAATTCAAATCCGAACTACAAATACATGCTCCAGTGCATCAAAATGGCTAGAAAAAACATACATGTTTCCTTGGGGTGCATGTTTAGGTCCCATGGAATGAATGGGAACGAATTCAACCATCTCGCCATCCTGGCTTGGCCACAAACATTGCGAATCTCGGTTTTTAAATCTCTGTAAATCCAAAACTCATTAGGAAATCATGAAACTTGGCATGGTGTCACTACATGGTACATATAATTGTCCAATTTGGGCGACACTATATTACAAGCCTCTTACAAACCAGAGCCTGTCGCAACCCTCGTGGTTCTGGTAGGGAAACATGCCCCTCTTGTGGGCGAAACGATAATCGCTGCCTCTTCTCGCCTTGAACTTTGTTTTCTACAGGCAACATAGAATAACAGGAGTGTTGGGCTGAAATTTGAAACTATTCAGGGTTCGTTTGGCCATTGTACATATATTACTAACTACTAAGTTTTCTACGCATTTAATGTAGTCCATAATTCAAATTTAAACTACAAGCACTTGCTCCAATGAAGAAAAATGGGTCGGAAATCGTACATGTGCCATTGGGTGCATGTTTAGGTCTCATTTAAGGAATGTGAATGAATTACAAACTTGTCGTCGTCCTGAAACATTGAGAATCTCGGTTTTTAAATCCTACTAAATCAAAAACTCGCCCGAAAAACATGAAACTTGGCATGGTTTCATGACATGGCACATATATGTCGTGGTGAAAAAATCATCTAGTTTGAGAAGAGGTGCACACATTAGTAGCCAACGAAGTCCTTTTTGAAACAAAAAGCTAACACATTAATATCGCAAACAATTGTATTATATTAACCATATCGAAATTTAACCATACTCGGTGGCGTGCGTGCAGCTGTTTGATTAGACGGGACGAGCGCGAGAAGTCCGCCGTGCAGGCTCGACGGGATGCGTGCGAGCAGTCTGCCGCGCAGGCTCGACAGGACGTGTGCATCCTGTCCACCTCGCGGGCTCGACGGGACACGTGCAGGCAGCAAGGCCGCCCATGCTCACTGGGAAGCGAGCACTTTTACCTCCATGCACCAGCCGCCGCCCGCCTCACTCACAACTTCTCCATTAATGGGTTAATTAAAGCACATGGACGGAGGGTGTTTGCTTGTGATCCCATGGCAGCATTTGCTTTGTTCATGTTTTCAACTCGTATTCCGCCCTAATTTAAATTGCCACACAGGGCAACTGATAATACAACCACAAATAAAATGGCAACGGATTATACGACGTGGGAGGGTCTCGTGCATCCTGTCAGGTTGATTGTGCTCCGGCAAGGTCAATAACCTCCCGGAGTTGGTTTAGCGATTGCTAAGGCGCAACGTCGTTGCATGTTTGTAGTCGGACCGTCAAAGTCGTCTCCACCAAATCGATAGTTATCATCTCATCAAAAGATCGGGCCCATCGCCTCTATCAGTTGTTGAGTACCAGAATAAGAAAGACGACATGTTTCTTGGATACAGAGAGAATTAAGAGATTGATGTAAGGAGTTATGTAAATAAAAGACTCGTTGTAAGTAGTTACATCGATTAAGTCTTCATCAGTGCTCCAAGTGATTTTCGAGTTCAATTAAAGAATATGCTTAATACATTAAATGGTGGTGCGGTAAGTTGGAATTGGTCCAAGAAGGTTGTCGTGGCGAATTCTCTGACAAAGACTGAGTATGTTATTGCTTTAGAAGCAACAATGGTGGGTGATGAATCAAGTAGTTCATTTATGAACTTGGTATGATTCCATGGCTCAGTCTAAGGAATCAAAGGTTCTATCGGTGATTCAAGACATACAAAGCTAGTTCCGCACAAATTATGAATTTTTTGAAAGCATGAAAGATGAAAGGGAATGCAAAGATACACTCGGATCTGAACTTGTCAGATTTGAGAAGATGAAGGCTATACCACAAGCAAAGCATTAACTAACACTAGACTGCCATTGGTGTAAAAGAAAAATGTGCTATCTAGATATTGATTTTAGTGCAAGTGAGAGTCTGTTGGAAATATGCCTTAAAGACAATAATATTATATTATTTGATTTCATGTTTATAATTAAGAGTTTATATTCTATGCTATAAACTCCTATGATCCTAGAATATGCGATTTAGTGCAAAACTCATATGCAAGATGACTGATACGTCTCCAGCGTATCTATAATTTTTTGATTGTTCCATGTTATTATATTATCTGTTCTGGATGTTTTATATGCATTAATATGTTATTTTATATTATTTTTGGGACTAACTTATTAACCCATAGCCCAGTGTGAGTTTCTACTTTTTCCTTTTTTTGACTTCTACAGAAAAGGAATATCAAACGGAGTCCAAACGGAATAAAACTTTTGCGGTGATTTTTCTTGGACCAGAAGACATCCATGAAACTTAGAGATGAAGTCAGAAGAGTCCAGAGGGCTCCACAAGCCCTCAAGGTGCGCCCTAGGGGGAGGGCCTCCCCTAGCTTGTGGGGCCCCCGGGAGTCCACCGACCTCCTTCTCAGCTCTATAAATTCACAAATATTCCCAAACGACCAGAAGCGTCCACCAAAATACTTTTCCGCCGCCGTAACTTTCTGTACCCGTGAGATCCCATCTAGGGACCTTTTCCGGCACCCTGCCGGAGGGGGATTCGATCATGAAGGGCTTCTACATCAACTCTATTGCCCTTTCGATGAAGTGTGAGTAGTTTACCTCAGACTTACGGGTCCATGGCTTCTTCTCTCTCTTTGATCCTCAATACCATGTTCTCCTCAATGTTCTTGGAGATCTATCCGATGTAATATTCTTTTGCGGTGTGTTTGTCAAGATCCGATGAATTGTGGATTTATGATCAGTTTACCTATGAATATTATTTGAATCTCCTCTGAATTCTTATATGCATGATTTGATATCTTTCTATTTCTCTTCGAATTATCGTTTGGTTTGACCAACTAGATTGGTTCTTCTTGCAATGGGAGAGGTGCTTAGTTGTGGGTTCAATCTTGTGCTGATATCACCCAGTGACAAAGTAGGGGTAGCGAGATACGTATTGTATTGTTGCCATCAAGGGTAAAAAGATGGGGTTTTCATAATATTGCTTGAGTTTATCCCTCTACATCATGTCATCTTGCTTAAGGCGTTACTCCGTTTCTAGGAACTTAATACTCTAGATGCATGCTGGATAGCGGTCATGTGTGGAGTAATAGTAGTAGGTGCAGGCAGGAGTCGGTCTACTTGATACAGATGTGATGCCTATATTCATAACCATTAACTTGGATATCGTCATAACTTTGCGCTTTTCAATCAATTGCTCGACAGTAATTTGTTCACTCACCGTATTATTTTCCTTCAAGAGAGAAACCTCTAGTGAAACCTATGGCCCCCGGGTCTATTTTCCATAATATATTTTCAGATCTATAAACCAAAAAACCCAAAAATACCTCGCTGCAATTTATTTACTTTTATTTTGTTTTACGTTTTAGTAATCTTTTATATCTATCTTTATTATATCTCATCTTTGCAAGTGACCGTGAAGGGATTGACAACCCTTTATCGCATTGAGTGCAAGTGATTGATTGTTTATGCAGGTGTATAGATTGAATTACGTGTATCTCCTACTGGATTGATACATTGGTTCTTAACCGAGGAAAATACTTATTTCTACTTTGCTGCATCACACTCCTCTTCAACCGAAAAACCAATGCAAACTCAAGAAGTAGCAATGATAAACAGTAAAACCTGATTCCTAGTCTCGCCTCTAAGACTACCTCAAGTGTTGTTTGTGATCATGTTTTCCGAATTTTAGGATATCGTTAAGTGTAATGATAGTCTTAATAAACCCCATAGTATTGTTAGGATTATATCCACGACATCTCATGTATAATAAAAATGTATACAAAATATGTACAATGTGTGTGAAAATAGTTGATCGTGTATTTAAAAGATATTAAGCAAGAAATTGAAAAAAAAACTAGTCTTGTATTTAAAAAATGATAATCAAGCACTTGAAAAATGTTATATGTATATAGAAAAAAAAGTTAATAAGGCATTTGAATTTTTTTAATGTCTATTGGAAAACAGTTGACCGTGTATCCCAAAAATGTTAACCTTGTATTTAAATAATTTCAAACTTGTATTCGGAACATGTGTTAGATGTATACCAAAAATGTACAATATGTATGTAAAGTAAACATAAAAATATAAGCTCTCAAAAAAAATTATCATGTGTTTCAAAAATATTAAACGTGGAAAAATGTTTCTGATGTATACAAAAAAATTGACTATGTACTCACGAAAAAGGTAAGATATGGTGAACAAAAAAGAACCAATCAAAAGCAGCCAAACACAAAGTAAAAAAGAAAAACCCCGATAAATCCAAAAGGAAAGACAAATAAAATACAAAAACTAAAAAATCACTTCAAAGAATGAAAAAAAATAAGAAAAAACAAAGAAAACCCAAAAAACTGCTTCAATCCCAAAAAGTAATAAAAATCAGAATAAAGAAAGAAAGGCAAAAAGAAATAAAAACAAAAAAAGAAACAAAGAAAAATAAAAAAAACAAGTGAAAACCAAGAAAGAAACTAAGAAAATCAAAGAATAAGCAAAGAAAACAAGGGGAAAACATGTATAAAACAAAGAATAAAGAAAGAAAAACAACTAAAAAGAAGCAAAAATACCCGGATAAAACTAGACTAAACCATTCAGCAACCAACCCACCAAGCGAGGCTAAAAAACCAGCGAACTCAAACAAAGAAATCCAGTGAAAAAAATAACAGGTGAAAATGGGCCGGCCTAGTAGCTACATTGCGGGGGCAAAACCTTCAGTTCGCGTCTCCTATTTATCTAGGTCAAGGAAGCCACCAACAGGACACTTTAAGATACATGTGGATGCAGGAGTGGCAGGTAGAAGGGAGGATCAGTTGCGGCTGTTTGCAGAGATGAAGAAGAAAACTACATGGGTAGCTCAGCCCTTGTCATCGAAGGGGTTACGGACCCAGCCTCCCTTGAAGCGATGGCATGTCGGGAGGCCTTGGCCCTTGCAGAGGATCTTGATATCCAAAACCTGGTGGTGGCTTCGGATTGCCAACAAGTGGTATCTGACATCAATAAAAATGCTAGGGGGACGTATGGAGCGATTGTTAGCGAGATTAATCTCACAGCATCTCTTTTGCCTTTTGTGTTTGAGAGTCGTGCCGTCAATATTGAAGCACATCATTTAGCCAAGTTTTCTTTTTATAGAGATCCAGGACGCCACATTTGGTTTGGTGCTCCTCATGATGCCAGATGTATCCCCCTTCACGTGGATTTTCATGAATAAAGTTGGTTTTTACCCCTCAAAAAAATATTATCTAGTTCGCTCGTTAGCTACCTTTTTTTGGAGTCTAGTTCGTTAGCGACCTAGCGCGTATCCCTTACAGCGTCTGATTTTCTTTTGGGCCCTCCCATTTCAGGCTCCTTCTCCATCAGTTTTGGGAAGGTTGTAGAATCTTTCCTGAACCAGTTTTTTCCTCTCTTTTTTCCTCTGTTTTTTCGTTCTTTTTCTTTTTACCTTATTTTTTATTTATTTTCTTTTCTGTTCTATTCTATTTATTCTTTTTTTCATTTTTACTTTCCTTTTTCTCTTTTTTGATCATTTTTCAATTTTGTGAAATTCTCAAATCGCGAACAATTTTTTAAAATCTTGAACATTGTTTTTACTCGTCAGCATTTTTTATAAAATGTGAAATGTTTTTCACATCTGTGAACAATTTTCACAAATTCACGATTTTTTTTTGAAATGACAAATATTTTTATAAATGCGCAAACATTTTTGAAATTGTGATCACTTTTCTTTATTCGGTGAACCATTTTTTTGGATCGGTGAACATTTTTCCAATAGAGGCACATTTTTCTGAAATTGGGAGAACAATTTTTGTAATTCAAGAACATATTTTTGTTTTGACGAATATTTTAGAACTTATGGATATTTATTATATCAGGGAATATTTTTTCAGTTTCGTGAACATATTCAAATTTCATAAAAAAAATTGATACACAATTTTTTTAATTTCATAACATTTTTTGAAGATGTCAGCATTTTTTGGAAAGTCACGAATTTTTTCTGAATCCACTAATATTTTTTGATGTCTTGAAAATATTTTTATTGAATTGTTAACAGAAATTTCAGAACATTTTGAAATCCTAAATTAACTAAAGTAGAGAAAATCGGAAAATAAAAATATAAAAATAAATTAAAAACAAGCAGGCCGTACATGGGCCGGCCCAAAATGGCATGCTGGGGAGTGACCGACCAGTGCTAAAAATTTGAAAGTTCGATCTTTTTATAATATAAACAAAATATGAAAATATGAAAAATTTCTGAAAAATCAATTTAAGAAAATTCTAAAGAATTTTGGAAAAATCATATTTTAAATCTATCATTTTTCGAAAATTTAAATATATTTGATGTATTTTGTAGAAAATCTTGAGTTCTTTTGAAACTTCGAACAAATTTTGAAATTCTTGACAATTTTTGGTGTTTGGAACATTTTCTGCAAATTAAATTATTTTAGAAATTCTAAACATTTTTTGAAACATGTTGTCGTTCGCTTCGCTCATGCATGCTGACCAGCGAACGGCTGTTGGGTGTTCTCTCTTCGTGAATGCTAAGAAGGTACTCCCTCTGTCCCATAATATAAGAACGTTTTTGACACTATTATGGGACGGAGGGAGTATTTGGGTTCCCTAGAAAAAAAATCGGGCTGAGCTCGTGCATGTTGAGGCGGCCCCATGTAGTGTACCAAACACCCAAAAGTGGCTCAAGAAGGGCACTTTTGAGCTCATGCAACCTCCATGCACTCTACCAAACACACCCTATATGGCATAGCACATGCCAGGCAGCGGACGCGCGTGCACCCCCGCTTCTATTTTGGGCGGGCCCATCAGCTGTAGCGGTGAGTCCCCCTGTTTTCTTGTTTCCTTCTTATTTTTTTTTATTTTTTTTTAGAATTTGGGATTTCAAAAACATTCCAAAATTCGAAAAATATGTGAACTTCAAAAATGTCCATGGAGCCAAAATGTAGCTGAATTCAAATAATGTTCACGAATTTGAAAAAATGTTCATGAATTTGGATAATGATGAACATGTTTTTATCAGATGAACAAATTGTGAACTTGATGAACAAATTCTCATCAGAACATTTTCTGAAAAAATCAGATGAGATTTCTGAAAAATGGATGAACACTGTTTGAAATTGATGAGCATTTTTAAAAATGACGGTGAACCAAATTTTGAATATGGTGAACATTTTTCATTTTTTGAACTTGATGAATAAATTCTCAATTCAAGATCACTTTTTTGAAAATCGGATGAACTTTTTGAAAACTGGATGAACATCTTCTAAAATTATCCATCATTTTTTTGTATTTGATGAACAGGTTTTGAATTTCATGAACATTTTTTGAATTTATTGAACACAAAATGTTCAAGATTTAAAAAATGTTCAAAGAAAGAGAAAAATAAAAACAAAGAATAAAAACGGTGATGAAGAAGAAATTAAAAATTGAAAAAAAGGAAAACAGAAAAAGAAATGTAGCAATGATGGCGAACCAAATTCTATGCCCCTCTCCCCCCTCCTTATTTTCAGTGGGTGGGCCCCGCCTCTGCCTAACACCGATCAAAATCTACCAACTACCTAATCACGTATCATTTCCGGTATAATTCACAAGTTACAGAGGAGTTTACTCCAACAAGAGGTCTCAGGCAAGGGGACCCCTTATCTCCCTATTTGTTCCTATTATGTTCCGAAGCTTTGTCTAGTTTATTGATGCATGAAGAGGAAGCTGGTGGCATCGATGGGATCAAGGTGTGTAGGAATGCACCGTCAGTTTCACACCTTTTATTTGCTGACGATTCCTTGATTCTCATGAAGGCAGATATGAAAAATGCAGCTTCCCTGCAACAAGTACTGGACACCAATTGTCAGAACTCAGGCCAAGTGGTAAGTGTGGCTAAATCAAGCATTTTTTCAGTCAAAATACCAATGTTGATATGAGAACAGGTATTTGCCTCCTTTTGAATATCGACAATGAAGCATTATCAGATAAGTATTTGGGACTACCTTCTCTTGTTGGTTTAGATAGAAGCGACTGCTTCAAACATCTAATTGAAAGAATTATAAAAAGGATTAATGGATGGAAAGAGAAGTGTTTGTCAGTTGCAGGAAAAGAAACTTTATTAAAGGCTGTGGCCCAGGCTATTCCTGTTTATGCGATGTCAGTATTCAAAATCCCTAAAGGAATTTGTAAAGACATGGCGACTGTAATCGCTAAATACTGGTGGGGACATGATGAAAACAGTAGAAAAATGCACTGATTTGCATGGTGGAAACTTTGTTTTCCAAAGAGTCTAGGCGGGCTGGGTTACCGTGATTTTCATTCTTTCAACCTAGCAATGTTGTCTAAGCAAGTTTGGAGATTGTTATGCAACCCTGAATCATTATGTGCTAGGATTTTGAAGGCAAAATACTATCCAAACCAAAGTATCCTTGAAGCTGGACCAAAAAAGGGGTCCTCTTTCACTTGGCAAAGTATTTTTGCGGGTATCCAAACCTTCAAAAAAGGATGTATTTGGAGAGTTGGAAACGGTGACTCCATTGATATATGGCGAGATCCATGGATCCCTACAAGCCCGGACAGAAAGGTAATGACGCCAAGAGTAAATATTGTTATTACAAAGGTGTCCGAATTAATTGATCCACAGTTGGGACAATGGGATGAAGATCTGGTTCGGTCTTTGTTTACTCACGTCGATGCAGCCAGAATTTTCAGTATCCCGTTAAGCTTGAATGGATTTGATGATTTTGTTGCTTGGCATTATAATAGAAACAAAATGTTCTTGGTGAGATCGGCCTACCATGTTGAATGGAGACACCAATTCGGGAATTCCTACCAATATATGGCTTCATCTTCAAGAGGATCAAACCCCATATGGCAGAAAGTATGGAAAATATCTGTTCCGGGCAAAGTTAAAACTTTTGTGTGGAAGGTACTACATGGAGCTATTCCGGTTAAATCAGTTCTGGTGAATCGACACACAGGGACGGACAGCTTGTGTCCGATTTGTCATACGTATGCAGAAGACTTGAAGCACCTTCTGTTTGATTGTTCCCCGGCGCAAGAGCTCTGGAAAATGTTACAACTAGATAAACTGATTGCGGATGCATGTGTTTCTGATCGTGCAGGGTCTGCGATTCTGGAAGAGCCGCTGGACTCATCAACAGGTCACTATCCCGGTTTACCACAAGTAGGAATCGTGGAAGTTGTGGCGATCGCTACCTGGTACCTATGGTGGATCAGAAGATCGGTCACGCATAAGGAGAGAACTCCGCCAGCGGCAAGTTGGAAGCTTTCTATATTGGCTCTGTGCACAAACTTTACAAAATCAAGCCAGCGAGATGGGGATAGAAGCTTAATTAAATGGACCAAGCCAGATTCTAGTCATATTAAACTAAATTTGGATGGATCTTATCACAATGATGAAGGAGTTGGCTCGACGGGTGCAGTCCTGAGAGATATGTACGGGAATTTCCTTGGAGGCTCTTGCACTTTTTTCCCAAACGCCTCGTCAGCTTCTATGATAGAAGCCCAGGCTATGAAAGAAGGTCTAAAGCTAGCAGTATCATTAGGCTACAATAGAATTGTGGCAGAATCTGATTGTTTCGAAGTCGTTGAAGCTTGTGGAGGAGGAAATACTTGGTGGCATGAAGGAGTTGCGATCTTTGCAGATTGTGTTGATCTAGTTGTGGAGATAGGTTCCGTCCAGTTTACTCATTGTCTTCGGGAAGCCAATGGCGTCGCGCATGAGATTGCTAAGTATAGCTACGAGAATCATTTATCTTGTAATTGGATAGATGACTCCTCCTCTTTCATTCATGAATCTCTTGTGAACGATGTAAGTGTGTTAAGTTAATCAATAAAGTAAGCCATGATGGCATTCCCTTAAAAAAAAAAGTGTAGCATTGCTCAAGCTGGATATAGTGGCCGCGCAATTGAAGGCCAGAAACGCACGATGAACACAAGAAGAGGGTTTGGACGACCGTCGTCCTCCTCGTGCGGCTGTCCTGTAACCTCGGCTTGTTTGCGAGCTCAAGGCCCATGCGCAACCCTCATTCTCCGGCTTGTCCCAAATTAGCACGCGCTTATAAAATGACGAATCCTCATCTCCGGCTCCTATTTAGTCCAACTTGTAAGAAATAAACTAGACCCCTTCCATTGGTTGAGGGGCTCAAACCTCCTAAACACCTCCCATTTAATTGTAATTGTATGAATTGATCGGGAGGTGTTGATCGTCGTAAACCTACCATGAGCAAAGGCGCCATAATCGGCGCGTCGACCGTCCTGGCGGTGGCGGTCGTCGCCGCCGTCTGCGTCGTGTCCTTCAAAGAAGCTAAAAATGAGGAGGACAGCACGGAGCTGGCGACGTCGGTGAAGTCGATCAAGTCCTTCTGCCAGCCCGTGGACTACAAGGTGGCGTGCGAGAAGACGCTGGAGGAGACGGCCGGCAATGCGACGACCACCACGGAGCTGGCCAAGGCCATCTTCAAGGCCACCTCGGAGCGGATCGAGAAGGCCGTGCAGGAGTCCAGCCTGCTCAACGAGCTCAAACACGACCCTCGCACGTCGGGCGCGCTCAAGAACTGCAAGGAGATGCTCCACTACGCCATCGACGACCTCAAGACCACCTTCGACCAGCTCGGCGGCTTCGAGATGACCAACTTCAAGCACGCCATGGACGACCTCAAGACGTGGCTCACCTCCGCGCTCACGTACCAGGAGACCTGCCTTGACGGCTTCGCCAACACCACGACGGACGCCTCCGCCAAGATGCGCAAGGCGCTTAACGTCTCCCAGGAGCTGACGGAGAACATCCTGTCCATCGTGGACGAGTTCGGGGACACCATCGCCAACCTGGACCTGTCCATCTTCAGCCGGCGGCTGCTCGGGCACGACGGCGCGCCCAGGTGGATGTCGGACGCCAAGCGGAGGCTGCTGGAGGCCTCTCCCAGCGAGCCCGACTTCAAGCCGGACATGACGGTGGCGGCGGACGGCAGCGGCGACTACAAGACCATCAACGAGGCGCTGGCCAAGGTGCCGCTCAAGAGCGAGGACACGTACGTGATGCACGTCAAGGAGGGCACGTACAAGGAGTACGTCTCCGTGGCGCGCAACGTGACGAACCTCGTCATGATCGGCGACGGGGTCGGCAAGACGGTCATCACGGGGGACAAGAACTTCATGATGAACATCACCACCAAGGACACGGCCACCATGGAGGCGATCGGCAACGGCTTCTTCATGCGCGGGATCACGGTGGAGAACACGGCGGGCGCCAAGAACCACCAGGCCGTGGCGCTGAGGGTGCAGAGCGACCAGTCGGTGTTCTACGAGTGCCAGTTCGACGGGTACCAGGACACGCTCTACACGCACACCAGCCGGCAGTACTACCGCGACTGCACCGTGAGCGGCACCATCGACTTCATCTTCGGCAACGCGCAGGTGGTGTTCCAGAACTGCGTCCTCCAGGTGCGCAGGTGCATGGAGAACCAGCAGAACATCATCACGGCGCAGGGGCGCAAGGAGAGGCACTCGGCCGGCGGCATCGTCATCCACAACTGCACCATCGAGCCGCACCCGGAGTTCAAGGACCACATCGGCAGGCTCCGGACGTTCCTGGGGCGGCCGTGGAAGGAGCACTCCCGCACCCTCTACATCCAGTCCGAGATCGGCGAGCTCATCGACCCGCAGGGGTGGCTGCCGTGGCTCGGCGACTTCGCGCTCAGCACCTGCTACTACGCCGAGGTGGACAACCGGGGGCCGGGGGCCGACATGAGCAACCGCGTCACGTGGAAGGGCGTCAAGCACGTGACCTACCGGCAGGCGGAAGAGAAGTACACCGTGGAGAGGTTCATCCAGGGGAAGCTCTGGATCTCCAAGTACGGCGTGCCATTCATCCCGGGGTTGCTGCCGCAGGAGCAGGCCGCCCACACTGACACTGAGCGAAGCTAGCGTTCGTCCGGGGTCGAGGAAGATGGATTGTGGACAAGGGTTGTTCATTTTATGGATAGGAGGATCGGTTGTACGTACACGGTACACTGTTGTTGATGTATATCATCTGTGTATCGTACAGTATATGTGAGATGCATGTCAATGTAGAATGTAGAATGTATGTGCGTGTACACTGCTCTTTCGGACACCCATGCTCACAATTGGACAACTTACGACTCAAATAGAACAGGATTTAAGACGGTTTAATTACGACATGTTGATCTTTTTGCTTGTGTTTATCTTTTTTCTGAACATCAGTACAGACGCAAGCGCTCATACATACACGCATACACTCACCCCTATGAATGCACACATGCATACCCTACCCCTATAAGCACCTTCATGAGACTGACTCGGCATGTCATCTTGAAATTTACGAAGTCACCGAAGGCACCTCGTCGTCGACGGGGACGTCTCCTCCCACTAAAAGCGCATCGCCCGAAATTCTCAAATAAATCTAGGAATAATGCGAGCACCAGGATTTGAACCCTGGTGGGCTGGGGATACCACTGTCCCTCTAACCATCCAACCACAGGTTGGTTCGCTTGCTTGATCAACTCCTAGGCAAGCAGACCTAATTTTAACAGCCGGTATGATAACAATGAACATGGCTTCCTCTTTAGTGAGATTATACCAGCAAATGCCTGAACCAAAATATGTCATTGCTATGGGAGCCTGTACTATTACAGGGGGAATGTTCAGTACGGATTCCTATGGATGTCTACTTGCCGGGCTGCCCACCTAAACCGGTGGCAGTTATAGATGCCCTAACAAAACTTCGTAAGAAGATATCGCGAGAAATAGTTGAGGATCGAACTCTGTCTCAAAATAAAAATAGATGTTTTACTACCAGTCACAAGCTTTATGTTAGGCGTAGTACTCATACAGGAACTTATGAGCAAGAATTGCTCTATCAATCACCATCTACATTAGATATATCTTCTGAAACTTTTTTCAAATCCAAAAGTTCAGTACCTTCCTACAAATTAGTGAATTAGGAGAGGGGCTCTTTTGTGTAGAAAAATAAAAAGCAGGGCAATCTTTCAAACTTGCATCCGAAATGTGAAATATTTATACAAAGAGGGAGAGATGAAGACAATGCAGCAGGGTTGGTTATCTAATTGGCTAGTCAAACATGAGGTGGTTCATAGATCTTTGG